>NC_139541.1:58894251-59629113 GCF_965153285.1 Podarcis tiliguerta | reverse complement strand
TCCGACGCAGACGTTGACCCCTCTGACTCCTCCCACTCTCTTCGGCGGGCTTTAGGACTTGGCTCCCTACCCGGGCTGCCCACCGTGCCGCCCTCCTGTACATTTGAACTTGGCGCGCGCGCGCGTTTAACTTTCCTGATGACCGTTTCCTCGCTCCCTGACGGGGGTGTGGTCACTCCTGCCTCATGTCCTCCCGCTGCCCGCGCGCCACCTGATCCCGATGCCTGGGACTCCTCCCCCCTACTGCACTCTGGGGGGGACGCTGGTCCTGATTTCCAGCTGCTGCTCTCTGAGTCCCCTCTGGCCCCTTCTTCCCGAGGTGTCTCCTTGGGCACTCCTCTTGCCCTGACTATGGGGGCCCCTTTCTGTGAATCCTCCGAGTCACTGGAAAGACTCAGAGAACTCGGATTGCTGTCATCGCTGACATTTCCTTCGGACTCCTCCCCCTCGCTCTCCATTTCCTCCCTCTCCTGTGCCTCTGCTCCTGAACCCCTGACAATGTGTTTTAAATGTATGGTGTGGATGTGACCAGAGTTTGTGGCTTCTCGTGTCCACTGGGATTATGAAGAGCATGGGCTCTGATTCAGTAGCACTCATTTGGAACCTTTGGCCCTCCATCAGCACCCAAAAGCATGGCCACCAACCAGGGATGTTGGGAATTGGAGTTCAGCAACATCTGGAGGGCCAAAGGTTCCCCACACCTGGGGAACTGAAAAGCCCTACTTCCACCAGTGCTGTTGTTGCCATGTTGTTGTCACATGACAGCATTGCAATGACAGTGCTGGGAAGTCTTGAGGACCCAAGCCTACTTCTCTGGACCTGCTTCCAAGGGGCTTGTTTAGGCATGTTGCTTCACTAAGGGATGGGGGACAACTCAGTCCCTGGTTGCAATTTAAGCAATAAGCACCCAGCACCCAACTTCTGTCATTCAGCTGGACAGAAGGGGAAAGGGTGAAAAAAGACAACAGTAACATCAACAACAATTCAAGGGGGAGAGATGCCCCCACAAGCTGAGCAGCATATTTAATCATCACCTTCAACAAATCAGTAGTGCAGCAATGTAAACAGAATTCAGGAGAACTTGAAAACCTGTTACACACTTGAATCAAGGATGGCCAATTTCTACATTCTCTGAGGCCATTGTAGCCACCACCAACCCACCTTAAAGAGTGGCTTGTGACCTCTTAAGTGTGTAGCATTCTCATCTGGCTACCCTCACTCCAATTACAATAATAAAGGACCACAATTAGTATTGCAAGCTATTTGACTTTGGTTTGCCAACCAGGGGCTGGATCTGGTCTCTGGGTTGCCAGCTGGCCACTCCTGACTTAGAGAGAGAGCCTGGAATTCCAGTTTGGAAATTAAAACAAAACCCTCATCATCAAAGCTCAAGAGTCTTGAAGAGTTGCCCTTCAGTATTAGATGATGGTAGCAAGGGAGGTGGGGGGTGGAGTGTCTGTCAAAGGTGTGTTCACCTTTGGGGAGAGACAAGGTTTGCCAAGTATGAAGCTGGTTAACAGTGTTGGTGAAGAGAATGCAGGTGACAAATGAAAGTAAATCACATCACCATCATACTAGTATGCATCTTCCATTGACTTTAAAAAAGGGGAGTGGGGAGCTGGATTGTACAGTGTGGAAACTCTCAGTCTCTATATCAAACGAGGTGCTCAAGGGAGACTCCTGCAGTTGCTTTCAATAAACAAGAAGTTTCTGAACCTCCTTGGTGACTGGACAATCGGTGTTTCTTGTGAGAAACACACAATGAACATGTAACAAACGACAAATAAAGGGAAAGGGAATTGGGAGTGAGAAGAGGCATTCATCAATTGGGGATCAGAGGGAATAATCAATTTGATAACCCCGCCTTTGTCTCCGATACCCCGCTTTCAAACTGTGCAAATATTCTTTGTAAGATAGACAGCATATCAAAGGTTTTTTTTTTTTCAAGTGGAAGAGAAACTTGCTGTCTTACAGTGTTCCTGACTACACAAAGGGAAGGCTTCCAGTATATGTGTAGAGTGCTCTTGAACTACGCAGGGGGATAAGGGGAGTCATAGAGGTGGAGGTATCACTTCTGTTCCCACCAGTGGCAAGACTAACAATAATTTAAACACACACACAAAACGGGGAGGGGGACACTTTACAATTGTAAATGTGACCCATGGGGTAAATTCTTCCCATGCCCTGGAGACAGCAGTGCTTCACATTCTGCAAGCTCGGCCTCCTATTCCTTTTTGGAAAGAAAGTACAGTCCGTGAGAGATGGGGAGAGGGACCCAACAGTCCTTTTCTGCAGCTGAAGTGCTTTAGAAAAGAACACAGTCCAAGGCATCCTGGCTAGAGCAAAGCTGTGGTTTTTGCAGTCAGAACTGTCTCCCTCCACAAGAGGGAGCGTGTGAAGAAGATGGCCATCCCCCGAGGCAAGCAGATTTTGGGGCGGGTAGCACAGGGTGTGTATTGCAGTCCTGGGCAAGATGGCGCTTTTCACAGTTTCACAGGAGTGGTTTTTAATCCTGCAGCATTTCGGAACCAGCACCTACCCTTCACAGTCTTTTGTTTCACAGCTTCTTTTGCCAAATTTCCCTTGAAGTCCAGATTCAAGTACAGGCAGTTCATTTTTTTTTTTAAGAAAAGAAAGATCTGCAGTAAACAAAAGTGTCCATGTAATACATTAGCAGTGCTATCCACAACACAGCAGGTTTCTGGAGGCTCCTTGTGCAACTGAGGAGCAGAACAGGCTTCTGAGTCATTTGCTGTCCCTTTGCGAGTGCCAGTCCATGGCTATAGGATTTCCTCCCTCTGGTTCTTCGGCTTCGGCGTCACCTGCCCGTTGCGCAGGAAACCATTCTGGTTGTGCAGCAGCTTTCCCTTCTCCCGATCTGGCCATGTAAAGATGGCTTCGTCGCTGTCTAGCTCAGATTCTGAATGCATCAGGCTAGTGTTCTGGGCCTGGGCTTTCTGTTTACTGCCTTCAAATATAAACACATAAAAAAGTAAGATAACCTATTCAGTAAGAATCTCCCTCTCTGAGTGTGTGTGAGAGAGACTCCTGCTGCATATTTTATATCAGCATAAGAAGCTGGTCCACCTAGCTCAGAATCAGGGGTGGAGCACCTCCAGTCCAAAGGCAATCCCATTCTGGTCCCATTTTGGCCTGCAAGGTCATTTTCCCGAAACCACACCCATCTGCCCCATACCTGACTTCGCAAATGATGTCAAGTGTGGGGCAGGTAGAGATGCAGCTGGATTGACTGTGCATCTGGGTTCCCCATGGGGGACTTGACCACACAGCCAAATCCAAAGGCTGGAAGGCAGCAACTTTAAGCCTGCTTATCAACCACACTTGAGAGTGTCTGGACGGTTATACACAACCTTGCTTCCAATACCATTTGTGCCTGCAAAAGTTTTGGGGTGGTCATACTGCTTTGTTTGCAATAGGTGTGTTTCCTGCCGCTTTCATAACACATATAGTCAGTGGGTGGGTTTTGCTCTGTCCTGGTCTAAAAAAAACCCTTTAAAACCCTTTAAATATCTTTCCTAGCTGCCTACAGCCTGAGCAAAGCTATCTGCCATGATGTGTCTTGAATGAACATAAGAGCAAGCTCCACCTTGGGAGCAATCACTCCAGTGGCAGAATTGTGTAGGGGGGAAACAAGCTATTAAAATGGGGGGGGGGGCAGAAACAAAGGCAGCCTGCAACCCTCTGATGGCCGTGTTAGTACTTTTTTAAACTGTGTTTTTCAATGTGTGTTTCCAGAAATATCTTTAAGGATTTTCAGTTAAAATCCACCTGGAAAATGAGACTTAGTCCCACCTTCATTGAGGTAAATGGGAAAGAATGGATCAGGGGTTGTCAACCTTTTTAGACCAGTGGGCAAATTTTGAATTCTGGGGAAGTGCTGGGGTTGTGACTTAACCCAAAATGGCTTGCATGGATAGCATGACATAAGACAGAATTATGGAGACAACCAGCCTTGACAACCTTATGCTTACCATAAGACAATAGTTACGGCCCTATTGTGAAGATCACACAAAACTAATGAGCACTTTAAAAAGCAAAACTGAATGACAGATATAATGTAGAAGTTATTCTGAATTCCTCTCGGAAACCCTCTACTGCCGAAAGTGCTCCTAGCACATGGGGAAAAGGTGACCCCCGTTTTGCTGCCTTTGTGGCAAGCATCTTGACATGCCCTGTTGGACAGAACTCTGAGGGGAACAGACACAACTGAATCACTGAAAACTCAGCTTTCAAGCAAACACCCACAGAGCTACAAGCTTCCCCTATGTCATGCAGTGATTTCAAAACCCTTGAGAATAGAAACCAGCCTGTGTCAGCATTCTGTGAGTGCTAACCTCTTTTCTGATGTCTTACCTGCTTTGGGATTTGGTTTTAACTCGAGGCTCTCTTGATCTGTGGCATCCAAGATCTTGTATTTGCTCTTCCTTTTGGGTTTTCCCTTACGTCTTAAGAAAAAATGGGGGTGGGGGAGAAAGAAACAGATTGAAGCTTAGATGGAGTGTGAGGCCCTCACAGAGAACAAGCACCTAACCCAAAAGTAAGAGCAGTGACTTTACTGTTAAGGGAAGAGGGGTCTTGAAAGGTCTCAGGGCCTTACTCACTTTTTGCAGCAGCAGACCACCACCCAAGAAAAGATCCCCAAGGAGACCACGATAACAAACGATGCAATGACAACGTAGAGCACGCTCCATTCTGTAAGAAGGACAGAGATAGAATCTCAGCATCAGACTCTGGAGCTTGAACTAGGAGCCTCATAGTTGGGGCTGGGGCTCGGATCCAGCTTCTGGGAGCTGGGGCCAGTACCTTCATCAGGCACAGAAAGAGGAACAGATATATGTGACATTGGTCTCTGTGACTGGCAGGAAATATAAAGTGCCTGGATTGGCCAAGCCTTGAAACCTGGTCTTCTGCCTTGCCAGGCCAAGAACAGATCGGCACATTCCACCTGCTACACCTCAGGTTCTAGCTGAAATATAGGCCCTGGATCTGTCTCCAGCTCTCAGAACTTGATCTCAGGGACTATGGGTTGTAGACCTCACAGTTCAGGTCTGCCTAGGGGTATAACTGCATGCTGCCCTGGCTTGGCTGACACTAGCCCAGTTTAGACAATAATTGAAACCAAAGTTTAGATTACTATTAATGATTCACATCCAGCCTTTGATGCACACACTTGAAAATTAAAGTTTCTCTTTCATTTTAGAACAAACCACAGTTTCTTATTCTTAATCAATTGAGGGAACTGTGGTTTATTCTAATTAGTTAAAACAAACCTGGATCAATTTGACCATGATGATTGTCTGAACTGGGACATTTAGAATAACAGCAGGCTGAATTATGCTCCCGATGCCATGGGAGACAGAGGTGGAATCCAAATAGGGGCAGCTTCTCTGAGTGCATGTGTAGAAGAGTAGGGTGCAAATAACAGATCAATTAACTGGCTGAACTGAGGGCAGGGCAGGGCAGGCACAGACCCCCAAGGGACTTGCTATAGAGCAGGGGTGCCAACTTGGGCTCCAGGTTATGGATGCCCAATGGCTTCCATGACATAATGTGACGTCGTGATGTCACGTGACATCAACACGCTGCAGGCGCTTCTGAGGCCTGGCAGGATCTCAGAGGAGATCTCCAAGACCTTGTGTGGCCTTGGAGATCACATATGAGGCCTCATGAGATCTCTGACGTGACTTCCGGATTGTACCAAAAGTCACGTCAGAGACCTGGCAGGGTCTCCAACATCGCCTCGGGGGTTGCAATGGGCCTGCGACACAACTTTCGGTAGAAACCGGAAGTCACATTGGTGCCCGTACTGTGGGTGCCCGGGCCCCCAGGGCCCCTATAGTTGGTGCCTATGCTAAGGAGTCCCTCAAGAAGTGGCTCTATATGTTGCACCAGGCTGGCTTAGGTAACTCTGCTGGGACTATAAGCAAAGTGGGAGAGTTGGCTGAGATACAACTTTGATGTCTCAACTGGCCTCTAATGTGGGAGTGGGGTGGTGACACCCCCTTACTAAGCCCTGTCCTACCAATCACCTAAGATGAGGCCAGAAGCTGCTCAATATTTAAGACACTAGATATAGTACAGCTGCTGATTTCTGCAGAGATTCCGTGTGATCAGCCCATTAATCCCCTCCCTCAAACATATACGGTTCCCTGGCTATACCAAACCAACACCCAATACCCTTTGCCTGTTCTTCTTCCCCTTTGAGGGCTCCTTCTCCACAGTGGGGCATGACACAGAAACAAACAGAAACTTTCTGCATTTAGGCACTGAGCCTCTTGCAGAGGCTGTTGCCTTATGAACCATGAAAGGAAAAAGAGAGTGGTACCTACCACAGTTGCTCTCGCCATCACCTAGTTGCACTTTGATGAAGTTCTCCATCCAGAAAGGGTCACAAACACAGCGCTTGGTGAAGGAGTTGCAGTGCCCATGTTCTGAACAGTTCAACTGGCAGGCTAGAGGAGGGAGAGCCCAGTCAGACACCACAATTCAGTTTCACAGTCAAACTTGAAGGGATGAGGATTCAAACATTTCCCCCTAGATTCTCAAGACAGCCAGGTTCAGAAATCCATTTTGTTCCTTATCTTATCTATAGGATATACTGGATGTGATTGTGGGGGACACTGATCAATATCATGCAAGCAGGCCCTGTTTCATAAGACAAGTCTGTGCTACATGCCATTGAGATGTGCAATAAAAACATTTAGTGATATTTGAATGTCCCCCTCCCCCCAAAAAACCTTAGATCCATGCACGCACATATACACACTGGTGCAGAAAGTTATGTGCAAACCCTGGGGGTTTCCCCTGCCCCCCAATGCCATTTTCTCTCACTTTCCAAATTTCAAAAATACATTTGTGGTCTCTTTTGCTGAATCCAAGCTTGAGTGCCAGCTCTATAATAATGGTCAGTAGGGCTGCCTTTTCCTTATACAACATCACTGTTTGTTCTTGGTCAATGAGTAGCACCCAGTCAACTTCTGGTTTCAGCCTCAGTGGCCCCTGAGGGAGATGCCAAACCCCAGCCAATGTGCATAATGTGAACTCCCTGCAGATCATAAATCCCACAATGCAACTGAGAGTTAGCAGGATGGTGTGTGGGTGTCTCTGTCACAATGGCAAAGGCAGAGGCGGCCAGCTGTCAAGAGGCTTTTGGCTTCTCCTTCACAAAAACAGAGCTCCGCATATCCCCTGCTATAGCTCTTCCTCCACTTCCCACTGTGTATTACATTGCCAGTTGTCTGCTCTTGCTGCTTTGCTTCTCACATTTATGTCTAATTCCCTCTTTCTTGTGCCATCCCCAGAAGTGGGAACAGTTCAGCATGCACCCTGCATCAGTTCAAGAAAGCAGCACAGATAGCAGCATTATTAATTGAAAACTTATACTTGGAACCGTGAAGATTTAGAAGTGCACAATGGGAAGTAGCTTCCAAAAAAGAAAAAGGAAAAAAAAGACTGACAATGGGAATAGAATGGAGGATAAAACCTTCTTTCTTCCCATAGATCAACTGCAAGGTCAAAGATAGGGTGGAGAAGGAAGGAGAGGGAAAGGGTGCTAAAGTGGATATGCAGGACTGAAGCCCCTCCTATCAAAACAGTAATAGCACTGTGCTGCTGGTTCATATGGCATGAACCATGGTAGTAAAATGCCATAGCTCAGAAAACTTGGCATAAAACTAGTCTAAGAACTCCCAGAAGAAAGGATCAGCAATAGTGGTATCAATACAACTGGGGGCAGGCATCATATACATTTCAAGGAGGTAAGAAGCAATCATATCAGTTAAAAACAACAACAACACCCTAATGAGGTAATGCCCAGGGACAGATTCAAATTATGTGGGCTTTAGGCAGATTTGTAATCCCACCCCCACCCTGCAAGTTGCAATATATGAGAATAACTCTGGTTTAATTTACTGGGCTCCTGTTTGCAGTGATTCCTGAGATAACGTGCATGAAGTGATCAGAACAACAGGCATGGTGGCTGAGGTTGAGGGAGTGGTAGTCCAAAACATTTGAAGGGCACCAGGTTAGTGAAGGCTGCTATAAGCAACCATATCTTCTCCCATTCTTCACTTGGTAGGAAAAGAACCATCACTGTCGGTTTCTAGCAGAAACATTATTGCTATGATGCCTGTTGGTGGAACATATCATTCAGTCTCTCTGGAATTTATCTAGATGGAGAAATTGGGGTCCACTACACTGGCCATAGTTCAGTGGCAGAGCATCTGTCCTGCAGGCAGAATGCCCTAGATTCAATCCCTGGCATCTCCAGGTAGAACTGGGAATGTTCCCAGTCTGAAACCCTGGAGAGGCACTGTCATTCAGTGTTGACAAATCTGATTGAGATAGGCTCCATATAAGGTGCCAATGTCAGAAGCAAGTTATTTTTTACTGTGATCCTCAACCCCACCCCAGATATGGTGCACTTACAGATGCAATGGCCTTAGGGGAAGTTGGACACAGGGAAAGTGAAACTTCTCACTGGAAGGAGGTGGTGCAAGGTGACAAGAAATGGTCAGCAGCCACATCAGCTGTTCCTCTGACTTACTGACTGTATTGATCTCCAGCACTCGGAAGATGAGGAAACCTGACTGCTGCTGCTTCCGCAGCTCGTTCTTGAGTGACCAAGCAATGTCATGCCCTTTGAAGATCTGATGAGGAGGCTGATTCCACACGTAGAACACCATCTTTGTGCTGCAATTAACAAGAAAATTGGGGATACAAGAAGCATAAATAGAAGGTTTCTCTCCAGAAAACCGCAACTACTGGGGGTTGGGATGGGTGAATGGGAAGAACACAAAGAAAGATTTCCATGATACAAGATCTTTAGCAGGTCTCGCCCCTACAAGCCTCCTTTTCCATTAATTCCTCAAGTTTCTTTGGAAGTGAATCTATGTTCTTTGAGAAGTCAGTTCTTGGAAGCAAAATAATTATGCAAAACCAAGGAACCAGACACACATATATCTGCTTTGTTTGCATGATTTATTGCCATTGCAGACTTCAGATTTTTCCCCCCAGAGCAAAATATGCATAGCTCTGCTCAAAAAGGACAAAATGTGAAACAGCCCCCCTGGAACCCTCTCTTAACAGCAAATCAAAGCAGCAGCACCAGAATCGAGCCATGCAAAACCCCATCCTGTCCACCTGGCACAGATAAAAGTGCTCCTTAAAAAGAGACAGACAGACAGAGAGAGAGAGAGGAGCACAAAAAAGAAAATGCATCCATATTCCATTTACTTAATGCTTTCTTAACTGCAGCCAAATATATATTGATCAGATGCAAACCTCTTCCTCTTCTGCTAGGAGGAAGAACGGTAAATGACTGGTCTGCGACTGGGATGATGTGAGGTGGCGGGGGGGGGGGTTAGAACTGAAAGCCCAGAGCACCTCTGTTTCTTGGCTCATGTCATTAAGCAAAAGAATTTCTTCAAGGTTAACGAAAAGTGAACACTTCACTTATGTACCAGAAGATTCAGTCTGGATAAACTTGGCAGGAAGTTCAGATGCCCAGATTTCTGAAAGGACTGGATAATGCACCAGGGTTAATCAAGCACTAGCTTAGGCAAGAGCTCTGTGCTGTTGCGATTCCTGACGCATGAGAACCTAGGGCATGAGGATCCACAATGCAATCCAGGGCTCCAAGCCTTGGTTTGTCTTCCTGCCCCAAAACCTAAGTCCTTATTCTCTGAAGAGGTTTGGCTTGCAGTGAAGCAAGGCTGACAACATAAACCTATGAAAATATATCCACACACAGGGTGCTTGAACTTGCACTTTAAGGCTGAAAACAGTTTTATGTGCAGCCCTTTTTTGTGTGTGGCTGTAGCTAAGCGCCCCTTCCCCCACCTTTTGTCTTCAAATGGACACATGCATCTGGCTCTGAAATGAATGTGGGGTGCTCCTCCTCCTCCTCCATGGGGGCTATCTCCCTTAGCTTTGGTTTCCAAACAACTGCATGGTCAGTGGCTCAAATGCCTGGCACTTTCTCTTCAGGTTTTTACTGTTTTACTGTTCTAAGAAAGTGGGGGAGGATGGGGAGAGAGGAGTGGTGGCTTCATGGCAGATACAAAGGCCAGAGAACCAGCACTGTTCAAACCCAGCTTCTGCTGCAAACCTGGGGAAAAGCAGGTTTCCTCTGAGCTTGATACTGTGGAGAAGTTAACATGAGACATACAGTGAGTACATTCTATCTATGTCTGTACACACCATGAAATTCTCATTATGAATGAATATTTTTCAAGGAACCATATGAATACAAGTGCACACAAACTTATCCACAAAATATTTCAATCTTGAAAATCAACCCCCAGCACCCAGCTCAAAAAGGGAGTGCTGTGCTTTATCAATTTCCTATGTCTGTTTTTAAATGAGCAAATTGCAAGTGGTGCCTTCTAGGCTACAACTAGGTTGTCTCGGTTAAGATCCTCTCCATGGTCTCCTACCTCTCCTCTGTGTAAGGCTGAATCTTTTGTACGATGATGTCTGAATCCAGGACTCCCAGCAAAACCGCTATCTGACGGATAAACATGCCCTTCTGCCGTTCTGTCAGCTGGCTGACATTCACATCTAGTATCATCTCCACAAGGTTGTTCTTCCTTGGATCTGAAAAGAATGCATAAGTACCATCTCACTGATGAATTCCAGCTGATTTGAAAATTTTGGCTTGCCCCATTCCCAACAACATTTATTCAAATAGAAATATGAGCAAATGTACATGCTGTGTGAATCCTTGCATCCCCAGCTTGGCACAGAAGCCAACCCAAATAGACAGGTTGTGCAGAGCATCCAAGAGATTCAGCCTTTGGAAAAACTCCAAGAGAAGAGCACAGCTTCTAGCAACTAGACTGTTTTATAATCACATGCTGAACCAGCTCCTGACCTCTTGCCCCTCCCCCCCCAAATTCTTCCATTTCCTGATGCTCCCCATCAGATTCTGCTTAACACCTGCCCTCCAAATCTTATCTCAAAAAAGGTCTTTGTTAATACCACCCTCTGGCTATTGAAAAAAGTGTATCACAGATACTACACCCATTTTCTCAGTGTTAGGCAGTCACAAAACCTTTCCCATGCATGTATTGCAACAATTATTACTGCATCCAATTACAAACGGGATTCCAGTTCTTACAACTGTGTCAAGATATCATCAGATGTAAACTTAGGAAGATGGAAAATTGGAGAAGTACTGATATGCAGTTGAAAATATAATCAAAAGGACCCATGGAAGGGATGGGGGAAAGTCAGGAGATTCAGAGTAATCTCAGAATTTGGATTTTGTATTGTTTTATGTTGTATGTTTATATTTTCAAAAATCAATAAAAAAGATTATTAAAAAGATATCAACAGATGTAAATAAAGAGAGCCATATATGAAGCTATAGAGGGATCTGGTATTGTTTAACCAGTATACTGCATGTCTAACAACAGGATTTACTTCTGAGTAAACTTGTAGAAGATCAATCATACTTCTCGTGTAATCAGACTGATACAGGGCCTTAGTCCCAAGAGCTGGTGTAAAGTAAGGTCTAAGAGTGTTAGCTGGGAAGTTGGGATGGGAGGACCAGTCTATTTACCCTCAGTTTGCTTTCTTAAAAAGTCATCCCAAATATGTGTCAGCATTTTAGTGTGCATTTCTCCTAATACACACATTTTTGCAAGCAATATCCCCAATCATGTGGTTTATTTTGTACAAAATTCACAAAATATGGAGAAGTGTGAATTTTGAAGGATAGTTGCATTTTGGTTCACAATCACATACTGTTTCAAGAAGTGAGAGTGAGAGTAAGGTAGCTTCACATCCAAACCAACGCCCGCATCCCTACTAGGAAGTCCTCAGTCCAAATCTCACTTCATCCATTAAGGAGGGCTTATGGATGCCCCCCTTCTCCATCTCCACATTTACAATAGGGAGTTATAATCTTTACAATATGTAGGCCACTATTACTAAGATACTGTTTGTGATGTGCTCTGAACACGAAAGGAATGTGCATATATTATTGAAAACCAATAAATGAATACTTTTAAAAGTGTGCATATAAATGCTAAATATTATGATTAATTAGCAATAGTTTCTCTTCCAGAAGATCAAGTACATGTGAGTGTGTGTGCCTGTGTATTTGTAGCTCACCAGGTTTTACTTCCACTGTGGCTCTGTCCATATCACTCTCCCCTTTGGCGTCAGTGACTTTGAGATGGAATGAGTATGTCCCTTCCACCAGGTTGGAGAGGAACAGCACCGCATGGTGGTCTGAGTTATTTAACACCTCCTGCATTTAACAAAAACATACAAGGGTGACTTTCAACATCTGAACTCTAAGAACATGCAGCAAAATTCAGAATTTTGAAGACCATGCAGTCCTAGTCACAAGACACACTTGTTGGTATAGTGAAAAAATCAGGGACATTTCAAAGGTTCATGAGTCAGAAGAAGAGGTTTAAAAATTAAGTCAAAACTGAGTGCACTTCAGAGGCATAGCTCCCATTATACCAACCCTTTCTTTGCATTTGCTATAATAAACTAACATGCTTTCCCCTGTGGCATTTTGCTCCAAAAAGCACCTCTGTGTAACTGGTCTTAGAAAGATTTAAGCAGGCCCTGAAGAAAAAGAAAATTCAGTACATTGGACGGTCTCTCTCTTCTTGGCTGAGTGCAGTAACTCATGTAGCACTTTCCAAGCTTCACTAAAATTCGATGAGTCACTTGCACACAAGTAAACACTGCAGAATAGATAGCAGCATTACTCACCCCAGCCGCAGGGCTGACGTCATCCCGAGTCCAAAGGAAGGCGACAATTCCTTTGTCATCTGTGGATCTGGAGCCATCAAGCTCTGCTGTGTTGGTAGGAAGGGTGATGACAACGTTCCCAGCTATCTTTGCTGTGGGTGGCTTATTGATCTCTGAGTATGAAATGAGGACAAAGGATCAGAATACAAAGGAGCTTCAGCAAACTGTAACCCATCCATAACTAAGGAAAAGTTGACTAATTCTTCTTTAGCAATTCTAATCTCTTAGTTATGTTTGATGAAGAATATAATAATACCAGGTGACCTGGTTGGGAAATCCAGGTCAGAAGACCTGCTGTGTAGCCCACTGGGTTGTCTTTGGCAAAGTGCAATGGACTGTATGTGTTTATTGCATAGGGGCAATTCTCCATCTCCTCCTGCTCTCCTCCCTTTCCTGCCCTCTGCTGAGGGATGGCAGTGCCCTCTGAAAGGCTCAGCATGCAAGGCAGGGATCTACGCTAAGAGTGGTGAGTTGGCTGAAATTAGGTGGAGGTAGCTTGCATATGCGCATGAGTTTGACCAAACTGCAGGAGGCAGTGGAGGACAGGAGTGCCTGGCGTGCTCTGGTCCATGGGGTCACGAAGAGTCGGACACGACTAAATGACTAAACAACAACAGCTTGCATATGAGTTGAGTTCCGCTTATGCAAGCCACCTCTGTCTATTTTCTCCAGAGCTCCACTCACACTACAGGTCCCTGTCCCACATCTGAGGCCTTCCTCAGGATACCCTGAACCTTGAAATGAAGATACTTATATCACACACACCCCACACATCCAAGGAAGCTGCAAGGTAGGAGATCAGGACAGACAAAAGGAAGAACTTTGCACAATGTATGGTTAAAAGACAGAACTTGCTACATGACTGAGCGACAGCTAGTAGCTTGGGTGACTTCAAAAGGGGATCAGACATATTCCTGGAGGATAAAGCTATCAATGGCTACCAGCCATTATTACTATATGGTACCTGCAGGATTAGAGGCAGCATGCCTCTGGATACCATTTGCTGGTGAACATGAATGGGAAAGTGCTATGATGCTCATGTACTGCTTGTGGGCTTCCCACAGGCATCAAGCTGGCCACTGTGTGACAAGAGAGCAGGACTAGGTGGGCCTTCCGTCTGATCCAGCAGGATTCTTCTTACATTCATCTGACTGCCCACCTTCACCTGCACAGCAGGCAAGTTCAAATGCATCACATGGCTCAGTGATTCAGGCTTCCTGCCGTTTAAGTGCTGGGAAAAGTGGATGTAGGCATGACAGAACCAAGTGTGCTTCAGGCTGGAGATTTGTACCATACCTCACAGGGTTGTCATGGGAATAACCAAGATAAAAACCAGATTTTAATACACTGAAATGTAGTGAAGGAGCAATGAGTAATAATGACGGGCAATTATGATCAACTTCCTGAAGCCTTCAGGTAGAGCTCTTTTATTTCTGTAGAGCCTCTTTTCAAAAGCTTGATTTTGCAAGTGAACAGTAGAAGCATTTTAACAGGCATTAGTGCTTGATTTCATTCTCTCACAGAAAGCCCCAGGAAAAAAATGGGATCATCTGGCCGTTTGGAGAGACAGAGACACATGGTTTGGGCAGTGATGGAATCCAAGACTGACTGAAGAGGGAAAACAAGAATAATGTTCTCCTGCATGTTTGTCAAGTTGCTCAGGGGTCTAAACAAGGGCTATCACACAACAACCTCACAACAATCCAGTGAGGTTAAGCTAGCCCTGCCTTGGCCAACATGTTGCTCTCAAGATGTTTTGGACTGCAACCCATCACTCCAGCCAGCAGAGCCATGCTGTTTGGGGCTGATGGGAGTTGTAACAGGTTGGGGAAGGCTGAGATATGGTTACTGACCCATCACCACCCTGTAAGCTTTCTGGACCAAGAAGGAATTTCAGCCCATGTCTCCCTCATCCTACTCCACCACTGCTTATCACCCCAGACCATATTACCTTCTGTTTCATCAACAAGGGATTGCAATGAATAGAAGAGCTTCCTTACGTGGAGCCTTCTTAGCCAAATGCTGTGTTCCCTCCAGCTACCCACCTTCCTTGACAATGACGTTAACAGAGCTCTGGCTCTGCAAGTTCCGCTCATCTTTGACAGTCAGCGTGAATTCGTACGTCCCGACCTCAAGCCCAGTGACTGTGGCGATGCTGCTGTTGGCATTTTCCAGTTTCACACCATCTGGGCCCCTGGCAAAAAGCCCCAAAAGAATCAGCATGCAGATGTCAAACTTTTGCACAGAAAAGAAGAGGAATATTCTTTGAACACTCAGCCAAGATGCTAGGCTCCCAGGTGCACTGGGCTAGGCCAAGATAATTTGTGCTATAGGCAAAGCATTTTTTTATTCTTCCCTGTATCTTGTTGTATATTACAGGGATAGGGTACTGCTTTCTCTTCAGGGGTTTTCCTGACTAGGATTGGAGTAGAAATTTGATTCAGTTCTCATGTAATGCCAAATCTGTCCAATTCACACTTTCCAAAACAATATGAGAACTGAAACACAGACATCCATCAAAATTTTGCAACCTAGTTCTCAAACCAAAGAATGTTCATAAAAATGTAAATATTAGAGGACAGTATGCATAAAAATCAATATATCAGTGAAAGTAACATACAAAAATGCAAAACTGTGTGCAAAAATGTGGTTTTTAGGGGCAAATTCATGCTAAAATAGTGAGCATTTAGCTTTAGTTTCATGAGGATTTTTTTTAAACCAAATTTCACAACTTGCTGAAGAAACGTGGGAAAACGAGCAAACTGAAATTGAGAGATTATTCCATTCCTATTCCTGATTACAGCCCCTCTTCTCTATTCCATAAAAGTGAATGGAATGAAAAAGCTTTCCCCCTATTCACTTCTATGGAATACAGGGGAAATGAGGTGTATTCAGGAAAACTAGGCGGGGGAACAATTCCTCCCGCCCCAATTTGATTAATTGGGAACCGTTGCAATTCTCCCATCCTAAGGAGGCACAGCTACTGCCTGCTGGGTTAGGCTGCCCTGGATAATAGTGGCTTTGTTTTGTTTTTTAAGATTCTACATGCACTATGCATGTTAGGGTATGATACAGCATAGTTCTGCATTATCATGTGCAAGGTCATGTGTATGCAAGAGGGAGACAGAGAAATGTACCGTGTTTTTTCCCAAAGGAAGGATGCAATCTTCTGATCATCTGAGCTCTTGCTGCCATCCAGAGTGGTGCTGTCCACAGGCAGAGTTAGTTCTTTGTCTGGACCAGCATCTGCCTTGGGAGGCTTATTGTTTTCTGAGCAAAGGTTCACAAAATGAGAGAGATATGAAGGCACTCTTGAAATGAACTGGATGCTTATGTGGAAGGTGACAGACAAGCATAGTTCACATGAATATACAAAGCAGCCTTGAAGCAAGTCCATCTAGCCCAGTGTTACCTCTGCTGATTGGAAACAGCTCTGCAGGATGTCGGAGCATTCTCCAGCTTCTACCTGAGAGCCTTTAATCTCAGAGATTGGGAACTAAACCTGGGACCTTGTACATGCAAGCATGTGTTAACTTCTGAGCTACAAACCCTTCATAAACCCTCAGTAAAACAAAACCAAGGACATTTTTTTAAACGGGTGTGGTTTTGACTTTGGCAATAACATATTAGGCTGGAAAACCTATTGTCATGTGTTCATACTTTGTTAAATCTTCACTATCAGCTTTTCAGTCAGTGTCATTTTATCAGCATGTTTATTTTTTAAGCCGCACTAAAACAATCTATCTATCCACATCAATGAAAAAGAATGTTAGTACAAGATTAACTTCAAAATATTGTGGTCAGCATCATTTTAGCAGTGTCCCTGCTCCAACACATTTAATTAGCATTAAGATAATTTTTAGCCTTAAAAAAACTAAAGTAATGACACAGTAGAGCCTAAATAAGAAAGGCTTAGCAGAAAAATGGAAAAAAACCAACTACACAACACAATAACCCTGCATGCTCAACTAAACAGTCCTTTCTCCGTCTACATGGCTTCATCACACCAAGTAGTGTGGATGGAACATAGGGAGATGCACAGCTCACAAACTATAGGAATTCAGTTGTGTTTGTAGCTTATTTATCTATTTCCTCATTTCCTTTCTAGACCGCTTTATATTTTTAAGAAAAAAAATATCAAAGTGGTTTAAGATAAAACATTATTTTAAAGATTTCAAAATAAAACATTATTAAAGGAAGTCAAACAGAAAGCTTACAACAGAAGAGCAATTATTAGGCCAGGCATGGGGAATCTCCAGATGTTACTGAATTACAACTCCTGTCAACCCTAGCCACTGGGCATGCTTGCTGGGGCTGATGGGAGTTGCAGCTAAGGAGCAGCTGGAAGGTCAAAGGTTCCCCATACCTGGATTAGGTAGTACTAGCAGCTACTTGCTTGGAAGCATCCTAACACTCTTCACACACTAAGGGCCAATGCATATGCAACAGCATAGTCAATGATTAAAAGAATGTGAGTGGGCCAAAGAATTATATGCTCTCTGCCAGTGTTTAAGAAATCAGATTAAGCAGGAAATCTAGTTAAGACATGTGGCGGTGGAGATCTTAACCACAAGAGATTCCCCCAGCTTAAAAACTGCAGTGTCTTCCATTCTGGATCAGTTTGACAATAGGTTTGTGTCTCTTCACAAAATGGAAGCTCACAGGACTCAGAAATCAGGCTGACATTTTCATAGCACCACACAAATCAAAGGGCATACAATCCAGAAAACTGCAAGACTAGCTTTCTGCTTGGTCCAGCAGAGCCTTTGACTTTTTGCTTTTTCCTGAATAGCAATTATCTGTGCTGTACAGCAAGCTGTGCTTGAAATTGAAGGGAGTGGGTGGCACTGCTATTTGGGGAAAATAGGCTTTACAAAAAAAAAGGGAATGATCCAAAGTTACGTGCTTTGGAATACCCATTGGTCTCAATGGTTGAAATCAATGGTACCTATGAATATGTTCCTTTGTCTGGCACATGGCCTGTCTAGAAGAGCAACTGGCTTATTTTCAGATTGTCCCAGTGTTGGACATGATTAGCTACCAGACATTTATCTAGGTTCAAGAGAAAACCAGCTGCTCTCCACCAGCCCCACACACTGGCAGCACATACACCATATATTTAAAACACATGACTTCTCCCAAATAATCCTGGGAACTTTGTTAAGGGGTCTGGAAACTATATCTCTTTGATGGGTAAACTACAGTTCTTAGGATTATTATTTTGGCGGGGGGAGTCATGTGCTTTAAATGTTTGTGTATGCAGCCACTATCTCTTCACCCCCCTTAACCCTGGTCCCATATATATTAATGCCAAATATGGGCTTCTCATATTTAATGGGGGGAGTTTTGCACACAAAAACCCTTATTAAGCGTACCGGGTTGCACAATCACTGTGACCTCAGCAGTGGACTGGTGGCCAGCAGAATCCGTCACCGTCAGCAGGTAGGTGTAGTCACCTTCACGCATTGCAGAGAGCTGCAGAGTTGAAGTCCTCACTCCCTTGGAAACAACAAATACCAAGAATTTAAGTCCCCATTCACAAAGAAAGAAAATAAAAGAAGGCTTAAGAAATGCACCACTTATTGCAAAGTTATATAAACCAGTTTCAGGTGGAGTTTTTTAAATATTCAAGTGGTTTATCCATTTTGTGAAATAAAGAAAATTATTTAGAGGATACATGAGGCATGTGCTTGTGGTCTCCTATCTAGCTACTGACCAGCCCCAGATGTGGTTGGTTTCCACAAGGTTGCTGTATTATGTGCCCTCCAATCATGCCTTGGAACAATCCAGTAATTTATCCACCTTGAGATGCTTGGGGGGTTTTTGGTTTTGAAAAAACAAAAGATGGGACAAGAAAGAGATGTGTAGGTCAGGCAGAACCAGGATAAAGTCAATACAGTGCTACCTCTGGATGCAAACGGGATCCGTTCCAGAGCCCCGTTCGCATCCTGAAGCGAACGAAACCAGCATCTGCGCATGCCGCGGTTCGCCGCTTCTGCACATGCACACGATGTCATTTTGAGTGTCTGTGCATGCGCAAGCGGCGAAACCCGGAAGTAACATGCTACGTTACATTACTTCCAGGTCACCGCAGAGTGCAACCCGAAAACTCTCAAACTGAAGCAACTTTAACCCGAGCTATGACTGTATGGGGCATAGATAGGCAACATGGCTCTCCCCCCCCCCCCCGAAGATGCTGAACTACAACTCCCATGAGTCCTAGTCAGCATGGCCAGTGAGAGTTGTAGCCCACCACCATCTGGAAGGCACCATGCTGGCTAAGGGAGTTTTCCCTCCCTTTTTTGTAATACTGGAGTCCTGGGTCATCTAATGAAGGACTACTATCCACCATACAATCCTGTCTAAGAATTGAGCTCTTCACTGTCCCCTCAGCTATTAAGGTGCCAATATGCAAAACAGCCTTTTCTGCGACAGCCTCTTGCCTCTGGAACTCCAGGCCAGGACACTGGCATTGCTTCTTCACTGCTTGGGTTTAGAGAAGCAGTTACAACTTTTAATCACACTTTTGTGCCCACTTTGTTTATTTATTTATTGCAATTCTCCTCTACCACCTTATCCAGGGAGCTGCAGGGGGTGTATGTGGTTCCTTCCCCCCTCGTTTAATCCCCACAACAACCCTGTGAGGTAGGTTAGGCTGAGAGGCAGTGACGGGCCAAGATGACGCTGGACAAATGGGGATTTGAACCCTAGTCTTCTAGGTCTTAGTCCAACATGCAAACCACTACACCAAACTGGCTCTTCTTCATAGAATAGTAGAGTTGGAAGGGACCCCGAGGGACAACTAGTCAAACCCCCTGCAATGCAGGAATCAGGAATATTGTTTTACTGTAAGCTACTTTGAAGAGTGTGATATAAGCAACTTTATATAAATGCATTTATTTATTTTTACACAGCAGACAGGGAAATCGCTGCCACAAGTTGTGGCTGCCAGGTTGGAAAAGGGGGATTAGACAAACTGACCGAGAAAAATGCTAAGAACTACTAGTCATGATGTCTACATAACACCTACAGGATCAAAGGCAGCATGCTCCTGAATATCAGATACTGGGGGACACAGGTGGGAGAGAGCTACCGCCCTCATGTCCTGTCTGTGGGCTTTTCGATACACATCAGGCTGACTGCTGTGGGCTAGAAGGATAAAATTGGAAATCCAACAGAACTTAATAAATGACACATAGAAAGAGCGTGTACCCAAAGCGCATACAGCAAACTAAGCTCAGCAACAAAATTAGCTGCCAGACATGACAGAAGGGACACGCTCTCACAAAATTACTAGGTGTGCAATGTTTGAACACACACATTGTATTTTTTAAATGTTGATTAGATAAGTAATTGTTGGGTCAGAGGTGTTTACAGTGATTGAACAAATTGATTTACATGAACTTAAACATAATAGGAAATATTTATTGAAGTGTGTTGACTCCTCTCAAGACGGAGCCCCAAGATCTTACCTGCATCTCTACCACTTTCCCTTTGCTGCTGGGGCTGAGGGACCATTCATAGCTGACAATGCCGTGGTCATCTGTGCTCTGGTTCCCATAGAGGGTGATGGAGTTTTGGGGCAGAGTGATAACTTGGTTAGGGCCTGCATTCGCTACAGGTGGGTAATCCACAGCTTTGTTCACAGTTAGGCTGGCAGTGGTGGAGTTGCTGGCACCATCCGAGTCCACCACGGTGAGGCTGAAGAGGAAGGAAGGAAGAGAATTCAAAGATCAGGACAGAAAGGGAAAAACTCAAAGGGAGCCACTAGCAGAGAATGAGTAGTAATCTCTCCCCACTGGCCCCAAAGGAAAGGGAAGAAAACTAATGGTTTAAGCTGAATATGTATAAACTTGGGGGGGGGGGGAGATGCCTGGAACAACTAGGAGGGAGACATGCAAATATCAAAATGTGATGCTATTTTAAACAAATGTACAACATGCAACTAAAGCTGTATTCAAACACATCCGTATTTATAACAAGACAATAAAGAAATCACAATGCCAGATACACATGTACAGACTCAAAGTCTATTCACAAATAATAATGGTTTTATTGTAGATTTTTGTAATGTTTGTGTATTTTATTTTGCCATATACCTTAAAATATTATTTTATAAAGTGGTATAGAAATCACCTTTAATAAATAAACTCAAAGCTGTGTCAAACAGACCCAAAAAGTCTGTTTTTAAAAATCTTGTTCTCTCACTCTTGCTGAGTTGAGAATTCATTCACCAATAGTAACCTATTTTTGACAGAGCACTGGTTTTACACATGTAAGAATAATGTAACCCCCCCCCCCCAAAAATACTGTATTTTTAAAAAAATGATTAGACATATCATTTTTTGGCTTTTCTGAAGAGCCTGTTTTCACGTGGAGAAATTATTCAGGCAAAATCACACATGACATAATAAAATTTCTCTACACAGAATAACTAGTGGCTGAAATTATGAATTCATTCCATTGAAAAGCCGGTGAACTTAAAGTTCTATGTGTGGTTTATATCAGAGGCAACCCATTCACATGTGCCAGGGATCAAGTGATGAGTGTAACCAGCTCTCTCTTAGGCAATGGCTAAACAAATAAGAGAACTCGTTCAGACCAATAAGCTGCATTTTGTCTGCCTAGTGTGCTTTAGGCAAGTTCACAAAAACAAAGAATGGCTGTATCTATCCCATTATTGCTGAAGTCTGACTGTGGGAAGTATTCTGCCTCTGAAAAGTCATGTCAGTCTTCTGCCACTCACATTTAGTAGCTCCTATTTAATGAATCAACTGAATCCATTTTTTTAAATAACCATGTATGCTAATGGATATCATCACAACATCCTGTGGCAATGAGTTACACAGGCCAAGTTGTTTTCTCTGTACTTCCTTTTGTTTACCTCTAACATACTGTATGAGAAGTGGCCCTACAGTAAAGTATTAAGTGCTCCTTGGGAAAGCACTGTTAATTAGCCAACTGTGTGATGAACATTTCCACAGAGTCCCTCCGTCATTTATTTCCATTTACAGATGGGGGGAAAGGGGAGGTTGGAGCCACATGGCAAGGAAAAGGCTTGGAATGGAAGCAGCAATAGTAACACTAAAGCCCCTCATCCAAGTTCTTTTTATAAGTGCCATAGGTTAGTAGCAGAGCCCATGCTTTGTGTCTAGTGGGTCCCAATCAGTATGAGCGTCAAGCTCTGCAGTTAAAAGGATCTCAGGTCAAAGTATGCAGTGCAGTGCTAGATGGACCAACAGTCTGACAACTTCATAAGTGTATCTCTCCTGGCCTCATTACTGCTGATAAGGTCAATATGCATGAATAGCCTGTCATAATTTGCTGGGGGTGTGTGGACAGGAGGGAAACACATAATTTACAGTTCAGACAATTTCATATTATATGCTAGTGGGTTCTGTAATTGCTCTCATCAAATGTCACCCACATAGGACCTGCAAGCTGGAAAAAACATAAAAAATAATAGAATGAGGCTACCCACAGTCCTGCTTGCAATTAAAACAATTTGAAAGCTGGTATTCACTGTTGAAGCCAAAATATCTGTTTAAAAGACTCTCAAAATGCATTAACAAAACTCTCTTCCTAAGGATTAAGAGAGAGAGAGAGAGCTTAGCAACTGAGATAATCAAATGCATGTGCAGACTTCATAAGTAAAAGGACAAAAATCTTTACAACCAGAATTTGGATCATTTGCTGTACAGCACACTCCCAACTTCTTCCCCTTCTAAAAACAGGCTTGTAATAGGGGCTGTGCAAGTCATTAATTATTTAAAATCACTGGTAAAGCAGCCGAGGAAACAGACCTTTAGAGGCAGAAAGAACCCAGTTCACACATAATGCAAAGCCACACTGACTTAGCAAGAACAAGCAGGTGTGTGGATACCCAGAAGGAAACTCACAGCTGCTTTTCCCTTCTCCAAGTCTTCCTGTTGCTGCACAACCCAGGGCTAAGCCATGGTTTGGATGAGCATTCCATGCACACCTGAGCTCTTGCTTTGTCTTGCTCCCAACCAAAACACAAGCAGTAACCAAGGCTGACCACTTGTGATTTGTTTTGAGAAGACAAAACACAAGCAAAGATTCACACATAACACTAAGCCAAACCACAGCTTAGTTCTGGCTAGTGTGGCAGCAGGGGGATTGGGGAGGACCAACTCAACCACAATTTACCCCCATGGGTACCCAAAGAAATTTGTGTGAATGAGGATGAAGCACTTTACTGGATCCCCAATTCCCAGGGAGAGAACACAAAGCTGAGACACACAGTTTAACCATGGAGGATACTAAAAAAGATTTTTTTTTGCTAGGCTTAGCAAATACAATTTCATTTTTCAACCTACTGAATATTTCAACTATGAAGCAAATGGCAGACACACACAGAATCACCCTCATTCCATAACTATAAAGCTGAGGTCGGCTATACTAAACCAAAAGAAAATTGAATTATTACAGGAGAACTCTTCTTGAGCTACCTTGAACCTTTTATAAAGGAAACTCATCTAAAGATATCCTTACCCAATATATTCATTTTCAGATGGGCCTTAGAATAATCAATTTATTCCTGAACCTTTTATCCCCGACTAAAATCACAGTGACATATTCAATAGTTATATGCCAAATCCTATTTTTATAATGAGAGAGGGTGAAAAAAATGGTTTAGAGCTGGGGGCAAAATAAGCTCTGCTCTATGGCACATGCATTCCTTCCACTATTCTCCGCCCCCCCTCCTTCACATTAGCTGTCTAGTCACACATAACAGTTTAAATTGGGAGATTACAATTTTATGAATATAGCAATAACCTCAACCTCCACGGTCAGGGAAACTATAAAATGTGATCAAGTAGCAAAAAGTTGTTGCTGGTTTGTTTTGTAAATTGTTAGCTGATACATTGTTTTCCTTGGCTCACGTGAACAAAGGGTTATCTAGCTGTTTAACATACCAAGGGCTGATTTCATTAATTGGCTTGTGTCATCTATCTTATGCTTTAGAGCTAGAAAATCCAAACCAGAGGTATGATCCCAGGTTCTTTGTCTTACCTGAACGTGTAATTTCCTGGCACCAGATTGGTCAGTTTCAGAATCGCAGTGTCTGCCGATACCTTCTCCTCCCGTAGAGGCCCCTTCAGTTCTTCCCAGTGGTAACTGACTATTTTGTCATCATCAGTACTGTCTGATTCAATGGAAACAGATAAAGCCACATTCCCAGTAAGTTCAGGAGGAATTAAAATCTATTTACAAAGTAGCTTAAGGCCATACTACCAGTACAGCAACTTTCACAAGGGACAGGAGTTAATTTTATTTTTAAACTGTGAAGCTATGCTTAATGTGCCATGTGATAAAAGAAAGAGTATTTAAAATATGAATGATAGTCCCCAGAAATGGGATTGCTGAATGAAAATAGGAATGAACACACTGGTAGAATCCATGCACCATTAATGTAAAGGTCCCAGATTCTATCCCACATCACTTCAGCAAAAAACGTCTCGGGTAGAAAGGCCGGGAAAGATCCTTGGCTGAGATTCTGGGGAGCCACTATCAGTAATACAATAATAAGCCAAAGAAGGGATGGGAAACCTCATGCTGGGGGGGGGGGGGGAACGTGGCCTTCCAAGCCTCTTTATCTGGCCCCCTCCTCTGCCACCCCCTCACTAGAGCGGCTTTGCATTCTTCCTGGCCTGGAGAGAGGTGTGTGTAAAAAACTAGCCAACTGTACAAAGGAAAAACACACATCTATTGCTCTGCTTATTTTTGCCTCTAGCTCTGCCCACCCCGGCATGTAGCTCCCAGAAGGTTATCAGAAGGGAATGCAGATCTTGAGCTGAAAAAGATACCCCAGCCCTGAGCTAAAGGGACCAGAAGGCTGATTCTGTGTAGAGCAGCTTCATATGTTTAAACAAGTCCAGTGAGCAGATGTTTACCTTGTACTGAGTTGGGGCTGCCCTAGTTTAACTAATGCATTTGGCGGTGAAGACCAGTAGCTACAAATCTACATGTGCCCACAAATTGATCAACAGTCAGTGTATGATTTGAACTGATCCTAATGATACATCAGCCACATTCCTCTAGAATCCCGTTCCTTAATAGAAAGTCTCGCTTGGTCTCCTCCATGACTTTTATCTGAGGCTTTCAGGAATAGATTGCACTAGTTTTAGTAGGTTCTTACGGCTGCCATCAATGACTGTTGAGGTAGTTGGTAGTGAGATCTCCAGGAACTGGGGTAACACAATGGCCACAGGGGGCTGATTCACTCGAGGCTCTGCAATGAAAAACAGAACTATGACAGCCACCATAGAAAGTTCCCATTCTAGTCAACTGCAGCATTGTAGCTAAGAGATGGAGCTGTGAATCAGGAAGTCCAGGGCTCAAACCTCACCTCTGCCATGAACCTCACCTCTGCCATGAACTCACTAAATGGCCTTAAGGAAAGATGGCCTCTCCCAACTTCAGCAACTACCACCCCCCCTTTTTCAATTTGCAACATGGGATAAAACAATAAACAAGAAGCACTTTGAACACTCGCAAAAGCAAACAGCTACATAAATTGTACATATTAAATTGTACATATTGATATATTATTGAACTTGCGGTTAAAACTTGCCTTAGAAATAGGACTCCCTAGGTGACTTAGGCAAGCGAGCTCACTGAGCCTCAACTTTCCTGTTGCAATATGGAAATAATACCACTAACCTATTTTACAGGATTGTTGTAAGGATCACAGATATACAGCCGGTAAAGCGCTTTGAGTGCTTACAGGAAGTGGCACTTTCCACACGATCAATAGAAGTCACTGCCTTCCCTCTATTGCTAAAGTACAGAGTTCTGAGGAACCTTGGAACATATTAAGCCCTGCTAGCAGCACCTAGTGGTATTTGGAGGAATAACTATGCCAAGAATAGTAATACAGTACATAGTTTGCCTTTCTTGCCACTGAGGAATCAAAACCAGCTCTCACACAACCAGAATGAGGGAGAAAATGTTTCTTAGACAGCAGAGACCTGAATCTTGGTACTTTCCATTCTAGAAGCCAATCACTGGCTATTAGAAGCCATTGGGCCTACTTCCTCCCTTTTCACGGACAAAGGAGATCCAAGATGGCTGGTGAAATACAGGCTCCTTTACTTGGGTGGCCATTCTCATCAATTATCTTTATTTATATGCCATTGTGACATTCTGAAGGAAACAGTGTTAGTAAAGGTATTCCAACCACTCCCTGGGAGGGAAGGGGAGCAGCAGCACCTGGCTGCTAATCCTATTTGATCTACTATTCTACTAGATCAAATATCTCCAACCATTTCAGAAACAGGACCTGCTTTTAACTCAAACATGCATTGGAAGACTCATTTTTAATCTTTCATTTGCATGGTGGTAGTGCTCCTATTGCTACAAACATGAACTTGACCAAACTGCGGGTGGCAGTGGAAGACAGGAGTGCCTGGCGTGCTCTGGTCCATGGGGTCACGAAGAGTCGGGCACGACTGAACGACTAAACAACAACAACAGTGCTCCTATTGTGACCCACCTTGGATCAGGCCACAACCCACTAATGGATCCCGACCCACCAATTGAAGACTAGATCAATGGTTCTTAACAATCAAGGCCTCCTGCTATGTTTGGAGCATCTGGCTTGGGCTATGCTATCATAGCACTGTTCATCTGTTGGGAGGGGAAAGCACCCAGACTGAATTCAGTCAAACTCCCTCTAAGACACACAGCAGAGGAGGCTAACCTGCATTTCTCCTGACATCGTTCAACTCCAGCTCCTAGCAGTCCCAGCCAGCATGGCCAATGGTCTGGAGTGATGGGGATTGTAGTCTAACAATATCTGGAAAGGAACAGGTTACCCACCCTGCAGTGTTTGCAACACAAACCATTACTTGGGATAGAGGGGGAGAAATCTAGGTGCCCTCCCCTACCAATCCAAAAACTCCAGGTCAATACTATTGCTGTTATAGTGAATTTGGTTACCATAGAGAAAAGCCTGGCTTTTGAGTCAATTCAAACAGCTCCTCTAACATATCAGGTAAGCAGTGGTAGCAGAGGCAGTGGTGAGCAGCAACTTCATTGTCTGGTGGAAATTGCAAACTGGCAGGCAGAAAGGCAACCCTGGCCTTAATGGGAAAATGGCCAAGTGACAAACACCAAGTTTCTAGATTTGCTGACAAAACACACCCACACACCTGTTGTACCCAACGTTTCCTAGGTGAAGGATAGGAAGATGTGAATTTGGAGTATAAGCCATTCAACATCCTTTAACGGGTAGGTACAACCACCCACTCCTGGCACTACCTCTAGCTATTTTAGGCACCAGGCGAAAGCTTTTTTATTCATCCTAGCCCTTAGATATTAACTTTCTGCTTATCTTTCAGTGGGGTGAAGTTGGATGTGTGTGTGTGTGTGTGTGTGTGTGTGTGTAACTTGTGTATTTTAGGATGTTTTACCCTTTTGCAATGCTTCAAGTGCTTTGTTTCATTTTTTTGAAAAAGAAACAAATAAACACAATAAGTAAATAAAATGAAAATAAACATTGAGACTAAGGAGAAGGAAGCTGACTGCCACTGCTGCCACTAGGACTGGTTGTAAATAAGAAGCAGACATGGTGGCCCTGGACTGAACCAGGCAGAGGTTGGTGGGACAGTACCCTGACTTGCCCTAGCCTCCACCGAGTCAAACATTTGTTGACTCCTGTGCACAAACATCCTGCTATCTCAGTTCCCTGGTTTTGCAGTCTTAAGTGCACTGAAATAGAAGAAAAACCTGTATTGCCAGAAGATAACAGTACAGTGGGGGGAGGGAACAGGTAGTAGCAACCAAATTTGGAGCATATTCTGGCTCACAATTTGGTTTCATTTTGGCTCACAATTTGTTTTGGGAAGTGTGAATTAATCACAAAGCTATGCCAAGCAGGAAAGAAAATGGCAGCCACTAAGAAGAGCACTCCTGATGCTGCCACCCACCATAAAACAAGACAAAGAAGGAGGCAAAAGTTAGTGAATGATTTTTCACATTCTGTTTCACCCAACGCCACCCTTCCACTGCAAATTTAGCCAAAATTTCTCCCTGGAGAAATATATAACCTACAAGCTGATAAATGTACCTGCTAAGCATACCTGGTTTAACTGTCACATTCACCATTCCTTCTCCGTGAGCATTATCACCATCTACTATCACATTGAATTCGTACAGGCCAACGGTGAGCTAGCAAAGAAAATGAACAGGGCACATTAGACATGGGCAAGACTGTGTTTACCTGTTCCCACCCCTAAATTAGAGCACCACAATGATGTTAGTACCTCATAGCAAGCAACTAACATATACTGAATTATGAGAGACATGAGCCATTGATGCCATCTGCTCAGATGAGAATAAACCCCTTCTCTATTTGGACCCTAACATCCTGCATTACCTGGGCCTTGTGCTCAGGTGGAAGAGGGGATATTTTATTTTATTTTTCTACTGTGGACTCAGCAACGCGACAAAAGCAAGGAGAGGATGTGAACTCAAAGCCTCTAACAGTTTCATTGTACCTGACACCCCAGAGAACCACTCAGAGTCAGACAGTATGTAGTTAGATGGGCCAATGGTCTGACAGCATAAAGCAGCTTCAGTACATATATTATTACACACTGTAACATTTGCTTCCCCAAACCTTGCAGCACGACAGTGCAAAAGCCTACAACTGCGATTTTAGATTTAAGAGTTGCCAAAAAGTAAGAGATTCACCTTGGATAACTTGAGAATCTGTGAGTGCTGTCCTTCCATCTCTCCACTATAGTCGGTGGGGTGTGTGATCAGCCTCCAGTCATAGGAGTAGCTAGTCCCTAAACAAACAAACCAGAGGTTAGAAGAGCCCACTATCAAAAGAAACTGAATGAGAAGATCAAAGCAGCTCAGAAGCTTAAGCCTTATCTTGAAGATTCAAACTAATGTCACTTCAGAAAACTAAGTTGTGTTATATCCACATGTGGTGGTCCAGCACATATTGGGAGTGAAACTGATTAAATAGAAAGGAATACTCATATAAGCTGAGATTTGAAAAACAAAAAATGAAATCTTTTCATACTGATTATGGCCAGAATATGTCATACTAAATCTTGGGAAAGAATGTCCATTCCCATCACTGCAGAGTGGGAAAGTAAAATATAAGAATATTCTGCTATATGAAATCTATTTAACTGCACCAGAATTAAAGAAGGGAGACTTAAAACATCCCATCCCAAAAAACCTTGCAGTGTAAGCCATGTATCAAATGCTGCAAAATAAAATGCACACTTCCACTGGCAGAGGAACGGGGGTGCGGACCGCCGCCGGCACCACTATTCTGGTAGGGTGCCATTGTGCCCCCCCCCCCAGACACGTGCTGCACCCCCTGTGCACGTCGAGCACCATGCCCCCGCAGGCAGCGTGCCACGTCCCCAGAATTTGTGCCACGCCCCCAGGGTGTGCACCATGCCCCCGACTGCTCTCCACCCCCGGTAGCGCAGCATGCAGCTTCACCACTGCACACTTCCACCAACATAACATGCTTATTTAGCGGTCTGGAAATTGTTGCTTATTCCAACTGACCATCTATATTTCTATTTGCAAGGAAATTTATTTATAAATAAAACAAAATTAACACCAAATATATATAACAGTATTTATAGAGCCCTTCCAGATGACCTGTTTATGTAGCATTACTCCTGATTTACTTCTACAAAGATAACACGGTAGTTAGACTATGACTGTTGAGCATGTGCTCTGATTTATTTATAGGATAGTTATATGAAAATGACCATTCATACTGCATTTATTCTGATTTTACACATCTTCCCATTAATAATTCATTCATCCCATACTTTTCAGTGTATTTTGCACTTACTTAACTGCAAAACGTTTTTTAAAAGTGGATTTGTTATGCTAGGGCAACAGAGCACTTATTCCACCTTAATTGTGAAAACTTAATTTGGCACGTGCTTTAATCCCTCTCACAGAATGGTAACAGCTAGCACCCAAAATATATACAGTTGAGTCAGTTCTATGCCCATCTAAGCAGCCATCTCTGCTCAGGAAAGAGCCTCCCTTGGACTCTTGTAAATATTTGCATTCTCAGGGTATATCAAAAGCTGTTCAAAGCGGAATTCAGTGTGTGGAGGCTGTGTACACACAACTGGCTCAGAACTGGCCAGTGTATCTTGGAGTTAGCCCAGATGAACTTCTTCCTGCCATGCACATGTGGACAGGCTTTACCTATTGATTACCAAGCAGGTTTGACTGAGCGTTTCCAGCTTTATCGCCTATCTTGAGCTGACATTAAAGGAGCATGCATCTCTTCCAGCAAAACTAACAAGGTGGCAAACTCAGGTTTGCTACCACGCACTATGTGCCACAGCCCCCTGGGTTCTACCTTTAGGTGGTGGAGGCAAGACGTATGCATTCAGCTCCACTTCATTCTTTGGCAGTGTCACTTCAACACTGTCTCCAGCAGAAACTGCTAGTTTCTTCATAACTGTAAGAGAAAGAGAATTAAAAATTAAAAGACAAGGCCATTTCACATGTTCCATTTTCCATTCATATACCCAGATGCTTGTGGAAGAAGTATTGGCTCAGTTTGGATGTGATGGTAACTCATGGTTGAACTTTGCATGCAGGCCAGCCCTTCATTTCCTCCTTGCAACAGCCATTTTGTTATACAAGAAGGATATGACACTGTCACTTCAAAAAGAAGGAGAAAGCATGAGAGAGAAGAACACATTGAGAAGTATATATTCATTTTAAAAAGCACAGAGATGCAGCAAGGCACAACTGTAAGGAGATCAAAAGCATCCACTTTCCATTCTGAACTAAGCAGAGATTCTCATTATGTCCCGTGCTTTTTTCTTGGAGGGGGAAAAAAAAAAAGGTTAGGGGTACTCTCATTTTCCTACTTATATTGAAATACTGCCCCTCAATGAAGCCAAACTTAGATTCACAAAATGTTTAGGGGTATGCATCCCCCTGCGTCCTCCCAGAAAAAAAAGCACTGATTATGTCTAAACTGGTTTGTTTAAAGTATGGCTTGATCCTGACATGTTTGAACAAACTAGAGTCCTCCGCCCCAACCCATTTGGATACAATGAGAAACTCTGGTTTGTTTTAAACCAGAAGGGAAAGCTTCCAATTTCCCCCTCACCCACACTAATTTTAAGGGTTGCTGCTGCTGCTTGTTGTGCATGCCATGCTAACCAACAGTTTTAAACCTGTTACATCCAAAAGGGGCCATTGTGTGAATGAGTCATATGCTTCTCAATTAACTACAGCAGTTTTCAATATTCTGGAGCCTGGAATACGGAAATGCATGTTTTTGATGAGAAGCAAGCTGTGCGTAATAACCCCGGGCACAGAAATTGCTTGCAGAAATCATTCCACGTCTCAAAATTAAAGTGCACCACAAGCCCTTAGTTGCAAAGCTTTAGAACAAGCTACAAATTATTAAACTATAACATCCCATCCTTTAAACTCAGATGCCATTTGAGATTTTAAACTGAAAGTGAATACAAACCAACAGAATCATACAGAAATTAAACTCTTTGCTATCTTTCTGGAAAATTCAACATGCACTTTGTGCTCTGTACTGAAGGGAGATGTCAGCCAGGTGAAGTAGAGATGAGAAGAGCTGAATCAGATATGTTTCAGGAGACAATTTAGCTGCTCTTTCTCAAACTGAGAGGGACAAGAGCCTCTATTTATTCAACTGTAAGCTTAGCCTTTTGCAAACATAGCAAGAATTCGCACTATTCTGAGCTGGAAACTGAGAAGCATTTTAAGGTCCAAGTAAGTATGCAGATCCCATAAAATTTAACTCTCTGGTACTTGTTGTACCTTTGCATATGGGGTGGTATCACTGAAATTGATCTTTATGCTTTGTTTCAATTTTAAAAGCACTCCAGTTCTTCTCAAACAGACCAGCCCTTCATTGCCCCATTGCAACAAACATACAACAAAAATGAAATGGCACTTTAGCTTCAGAATAAAGGGGGGGGGGGGATATGGAACAGTAGAACACCTTCAGAAGTATCTATTTAAAAAACAGAGAGGGGAGAAAAACATATATGACCGCAGACCATATATAGAGTTAGAACCCTAGTCCTGCAAACTCAGTATTGCCCAAACTAGTGCTAGGGATTCTGTGGCCCTTCAGACGTTGGACTGCAGCTCCCATCAGTCCTGCCAGCATGACCAATAACAGGTGTGCAACAACATCTGGAGGGCCACCAGTTCCCCACCACTGGTCTACACTGCATGACAGTGACTCTCTAGCGTTCAGACAAAAGCTTTTCCCCCAGTCCTACCTGGAGATACAAGGGATGGAACCTGGAGCCTTCTGTATACAAAGCATGAGCCCTTCCCGCGAAATACATTTGGAGAAGAGGCCAAGACTGAGAGTTGCAAAATAACCTCACCTCAACCACAAACCCACTAGGTGACTTTAAGCAAGCCACACAGTCACACACAGTCCACCTGAGGAGAAGAGGACTGGCCTCCTTTACAGGACTGTTACAAAGGTTCATGAGATAAATGAGTGTGAAGTTCTTTGAATACTTGAAATGTGTTATATAAACGCTAATTATTATAATGATGAGCACAGTTGAGTGGTACCAGCAGCCACCATTTTCTATTCTTTCTTTCTTTTTAAAAAGAGCTTTGTTTTGTTTGCTGCTGATTGACAGAAACTGGGTGCAAAAGAGGAGAACCAGGCACAGCACAGGTGTGCGGAAGGGAGAAATCTGAAATTGATGCTTCTGGAGGCTTAGCCATCAGCTGTTGGTATGAAAGTCCCAGCCAGGCTGCCAGAGAAGGAGAATGACAAAGTTGGAATGGGAATGTAGAAAACAGAGATGTAAAATGTAAAAATTAAAAGCAGATCTCAAACTGAAGGTTGAAGTTAGAGGTGGGTCCCAGAAAAGACAGCTGTATATAGTTTTTTGTAATTATTTCTCATCTAAGGCCAAGCACTGTAAAAGGTTTATTTCACTTAATCAAGCAGTGCACAACACAAAAGAGTAGCTGTGGAAAAGTGCAAAACCAGAATGATATGTTCCTAGATTTTGTACAATATCACCAAAAGGTTTTTTTTCCTCTTCCGAACTAAGATAGCAAGATGTGATGTTTTAAACAAGCACTAGAAGAAAACTTCTGTCAAAACATTTGGCAAATGAACAGTCAGATCAAGAGCTGAGATTGTGGAACTATGCCAGTAGCATTTAAAGGAAGGCTTACAACATCTCCTCAGCCGACAGTTGCTCTTACCTGGTGTTGGGGCAGCAGTGCTGGGTTGCACAGCAGGGTTTGTTGGGACTACAGGATTACTATTATTGGTGGGGGTGCCAGTTGGAACAGAAGTAACCAGCTGCGTTTCCCCCATACCCTTCCCATGAAGACTGCTAGAAGTTGGAATGGCATCCTCCAACGAGAAAGGCTGGGTAGAAGTGTTGCTGGGTGGCTCGACTTTCTCAGCGTTCGCAACAGGACTGGGGAATGCAGCTGCCAGAGAGGGTTCTGAAGTGGAGGCTCCAGCAGGGGCCTAGTGAAAGCAAGAAAGGAATGTGACAAAGCATTCACTGACCACAACATCCAAAATGGCATTTTCAACCTAACTCTTATCATCACCAGTCATGAAAATTTCCCCAACTCTGTCAGAAATTTCACCCCATTCAAGGCCCCATTCAGAGGAAGAGCAGGGAAATGGTGTAGTAGTAGTAGCAGTAGTAGTAATATTCATTATTAATGTATGTGTCATATCACGTGAGAAAAACATGTTTGGCTAGAAACAGCTGGGGGTGCGCACATGTGCACAAACTGCACGTTTCTGGACTAGAAAGAGAGGGGGGGAAATCAAGTTTCTGGAGACTGCATGCTGACTGGAGAAAGTGCATACTGCCTGGAAAACGTGCAAAATGCAATTGAGATATGCACACTCCCAGGGGCCTGTTGAAGGTTAGGTATCCTGACTACAGAACTTATAAAATTCTGTCAATATATGCACATTTCCCAAGGCCTATTGCAGATTATGTATCTCAACTGGGAAATGTGCATAATTCCTTCTTCATGGAATGATTATATACACTTGAATATGCACAGTGGCTCGTTATGCACATTAACCACTCAGTTTACATTCCTCTAAATCAGGGGTAGGCAACCTAAGGCCCGTGGGAACAGCATGTTTTTACATGAGTAGAAAGTGTCCTTTGATGTAAAATGCATCTCTGTGTTATTTGTGGGGCATAGGAACTCGTTCATTTCCCCCCAAAAAATATAGTCCAGCCCCCCACATGGTCTGAGGGACGGTGGACCAGCCCACGGCTGAAAAAGGTTGCTGACCCCTCCTCTAAATTGTAAAATTCCTTCCCTACAGAGGTGCATGTCACATCTTCACTATACAGTTTTCAGCTAACGCTTTATCCTGGCCTTTGCATGCCTGAGAGGTGTGTTTTAAATTGTTGTAACCTGCCTTGGGACTTGCTGGTGAAGGGTGCAAATAATAATAGGCGTGAATGGCAAAAAAAACGATGGGATTATGCAGATGTAACAGCCTCTGCAACATGAGAGAACTGGATTTCAGATGCTGTTCAAAAGGAGCACATTCTGCAAACAGAATTTCTGGCTTTATGGTCAAGAACTTGGGTGACAAGCGCATTTTGCTCACTTATAAAATTCTTCCACTTTTGAGTGCCGTGAGAGACTAATTGGACCAGTGTAAACAAGACAAGGGGACAGACAAAAACAATTTCCTTTCTTTCATAAGAAAATTCCTTCCCCAGGCCCTCCTCATTCCGGTGGGTAGCCTGAGGCAGCCAGAACCAGACATTTCAGCTTTAACTGGGCTTATCTGTATATGCTACATATTTTCCGCAATTGATCTTTGTATAGCATAGTATGAACATTTAAATCACAGCACACAGAAATATCCACAACCTGGACTTGATTTTCATAACAAACAAAAATATCACAGCACACTTTCTTGTGGCACAATCAAATGGCAATACTTAAAAGGTCAAGCTAAGGGCGAGAAATTCATGACTTCTGTTATCATGTACGTTATGTAATTTGGGAAGGTGAGTATCAGCACATAAAACTCCGGATTTGAACTCTGGGCTCAGGGCCCCAGTTATGAAATAATTTCAGGTTGCAGTGCTATTCTGTTCAAGATGTGGTACCAGCTGAATTTAAAGGGATGATCAAAACACACATTCAATTCATAGATGGAGAGAGAGACCACTGGAGACTATTGGACTGCGTCAATCTGGATTATGAAATGTTGGTGACAGCACTAGTTATCTGGTTTAGTATATGAATTTGATAGGCTGGTAATGTTCATATCATTTTGGATCAAGCCTTGTTTCCTCAAGAAGCTATTCTCTGGTATGGATTGTTAAATGAGATTCTGAAGGTGTACAGCCCAGAGACCAAGTGCCCCAAACCACAATGTACGCTAACTTTATTTAATGTTAACCCATGGCTCTCAATGAAACTCTTGTTGATTGTTGCAAAACTACAAAGCCAGTTGCTTCGAAGGCATATGAAAAGAAGTTCTTTCAACACTGCAGCCTCATATGCAATGAACTCTCATTTACTGTTGTGAACTATGTGATCAAATTATCAAATCAACAAGCAGGCTAATGTTGGCAAGCAACTTCTCCAATTGTGTAAATCAATTTTCTCAATTATTTCTTCCAAAGATTTTATGTGGTGGTTGCCTCCTCATTCAGACCCTCTCTTCTCCTGCATGGTTGTTTGTTTTTTTTAGTGGGAGATTGAGAAGCCTTTCTACAATAGCTGATGTTCAATGGGCTGGGGTGCATAGCAAGAGAGATCAAACTACATTTCTCAGGATGTAATATACAACTGTGTGCACGCTGCACAGCACCATCACTGCACATGTGCTAATATAACTATCTGGAACTCTCTTAAAACAGACATCGGTTTCAGGACAATCACCAAGAAAGCTTGCACTGAGCCAATTCAAGACAGGGAGCGCAGTTTGCCCATCAATAGTCTAGAAATAGACACAGGCACATACATTTTTAATATGTGCAACCTTTTCATAAGTAACCGTTATGAAACAGTTCTCAAAATCCAAAGGTTTGTTACTGGCAAATTCTGGTTTCTTCCCTCTTGGTTCCTCCACATATTCTGCTGATGAAAAAGCCTTCTGTGTCAATCCCTATGTTTTTAGGGGCAGGGGGTCACATTCTAATATATCTAGAACAATGTTGAACTCTGATCACTCTGCAGAAGTCACAGGACCTAAATTTGCAAATGCAGCGAATATGATCAGTAACCAAGGCAAGCAAACACTGGCCAAGGATAAAGACACTTCAGCTACACCACAGTCGAAGTGGAAGTCAAGAAACACTAACCTTGTAAGAGATTCATTTGAAAAAAGCGCTTGCTTCTGCATGCATACCACAGTGATGCAGCAGCAGACCCCTTAATCAACAGTGCTGTACTTGAATACTTCTCTTGACTAGTCAATCACTGTTGTCTGACTCAAATACACAGCATTGCGCTTGAAGACAAAGGCACTAATTTGGCAATGGAGCCAGGCTGCAACTTGGCACGTGACAGACTCTCACTCACTCTCATAAGCATATGCCAATTTGTCTTCCTGAGGGGCTTTCAAACATTTTTAATATGAGCAGTAAATGTGAGACTATCTTCCCCCAACATAGTGCTTCTGTTGTAGGGAAAATGCAGTGTGTTGGTATTGGCAAAATGAAATTCCTTCTCCCTCACCAAGTGTGTTTGTTACAACAGTTTGGATAATAGATACATGAATGTCACAGACAGGTCCACAGACAAGTTTGTGCAACATCATTATGGACATTACATGACACTGGTTTCTCTTCTGCCCTGTATTTGTTGCATACTGTACTGTTTTTATTCTGCTGCAGTTTGTCTTCCGCCAAAAAATTCATTATTTGTCTTTCACTGAGGTGAAATGACATACCGTATTTTTTGCTCTATAAGACTCACTTTTTCCCTCCTAAAAAGTAAGGGGAAATGTGTGTGCGTCTTATGGAGTGAATGCAGGCTGCACAGCTATCCCAGAAGCCAGAACAGCAATAGGGATTGCTGCTTTCGCTGCGCAGAGATCCCTCTTGCTGTTCTGGCTTCTGAGATTCAGAATATATTTTTTCTTGTTTTCCTCCTCCAAAAACTAGGTGCGTCTTGTGGTCTGGTGCGTCTTATAGAGCGAAAAATACGGTAACTTGTGTAAAGTATTTAAATAATTACATAATTTAGGTTTCCATTATATTATTCCATTCCATCCCATCCCATTCATTTAAATGCAAAGGGAACACAATACAAACTGGGTGGCAGAAGCATAATCAGTTATGTATCCATTGCCAACTGAAAACAACAGTGAATACCAATTATATTCACTGGATTGATTTCTGTTCCAGACACGGGACAAAAAAGTGAATGCTGATAATTCCTGCTCCTTTTTCTGCTTTCTTTGGAATTCTCTGACATCGTTAGACATCCCCAGTAATTAATAATTCCTGCCCTATCATTATTGCATCTCACACACAGCATGACTTCCCTTTCTTCCACAGCCCCAGTCTCATTATGTGGAGGTACACTAATACAGTTTAAGTTTAATGCAATGTAGTGCTAAGAATAAGATGTGGTATTTTCCCCTTGCTTGCCTTAGACAACAGCCAGGGTACGCCAAATTTTATCACTTCATTTCCCTCAGAACATTATTTGATCCTATGAGAATATGTCTTAAATCCACTATTTATCAATCAAGCTACAATACTGCTATAAGAAGGAAAATATTCTTTAAAAATGCCACTTCCAAGGGAGAATGCCAGGTTGGGACTGGGAGCTCTATAGCAATGCAGGAGGTTGCTGGGCAGCAGTGTGTGTATCCTATCCCTTTCCCACTCCTGAATATCTCCCCGCAACCCTGAAAAGCACTGCAAGGCTCCTGCTTCTGGTTGACTGGAGCCCTGAACAGGAGTATGCCTGAGAGGGTGGAGATACACAGCAGCATTGCCTGGCAAGTCCCCCTATAAGAAGCAAAATAGACAGTGTGCATCAATCTTTAAATGTACATAACTACACTTAGATCTTGTAGGAGGACGTGGGTTATAGGACTACTCATGGCTGTGATTTTAAGATGGCTGTTGTGCAAATTATATTCTCTTTTTCTTATGAAGATTTTTGTCCTGTGGGGGCCTTCAGTTATTGCAAAACCTGCTTTCCATAACTTGGAAATCAAAAAACGTAAGTTCACCATGAGAGAAATCACAAATGGGTCTTTAGTGGTAACCCTAGGGAAGTGGCCTGGAATTGCAGCAAAACATCAGATTTCAGAGAATTTATTTTTACAGCCTTAATTTTACATTCTCTGCTCAGCTGGAGCATTAGAAGAGAATCTGATAGCTCAGAGCTCAACACCCTGTTGTTGAAATCAGCAGGGAAATTAGGGACACATTACTATTTATCACTTAGGGCAAGCAAGAATCAATCTTAGCAGAGGGATTGCAGTGCAGTCTCTACCACATTGGATCACTTCCTGAGTGACAGTCTCTTGTGAGAGGCCAGATGGTTACAGTTTTAGGGAAGCATCATTATTGATATATTGCTGAGACAGAGGAGCCAAACAGCAGTTCCTAAGTGACTGTTAAGAAGTCAAAGGCTGAGGGACAGCTGAGTCAGCAAGGCAAAGTTAAACCATGCGGTTGTTTTGCATGCTAACTAGGATAGCTCCAGGTTTCCAAGTCGTGTCCTTTGGCTCTGAGCCACATCCTGTTCCACCAGGTTGGCAGTTCTCATATCACAGCTGCAATGTAACCTGGGACTGCAAAATCTGCAACCAGGTACATGAGAATAACAGCTTTTAAGAACCACAATCTACTGAAAACATACTAAGTTGAGCAAGGGATTTCTAAAAATGAGATAGACCCCACTGATAAGAGTTATGTCACTGAGCTGTCTGCTGTGGTAGACTCTCTGTTGCACCCTTACCTGGATGCGAGTAAAAAAGTACACTTGGTACACACCCCACACATATGCTGAGTGCAACTATTCTGTTTGTTGCACTTGCCATGAAGTTATAAGCAACCAGTTTTATTTCTAACTATGAAGGGGGAAGACTGGGAGATGTTTGGCAGCTCTGTGGCCAAGGTGCCTGGAAAGCATGGGCTATGCAAGGCTAAATCAGCACTTGTAGCCTTTGGTGCTCCAGAACAGGAAAGGTCAGTGCAGGCAGAGGGGTGATCTCTAGGAAAAAGTGATCCAAGCAGCTTTACCTAATGGTACCCAAGCTGGAATACTCTCCACCAGAAAATCCAGTGTGTGGGACGTTAGACTTTCAGCAGTTGTGTCTAAACTGTAATGGTCCTCCCCCCCCCCCCCACCAGCACTCCTCTTAGAAAAGGCACGTGAGTTACCTTCAATCAGGAGTGTCCAAGGCAGTGTATGCCCTTCTCTGCCAGACTTTCCCTCTGTCTGAGGTACCTTTAAGCAGAGGCATCCCAGCTGACAAATTCTCTTCCCTTCCAGACTTTCTTAAGGAAAAAGCTGGGGGGGGGGCGTCTTCCAACTTCATTTTTTTACTTGACAGACATATCTCTCCATCATCACAATTCATGGACATATTTCAGCCAGACAAAATTGTCTGAGAAGAGCATGGAGCAAAGCCAGTGAGGAGTGTGACTTAAGGAGAGTCCCAAGGGCTGTATAGAGAGGCCTGGAAGGCTGCATTCAGTCTCTGGGCTTGAGGTTCCTCATCAAGCAAGTCAGACCTATCAGTTCATTAATCCACAAACGCAAGAGTGAACCTTTGGGTACCATTTCTCATCAAGGCAGTGGACTGAACCTTTTAAAACTGCACTGATTCTAACCACCGTTTTCAAAACTGTTTTGATTTTTTTTATTTCTTAGAATTTCCAAACAATGTCAAGTATGTTGCTGCTATTGTGCAATAAAAAAGGATTATAAAGCATTTATACAACAGAATTTGGATTAGTGTTGACATTAACAATATTATCTTGCACTTACCCTCATGAGGCCACTCCCAGCAAGGTCACTTGGTCTGTTCACATTATTGCTGCTGGGGGGAGATGAGCTTTTGAATTTGGTTGTTCTCAAGTCTTCACTGTTTGGCAGCAGGTTTTTTTCTGGATCAATGTGGTTTCTGGGAAAGTTTGTTTCTTGATGTGAAGAAGGAGCTTCCGTCAGATCATTATGGGTGGATTTACTATCCAAGGGCTGAGATGGAGCAGGATGGGCTACAGGACCTCCGTTGTTGGAGCCTGTGTCCCTCTTAAGAGAGCTTCCCCTGATGTCTGCCAAGTGTGCTCTGTAAGCCAGTAACTCTTTGAAGGACCTTCTCATCCTTGTTTTACTTTGATGTCCTTCCCTCCAGTCCAGCCACTTAGGAAGATAACCTCTCCTCTCTGCTGCCAGTTGGGCATTTATCATATGCTCAGATCTCTTTACAAAGACCAAGATCGAGTCAGTGGTGTTGGTCCAGATTGCCTGACACCAATGAGGCTTGATACAGTTCACCTGGATGCACATCTTTCCCTTGAGCCAAAAGGCATCACAGGTAGGGCTCTGACAGCAAGTAGCTTGACAAGATTGGACAGAGTGAAATCCTTCCAGCAGCTGGAGGTGAACACCATCCAGTGACCTCAAATGGCCTCCCTGCAGAGCCTTCCCTGGCAGACAAGTGCCTCTAGTCCAGCTTGCATCTGAGCAAAGAGAAATAAAATGATAACAATTTTAAATAAGAATCCAACAGCATAGATGTCATTCAGGAAATAATTATATCTGGGTTGTTGTTGTTGTTTTAAAAAACCCTACTTCATTTCTACTCTCTAGTAATAAACATAACTTATCAGGGGTGGGTGTCATCAGCATATTGATGGCACTTCACTCCAAATCCGCCAATGACAGCTCCCAATAACTTCAAAAGGTATTAAACAAAATGGGTTACAAGGCTGGAGCCTGCAGAATCCCACAAAATAATTCCTATGGGGCCAAGCAGTAGCAACCCAATTATAGTTTCTGGAGCCAGACCTCAATAAAGAAGAACCATAGCAATGCACTATCTCTAACTCCCAAAATCATGTGATATTCTATAAGGCTACCATGGTCAATGGTATCAAAAGCTATGGTGCAGTCAAGGAGAATTAAAAGAGTCACACTCCTCCTGTCCTTCTCCCCAAACAGGTCACTGCTCAGGGTGATCAATGCAGTTTCCATCCCAATATCCAGGCCTGAAGCTGGAATGAAATGGGTACAGAAATATTTTTCATTCAAGCATGAAGTTGCCCACCCACCCAAAATTAAATTGCTAGATGATTATGATCTAAGAATAGAAGACTAAACACCCTACAAACAGGAATCATGGGAACTACTTTAAATACTGCTTTAAATACTAATGGCTGCTTTAAATAGCTGCCTTAAATACTAATCTGTTTAATGAGAAGTGTCCTATCTTCAAACGATTACCATTTGTTGCCAAAGACTAGAAGATCATTTTTGCTAGGTCAGAAGTACAAGCAAAGGAGTACTGGCAAACTCATTCACACACAATTGTTTGTAAGATTCTCTCTTTCTACATTGTTATAATCTGACAAGGCTCCCTTGCCCTATAAAACAGCAGCATGCAGTCATCAGTGCACACAGTTCTGAACCAGAGTTGCCTTGTATAAGTATGAAGTGCAGAACAATGAAAAGTTACAAGAAACTTAGGAAACAAGTTGTTTGTTGCAACTTCCCTAATGGATGTTGGTTAAAGTAATAATTTCACTCAAAGAAATCTGTTATCAGGAGAACAGATCTGCTATGCCTACCTCGTCCAGGTCAGACCAGGGATGAGGAAGGTTGGGCCCAGGGGTCAATGTGGCCCTTGTGACTCTCCCCTGGCTATGACCCACACTTTACCGGTCCTGCTCCATGCCCTCCTTGAGTGCTTTTGCCTGAATGAAACATCTCTTGCCGGCCTTAATGGAGAAGGGTTTATGTGCATGCATATAAACCCCTGGCTTTTGCATGGCTAGAATGTAGCCTACTGTACAAAGGAAAGAGTCACATCCATTGCTCTGCCCACTTTTGCCCCGGCCAATACAGGCATGTGGCCTCCTTTGGAAGGTTGCCCAAGAGGGAATGAAGTCCTTGGGCTGAGTAAGGTTCCCACCTGTGCTCCAGACAATGAAAGAACTCTTCTGCCGCTCCTTGCCACAAATCTGTCTTGCTTCTTCTTTGCCTCTGCCTCACTGCACCCAGCCTTGCCTGGATTCCAGGACCTTACCCCCTTCCCTTGGTAGGTGCAGAGTCTGGCAAAGAAACACAGCTACCTTGAAAACCAAATGACTATGGCTGGGGGCCTGTAGTCTGTGCCTGTGTATTAACAGCTCCAAGGTCAAAGATCTCCTGTGGGAACATATAGCAGAAAAGGACTATTTCCAATACAAATACCATCCACAGTAAAGTCTGCTCAAACGATTACAAGATTTCCCCAATGGGTGGAAAAAATGGCTAATACTACAAGGTGCCTGCCTATCAAATTTTAGCCTAAAGTGCTTTTTAATGACTGACTTTTACAGAGGAGTTTTTGAATGGAAACACAACAGAGCAAACATCTAACACCACTGGTAATGATGTGCTCATAACACTACCATCTGTTCAGGCCTGAAGAGCCCAAAACTGCACAGCACCACCCAAGGGCAGTTATGAAACTACATAAGCTGTGCTTTACTCCCAAGGCACTGGAGTAGATTATTGGTTGAGATTCTATCCTAACTTTTAAATAGCCATACCCACACCCACTCTCATTTTCAAGATGTTGCAATAGGTTTCTTATGAGGGGGGGATTAATAATTTTTAAAGTGCCAAAGCCCTTTTCAAAGTATTCTTGAAGATCTGAGCTATCCTAACTCAAAGCATAATATCTGGAGGCCAGTACAGTGGTACCTTGGGTTAAGAACTTAATTTGTTCTGGAGGTCCGTTCTTAACCTGAAACTGTTCTTAATCTGAGGCACCACTTTAGCTAATGGGGCCTCCCACTGCCACAGCACAATTTCTGTTCTCATCCTGAAGCAAAGTTCTTAACCTGAGGTACTATTTCTGCGTTAGCGGAGTCTGTAACCTGAAGCATCTGTAACCTGAAGTGTCTGTAACCCGAGGTACCACTGTACATGCATGTGAAGTTGATTGATCTTATTAATTCTGTAACTGGTGTACCAAACATTTCTTGTGCTTAGTGCAATCTCATTAAAAAAAAGTAGTCCGGAAATGCTTCTTATTATTACAGTGGTACCTTGGGTTACATACACTTCAGGTTACGGACTCCACTAACCCAGAAATAGTACCTCGGGTTAAGAACTTTGCTTCAGGATGAGAACAGAAATCGTGCGACAGCGGTGCGGCAGCAGCGGGAGGCCCCATTAGCTAAAGTGGTGCTTCAGGTTAAGAACAGTTTCAGGTTAAGAATGGACCTCCGGAACAAATGAAGTACGTAACCAGAGGTACCACTGTACCATGCTAATGGATTTCATTTTAATACAATTGTCACCTGTTTTCACTCCATTGATCATAGCCTTATATATAATGTTCCAGGGATTAAGGACACTTTAAAATAGACAGCTAGCTTCTGTGAGATGACTAGACTGGGAAAATAGGCCTCTGCAAGATTAATTTATAACCAGGTCATAATGCCCTGACCCTTAAAGCAACTCCTTGATTCACATGCTATGTTCTTAGCTGCTACTGTACCATTAAACGAAAGGTTACCAATTCACTTAAGTGAATTAAGTTTAAACTCAACAATAGGGAGAAGGTAAAGAACACAATAAAGTTTTCACATCAGTAAAGGAATTAATTATTGCATATCAAAGACGACTATTTTTCTCCCATGATCTTTTCATGTTATATATTTTTCTTTCTAAATACACACTGATAATTCCCTCTAAATCTGAGATGTGCTTATTGTGCTTTTGTTTGAAAGCCTAATGGTTTTATATTTCCCTAGGAGTTCAATGGCCACAAAATTGGGTTGGGCTTTCATATACAGGGGACGCGGGTGGCGCTGTGGGTAAAAGCCTCAGTGCTTAGGGCTTGCCGATCGAAAGGTTGGTGGTTCGAATCCCCACAGCGGGGTGGGGTGCGCTCCTGTTGTTCGGTCCCAGCGCCTGCCAACCTAGCAGTTCGAAAGCACTCCCGGGTGCAAGTAGATAAATAGGGACCGCTTACTAGTGGGAAGGTAAACGGCGCTTCCGTCTGCAGCTCTGGCTCGCCAGAGCAGCGATGTCATGCTGGCCACGTGACCCGGAAGTGTCTCCGGACAGCGCTGGCCCCCAGCCTCTTGAGTGAGATGGGCGCACAACCCTAGAGTCTGTCAAGACTGGCCCGTACGGGCAGGGGTACCTTTACCTTCATATACACTTCCTCTTATTTTAAAATGTTTTGACTCTCATTTTACCTCTTTCTTTTTCCTTGCATGTTCCTGATGTAGCTCTTTCCTATCCTAATATTCTTCATCAAACTGTATGGCAGATTTACAATATCTGTATATCAACTCTGGATTTCATTTCTTCTTTCTATAGCACAGCCACAGTGTCTGTACTCAGATGCAGGAAAAATCTACTAGCCAGTTGGATGTCACGTTTGTGGTTCTTCAGTGGGTACTTTGTAAATTTCATATTTGTTCAAGTTACTTACAAATACTGTGCAGCCTTTATCTGACATTCCAATCTCCTACCTGCTTTCTTGCCCAGCAATGGTCTCAATGGTCAGCCTTTCATCCTATTTAAAATATCAAATGCTTCCAAACTAAGAATTGCTATCCTTTCTTTGCTCACATCAGGAAAATCAGATGATGATTCAAGTTTTTTCTGCATGTTCTGCCTTTTTTCAGTTGTTGTTCTAATGGTCACCCATGTAGCACTAAAACATGGCTTATACGTGTGAAATGGGCCACTAAATGTAAAGCATTCTGAATATACTAATATGCTCCAAAAATATTACACATTATTATTACTGGATCTAGAAGAAAATCTGCCATCAGAAGAGTTCTCAGCAATTAAGATGCTTGCTACTAACACCACAACTGGTCACTGAACAGTCTGGCATCTTTGTGTATATTGGCATGAATGGATCCTGAGAATAGTATGAGGTTTGGGGTGAAAAGCATGGGTGTTTTTAAATATTTTGTTCCTCATTACATCCTGCATTGCAAAGTCTTGTATTCCAAAAATCATTCTATGTTTAACACACAGCTGGACCTCATTTTGGAACAAAGGGGCTGAGCACCCAATACCACTGGCTGAGAAAGGACAGGTGTCATAATAACAAGGGCATGAGGTCCATAAAGCAAATGTTTCTGTGATACATTTTCCATAGCAAATTGGAAGTACTGGCAGCCTTAAAGAAAAATTAAAATTATGTTTGGATTGGTCTTACAAAATGTGGATTTAACAACTGAGGTTTTCCTCAAAGTTCACCTAAAAGACAAAAAATAAATAAAAAAAATAAACAGGATCAAGGGGGCTGGCGGCCAACTTTATTGGGTTTATTTCAACAGATCCCTGGAGATCTCTTAGACAGGTTCTCAAGCATGTGTGTGTGTGTTTTAAATTTAATTTGAAGCAAAGCACAGTTTAGAGTCTTACTGAGTTTGGTATTGGTCTGGTGTGCTGATTAATCTGTCAAGCACCATAAAAATTCACTGCAGCATAATTAAAATAGGTGACACAGTATTCCTGCCAGCTTTGAGATGGAATGGGAGGGAGGAAATGGTGGGAAGAGTCTTTGAATCCTGAAAACAGATGGGCAAAGCTGAATATTCCTAATTATGTTTTCTTGCCAGCTGCCTTCCATTAAACATTCAAGCTGTACTTACATTTTGTTTATTTGCATTTGTCTCCCACCTTATCATATATATTAAATAAATCCTCTAAATGCTTTGCCTAGTCACCAAATGTCAGCCAAAGCAGACATCTCATTGTGCTTCTTAAGAATGCCCAAGCTTTGGCAAACATATAAGGGAAAGAAACCACATAATTAAGGAACAGAAATTGCCTTGCACATGCTTGCAGCAAGGGTAGCATCATTAAGCTTTTTATAGAGCTGAAGGATTTAAGGGACACTGGGGAAGAAGCAGTCTCAGAGAGAACTAGGGACCAAGTTAGGTCATACACAAGATATGTAATGCCTTTCATGTATCTGGTATTTACATATCAAATAGAAACCATGTTGGGGGTGAGAGATTGAGGCCATGCCTAGGGGTGAGGCACTGATTTCTATTCTAACCTATGTTTTCTGCATGCTGCGCTATTTCTGTTCTGCTGCAGTTCAGCTTCCGACAAAAACGTTATTCGTCTCGCTGACTGATGTGACTGAATTTTACGAAATTACGTTATTATGCTTTTCCATACAATTCAATTCAATGCAAAGGCCAATCAGTTCAAAGCAAAGGAAACACAATGCAAATGAGAGGGGGCAAAATGTCACCAATCATGTATTGTTTGCGGACTGGAAACAACAGTGAATACTGATAATATTTGCCAAACTCATTTCTATTCTGAACATGAGATAAATTAACAAACATTCGTTATTTTCACTTCCACTGCAATTTTCCAATATCCATACCCATGCTACCAAGAGGTGGGTGGGTTGTGAAACCTTCTGTCCTATGCCAGTCCCTAATGAAAATTGCTTCCCTGAAGCTGCTAAAGTCCCTAGAAGAGGTCTCCATTGGGGCTAACAGAGGTATTCCTCCAGACATGAACTGAAGCTTTGAGGGAGATGTCACTGGTACCATAGTGAAGGAGGAATGAAGGATTAGCTACTGTCACCACATATCATGCTTCTGATCCTAATCTGGTTCCCTTTCTACCCCTTGAGGTTGCCATTTAAATTTTTAAAACAAAGATAGCATCCCAAGTGTAAGGAACTCTGGAGCTTGAACTGGGAATGCCTAACATGTGGACACTTGTCTTAATAGCTAATTTACCCAGCTTCTTCCTCTCTCAATTCCCAAGGAAAATAAGCACAAAGGGAGTAAGGGAGATAAACAAAAGATGGGGAAAGGCAGCCAGGAGTCATTTCACCACAAGAGGAAGGGGGATTTGTATTTCTCGGGGTAGAGATAATTTTCTATCTAACTTTTCCTGCCTTTTTGTGGAAAGCCTTGAGAATTCTCAACACTGTGAGTCAACAGGAAGAATTTTCTTTAACATGGAGAGGGTATGCTAGGCTCTGAGAGAAACAACCACTGCTTTGAAAAAGGTAGAACACAAATACTGTAGAATCAACCAATTACATGACATGCCCCAGTTACTTCCTCAAAAGTTTGCAGGGTGGGTCCTTCCAGAGAAACCTGATGACTGCTATTAAAACAGCAGAGCAAACAATTCACCAGCTCAAGAGCTGCAAAGTATTTATTTTCTTATCCAAATACACACACTCATTAAAGGTTTCGTAACCCTTACAAGTGGCTCAGGCAGTTTTCTTGTACAAGCACTGTGACCGCATGACAGCTAGCTGAACTGCTTAAACAGCAACTGAGTAGGGGGAAAGCGTGCTCTGCTAAGGACCCATATCAGTGTCATCAAACAGGCCTTCTTTACACAAAGAAATGTCAAAGTTGCTTGGATGCTTATGATGGAGCAGCACTAATGCAAGATTTTTACTTTCACAAACAGCAGTTGTGGAGTGGGGATCCAGATTGAGGCTCTGGTGTATGGCTTTAACTCTTTGCCCCCTACTGCTGTCCCAATTCAGAACAGGAAGACGAGATACCACAAAGGATAATGGGAGCTTCTTCCAGCCCAAAAATGCCCCAGCTGGTTTCTAAAATTTCTGAAATAATGTCAGCGTACAATGAAAGCAATTCCAAGATACTGTGAATTGACCATAGGTTTTTATCAGCATAATAGCTATGAACATGGGCTGAGATGTCTTCATTTTAAACTCTCTCGTTGTCCTCTCATTAGTAAGTTTAGAGCAGGCTTCCTCAAATGCGGCCCTCCAGATGTTTTGAGACTACAATTCCCATCATCCCTGACCACTAGTCCTGCTAGCTAGGGATCATGGGAGTTGTAGGCCAAAAACATTTGGAGGGCCGAGTTGAGGAAGCCTGGATTAGAGTAATACAATACTAGGCTAACCTTATCAGGTTGTTGTAAATATGACCATAAGCAGTACTTTGAGCACATAAAAATGCTGTTTAAGCATTATTTTTATTACATGTAATAACACAGACTGCAAGAAGATCAAACCTATCCTTAAGGAAATCAGCCCTGAGTGCTCACTGGAAGGACAGATCCTGAAGCTGAGGCTCCAATACTTTGGCCACCTCATGAGACGAGAAGACTCCCTGGAAAAGACCCTGATGTTGGGAAAGATGGAGGGCACAAGGAGAAGGGGATGACAGAGGATGAGATGGTTGGACAGTGTTCTCGAAGCTACCAACATGAGTCTGACCAAACTGTGGGAGGCAGTGGAAGACAGGAGTGCCGGGCGTGCTGTGGTCCATGGGGTCACGAAGAGTCGGACATGACTAAACGACTAAACAACAACAACACAGATTGTAGCCTACACTATTGACCTTATGTTTATTACAGGCTTAAAATAATGAAGTCAGTTACAGATCTTTGATGTTCCAATGTAGCTCTCAGAAGTGAACCAGTTGCTGACTTCAGATTTACCGCAGCACGCTATATTAGCCTTATGTTGCCTCCAGTTTAGAATAAAATCAATCAATTAAGAAAATGCACTTTTGCCACATTCATGAATCTTTCTCTCTCAAGAGATTGTAACTAACTCTGACAGGGTAACAGACAGAAAGAAAGAAAGAAAGAAAGAGAAAGAAAGAAAGAAAGAAAGAAAGAAAGAAAGAAAGAAAGAAAATTTCACTGCAACAATTTGCAATTACATTGTTGTTTGAAAACAATGGTGGCTTTTTAAAAATAGCATTGTAACAGCTAGACAATATCCACTTTCTACTGAATAGAAAGCTGTATGGAACAAAGAAGAATTTCATTCTTCAGTATGTGAATATTCATTATGAAGGTGGGAGTTAAGAAGAGACAGACTGTGACAGTTTAGTATGCTGGAACAATAATTCTAAATTCCAATAAAGCAATTCCGTAAGTTATTTTAAAAATGTCCAAAATCATCCTACTACTAAACCTTCGGGACTCATTTTGTTGTGTGTATAAAAGTGGGAACAGAATGCACTGAAGTAGGCATTTCAATGGCAAAATGTAGGTTTGTACAGAATTACATTCAAACAAGGCCACAATACCTTCCACCATAGAAGCCTCAAAGTGCCCCCACCCACCCACACAAATTATCATAGCTATGGTTAAAAAGACAAAAAAAGCCAGTGGTTTTTGAAACACGACTCCAGTAGGCTCAGGAAACAGGAAACTAATCTCAAAAGAAGAAAAAAGAAGCAGATCCATTCTAACTTGTAATGATTACTACTTACTCTCTAGAACCAAAAAGATAATAAACCATGAATTTTAAATCAACTTTGTGTGACAAGCTGGAGATTAATGGTTCACTTACTGCACATCAGCTTAATCAAATTTCCCAATTGCCGAACGTCAGAGGATAATTATGGAGATTACAGCAGCAGCCCTGTCCAGAAGGCAGAGATTTTGCTAACTATAGTACTAACCCACTGAGATCAAATGCAACTGAGTCAGTATAAGTGATCCCTCTATTCTCTGAAAAAAGAGTAAATGTTACAAGTTTGCCAGCTGGAAGGCTTATTTTTAAGAACTTTTCAAGCGGCAGGGGGCAGGGGGGAATTAAGATAGAAGAAATCTGTGAAATAAGTTACTATTTGAGAGGCCTTAACAAACCACTCCACTCCACTTTCCTCTGTTTCAAATGTTCTTAGTCATTTTAGTTTAGTTTATTACATCTATGAATTGCTTCTCACAAATAAAAGTCCCAACGTAATTTAGAGCAAAATACAAAATGTAGTAATAAACATAATTAAAAGTGTAGCCAATTGTTGCTGCTGTCCAAATGCACAGGAAAATGAAAATAGATTTGATTGCCACTGAAATTAGACAAATTTGGTACCAGGTTGCCTCCCTGGTAGGAGAATTCCACAAGTGGGCAGCTATTACAGAACAGGCCCATTCTCTCATCACCATTCTCTGGACCTCCCTTGGAGGAAAGCACACAAAGAAGGGCTTCATCTCAGGGTTCATATGGGGAGAGATGGTCCTTTAAGTATAGAGGTCTCGAGCAGTGCAAGATCAAAATCAGCACTTGTCACTGTTACTAGTTGTGACAACAGTAACAATGCTGGATCCAAGAGTACCTCAGGCTGTGAACCAGCTCCTCAAGGGAAGTGTGACTCCATCTAGAACAGGATGCATTCCATCTGTCCAAATAATAGTACCAATAGTGCCTGCGTTTTATCTGGATTAAGCTTCAGTTTGTTGGTTCTCATCCAGTCCATTACAAAGGATAGGCACTGATCCAGCATATGCACCACCACACCCACTTGAGATATAAACGTTGTGTGACATCAGCATACTGATGACAACACACATCAAAACTCTGGATGGCGCCAGTCACTGGTCGGTGTATGCCAGGCTGTATCAGAAACTGTTTTTTTATATATATAATTCTTATAAGTATTTTATATGTGAAATTGTTTTACATATCTTTATTTTATTGTGAAATTGCCTTGAGATGCTTCGTAGGAAGCAATTCATAAAAGAAATAATAATGCTGATGTTTAAAAGCATGTGGGATAATACTGAGCCCAGGAATCCCACATTAGAGACTCCATAGGACTGAGCAACACCCCGCAAGCACCATGTTCTAGTCTAGTCCCTGCTCAGTACAGGAATCCTGCTGCTACAGCTTCTCTGATGGTAACCCCAATCATCTCAATCTTAAAAAAATTATCAGAAAGAGAATTGTGAACTATTACCTGCATATGAACAGGCGGCATTGAGGCAGGCACACATGTAGAGAAGATGGAGATGGCCCAGGCACTTGGCAGCTTTTCTAAGTAAGTATCCCAATATGTTCAGAGAGCTGGTGCTGAAATTGTCTTCCAAGCTTTTCTCCATGGCCTTTGCGGGAAGACCCAGAACTCTCTAAATATAAAATACACAAGAGACACAGTTCACCTTCAGGAAAGATGAATTGAGACCACTTTATGCAAAGCAATTACATCTCTCATGCAGGTACGTAAAATAAAGCACACAGAGCAGAAGCAAATAGTTGCCACAGTTTACCATTAAGCCTCAAAGTTTGTTACTGAATTATCACAAAATTCTCCCAACTTTACCTTAGGACACAACTTTTAGTATATGCCCATTTTCTGGAGAAATTTTGTGAGTTATAAAGTCAGTTAGCCTTTGAACACAATGAGATGAGAGCAAACCTCATTTATCCACAGCAGTTGCCCACACAAACCTAAAAAGCTGCCTTCTTGGCACTTGTCTACTGTTGGCCAGCTGCTTCCACACATTAGAACAGACAGCTCAGAAGCAAGCTCACATTTGTAGCAGCTTCCAGGATTCAATTCAAAATGAACCAAACTCCAAGCAAACAGTGCTGAGCTGATGAATTTTAAACAGGTGGCTCTTTTGGACACTCTGTTTGAAAGTCTCCAGTGCAGAGGTGGCAGTCACTTCTACCTAGGATGTGTTAAATACCAATAAATACAGCCCAGCTGCTGAGCAGGTGGACCTAATATCAGCAATTGCTTATTTGCACTGCCTGGCACCAGTAAGAAAACAAAAGGGGAACAGGAGCTGCACAGCCCACACAAACAGCCAATGAGAAGCTTCTCATGCTTTGCTCTGATAGACACATAGCCCAGTGTTATTGGTGTAACAAGCTGTTGAGCTGTTTTGCTCTGCCAAGAGAAAGAAAACAAATGTTCAGATAGAGAATAAATTTAAAGCTGCAATCCTATGGGGACTTAAACTTGGAGTAAGTCCAACTGAGCACATTGACATTTAATTCCAAGTAAATGTGTACAGGACCAGGTAACTAACAGCATAGGTCTATAGTTCTTTACTCAAAAATTCAACAGGATTTATTTCCAAATAAGTGAGGACAGGATCACAGCCTTTTAAGTCCCAGTGACTTTAGACTGGTTTACTTAATTTGAATAGAACTGATTCTCTGTGTAGTGTAAAAATCATCTTCAACAAATACGTTAGGTTTTTTTTGCCTTCCTTATTGTGTCTTCTCAAGGGTTCTGAGACACATGAACAGAACAAAGCCCACAAAAGTCTCAAGTGGCTATGTTTTTCATGTCTCTAGAGAGTTTGCATAACCCCTAGTGAAGAAAAGGCCAGAGCTCTGAATTTCAGGTAACAAACTGAAAGTAGACAGACCATGACAAAGAGTGAGAGTTGTTCTACCCCCCAGACATGCACATACTCTCCTCTATGGTGTAAGCCTATTTGCCTGGCAATTGTCACCACGCAGACAGGAGCATTCAATTTGATAACTGTTCAATTGTCAATTGAACTGCAGTGGAACTAGAACCTCTTCATGTAACCTGAATCTATCCATTCTCCAAAGCAATGTCCATTCCTCATAGCAACGTCTACTTATCTATAATCTAATTAGCACAGACCACACCAGGATGCATCCAAGAACTGGAACTAAAAGGGAAGCAAGGGAGCCAGTATGTGAACAAAAGCTGTGCAAATTACCTGGAGGAGCAATTACAATCCCAAGACACTTCATCATTTGGACCATGCCACCAGTACCAACACTAATAGGCCAGCAGATATCAAGCTATACATTTCTGTGCTCCTAGTGGGCCCTGAAGACTCTACAGAGCAACAGATTCAAGTGACTGCTGGGGTCAGGACTCCCTCAGTACCATGCATCATCATAGGAAGGGAGAGATAAAGGTGTTCCCATATGACCTAAAATATGTTACATAACTCCATCAAAGAGGATCTTAGGGATATCCTCAGATTGCACAAGGAAGGAATTGGCCATGCAGGAAGCAATGCAAAAGCCCAACCTTCTGCAATGCTGTATAAAAACAGAAGATACACTTAAAAACCCCTTCATAATGTTGCAGAGGATTCTAAGGGCATATTTCCAGGTTATATTGGGGGCCAGCAACTCTGGAAGAAGCATGACAGTCTGACTTACACTACATCCAGCATGGCTAAGGTAAAGGTAAAGGTACCCCTGACCATTAAGGTCCAGTCGTGGACGACTCTGGGGTTGTGCACTCATCTTGGTCTATAGGCCAAGGGAGCCGGCGTTTGTCCGCAGACAGCTTCCGGGTCATGTGGTCAACATGACTAAGCCGCTTCTGGCGAACCAGAGCAGCACACGGAAATGCCATTGACCTTCCCGCCGGAGCGGTACCTATTTATCTACTTGTACTGCGTGCTTTCGAACTGTTAGGTGGGCAGGACCAGCATGGCTAGCACCAATTAAATTGTGTCAGCCATCTGCCCAGTCACTCTGTAGCACTGGGCTGATGCTGAGATCAGCCTATGAGTAGCATCTAATCTCATGTTTTGCTCTGAACACCTATGCAGGATGACAAATTAAATTAAATTCCTGCTGTTGTGCAAGTCTTTAACAACACCATTTGAGGAGTCAGCTCAAAGTTCAATTCTGTCAGCTACAGGCCTGAAAGTCCATTTCCACAGAACAATGAATAGCTTTCTGATCAAGAAGCTGTGAAGCAGGTTATTCAACTGCTATAATAAGGAGTTCTTACAAAAAAAATTGGATGAAGTAGGCAATAACAATTATGAACTGTGAACAAATGTCCAAGAAACTTTGAGCATTGAATGAAAGTTTAAACACCAGCTTGTGCTATGACTAACTAAGTCATACAGCTAGGTTTATTTTATTTCAGTGTCTGGTTCTCAATACAATGGAGAAAACGGTATAATGTGATGGTAAAAAATGTGCCAAAGAGGAATAAAACTGCAAAAAGAACCCAAAGAAACATTTTCCTGTTGGCACTTCAAAGTGCCAAATGAGACAATACTGTATGCTAAATGCCTTCATGAATTTAGCCCTTTCACTCTGCACTGTTTTCTCAATTAAAGTTGCCCCCAAAGGAAAGCTGACATTGACACCAAAGCAGCTTCACTTCTGGAGCAAATAGCAGCTTAAGTTCATTGGGACCATGACTGGAGTGGCAAGATGAAAAAGTGGACAGGGCTCCTCCAACTTTAATAGTTGTGTAGAAGAGAGAATTTTGACAGTTGTAGCTTGTCATGTAAGCCCTAACAGCGATGCATAAAAAAGGGGGAAAGAAACAAGTACCGTACATTAAATGCTTTCACACATTTAACACATTGTATAGTTTGGCTCCAAGATTACACGAGATGGATCCTAGTAGCTACAGCTTTGCCTCCATCTGATTCACAAATGACACACACATTAATTAGCTGCTCCTAAAAAGTGCAAATTAAGGACAGCCAGTTCTATATCACTATGTGCTCCAAAAGGGTTCCTTGACACAAACCACTATACTCAGTGCTAAATCAAAGAGGCTATTAAATGCACTTACTGAATGGCATTTCAAACAGCTTATTAACAAGGTATTTCTTCTCAGTGAGCTTTCAAAATCTAATGCATTTACAACTTACTCATATTCAGTAGAATATAATACTTTCTTTATACTTTTTAAGGTACTTTCATTCTCCATTCTCCAACACAAATAAGATTCCAACCATTCAACTTAAGTGCATGTATTAAAAGCTGTTCTTCCCACTATATGCATGCTTTTAAAACTTTCACTCAATGTCTAAAAGTCTACTAGACACACTGTAGATCACTTGACTCAATCTGGATATATTTGCTACTTTGTATAGTTAAATATTCTATTTTGCAACAATGCTCTTGATCAAGCAGATTAACTAGAGCTGCAAAAGATAAGATACAGTACTTAACAGAATTAGAAGAAACAATTGAATTCACGAGGTGTTTTCAAAACCAAAACAAGATTTCTGTGGCCAACTAGGTTCCTCAATTCTTCCTAACTAACTATTTATTTTTTTTATTTAAAGGCTAAGACAGTATTTTCCAAATTTTTCCTACCTGAGGTTGACTTTTTCTCAGAATTAAAACTGGAGCCACATTTTTATCTCAAAATTTCTACTTTCACAGTTAGAATGAAAATTACCGTCCTTTAGACGTCCATCTCCTATGTGTCTGTGCAAGTCACAGTTATGCATGAGCCTCCAGATGGGAAAATGGCAAGACCAGAGTAAGAACCCATACAGTCACACATCAGACAGCTTTGGTGGGTAATTTTGATATGTGTTTACATGAGAAATGATCCCATCCTTTCTCAACATGAAGAAATACCTGTCTCCAACTGAAGCTGATTGGAAGGAGGCAAAATCAAAGCACCAGTAAAATGCAGAGATATAATGGACAATCTCCTTTCTGGGTGGCTACTTTAGGTTCACACCAATCCCAGTAAACAGTATAGGAACTACTGGGCTAAGAGAAAAGAGATTCAAAGTAGAATTAACTGGTACAAAATTAGTACTGAAAGATTCCTTAGCATTTATATACACTAAAGCTTCCAAACTAGCATGAAGAGCGTGCATCCTCAAGACATACATAAATAAATTGCATCCCACTGATACCCATAGGGTTACTAATCTCTACCCCTCAAAAATTTTATGGGGCATGAGCAGGCTCACAAAAAATAAATCAGGTTGATTTCCTCCTCCTCTGGAGAATCATGGAAGTTTTTAAAATACAAGAACAAAAGATTACAGAATTTGTTTAAAACACACACCCTGCCAGAGAACTCAGCAGGAAGATAATACCTAATGCAAACAGGAGGACAATTTGATACTTTTGTACGGAGAGGACCAACAAACCAAATCCTTGCCCAAGCCTAGAATCAAGTCCTTTTAACTTCAAGCTGCTCATCCTGGGGTTAACTGAGGGTTTGGGCCAGGAGAGGGTCCTTAAAACTAAGTTGCCACACTCACTGGCACACCCACAAAGGCTTGCTACAAAAATAAGCTACGGTTTCCAACTTTGTTTCGTCCACTTATTGTTACAGCATTGTTTCGTCCACTTGGAGCATTGTTACTATTTTGTCCAGCTTCAGGCCACAAATCCCTCGCCGTGCCACTTTTATCTCTATTTGCAGGAAGAGGCTATAATTCAAGAGTGCCTGCTTTCTATAGGTAAGGCTGCAGGTCCTCTCTCTCTCTCTGCTTAAAGGATTTAAACCGAAGCTGCACTTCCTACAGTCCCAACAAAAGTTTGATTTCGCTGTTCAGGACGGAAACCGCCACTCTTGAGTGGAGCCCAGCTGCTCCAAAAGCCTCCAGCGTCATCTAGTTACAGGATCTCCCTCGCGTCGCTTCCACCCCCCACTGCAGCGCACTCGGCGCCGTCCAGGCAGGCAAGACCCCTTCCCTCCGCGCTGACCATGCCTGTCACAGGAAAGGCCGGACAAGGCGGGAGGCCCCACCTCGGTCTCCGCCGTTCTCCACCCGCGCCCTACTTTCAGGAAACGCAGTAAGAGCGGCACTTACCAGAGGTGCATGGCGGACGCGGAGAGAGAGTCCTCTTCAGTTGCCCGCTGAGGGTGGCGAAGGGTCCGCAGACCCCGCGACTGGGAATGGAGGGGAGGCTGTGGGGTTGAGGGGGCAGCGGAGGAGGTCGTCGTAGGCTTGACAGGCTCAGGTGAGGGGAGGGGGCGTCACCCTGTCAGCATCCCCCCTCAGGGTGGAGGTCTGGGCGGCAGGCCTCGCGTTCACCATGGTAACCACGTAGGCCTCAGGCTCCCTCACCAGCAGCCGCCCCCCGTCAAAAAAAAAAACACCACAACACACCTCAGTGTCGGAGGCTATTCAGCACGCGCCTACAGACGCTTACACGTCAGCGCGACATTCCTAGAGCAGCAGCAGCAGCGGCACCTCACTCGACTCTGCTTAGCCCCGCCCCCATCTCTCTCTCTCTCTCTCTCTCTCTCTCTCTCTCTCTCTCTCTCTCTCTCTCTCATCCGGAAATACAAAAAGGTACGCCTTGCAGGCCAGGCCGGCCAGCCAATCAGGGCTCGATTGGCCGGAAACGGAAAAGACCGCGCGCCGTTGCTACGATTGCGAGGTTTTCGCGAGGGACAATGTGTTTCGCCCCCCCAAACACCACGGTTTGATTTTTTTTAAAAGAGAGGGGGTTTGTGGAGGAGGTGGAAAATGCCCATATCTGACATGGAGGCGGTGGCTTCTTAGGGCACGTCTTATGAACTCGAAGCGCTATTGGCGAAAGGGGTAGTAAGGGGGAGGTTGATTGGTTAAGGAGCGCGTGCGTGGGCTGGTGAGGCTAGTAAGTGCGGGGGCTGAGAGGAGGTGAGACGGAGGTAAGAAGGGAAGGGGATGTAATATAGTGTTTTTCTTGCGCCAGTGACGGATCCCGCTTGGAGGGCAAGGTGAGTGTCGGTGTTTGCGGAGATGAGGCGGGTGGGGATTAGGGGGGTGGTCTTTAACGAGAGCAAAAGCGAAGTGCGTCACGTATGCAGGGGCTGAGGGTTTGGGTGGGTGTCTGTGGGTGCGCTATTAAGGAGGGAGCAAATGCACCTCTGGTAGAGCCTGCGCCTTCTAGCATGCGCCACGCGCGCAGGGTCTTCCTAGTTTAGTGGCATTTCGCATCTCCCGTTTGGTGTCCTGGGGGAGACTTCCGGTCAGCTTTTGCACGAGCCTAGAGCTGCGATCCTAGCAGGATTTGCTTGGCGGTAAGTCCCACTGAATTCTATGAGGCTGTCGCTAAGGTAAGCGGGGTTAGGAATGCAGCATCGATCTGTTTTATGCTGCTGGTGCTGCTTCTGCAGCGGCTGATCTCAGTATTTTTTTAGATGCGTTTGCAGAAAATGTTTTATGCTTGCAAACATTTTTTTTGTTTTGTTTTAATATGTTGTGAGCAACCTTGGAAGAGGGCAAGCAGTGAAATATTTTTGGACCTACACTGGGTAGACCCAGGTGCAAATCCCCACTCAGCGACTGGCCTACTGAAAGCTTTTTAGCTATCTCCTCTGAGACTGGGCTATTTCATGTTAATTCCTGAGGGCTTTTTGTCCAGAAAGTTCAGCTGAAGCAGAATGCTTGTAGGAGCTAGGCAGTTTTATCTTATCTCGCCGATTTTTCACCGGTTGCGTTGGTTACCCGTTTCCAGACGGTTAGCCATGTTAGTCTGTTGCAGTAAAAATAGCAGAGTCTTGTGACACCTTGTGGCAAAGACTAACACTTATGGCGTAAGTGTTTGTGGACTGCAGTCTACTTTATTAGATGCAAGACTACTTTATTAGATGCACATTTGAAATTCAGGTATATATCCACATGGTGTAAGGAAGGAATTGTGCACAGTGTGATCAGAGAGAAATGAAATGCAGAAAGTACAGATATGCTGATAATTACATAATTGGCAACGGTAATTCACAAAACAATTGCAGATAATGCAGACAGATGGTTACTTATACGGTTCAAGGTTCAACTTGCACATAGTTGTATGTATGTACACCTTCCTAGAAGTATGCCCTGTTGATTTCTCCGGGGCATAAATCCAGATAAGGATTGCATTTGACAGACCACTTACTCCTATACGAACCTGCTCAGGTGCTAAGAGCAGTCCTGCATTCTGGTCCATCACAATGGTCAAACAGGCCAGTAGCCTGATGTCTGTATCAGGGAGAATGCCTTTTCAGTGGTGGCACTGTATTTGTGAAATTGCCTCCCCCCTCCCTTCCCCAATCTATTGTGGCTTTTAAGTAGTCCCCTTATTTTTCCAAGCTTTTTATAGATCTTATTGCTGCCTGTGTTTGACAAGTTGTTTTTGTTTAACATTTTTTATTTTTAGGCTTTCAGAGGGCTTGTTCTGCAGGGGTGAATAGAAATATGTTAATTGAGATTCTTGTGAGGATGAAATGGGAAGGTGGGAAAAACCATGTCACCCTGGAGAAAAGAAGGGATATAAATGTAATGAATCTCCACAGATGTTAGAATAGTAGGAGTGCAGTCTTATTAGGACAGGGGTCCCTGCCTCAGAATCCTTGCTATACTGGTCTAATCATAGATCACAGTAATGGATCGTTATAAGCCATTTTCCTGCCTCCCCACCCATCCCAGTCTGCAATTTGGGTATACTAACAATGGACAGAGTTACAGATTTGTCATTGGTTTTCCTTCTTCCACCCCCCACTTCCAGCCCCGAATGAGTATTTTGGCTTACAGGATATGTATACACACCCCATCTGTGGGATGGGAAAAATAATATTGGAAATTTTATCATTCCTAGCCCACTGCAGTTAATGTCTGCAGGGCAGCTAATGAAAAATTCATTTATTTTTCACACAAGAAGACGCATGCATGCATTTCTGTCTTTTGGGGAGCAGGACTGGGGGCAGACATAATGTGACCGCCAAGTCTTGTGCTACATTGTTACTGATGAGCAGATGTCGCTATTACCACTTAAACAATCTGTTGGTTTGTTAAAGTGTCACAAGACTTTTTGTTCTCTTTTCTTCACTGAGGTACAGCCAAGTCTTCAAAAATAACCAGGAAATCTGGATTGCAAGCAAAAAACTGCCCCCACGTGAAATTTGTTTTAAATTTGGGTGGGGTTTTGGTGGTGTGTAGTTTTGAAACATTCATGGTCTAAATACCTAATCTTTGTCTATTTTATGTAACTTTGTGGTTTATATAGTGCCATATTGCCACATATATGAATTTTATTAAACAAAAATAAATAAACCACTTGATGGGGGGAACGAACCAAATAAACTCAAAGGAGTTTACAAAAAATGACTTGTTTGCCATATAATCTACTGCAGAATCTTTGTGTGTGTGTGTGTGTGTGTGTGAGGGTAGAGATGTGGTGCCTTTGGCCCTGCAGATGTTGCTGGAGTAAAATTTCCATCATTCTTTATGACTGACCAGGGCTGATGAGAGTCAGCCAAATTAAACTTTTATTGCTTATCACCAAAGGCCTTTGCAGAAATTCAGACAGGCTGAAGAGTGTACAGTAAATCATGTTTGCCAATGCAGGTACTAAAAATATTTAATGAGAGCCAGAATCAATTATTTAAAAAGCAAGAAAAACAAACAGTAAAAACAAGGGATGAAAATGCAGTAAAATAATAAAACTATCATCAAATCCTGGCATTACCATGACAATTTATAGCTATCTCTGAAAGCACTATTTGCACTCACTGCTGCAAAGATCCAAACATAAAAAAGACACAATATAAATCTTTGAATGCTGACGATATAGCTCTTTACCCTGGCCTTTGACATTCTAGTTGGCAGAGTCCTACTCAGAGTAGACCCACTGAAATTAACAAATGTAAGTTATCCTTGTCCATAGTGATGTGAGATGAGAATATTCTCCAAAAGCTGTAAATTCTGTGTCGTCTACACAGCTGCTTTAAATGTGCACACCTCATTAATTGAGAATATTCTCCAAAAGATTATTCTCTAGAATAAATTATTATTATTATTATTATTATTATTATTATTATTATTATTGTCCAAAAACTACAATAACAAAATGTGTCGTATTCAGTCTTTTACTACTCAGAACAGACCAATTGAAGTTAATAGAAATGGCTAATTTAAGTTTATTAATTTCACTGGATCTACTTTGAGCAGGACTTAGTTGACCACATCCCTATATTTCTAGGGCCTGCTCTGGTTATGATAGTAAATTGTTCTAAACTCTTTTAATGTTGCACTTTACATTAGTGGAACCCTGCCTAGGACTTTCTAGTGAAAAGCAAGTAATTAATGATGATAATATCTGGCAATAAACAAAGTATGTTTTCTAGGATGGTTTTGTTTGTGTGTAATCCCAATAAAATAGTATCTAGAATCCTTAAAACAGGATTCCAGGCATAAAGAACAGAATTAAAAGTAGTGATTGCATGAAAGTATCTACATTGAGCCAGAAAAGCTTTGCCTGAGTTTAGCAGATGTAAGACTTAACCAAACTGGCAACTCTACCGTGGTCATTTTTTTACTCTACCATGGTAATTCTTTACCTTAGCGCATTAATTTTATCAGATGAGATTGACATCTCTGTTGAGGTGACCAAAGTGTATGTAGAAACATATTAAGATCTGAGTATCTTCTGATATCTGGAAACCCAGTCCTTGCAATTCAGTATCAATTTAGACAGATTTTATTTTTAGTAAACAAATTTATAGACTGTGACATAAAGCGTAAAAACAGAACGAAACACAGAAGCATAAACTTAAAAACAACAGAAACCTTTTACCAGGTATAAAATTTATCTTTCATAAATGACTGGGTTACACCTTGGGGAAAACCTTCCTAAACAAAAATGTCTTCAGAAGGCACCTACACAGCCCCATGCTAGGCATCTGAATGACTTCATCTGTGTGATTTCAGCTGGTCATCGGTTCCGGAGAGCTGAAGCTGCCGACACTAAAAGCCTGTTAAATCTATCTGAAGAATTGTCCATAATTATGACAATAAATAATAGCATTATGGTTACTGGATGAGACTGAAGAAAGTTGTATTTCTGAATGAATTAGGAGTAGTAGGGCAGAGCCAACAATTTCTTCAAGAAACTGTTCTGTAAAGATTCCAGCTTCAACATTTGGGAAACATCCCAGCCCCGTACTTTATTTATTATTCCATTGTGTATGCTGCTTCTGCACACGTTTGCCCAAAGCAGCTCCCAATGTGACAGCAAAAAACACATTGCATCATTACTATAACAGTCTAAATGCTAACTCATTTCAAAACAGAATATGCCAATCCGAATAAATAGATCACTTTTGATGATATGGATATTATAACATTCTAAACTAATTATAAAATAAATGATCAAGCACATGTATCAGTTAGCATCAGTGAGCTGAACTATATCAACCAGAATCAGCTTGGATAAACATTTCCAATTCAATCAATTATTAGCAATGATACAACCAGCACACCTTCCGTGGAAGTACTAACAAATAAAGAGCATAACATTTTTTAATAGAAGTTAAAAATTAAAGTGCACACATTTCCTAGCAACGCAGAAATTGCCTCTCATTAATCCTTGCAGGGAGCCACTCTTCAGTCGACAATAGATACTTCAGCCCTATACAAAATCAGCCCTATAAAAAAATCTGAGTCATTACCTTGTTTTGAAACCACTTTAAAGCAGGGTCTATTAGAACACCCCTTTCTATACAAAAAACAGTTTAATATGGTGTCCAAAGTTGTAGAAGCTGAAACCTCTCTCTACAAATTTCCCAAGAAAATGTATCATTAAACTGAATTCTGAATTTCTAGGCATTTAAATTCACCTCTTAGGTCAATCAGTTACTCATATGTTTACAGTTAGAGTTTCTGGTGTCTCTTTCCAAATACCACAGCCTTGCTTTTTGGGTACTTTAGGGTTTTTTAACTGCCTTCTTAAACCTACACGCGCATGAGAGAGAAGATGAATATTTCAGAGCAATTGCCATTTAAAAAAATCTCTGAGGGTATCTACCCTGGCACTTGGCAAGAGCAGATAACTATGGAAAGCTGACTGTCCAAACCCAAAGATGGAGGTCCTCCCTCTTTGCCTTTACTGGCACTTGAAGATGGTGAGCGTTGGAGTCCCAGCAACATGTGGCAGACCATAGGTTCCTCATCGCTATTTTGGGCATGGTCTAAAGCTACATTGCCTACCTTTTTGAGCCCACCGGCACGTTTGCAATTTTGAATGGATACCACCTCTTCTAGTTGCATTCTTTCTCCCCTCCCCTGGAGGTCACTACATAAAAGAGAGCAAGTGTGCACACAGGTTATTTGTTTTTACATAGGGTGTGGGTAAAGTCAAATCAAGCAAAACTGCAACGTATCTTGAATTTGCATTGCTTTGCTCAGAGTCCCCCCAACCACCATCAAGTTAAAGTTTGCATTGGCACAGTAGAAACCACAGATTTGGTGCTTGCAAGCACCACAAAACAGGTCCCTGCTCTATATCCCCACCCCACCTGACTCCTGCAGCACTCCCCCTTCTTCCCTTGACTCTGCCCCCCCCCCATTTTCATCACTCTGCTTTCTGTTCACCTGGCCAGGTGCTGTTCTGAACCTTAAGAATCATATAGAGGTGAAAGAGCATCACTTTGTCTCGATTCTTCATTCAACTCTACCTTTCTAAGAGGAAAAGAAGGTAATTGCCCATACTCTCTCTCGGGACAAAGGTTGCAGTGCGAGAGGGTGGGGTCTTGGATTTTTTGTGAAAGTGATGGCCTCAAGGGTTCCATTGCACGCACCACTGCCATGCTGGCAACCTCAGATCTAAAGTGACTTCATTTGGAGTGCTAAATAGGCCTATTAGTTATCATTGCCTGCTAAGAATGTGCACGGTACCACAGCTGCCTATTTCTGCAAAAGCATCAAGGCAGGATGCTTTTTCAGGAAGCTTGCCCATCACTTTTACTGATCTTACTGCGGTATCCCAGTAAGCATCAAGCTTCATAGCTCAGTCTTTCTTAACTACTAAATTGTGCTACCGTTAGCTGCATTAAAACTTGGGAATCCTGAAAGCTCAGTAAGTTTTGGGTTCTTCCTTGTTGTTAGCCAATTAATTCTAGGCATGAGCATTGTGTCTTTGCCAGTAACAGCAGCCACTGCTGATGGGGAACTTGGTCTATCCAGTGTCAATGTGATAGGTGATCTTTTGTCTATCCTGTTGTATGAAAACAATGGTGGTCTTTATGTACAGAGCTGACCTCATGGCTTCAAATTCGGGAATTGTCCCTGATGATGGTGAGAGCAGCAAGAATCCTACACTGGAGAGATGCCTCAATGTGCTTAGAGATGCAAGCAACGATAGTGAACAGTTTGCTGCTCTGCTTCTGGTAAGAATATGGCCTTGCACTGGCAGGAATAGACTGCTTTGGAAGCAAATTTGGGAATGAAGATAAGCTTTTTGAATCCAGCTATTCATGGTAGCTGGCTAACTGGGTGGGTGATCAGTAGTTTTCTACCTGTAAAATGACAGTCATGATTACTAATAATTGCTTAAGATAAGGACTTGGGCTAGATAATAGCATCCACTCTTGTCCTGTAGACTTAAGATGGACACAGATCCTTGTAACAAGGAAAGAGCAAAGCCTTCCATGTCTGTGGCATGCAAGAGGAACTTAGGGAGGGGGACACCTAGTAAGCAATTATAGCTGAGGAAGGGAAACGGCTAGCTCAGTCCAGCCATGTCACAAAACTGCACGCTTCTGATGCCTCCTGATTTTATCCTTCAGGTGACCAAAGCAGCAAAAGCTGGAGAAATCAATTCCAAAACCCGCCGGAGGATCTTTGACGCGGTTGGTTTCACATTCCCAAACAGGCTTCTGACGTCTAAGGATGCCCCTGAGGGCTGTACACAGCACACATTCCAAGCCCTGGGCCTCACCCTGTTGGCCTGCTTCTGCACCGATCCAGATTTAGCTCGGCATCCCCAGGTCCTTAACAAAATCCCGGTTTTCAATGATGTGATTTCAACTTGCAAGCCAGGAGATGCTTCCTGTAATGCCATGATTGATGATGCTTATCAGTGCCTCAGGGCTATCATGGCCACTCCAAAGGGTCCCAGAGAGTTGGTGAACAGGGGCACTGTCCCAGCACTGTGCAGGGCTTATGTGAAGCATGGCTATGGCTTTGATCAGGCCTTTAAGCTGCTTGTGGGGCTTCTGATCGCAGCCGAATCAAAGTGCTGGCAGAGAGCCACTGTTGACCTCATGGGGGTGCTGAACGTACTTAGTCTAGAATTCCAGAAGGCTGAAGACATGACCAAATTCCAGCTGTGTGAAGTGCTGCCCCGCTTCATCCCTCCCCTTCTCTCGCCCAACGCCGAATGCCTCCTGCCCCTCTACCGAGGCCTGGCTAGCATCCTGACCAGCAAGCTGAGCACTTCCCAGCGGGACCCTGCCTTGAAGCTGGCAGCCTGCCTGTCACAAGCCTGTGGCTCAGAGTGGATCCAAGGAGGGGGTGCTGGCAGCAAGTTCTTTGCCTTGCTGTCCAACCTGGCATGTGTCGAAGTCCGCCTGACTCTGGAGGAGCTGGATCTGGCAGAGGTGGACAAGAAGCAGGAGGTGATGGCTGCTTGCTACGTTCTGATGGAGACGGCAATTGTGGAGTGCACAAAAGAGAAAGGTTCTTTGCTGCTGGAGGCGCAGAAAGTGCAGCTGGTGGGGATCCTGGAGGAAGCCTTCGGGGCTGTCATACACTACTTGAGACAGGTATAGTAAGACTCCCAAAATCTTCCAATCTTATAAGGCTGCCTCCCTCAGGAGTTCAGGAAGCAGTTAACAGTCTTACCTTTATGAGGGTCCGAGGCTGTCAACTGTGCCAGGTTGGTAGGAGTCATCTGGTGTCCAAGTGAGGCAATTCTTGTGGGTAGGAAGCCCAAACTAGTATTGAGGGAAATGAACCATAGTACAGGACAAGGAGCAGAGGAGGAAAGGGAGAGATAGAAATGGTGTCCCTGGACTAAGTGAAAATGTGGAAGTTCTGAATAACACAGCAGGGCAAAGAGCTCTGAAACGGGGGCTGCCTTAACTTTTGTTTATGTAGCGAAGACTGAACTGGGAGCCAATCAAGGCCTTTGAAATCCATCAAGGATGGTAGAAAAGGTGGAAAGAATCTACTGCTTCCCCAGATTGCTGTTTTGGCCAAGTAGCTGAAGTGCTTGTGGTCCTGCAGGCTCTGCGCTTATCAGCTTGGATTTAACAGATGGTATATGCTCACTTTCCTTTGTCTGGCTCACAATGTCACTCATTCCAGCCTTACTGATTTACAACATGTTTGTGACTGCTTTCTCTGTCCCACAGGTAGGGCGAAAGAAGCTGGACGACCCTTTCATCTTTGCCTCTGTTCGAATCCTTGGGGCCTGGCTGGCTGAAGAGACATCTTCCCTCAAGCAAGAGATCTGTGACCTTCTGCCTTTCCTCATCTACTATGCCAAGATGCGGTTTGAGGAGGAGAAGAGAGTCAGAAGTAGTTTGCAGCAGGAGGCAGAGCAGGCTGGGCAAAGCAGCATCCAGCCTCCTGTTTGGCAAGGAGATGCTATAAGGTAAATTACAGCGTTGGGTGTTGAAATGTGTTGTTTTGCTGCTTTATGCCTTCTAGATTCCAGTTTGGGAATCAGAACCACTTTAGGTTTATTCTGCTTAAACACTTCTAATGATGAGCTGAGGATCAGGAACATTCTGGCTGGAGTTTCAGCTTGGACATTAAAGTCCTTGAGGGGCCTTAGGCAAACCTCTGCCTCGCTGATACACTGATAAAATTCTGCGCTGCTACATTTTGGGAAACGTTCTTCACAGAATAGAATTGTAGACTTGGAAGGGACCCTAAGAGTCATCTGGTCCAACCGCCTGCAATGCAAGAATCTCAACTAAAGCATAATATGAAGCTTTTCTTTTGTCATCTTAGTTATCAGTGTGGAAATGACTTGGACTAGATTCCATCTTGGGGTGGCAGCTTACTCTCCTCCGGAGATAAGAGGTGTAGAGTTTTTACAGGGGTCTTATATTGCCACCAGGGTTCTTTTTTAAACATTTACATGAAACTGTGGGGAGAGTGTTGATGACTCCCAGTGCTGCATATTTTAGCTAGGCAACCAGGAGCAACAGCAGTGGCTGTGATCAGTTGGATACAGGCAGGGAAACGGAGGCTGAATTCCAGGCAAGACAGAAGTGATGCTAATTGGAAGCCTAAGTATTTGATAGCAGTGGATTTATTGTTGTTGCAATTAGCGTGTATAAAACTTAGCAGTTGACAGGATTCCTTCAGTAGTGCTGCCCCCTTCCCCTCTAGCCTGGACCAGGATGCTGTTGAGGGTAAGCTGCTTACTTGCCAAGCCTTCTTGTCTATCTAAGGCAGCTTCTGGCCACCCATCAGCAATGGCATGATGAGCACTAGAAAGGCTTATGCAACAGCTCTTACTGATGGTTTCTAATCCCGAGACCATGTGGGAGCAGCATTTGTTCGTGGGCGCCTGACTATAGCACAAAGGTTCCCAAGTGAGTCATCTGTGTTCCCTGGAGAACTCTTTGCAACCTTCCTGATGTGGAATGGCATTACAAGCTTGGGTCTGGAAAAATCAACCCATCAATATTGACTCCTGTGATTCAGTTTACTTTGAGTTCACTGTCTTTGCTTGCTTTTCTTTTCTTTTCTTTTCTTTTCTTTTCTTTTCTTTTCTTTTCTTTTCTTTTCTTTTCTTTTCTTTTCTTTTCTTTTCTTTTCTTTTCTTTTCTTTTCTTTCTTCCTCTTTTCACCAGTCTCTCAGCTCTGCGGTTGGTTTTGTTGGATATGTAGGATCAGGAGCCATGTAGGAACAGCTTCCAGGGTGCAAATCCACCTTGATTTTAAATATGCAAAGTTCCATCAAGTTCCTTTGTTCCCATCTTTTAAGCAACAAAGGCTGGTTCATTAAGGGAAATGGGGCACTGCCCCACCAACTTCAGCCTGCCCCATAGCCAGTCCTGCCTGCTTGCCTGCCTTCTTACTTAACAGCACTGGTTGTCGGCTTCCTTCTTCTTAGCCTCAGTGCTGTCACACCATATATACTTCAGCAGGGGGCAAACCTGGAATTAATTGGCTCTGGCCTCGCCTGCTGTTGATTATCCTCCCTTCTATCCTATCAGTCCCAATGATCACCAACTTCCACTCTAGTGGGACCAGTAATAAAAGCTGTGGGAAGGCCAGACCACCAATAAGCTTCTTGAGTTGAAACCAGCCCTTCAGCTGCGGTCAGCTGTGTCTCTTGAGAACCAAAGGTAGGATGTTGTCCTGGCTCTGTTAAGGATTGGGCACGGAGTCCCTACCAATTAGCATCAAAGGAGGGGAGAGAAGACCCAACCATGTGCAGCCTTGTCATGTTCCCAGACTGTTAAAACAGGTCTTGCTGGAGTATGTGTGATTCCCAACAGTCACTGCATACCCAGTCCCCTCCTCCAAAATTGGCCTCCTTCCTGGGTGACCTACAACCTTTAACCAGGTTCCTGAGCTCCCTTGTATAGCTGTACTCTTCTAAGAATGTTTGAATTGTTTGGAGCCGGTCCGCTCTCCTGCATTTTACAATAAGGATATAATGTGTAGTGTAATACTGCCTAGCTGCTGCAGTGTCACGAGCTACAGTACACCTACCTGCCATCTGCTTAGGTGGCGAGGCAGGGGTATGGAGTGGTGCCTCTGGTAGTTGTCCCTGTTCTGTGCAACTACCTCTCCCTTCATTCTGTTAGGACTTACATAATTTCCTCCTTTAAAAAAAATAATCAGGACTTTGACTAGTGTAAGAAAGGAGCCGGGGTATCTAAGGCTAACTTTATAAACCTGTCCTCCTGCGGTCTGTTATTATGTGTTAATCATTGTGGGCTGCCTGGAAAAGAAAAGAAAGACTTAGGAAAGATTGGGTACAAATGCTTTCAAGAAACAAACTTTATGGGATAAACAAGACAAAATGCCCAGACCCCATTATAATAAGCAGTCTGAACATTTGAACATTTCAGATCTTACTTTGATATTTAATTTCCCACCCCTAGTCATGTTTTCTCAAATATAATGAGAGGGACCCCATTATTGGTCAGGTTGGCAGAAGGTGCAGCAGGGTCTCATTACTTTGTGCAAAAATTGTTGGGCCTTTTTTTGAATATATTCAGCAGTAGCCAGTGCTAGGGTATGGCATTAGGCTGGCTGTTGAGCTGACCTAGGGTGGCAGCTCTTCAGTAGCAAATCTTTTGTAACTGGCTTGGGTTTTTTACTATAGAAAATCCATATTCCAGGTTGAAATGCATTTTAATTTCACCATGGTCATAACAACTTCCTTGTTAAACTTTGCTGTCAGAAGCTTGAGGCCATGGACTATCTAGTTAGTGGTTTTTGTAAGCTGCTTGAGGGACTTTTTTGTCTCAAGAGCTTGGGTATATAAATGTTTTAAATAAATGGGAAAAACCCTCTGCCTTTAACTTAGTTCCAACATTTCCATGTCCCCTTTCAGATTCCTCTTACCTGGCTTAAGCCACTTGACTGCAGAGGATCGACCCCGTGGAATCCTCATTTCAGAGGGCGCGCCAGTACTCCTGTGCCAATATTTCTTGTACCGGTGGGAGATGTTTGTTTCAAATACAGATACCCTGACTACATCGACTACTGTGGAAACCAGCCTTCAGACGTGTTGTGAAATTTTCCTTAATTTGGTTGTGACTGCTCCAGATTTAATCAGGTAATGGGTAGAGGAGGAATGCAAATGAGTTAACGACACCTTAACATGTTACAGAGGCAAACCTCTGTTTTGAAATGCAGACTTCTTATTCACATATTTTTAAAAATATGTTATGATTTTAATATGTATAATAATTTTTGTAATACAAAATGAAGAGCATGAAATATAATACTTTAAATATTCATCAAGTGCTCGCTCAATGAATTTCTTTAGTAAGAGATGTACAGCTAAAAATGTAACAAATGACTGAGGAAATAATGGTTTAATTCTTCACCCAGGGTTTAAATCCGCACTCACGTTTTGAAGCTCAAAGGGTCCTAGCCAACCCCTCAAGCTGGTGTGGGAACAAAACTAGTGAAGTTTATGCACATAACCTTGAGTACTGTGGGTGGACTGCAGATATGATTAACTCAGAAAGCATCTCGTGTTTTGCTTTCTCTCTCTCTCTCACCTGCAGCCGAGAAGATTGCTTTGCGACCTTGATGGACACATTGCTGAAGTCCCTTCCTTCTCTGCTGCCACAGAGAGAACATCTCGGCCTGACAGCCAATGTGGCAACACTGGGACTCATGATGTCCAAGAGGCTGTTTGCTTACCCAGGCAAGAAATAGCGCTGTCAGCTTCCACTGCCAAAACTGAGTAGGAAGTCAACAAAATGTAACCATGCCCTAGTTTTTCTTCAGCGGCAAATCTGTTGCTAGGCTGTACCTCTTCAGAGTGCAGGTGTGTGCCCACATGACCTGAATGCTGTCCTTACAAAACAAAAGGCCAAAACCCTTTCATGTAGAAAACCAGCACATCATAAGAGAAGGGTTCTAGCCAAACCTCCTCTCTGATGCACTCGTTTTTCACTGTGGGGGGATTATTTTGGGTTTTTTGTTTTTGCATAGAACAGCATGCGAGCACCCCCGCAGTAGCCTGAAGTGGTATAGCCCAGGCACAGGTTTATTAGCTCAGTGAAAGCTAGGCCTGTGTGGGCAGACAAGTGGTTCATTACCATCCATCTCCATGGCAACTCCGTATAGTATCGTTTTCTTTCTTGAGTTGCCCAACATGAGACTCTCTCTTTCCTCCTCCACTACCCTCCCGAGTTGGGAATTGACAAACAGTGCGCTCTAATTATATGGGGAGTCAAATGAGAAGGAAAAGAGCTGGGATGAGAGGGTGCAAGCAAGAGAAGCCTCACAGAGGCAGTTCCCTCAGAATAAGCTGCTGATCACTCAGCACAGCAAGTGGCCCAAAGCCCACACAGCCATCCCAGTTGGGCTAATTAAAATGTACTTATTTTAAGTATTAAGCTTGTGTCTTTCCCTCCTCCGAAAAACTAGGCGTAATGCACATGGAGGTGCTAGCCCATTCTGTCCTTGCAGCAGCACTGTGAGGTAAATTAAGCTGGAAAAGAGCAGCTTGTCCCAGGGGTGATGCCGCCCGGCGGGTACTGGGTGGGGGCGGGTCGTGCGGAGGGCTATATCTGCGCTTGCTCATCCCACCCCCGGCCTGGCTGCTGGGCAGAGGCTGAGGTGTGCAGAGAGTGCACAGCAGTGTCAGGGGGTGATGGCCCCCTCAATATTGGGGGAGCTGAAGCCTCCTCCTTCTATATCCGGCGCCACTGGCTAATCCTGAGGTCAGCCAGTGAGAGTTATGGCTGAGTCTGGCCCCAGGCCTGCCAGGCAAAAGGCTGGGACTGCATCTTACAATGGTGAACCCTGTTATGACACTGAATGCACTCCTGCGATCAGTTCTGATTAGTGTCGCCTGAAAAGGGAGGGGGTGGCATACCACTTCTTGGCCTATTCTGGAAACAGTTTTGAAAACTGACCAAGGAAGGGGTCATGGTGGGGACGACGACTCAGGTCTCTTCTTTGTACTGGCCTGGCTCAAGTTAAAATATTCCTAGAGGGATTTCAGCCTGAGGAAGGTAGTAGGAAGGCAATGTCATAAGAACCTAAGAAGAGACTGATGGATCAGGCCAGAAGTCCAGCATCCAAGCCACACATAGGCCAACTAGGCACCTGTGGGAAACCCAACAAGCAGAATTCAAGCACAAGAGCCCGCTCCCTTCCTGCGGCTTCCATCAGCTGGTATTCAGAAGCATTTCTGCCTCCACTGTGGAGGCAGAGTATAGCCATCCTGGCTGATATCCATTGATAGCACTCTCCTCCATGAATTTGCCTGATCCTCTTTTGAAGCCATGCAAGTCTGTGACCATCACTGCTTCCTGTACCTTCCCAGACCTTGCACATGTTGTTGGTGAATGCCCACATTACCTCTCTCTCTCTCTCTCTTTTCTCTCCCTTTCTCTTCCTCTCTTTTTCACTCAGGTCTGCAGGGGACTCCAGAATCTGAGGGCTTCTTTGATGCTGCCATCCGCTTCCTGGCAGAAGCCCACGTGGCCCAGACTGACCTCGATGGGGAGAAGGTGACCATGAGCGTTTCTCCAACCTATAAGGCGGCCTGGCCAGCCATCCGTGAGTTGTGGTTTCTGGGCATGCAGGCTTTCGCTAGCTGCGTGCCCCTCTTCCTGTGGCTGCCGCAGGATGTCCTGCGCTCCGGCTGGCTTCAGGAGCTGCTGGCCTTGCTGGGCCGTGTGGCGCCGTCGTCCGTAGACTTGGAAGTTGTCCGTGCTTTCCAAGGCATCCTGGTGGAGCTGGCCCGAGCTAGCCAGCCGTGTTTGGAGATGATCCAACAGCACCGGGGTTTGGAAATGGCCAGCCTGTATGGCATGGCTGCCTTGGAACAATGTCTCTCTGAGCAGTGAGCAGTGCTCAGAACACGTTGTGGTCGGGTGGGGGGAAACGTTTTCCCTGAAGCAGTTTTTTTATCATCCTGTTTCATGCAGATGGATGATCTTCTTAATCAGTAGGGCATGGGATGTGTCGGGCACCTCTTCCCAGATGGCTGCACAAAGTTTTAAAACAAAATATGATGTCTCATAAAGCATGTGTCCTAGCTCTCTGTGATATCGTAGAGTAACATGAAACAATTGCACAAATGTATGCCAGTGCACGTTAGTGCTGTTCAGTTGACTCTAATGCACTGTGGAAAAAGCTAGTTTTCCTCTAGAGGGGAGAGTAAACAAATGCTAAAGGAACTTTGGTGGCATTCTAGCGTGGAAGGGAAGGAATGTTTTAAACTATGTATAGTGATTGTTTCCAAGGTGTCCTTTTGCTACCTTAATCAGGCTTCAGGGTAGACTTAAGTAATGCACTTATGAAGGGCATACTGGATAGACCTCTGGCCATCTAATTATTGATTACCTCAGGACTGTGCCATTGTTGGAGCTCTTTTCTTGAGGATACTATTTATTTACCTATTTATTTATTTATTTGAATATTCAATTTTTAAGGATACAAATTCTTCCTAGGCAGCTTACACGTAACATTGAAGTATATTGATAAAATCACAGTGAAACAGTATTGAATAACATACAAGCCTTTGGGATCCTTCCCACATGGTAGCTGATGTCTTTATTTAATAAATTTGTACCTGCCTTTCTGGACAAAACAAAACAAAACACCAAGGTGGCTTACAATTTTTTTAAAAAAGCAGGGACAGTTTAAATGTGATTAAAACAATTGGGGAGGGAGGGAGTTCACTCTGTGGACTGGAGTGATGACACCCCCAGTTGGAGCAGGACCAAGGTCTCCTTTGCTTGCCTGCCTGCTCCCACATGGCTGCTGGCATTAGATGGCCCTGTGGGGGGAGATGGGGCAGGCAATGAGGGGGAGGGTGCAAACTATTTTGCTGTTAAAAATAATTGACTCCCTTTTGAATCAACTGCATTTCAAGGAAGAGGGATTTCCGGGGCCAAATATATAGTATTGGGATCTGTACTCTCCGGAGTGTTCAATGTTTGCTTGTTTTTCGCTTCTCTGTATTACTCCGCATGTAGGCTCTTGCATGCAGCCAGTAAATATTATGTTCATGAGTTGGAGGCTGGACTAGCCCCTGAAGCTGTGGCCTTGGCTTAATATCTTGGTGTTTACAGTTCAGTAAATAAAAGTGCTTTGTCTTGTAATAAATGCCTGGTTCTTACTGACATGTGGGTCTTGTTCACCAAATGGATGTCTGCTGGAAGCAAGCATCGCCTTTCCTCTCATTCCCTCCTGTAATCCCTGTGAAGCAGAGGAGAGGGAGGGAGAGGGAGGGAGGGCCCTACTGTGTCAAATCAAAGGTTCCTCTACTTCAGTTTCCAGCAGTGGCCAACCAGATGTCCTATGAAGAGTTCACAAGCAGGGCATGGAGGTCTTAACCCTTTGCAGTTCATCCATAGCAGCAAATATTCCAAGTCCCAATGATTCTGGACATGGCTAGTAGCTGTTGATGGGCCTCTCCCAAAGCAATACATATTAGCTACTGATCTTTAGTCCGCCTTGAAATTTGCTTTGATAAGGAATTTTCTGTGGTGTCTCTGGGTCGGGTGGCTGGAGAGCCTCCAGGGTTGGCTTGGACTACAACTCCCATCATCCCTAACCCCTTGGCCATGCTTGCTGATGGGGGTTAAAGTCCAGCCAGTCCATGAATGGCCTCAAGCCCTGATCCAGATCCATCTGATCTGTCGGGTAGCAGCTCCCTACTGAGAACCTACAAAGTGAGGGCAGAGTGGTTGGAACTCACTCAGCACTTGATGGAGAAAAGTATGGCTATCTGGCCGTTGTCTTCATGCCAGTTGGGCAGCTTTATGAGGCCGGTGCCGGTTGGTTCTTCAAGCAAAATTCAAATTTATGGGAAGAAACGTCCTTTTACAAAGCAGGTACAGTCTTCTCGGTGTTCTGGTCACAGACTATTTCTTTCACATTTATGCACTGGTGGTATGAAGTGGGACAAAAGGGCCATTGACACTCTTGGGCTCACCGGGTTGACATGCAGGTTCTCAGCGGCAGATGAAGACAGCCATCTCTCATCCAAGCCTATAAAACCTTTTAAATAGCATTGCTCTTGCTCCTAGTCACAGACCTGTGTGTACTTGTGAGTACAGGAAGCACCGTGCTGCCTCTTTTCTGCCCCCCGATTGAGGGAAGTTCAAGCAAGGTCCTTTATTTCCCAGTTAAAATATTTCACCTCAGTACCAGGAAGCACCTATGGGGATGCGGTGTGTTCAGAGCCCTGAGTAGGCATTGTGATGTGGGAGTTGTGGTTCAGCTGATGGGTTCATGGGATGTTAGGGGAGGGGTAGCACCTCTGGTGGGGGACACGTCATGCTCCAGGGGTAGTTTGGCCACCTTTGGTCCTCACCATGCTCTCAGCTCTCAACTGTGGCTCCTAGCAGGTGTCAAATGTGGCAGCATCCACAGCCTGGGAATGGATTTGACTGGTCGGCTAAAGCAGGTAAGGATAGCCAATGAGTCAATGGTCAAGGAGGCGGTTTCTTCATGTGCTGTAGAGGGAAATAAGGGGCAGATTGGACTCAGCCTGGGAAGATAGCTCCTAAACCTCCGCTGCCTTGTGGGAGATCTCCAGGAGAAGAAAAAGCTAAGGAGTAAACCCTGCACAAATCCAGAGAGGCTTCCCTAAGATGGTTGGGTGGCACCTTGACCACCACCACCCAGCTGTTGCTTCAGCCAAGCTGGTACCAAGTGTATTGCTCTGCTTTCCTTCCAGTGGTTCTCAACCTGTGGGTCCCCAGATGATGTTGAACTACAACTCCCATCACCCCTGAGCTCTGGCCTTGCTAGGGGTGATGGGAGTTGTAGTCCAACAACATCTGGTGACCCACAGGTTGAGAAAGGCTTTTTTAGACCACATCAGTGAGGCTGAGGGGTGGTGGTCTTGTTTTCTAGGCAGCCCAGGACCTCCATACACACTTCCCAGGCTTGGTCACTTCAGCGCTGCTAGGGCAGCAGTTTGACTACCCCGGAGGCGCACTCTATTGTCTCTTGAGACAGATGGATTCCAACAACAATGGTTCAGTTGACTTGTCTGCCTTTAAGCTCTTACTCAAGCTGGTGGATGCAGCATCACAGTGCCAGGTGCTGCACTGGTACAACCTGGCAAAGAGCATCCTTGCTCCATGATCTTTGCCTGGAGAAGAGCCATAGCTCAGGGATTAAGCACCTGCTTTGCATTCAGAACATCCAGGTTTGAGATCCGGCTTTAAAGGATGGGATCACCTTAGCCTGAGATCTAGGAGAGCTTCTGCCTGTCAGAATAGACGATGCAGCTGGGCGGATCAGCGGAATGGCTTTATAAAGCAGCTTTTATTTTGTTCATAATGAAGATTCTACATGAATAACGAGCTCAAAGTGTATCTTTACTACATACCTGTTCTCATATCACTTCCTGCTCATGAGAACAGTGCTGCACACAGTCATGCCTATAATAACCCTTTTAGGCTGCCTTTTCTAGGTGTGCAGTGTAATTTCATTTATGGGAAGGAACAACCTCTGAATCAGTTTAATGTGTAAGGCGGTGTATGGCCCTGGGGGCAGAACTGGAAAACAATTCAAGAGGCAACAAAGGCTGCTATTGCCCAGGCAAATTCCCAGCCCTACAGGAAGCCTTGGCCAAAGGACAACTATGGCAAGCTTGGGTGATGGAGTCATTCCACTACTTGGTAACCCTTTACTGTCCAGAACAGGGGTGGGAAGCCTGGGGAAGTCCAGTGGGCGCACAAGTTCCCCATCCCTGCTTTACATTTTTGCTGTCTCAGACTGTCTTCTTTTGCCCCCCCACTATGTGTCCATAGAGGAAGGTAAACGGCGTTTCCGTGCGCTGCTCTGGTTCGCCAGTAGCGGCTTAGTCATGCTGGCCACATGACCTGGAAGCTGTACGCCGTCTCCCTCGGCCAATAAAGCAAGATTAGCGCCGCAACCCCAGAGTTGGTCACGAATGGACCAAATGGTCAGGGGTCGCATTATCTTTATGTGTCCATAGGACATCTCACCGCCACAATGTCAGTCAACTTTGTGGCTATAGACATTTCTGGGACTAAAGGCATTTCTCATTGACAGTATAATTCCTCTGCATCTTATTTTCTTGTTCTCTTGGGCAAGTCACCCTAGTGCTGTTATCAGAGATGAGTATTTCACATGAAGTATCAGCCCTGAGTGCTCACTGGAAGGACAGATCGTGAAGCTGAGGCTCCAATACTTTGGCCACCTCATGAGAGAGCAAGTGAAGCTGAGGCTCCAATACTTTGGCCACCTCATGAGAGAACATAATAGTGAGAGCAAGTAGGTTAAGGAAACTTAACAGTGAGATCCGAACCAGGTCTGCTCAGAAGCAGGGACAGATGAATCTGTCAGTCTGTGGTTCTCTCATTTCTCCAGTCTTAAATTCATTTTTCCACATTTGTGCAGCAATCTGCATTAAGAAGGAAAAAAACCTTTTTTTACAATTTGTGTGCAGTTCTCCTAATAAGCACATTTTTGTATTTTGACAAATACACACATTTTTGCAAGCCATGCCTGCTACTATAATGCATTTATATAAACACTTTACCCCAATGTATGCATTTTTGCACACATTGCAAAATTTGGAAACACAGCTCTCCAGTCAAGCAAAGTGCCAATTTCAAAGGAAATTGTTTTTGGGAAAGTGCAAATTTGATAAGTTTGCCTTTAACTGTGAACTGAATCGAATTTCCCCCATATCCCCTACTTGGAAGTAAGTCTTGTTGGATTCTGTGGTGCTTAATCCCAGGTAAGGAGAGAGAGAGAGAGAGAGAGAGAGAGAGAGAGAGAGAGAGAGAGAGAGAGGGAGAGAGAAAAGCTTTACTCTGAATAGTTGATGCATTGTGCTGATGGGCAGTAGAGAAAGAAAACACAGGGTGTTTTCTTAGGGTGTGCCACTAGGGGTCACTCTTATGTTAAAAAAGGGCTTGCCCTCTAAGAAAACAGGAATTTTTCCTCTCAAGTTCTGCTTGCGTCCCTAGAGTCACTCCTGAGATTTTTCTTACCCAGCTGTACATGATGTAGGTGGGCAACTTGGCTGCTCATATATTCAAGCCGGGATCTATGGATAAAGGGTTGTATACTACTACTACTACTACTAATAAATTGAATTACATAATTTTTTTTTTAAATTGTCCAGTAGCACCTTAGCTTCTTCAGATACAATGAAACAGAGGTCACCAGACCCTTATATATAGTGGGAGGGTGGGGTGGGTTTTTCCCAGAAGGGTAGTAGGAGATGGGTGATTGACTCAATGGGTATGGTAAACCTGTAGACGACTGTTAACGACTGCAATTAGCCCTACAGGAAAATGCAAGGGATAGTATGCAGATGACCAAAAATAGCTTTAGCATGTGTAATGAGACAAGAATCCAATATCTCTATTCAAACCAAGTCTCTCCGTAGTTTTCAGTTTAGTAATAAGTTGTAATTCAGCAACTTCTCTTTCAAGTCTATTTCTGAAATTCTTTTGTAATAAGACAGCTGCTTTGAGATCCTGTATTGAATGTCCTGGAAGATTGAAGTGTTCTCCTACTGGCTTTTCTGTCTTGCGATTCCTGATGCCAGATTTATGTCCATTTAACGGCGTTTCCGTGTGCGGCTCTGGCTTGCCAGAGCAGCGATGTCACGCTGGCCACGTGACCCGGAAGTGTCTCCGGACAGCGCTGGCCACCGGCCTCTTGAGTGAGATGGGCGCACAACCCTAGAGCCTGTCAAGACTGGCCCGTACGGGCAGGGGTACCTTTACCTTTTTTATCCTTTGGCATAGGGTTTGGCCTGTTTGTCCAATATAGAGAGCTGAAGGGCACTGCTGGCAATAAATGATGATGATGATAATAATAATAATAATAATAATAATAATAATAATAATAATAATAATAAATGTTATAGAAAGCTCACACATTTCACCAGAATCAGTACCTCCAGTTCCATTCCTGACAGGCTATGGAGAGCTTCTGCCTGAAGCTTCTTATAGCTCAGTCGGTGGAGCCTGATGCTCTTAATCTCGGGGTTGTGGGTTTGAGCCCCACGTTGGGTGAAAGATTCCTGCATTGCAGGCCGTTGGACTTGGGCTCCTCCTTTCCAACTCTATGATTCAAAGCAATGGTCCACCTGAGGCAGTTGTCTGATTCTCTGTAAAGCAGCTTGTATGTTTACATGGACACATGCCATCATAAAAACTGGTATGGTTTTCACATGGGAAACTGCACAAGCCTTTCCAGCCACCCAGCCACATTTATGAACACAGCCAGGAAGGTGCGGGGGGGGGGGGGAATATCATGGCTGAGGTGGCAAAGCATTAACCCCTGTTAACACAAGACTGCCATGGACACACTTGCTATGGCAGGTGCACTGGGGGTTGTCACAGACTCACTGGCAGAGGAAGGGGGTGCCGTGGGTGCCGTCTGCCCCAGGTGTCATCTGGGGGGGTTGACATCGGGGGGCCCGCCCCCCTGGGATGCTAGCCCCGCCCCCACAAGCGGCTAGCCCCACCCCCGGGTGCGCAGCATGTGTGCCACTCCAGGTGCCGCAGCAGCTAGCTCCGCCTCTGCACAGACTACATGGGAAGGATTTGCTCAGTGTTGGGCATTTGGAAGATGTGCTATATTTGCATACACAACAAATACCCAATCCTGTCTCCTGTTAAAAAAATGTGACTGGGCCATCCCCAAGAATGTTAAGAGCATACAGTGGTACCTTGGGTTACATACACTTCAGGTTACATACGCTTCAGGTTACAGACTCCGCTAACCCAGAAATATTACCTCGGGTTAAGAACTTTGCTTCAGGATGAGAACAGAAATCGTGCAGCAGCAGCAGGAGGCCCCATTAGCTAAAGTGGTGCTTCAGGTTAAGAACGGACCTCCGGAACGAATTAAGTACTTAACCTGAGGTACCACTGTATTTACTCTTACTCCTTAGTCCAAAAAGCTCCAAGAATGGCTTGCATGCAATTACAGTGGTACCTCGGGTTACGGACGCTTCAGGTTACATACGCTTCAGGTTACAGACTCCGCTAACCCAGAAATAGTACCTCGGGTTAAGAACTTTGCTTCAGGATGAGAACAGAAATCGTGCTCTGGCAGTGTGGCAGCAGCAGGAGGCCCCATTAGCTAAAGTGGTGCTTCAGGTTAAGAACAGATTCAGGTTAAGAACAGAACTCCAGAATGAACTAAGTACTTAACCCGAGGTACCACTGTAATTCAAACAAGACAGTTTCCTGTCTGCAGGCTTACAGCCTGAAGGAAATGACACAAAAGGAAAGGAGGTGAGAGGGAAGGGGGGGGGGGAGGCAAACTCTGGCACCAATCCTTTAAATTACATGAGAGTTACTCTATGTATGAATGAATGACTGAAATAGAAATGGGTTTGGGAGAGGAGGAGCTAGTCTACTAGTTGAACTAATGGGATCATCCTGCTTCTCATCTTTTCCACTGCTGCAGCTTGCTAACCTGCTAATATGTTTTGTAATACTGTATTCAGACGGAACACAACAATTGCTTTGCTGGTGCAGACCAAAGATCCTTGTAGTCCAATATTGAGTTTCTGTCAGCAAGCAGTCTCTGTAAACGTACAAGTGGGATATGAAGTTGAGCATCTCCACCCCCATCGTTCTGCCCTGGACACTGAGGTCCAGCTCCGAGGGCCTTCTGGCGGTTCCCTCACTGCAAGAAGCAAAGTTACAGGGAACCAGGCAGAGGGCCTTCTCGGTAGTGGTGCCCACTCTGTGGAACGCCCTCCCACCAGATGTCAAGGAAATAAGCAACTTTCTGACTTTTGGAAGACATCTGAAGGCAGCCCTGTTTAGGGAAATTTTTTATGTTTGATGTTTTATTGTATTTTTAACATTTTATTGGAAACCTCCCAGAGTGGCTGAGGAAACCCAGCCAGAAGGGCAGGGTATAAATAATAAATGATGATGGTGATGATGATGATGATGATGATGATGACTTCCTCCTGTTGTTCATCCCAGTGACAAATCAGGATGAGCAGAGAAGAGTATTAGCTTTTGTTCCTTCTCATGGTCCACCTCTGCCTTTTTAAACAAAACAAACCACATCGCTGCATCTCAGCAGCCTTTCTTTCCGCACAGAGTTGCCCCCCCCCCCGCATTGTTCTGACTCTTTCCCTGTAAAAAGAGAATTGGAATCATACACAGACTACTAGATGAGCAATGGACTTTAAGAATTAGGTGGAAAATCCCTACAAAATATAGCATGTCTGATCCAATTTTAGCAAATGAAACAGATCTGGTGGAAAACAAATGCAATCCCACAGAACTTTCAGGCACTGTGTCCTTGAAATTCATTTTGGGTTGTCTTTGTTAGAGACAGAGCAGGAACCCGGGAGGGAGGGAGGGAGGAATAGCTCCTCTGGTTTCACTTCTACCTTCCCCCCCCCTTCCCTGCCTCTCCCCCGCCCTGCTTTCATTGCTCCTTTTAATGCCATATTTAATAGAAATAAATTAGAATAAACAGTCAGCCCTCAATGTCTAAAGACAGGTGGCAGAGTAATATTAAAAGAAAGGAATAAAAATTCATTTAATGAGCATTGTTAATTAAACCTGGAATTCAAAGAGGCCTGAGTTGTGGGAATTCAGAGGAAAAATGAAAATGAAGGGAACAATCGCTCCGGGCAGGAAGAGTGGAATGAAATTAAATTTAATGTGGGATTCTGTTTGTTAATGTCTATCACACATCATAGTGTATTACAGTTTAAGCTAAAGTGTTTGCCTGCTCCCAACCCTCTTCACACGCAAATGACCCCCCCTCCCATTTTTCAAGCAGGCAGATTTCTGGAATGAAGTGGACAGGCTAGTATAACAGCATCTCCTGCCCAAAAACAGAAGCCAGAGAGGCCCAGAAGGAGAGGGCTGATCTCTTGACCACACCTGAGTAATTATTAATGGACCTTGGTTGTGTAGCAAGAGGCACTGTTTTAGGAAGGCTCCCAACTCCTGGTGTTTCAGACCATTTGCAATTATTCCTCAGAAGCATCAGTTATTTCTGATCAGCTCTCTAGTTTGACATACTGTTGTTACAAACCAGAGCTGGAGAACCTTTGGCCCTCCAGATACTATTAGACTTAGACTACAACTCCCATCATCCTTGGCCTCGCTGGCTGATGGGAGTTGGAGTCCAGCAACAACTGGAGGGCCAAAGATTCTCCCCACATCTGCTGTAGTGTAAAGAGAAGTCCACAAAACTTGGTGGGTTCTGGTGCTGCACGACTCCAACTCCCACCATTAGGGATGGTGGAAAAATTATATTCACATTTTAAGTGGAATGTATCAAAACTGCACTTTCTCCAAAACAATATGAAAAGCAAAACATAGCCATCTATTGAAAGCTGCACTTACCAGAATTTCAGCGGAAGGGTGCCTTTGGCTAGGCTGTGTGCATGTTCCCATTCCACACAAGCATAGAAACAACCAGGTTCCATATTCAGTATGAAATTCCTGAGAATCTCTTTTCTTTTTAAAACCGTCTAGCTCTCATGGTTGCAATAATATGCTTGAGAGTGTATGGACAATGCCTGGCTAAATCTCAAAAACCACAGAGTTGATTAATTTTCCGGTGGTCAACAAGTGGCCTGCATAGTTCCTTCTCCCTTCCTGTCATGAGCAGAAACAGAATAAATAATGTGAACTATGGTTATACAGATTTATCTAATTTGCATAAGGTTGCAGAATTCAGTTTTTCTTGGTGCAGATTATTATTTTTTTAATCCCAATCAGAGTACATGTAGGCTTGTAGAGGTAATCTTATAAGAGCCATGCAAATCCTAAAGTGGACTCCTCTTGAAAATCCTTAGAAAATCCTCTTGGTGATACTTTCCTTAAAAGTATAGGCTTCTATCATCTTCCCGTTGCTCCCCAAACACTTTGGCACGCCAGAGCCTTTTGGTCTGAAAATTAGGATGGGGAATGGTTTGCGGTTTGCTTAATCTCCTCCAATAACAGTTTTCATCCACAAGCGCAGGGAATTTTTCCACTTCCATTGGAGTCTGTATCCCACGGAGCCCTTACTGTACCACCAAATATTGTACCACTACCACCGAAACACAAAAGCAAGAGGAAAAGGTGGGAGGAAAGGGAGCAGGCGATAATGATGACCAATGGGAAACACCCGGTAAAGATAGCATGCAAACATTGTGGTGGAGCTGGGAATCTAACAAATACTTATTATTTCTAGTATTACCGTATTTTTCGCTCTATAAGACGCACCAGACCACAAGACGCACCTAGTTTTTGGAGGAGGAAAACAAGAAAAAAAATATTCTGAATCTCAGAAGCCAGAACAGCAAAAGGGATCGCTGCGCAGTGAAAGCAGCAATCCCTCTTGTTGTTCTGGCTTCTGTGATAGCTGTGCAGCCTGTATTCGCTCCATAAGATGCACACATATTTCCCCTTACTTTTTAGGAGAGAAAAAGTGAGTCTTATAGAGCAAAAAATATGGTATATTTATATAGACTGCAAGAAGATCAAACCTATCCATTCTTAAGGAAATCAGCCCTGAGTGCTCATTGGAAGGACAGCTCCAATACTTTGGCCACCTCATGAGAAGAGAAGACTCCCTGGAAAAGACCCTGATGTTGGGAAAGATGGAGGGCACAAGGAGAAGGGGACGACAGAGGACGAGATGGTTGGACAGTGTTCTCGAAGCTACTAGCATGAGTTTGACCAAACCGCGGGAGGCAGTGGAGGACAGGAGTGCCTGGCGTGCTCTGGTCCATGGGGTCACGAAGAGTCGGACACGACTAAACGACTAAACAACAATTATATTTATATTATTGTGCCAATATAGCTGGGGGGGATGGGCAGCATACAATCCTGCATTTGCTATTCCTAGTCTGGTCCATTGAGCTGCCTGGGCACTGTAACAGCCAGCATTTAGCTGGTCATAAGGGGGAGCAAATGATTGATCTAGCCTCACTCCCAGCTTCTTCCAATCAATGATATTGAAGTTTAGCAATCCACCTTATCTAATTTAGGTCATAGAGAGAGAGAAATGGTGTGGCGGAGTTATTAGAATGTCAGAACAGTGCTGCAACAGACTAGCATCTCTGGAAGAGACAAGAGTGCTTCTGAGCATACTCAAAGTACCTGCCACTAAGGCTGTGTGCACATTTACCATTTATTCCACTGCCAGTGCTCTGTCTGATTGATTGCTAGTTACCATCCCTAAGTATTCCTGCACTTTCTTGACGATTGCTACTGATGGATGATATACCGCCCCTCAGACTAGCTTCTGGCACAGTTAAGATGAGGTGTGTACATTTCTGGCAGCTGTTGCACATGCTCAGATAACAGCTTCACTGAACAGAAGTTTAGTACAGGAAAATAAAGCACGTACAGTACAGTGGTACCTCTGGTTAAGAACTTAATTTGTTCTGGAGGTCCATTCTTAACCTGAAACTGTTCTTAACCTGAGGTACCACTTTAGCTAATGGGGCCTCCTGCTGCCGCGGCGCGATTTCTATTCTCACCCTGAAGCAAAGTTCTTAACCCGAGGTACTATTTCTGGGTTAGCGGAGTCTGTAACCTGAAGTGTCTGTAACCCGATGTACCACTGTAGTGTGTATAGGAGCCAACTCCTAGGGTCTGAGGTCACTTCAGCTCCCCCACCATAAAATACTTGAGGGGGCCAGCCCTGGTGGTGTGCATCAGATGAAGACAGTCTGCTCCCTTTTTGGTGTTTACAGTCAATTGAAAATGCAAGCTGAACTGGTGCTGGTGTGCACATAGCCTGAGAACATGGGACTCTTAATCACAAGGTCATGGGTTTGAGCCCTACATTTTCAGGATGCAACACTGGGCAAAAGATTCCTGCATTTGCAGGGGGTTGGACTAGATGATCCTCGCGTGGTCCCTTCCAACTCTGCCATTTATGATTCTATGTCTGGAATGTGTAGGCGGGGCTAAGAAGTTAGTGGGTGTGTCTTCCGGACCATTCTGAGTCAACTCTGCTTCCCTAGTGAGGGCTGTTCTCTAAGCCACGACTATAGCAGAGATGTGGAAGCCACAGGCAGGGAGCCGAGAGCCAAGCCTCTCCATCTAGCCCTCAGGACTCTGCCGAGGCCACTCCAGCTGCAGAACTACATCCCTCCCCAGTCCTACCTTGCACCCTCCTTGAGCGTTGTTGCCTTGCTGCAATGTGTCCTTGGAGCCTGTGATACTTCTTGCGCAATTACCCCCGGAGTGTGAACATAACCAGCCTACTATACAAACATGAAAGGAGGAGAGGGGGAGGCTTTATGTTCGGTGGGTGGGGAGCAACAAAACCTCAGTTAGTTATTTTTATTTATTTACTTGATTTAGGAAGGACAGCTGCCCCCCTTGGCTACGCCCATGGGGCTTTCCATGGCTACCAGCCATGCATAGTGACTCTGCTCTACCTCCACAGCAATGGTTCTGAATACCAGTTGCTGGAAACCACAGAAGGGGAGAGAGGCTCTTGTGTTCGAATCCTGCTTGCGTGTTTCCCACAGGCCGCTGGATTGGATGGGCCATGGGCTTGACCCAGCAGCTCTTCTTATGCTCTTAGGGAACTCACATGTATTGCTCTGCTGGTTTTTGCACAAGGCCCCGGGAAGGCACCTAAACCCACCCAAGCCCACCCCCCACACATCTACTCCTGGCCTCTTGGCTTCCTCTTGGCTTTGTTAGGGTTTGTTTTCAACTTCCACAGCAGCCGCAGCCGCCCAAGAGAAAGGGTGGTGTAAGGAGATCGAGAAGTCTGGATTGCACGATCGCCACGAAGGCCGACCCGTCTCTCTGCTCCTTGCAGCCAGAAATCTCTCTCGCAAGTGTTGCTCCGAATTTGGGGAGGGGGGCGGCTGGCTGGGCTGGAAGAGCAAATATCCCCCCGCAGCACCCAGGAAGAAGGGCTTAAGAAGAAGAGGCCTCCGAGGTGCCAGAGCAGCTGCCGCCCCCTCGGGGTTCCGCGCAGCCTCTTGGACTCTGAGCGTCTTTCGTGGGGGGCTGCTCCGAATCGCCTCCAAGGTGCAACTTTCCTGCCCACTCAGACACACACGCAGAGAGAGAGAGAGAGAGAGAGAGGGAGAGAGAGAGAGAGAGGCTCGCCTGAATCTCACAGGAGTGGCAAGACGGAAGGAAGGAGGCAGAGGAGAGCTGGGCTTGGGGGTGTCCTGTCTCCACCGCTTTGCGCTTCGCACCTTTGCACCGCAGGGATGCATTGGAAGTCGGGCAACATCAAAGAGGAGCGCTACTACCTGCAGGTAAGCAAGCAGGACGCATCCTGGCTGGGTGCAAAGCCCCCCTTGCCTAGCTCAGCAGCCACGTTGGCTGGACGCGCCAGGCAAGCGCGCCTGCGGCCGGTGCGAGAGGTGAGCGGCTTCCTCGAAAATAAGGGGCGCAAAGCCTCCGGTGCGCGTGCTTCCTCGGAAGTAAAGCGCCGCTGCGCGCAAGTCGGCTTTGTATCCGTGCAAACCTGCAGCAGACGACCTGGGCTGGCGGTTTTCGTTCTATTTGCAGCGGAACTCTCATTTAACGCTCGTTGTCCTCCCTGGGTTTTTGCTTGGGAGTCAGCTCCACGTATGTTCGCGGGGGTTATTTCCACGTAAGGGTGCCAGCGCGTAGGCACGATCCCTCGGGAGTAAATTCCCTTGAGGTCAGACGGACTTACTTCCGAGGAAACATGCACAGGCTCGGGTTGCTGCTCCAGATCCTGTACACGATTCCTCGGAAGTAAGTCCACTGAGCTCAAGGGGACTTTCTCACAAGCAAGTGGGCATAAGATGAAGGATGGAGGCCCGGCAACCTGCCATGGACTTACTCGAGAGTCACTGGCGCTTAAAGTTAAGTGAGCCCAAAGCATGGAGGGAGATATTGAATAGAGTTACCAAAAAAAAAAAAAATGTATTTTATTGTATTTATTCGCAATTAATGTAAGTTGCTAAAACAGTGTTTTATTTTTATTTGCCTAATTAAAGTATTTCCATTCAACTAATAAGACAGCTGGTGTGCGTGGCGCTGTAAGTTGCCCAGGAGTGCCGGGCCAAACTCTCTCCGCTTCAGCCCCGCATCTGTAACATGGACATCATAATATTTGCAGGGCTAAGATCGTGAGATGGTGCGCGGGAAGTATGTGGGACGCTGGAGCTGAACTATGGAAATGCTGCAGCTATCAGACGCAAAACGGCGTCCCTTTAAAGGCCTCGATCCAGCACAAGTTAGGCACCAGCTCCACGGAGGGAACTCAATGGAAGGCATCTAGGGAAGAGCCCACGTCTCCCAGTGAGATCAGTGGAGCTCCTTCAGAAATCCAGTGCCTTGTCTGGATCGTGCCTTTTACTCTAGAGGAATCCCTTGCACGTCAACTAGGAGCAAGCTCAGGGATGCTGAAAGCGAACCGGATGAGGACCCCTGAACTTTACTTTGCCTCTGGCGGTCCTTTTAAGACCTCTTAAGCCTCTTCCTTTTCGATATTTCACCTAAAAGCAACCGACTTCAATCAGGGCAGGATCCGTTGCCTCCTGACGGCCAACAACCTTCCGGATCGGTTTCCCACTCGCCCACCCCACACCCTGGTAATCCGAATTATGAGTTCCTATGCAAAAAACGTCGTCCCCCCCGATGGTTGAGGGGTGTCGTTGTTCTTGTCGATATTAGTGGCCTCGTGACGCTGATTTGCCCGCACAGCGAACCATTAATAATAATAAAAAGACTATACATTCTCTGTCGTGGCAGTCATCACCTTTAAAGCAATAGCCAAACGGCACATAAAATAAAAAAAATAAAAAATCGAAAAATCTTCCCCATACTGAAAAACCCTGATTGAAATGCTGAAAGAATGCTTTTTATTTGTTATTTTTAGTTTAGTGTTTATTTAAAGTTGTACCTCTCCATTTAGCTTCCTTAAGGCTCCGAAGGCAGCACCGGCTCCTGGAACAAATATGGTTTTGTTTGTTTATTGCCGTTTCTTATCATTATTGGCCACGATCCAGCCAATGTCCGGCTTCCTTTCCCCCATCCTGAGCCTATCTTTGCTTACTTGGAAATAATTCCCTCCTGTGCTGAGTGCGTCCTAGTCCCAGGTAAGTATGCCTAAAATTGCAGCTTTTGAACCCCGTTGGTTTGCAAGCACGCGCTTAAAATTCTCCGGGCGAAATTCATGGGACCTGGTGCCTGAACCTAGCCTCGTGCACGAAAGCGAAAATCCCTGGGGGCTTCCACCTTTTCTAAGCGAGTTTGCTGAGCATTGCACCTTAGCTAGGAGTGTTTCTAAATTTGACTGGAGCCTATTGTGGTGGTGGTTGTTATTTCTTCTTCCCTCCCCCCTCGAAGGCTCTCCCCCTGTCTCCCCCTCCCTTCCCCTGCACCTGCCCCTTTCTCTTCCCCCACCCCCCCTCGCCCAAATAAAAGGAACCAGCTGTAAGAAATGCCACGCGACCATGTCCTAAGGCTTCGCAGTGATTTATTGAAACGGTCTCTAAGAGATTCAGAAGCCACATCAAATGAATGGAGCCCACTTTAAGTGGCGGGAGTGGCACTGGCAGAGGAAGAAGCGGGGAGGGTGTGTGTTGTGTTCCTGCTGCGGGAGCCGCTTGCTGTGTTTTTCTGTTTCTTTTTCCCGCCTCCCCCTTTTAAAGATACAAATAGGTATCTCCACTGAGTATGCGTGGGCGCAATTCAAAACATAGTGAAGCACGGGTTCAGCCCGATCCTGTACATGATTGCCACGAAGTCGATATTAGATTATGCGCCTGCGGCCCCAGGGATATTCATTCATTCTCTCTCTCTCTCTCTCTCTCACACACACACACACACACACACAGATGCTTTTTTGCAAACCGCTTGCGCCACCCCCCAAATAAGCGGTATATAAATGTTATCAAATAAATATATTAAGCACCTTTGCAAATAAATAAATAACAGCAACCAAGGAGGAAGTTTCCTTCCGTTTGCACAGGACTTACTTCCAAGAAAGCGTGCAGGCGCTGCAAGGCGACCCCCTTTCGCTCTGCTGCAGTTCCTTCGATGTGCAAAGACTCGCTCGCCTGGACAGCAGAATCTTCCCCGCGCTGTCCTGAGCAGGGCCAGGGCTCTCCCTCCCTAGTCAGAAGCAAATCTTCGCATGGGTTCAACAGGAGGCTTACTCCCAAGGAAACCTGTATCTCCAGCCACCGCTTCTTCCACCATGAAATGGTTGAGATTTCAAAGCGGTCGCCTTGGGATGGATCGTGTCCAGAGAAGTTTTGGAGAGAGCGAGTCTTCGCAGGGACTTGAAGAGAACTGCGCGCCCCACTTCCTTTTCCCCTTTTGAAAAGTTGCTTTTCCCTGTCCGTCTTTAGGACGAGCCAGTCATTGCTCTGTCCACGCTGGTGGCGGAAAACAAATCCGCAAATATAAACTGATCCGAAAATGCTATCCTTCCAAACCAGCTTGTCTTCGCAGACCTGAATAAAAACCGAATATCTGTCCAGTCTTCCTCTTCCAAACGGGCGACACACGGCCTGGTTATGCTCTCCTCTTTTCCTCTTTGAACTTCCAAATAAACGGTGGCAGTCCTTGCCTTCAGGTATTGTGTCCATTATGACTTTTTAGAGCTTTTGGCAAATCCATTCCTAGATGCCCCGGTTCTTCTTTCTCTGTTCCAGCTGGAAGTGAGGCGGGTGGAATCGACTCCAGGTCTTTTCGGATTACTTCCAACTATCCACAAATCCCGGGGTCCTCTTCACTTCGTTTTTGAAAGAAAGCAAAAAAAATAGAGACAGAGAGGATATTGTAGATCTTGAGGGAAAGTTCAGAAAAGGGGTGGGGAAGAAACGTTCAAAGGGCTGGAACACCGAGGAAAGACTTGCGTTTCAGATCGTCACGTCTGCAGCTTTTTCGTTTAGTGGAAAGAAACGGGCGAGTCAACAGCGCCAACTTTTCAGCGTGCTTACCAAGAAGCAAGTCCTGCTAGGTTCAATGAGGCTTAGTCCCAGGATAGTCTGCACATACTTAACCTGAGAAGCCCTGACATACAGAAGTCTTTCAAGGACTGTTCAGCTATGGTAGCTTAATTGAACCTACATGTACAGGACCAGTATACCTCTGAATGTCGGAGGCTGCTGGGGCAAAACGACAAGGAAGGCCACGACTCCCCATCACCTCCTTTGTGCACACACCATATCGCACATTAAAAGCATGCATCTCAAAATTATCCTGGGAAATGTAGTTTAAGGGTGCTCTGTGGGGAACAAACTATAGTTCCCATGAATCTTTGTGAGGGGACAGGGAGGTGCTTCACATGTATGGTGCGCGTGTGCCAGGAACGGGCCGCTCTTGTAACGTCCTTGCTTTTCCACTCAGTGGGTTTTTGGTCTCATCCTGCGAAGGTGGCTCTTGTGGAGAAAGGCTCGTTCGCCTTTCACGGGTGCTCGTACTGTTCAATGCGTGTGTTGAGGTATGTAAAGACTTGGTGCTGAAGGAGACTAACTTTCTGCGCCTCCTGGAGGCACCTATGGGTGCCTGGGTGGCCAGGCAGCAGGACGTGTGTTGATGGGGAGACTAAACGGAGGGCGAGGTGGATGGGCTTGAAGAAGGCGCTCGGCAGTTCTCCAGTGAAATGACACACCACTCAGCTTATAGATGGGTAGGTAAACAAATTGTGCGCACATCAGAACGGATCTTGTTGCACGGAAAAGGAGACAGATCGTAGCGAGGGGGACCTTTGAAGGGCCAGGTCGCTGGGTTGGATATTTGCTCGTATATTTCAGTTTCCTTCTGAATATAGCTTAATGTTGGCTCTCTCCCCCTCGCGCCCCTCTATAATGCCTGGTTAACCCTCTCACTACTACATAGACATACCTAGTTTTTCTGGACAGAGGCGACACATTTGTGTCTCTTTGAAGTACATGTGAAGAGGGATCCCATTCACGTTTACTCAATGGTAAGCTCCTCTAACTTCGGTGGTGTTTCACTCAGGAGCGAGTGTGAGCTGGGGCGCTCGCCTCTTGGGTACGCTGTATTAGGCCGGCTGTTAACCAGCGAGTTACGCGTGCGTTCAGTTCCATACGCAGCGTGTTCGCACGTTACACCGAACACAGGTACAAGCTGTCTCTACCCATGTGCAGGCGTTTGTGTGAAATTGTACATTTGCACACTTAGCTATTAGGCACACAGACTGTTCATGACACTTCTTGAACGCACAGGTACGCAGATTGCGCAGTCCTAAAACGTTAATCGTGAGCGTCCCTCGTGCGTGCGTGCCTGCGTGTGTAAAAACACGTTTGTATCTAGCTGAAGCGTCATAGATTCTACAGCGGGTGGGATGTCTCCAAGGGTTCTGGGATTCGGGCCCCAGCTGCTCTGTGCGGAGATCATTTCTGCATGCTGAGATACGTCTTTGGTACTAGTGATATTTCAGGCAGGCACTATTAACCAGCGCGCGGGGAAATGCACCGTTTGCTAGTTGTGCTTTCTCAGGTATTTGCAAGATTGAAAAATGAGCTGGCCAATCATGCCACCTGCGACAGAAGGCGGGGATCTACTGGGACTTCCTCCTGTTTTCTTTTGGTCCTTAAGAAATAATAATCGTGGGCCTTCCCCCAGATTTGGCCTCAGGAACTAAGGACGACCTTCGCCAGCGTGGCGGCCTCCAAATATTTTGGACTACAATTCACACCAGCAGGAGCGTAGCTAGGGTTGATGTGTGGTGGGGCAGGCTTCATATTAAGGGGAGCAGAACCTCAGTTAGTTAAGTAATTTTTATGGATTTGCTTGATTTGGGGAGGGGGTAGCTGCCCCTCTTTCCCCCTTGGCTACGCCCATGCCCATCAGCCCCAGCCAACATCTGGAGGGCGCCCGGCTGGCGAAGGTCGTCCAGGGAACTGCGCTCCCAATGTTATTCTAGCATTGATTTTGTTCTTGAGGTCAGAAATGTTAGCACCGTTTCGTACCTCTCTGGATGCGCAGCTTTTCAAAACAACCTGCCTTTGTATATATGGCAAACACAGGGACAAGATCCGGACTCAATGAAGAGAATCCTTTAGGCTGAAGTCCAGAGCACACTCACCGGGGAGCAAGTGCCACTGAATTCAATGGGACTTCCTTCTGAGTAAAGACGTGGCACTGTAAGGCTGCCATCCTGCGGGCACGGATTCCAGAGGCAAACCTTACACAGCACTTATAGTGTCACAGTCGCTTTTTGTATTACTGTGCAAAGACTCCAGTCCCCCACCCCCACCCCTTAACTGCCCCCTGGAAGTCGATGAGACTACAAGGCCTGCACACGTCTGACCTGAGCCCTAAGACGTTCCCTTAACTCAGCCCTTGCTAGGACCTAGAGAACTGATCTGCCTTTGGGAGAATTGCTGCACTTCAAACCACAACCACCACCACGCACCCCACTCCTCCCCTTCACCCCTTTCCTTCGCACCCACCTGAATAAAAAAACGATGTTAAAATTCATTTCTGACGGGGGAACGAGGCGCGCCGCTAGGATTAAACCCATCACAATCCTATAGCAGGCGCGTCTCAATATCCAAATTGGGGCCTTGAGTTGCGTGTGTATGGGTCGTTTCCCCGGGGGCTGACCCCGTGGGATTTACTTCCGAGGAAACTTGCTGCAAGGCTCCGATGCTAAATACCCCCAGCAGCTCCAGCCTTTGCTTAATAATCACACTGAACTCAGCGGATAGCACGCTTGAATCTGCGGGGCTGAAAACGCGCCACGTGAAAAACAGTGGCCTCGGCTCCCACGTGCAATGCAATTAAAACGGCCACGAGAGTTAATTTTTCAAACTTTTGACTGCGGGGGCGGGGGACGACTGTGAAAGGGAATATGGCCTGATTAAAACACAACCAACCACCTAACAGCAGCGACTTCAGGATGAATCAAAAGTGGAGGCTAGCTCCCTTCTCTCTCCTAGGGATGCCGTTTATCCATCGCCCTTCGTTTTTTAAGAAGGACCCAGCCTTCCTTAAATACCGGTAAATAAAAGAAAGCTCCAACTCCCCCCCCCCCCCCCGCTACTACGCGTCCTAAACTGGAGCGCTTTTTCAAGCGCAGCAAAGCCCTTGTCCATTTCAGCAGCCGCGGAAGTCGCGCTTCGCTTGAGAGTTTCTGCGAGCTAGCTGGGCGGATCGATGTTTTTCCATCGCTGCAGGGCCTTCGCTTTCCTTGCTGTCTTTGATACGGAAGAAGCAGCAGGAAGGGAGCGGGGAGGTGGGGGCAGAATTATCACCTTGTTGGGCCTAATAAAATTAAAGCTAAGAGCGGCACGGAGAAAGCCGCCGCTCTCCCCACCCGTCCACCAACAGCCAGGAAAGAGAGTCTTGGGGACCCCGCTCTTCTGCCCTGCGCGTTCCCCAGATGTCGGCTCACCCGGGACACGGCAGGCATTAGTGAGAAGGGCTCTGGTCCTTCTTTCCCATTCACCCCGTTCTTTCACAAATTTAAGTCGCTCTTTTGAAGTTTAATGAGAAATCGCCAAAACCAAATCTACCCGCCCTTACAAACGCAGAAGAGGATTTGAAGTTGTAGCCAACCAAATATACTCAGAGGACAGCCACCGAAATTAATGGACCTAACTTAGTGATGCTCATTGATTTCAATGGGACCACTCTGGGTAGGATACAATCCGCAGTATTGTCATAAAAAAGTCAATAATAATATAAAATGCCCCTTCTCCTCGAGGGTGAAACATTGGCCATTTGTGAAAGCGGCACTTCCACACATCCAGATGTTTTAGGTTGCATGAAGTGGGATTGGAAGAAATGTGTAGCGAGAACAGACCGCTATTGAAGTTTCACCTTTTATTAAATATAAATCTTTTCTCCCCCATGGAGGTGGGAATAAAAGCTAAGAACGACAATCAAAGCAGGGTTTGAATTTCTGGCAAACAGTTGTGCCCCAGAGATAGGCAGATCTACTAGCAGGGCAAGCCTATACAAGTCTACTCGGAAGCAAGCCCCACTGAGCTCCATGGGACATGCTCTCAAGGAAGATTGTGCACAGGATTGCAGCCTTAAGTGATAATTAACTTAGCTTTACTGCTAAGGGATACGCTGCAACCCTACAGCTACTCGCCCGGAAGATGTGTCCAGAATCAAAGTCTGTTTAGTGATATTTACTTTTAAGTAATTATGCCTAGGAATACAGCCCTGCCCCTCGATCCTATGTCTGTTACACTCTGACTTAAATCCCACTATGTTCAGTATGGATCTATGTGCGGGTAGGATCGCAGCCCGATCCTGAAATGATTCCTCGGAGATAAATCTACTCAGTTCAGAGGGGCTTATTCCCCCTCAAGCTCCCTGCTAACTTATTTCGTAGTCACCACATTTGGGCTGCCATGCGCTGGGTCTCTCTTCCTCCGCGACCCCGCGCGTTCAGACGCCGTTTTGAAGTCGCTGCGGAAGCCGAATCTATCCTCGAAACACCCAAGGCGACGGCCGTGCGCTCTGTCTCTTTAACGCGCGCTCCCGGCGCTCTGGGCGCGCTCCCGCCTCTATAACTGGAGTCCATGGAGTTGCATTGGGCTCAGAGGGAGCAAGAACTCGGGAGCATAGGCTGTTAAAGGGAAAGGCTCGCGGGGAAAGAAGCAGCCACCATCCCACCGCGCCGCTCGCTGGGCTACCGGCGGCGAAGGCCATCCATGGCAGCGCAGATCACCACCAGATTTTGACGGATTCTTTCGCCAGGGTTGGGGGCTGCTTTCGTCGTTGTTATTCTCATCCACCTCCAACAACAAACACCCCCCCCCCCGTTTGGGGGCATTTTCCTAGAAGATTTTCGTTGTTGCTTTTTTGGCTGCTGTCCAGATGTTGGTTCACACTTATTCCGCCATGGTGAGTTGGACTTTGTGTGTATGCGCGCATTTGCGGGGGGGGGGGGGGGAGCCGGACGGGGGACGGTGGGAAGGAGGAAAAAGAGAAGAAAATACGCTTTCCGCTTTCTCTATCAAGCTCATTCGAAGAGAAAGTTAATTGAAGGAACCCTATACCTCCAAATTAAGAGAGATTTCACCCTTTAATGTTGGCCAGATGTCAGGGCTCCGCAGCGTCCCCAGTTGATGGTTTAATTCTTTCCTTTGGAGGATTGGGAGGAGGGGGACACACCGAGGCAGCGGAGTCGATTACAAAAGCAGGGGGAGAGAGGAGGAGAAGCCAAGGAGACCTTTCCGACGTGCTGCTTCTGGTAGTTTGCAGCTAGCAAATAAAAGACCCGCTGTCTATGGAGAGAAGGCTTTTTAAAAATTAGTATTGTTTATGCAACGGCTGCGCATTGTTGGTTCTCTTCCCCCTCCCCGTTCGGATTTCACTATTTTTCTCCTTGCTGAAAGCAAAACGAGATGCGGGAGGGAAGGGGTTCAATTGCTATGGGGGGGGGGGATTACAGTAAACAAAGCAAGGTCGATCTCCCCAGTCGGGCACCCTCAACAAAGTCTCGTGCTTTTGCTGTGTCTTGGGTGCTTTCCCCCTCACAGTTTGAAAAGTTAAGTTTGTTTCTAAGCGGAAAAGTGAGGCCAGCTGCAAAGAGGAGATTGTTAAGTGGTGGTTTTCCCCCCATCGCCGTCGAATGCCCAAAGCGGTGCGCTTTTTGTCGTTTTGGCGCAGAGGCTGCTCGGCTTGCCCTGGGGTTGCGGGGAGAAGGCGAGGAGGAGGGCTCGGCTGGCCGGAGATGCGCCTTGCCTGCGGCTCAGGTGTTTCTGAGGCAGTGGGCCCTCGGGGAACTGCGATCTTAGGCCCGGTAACGCGCCCTTCCCTGGCGACGCTGCGTCCCCGGAGGAGCCGTGCGCTCCCGGCAAAGAGGGAGGGCAGGAGGAACAGAGTCCCTGGCAGCGTGGCTCTCTCCAGTGACCATTTTTTCTTTTTCTTCCCTTCTTCCTTCCTCTGCTCGCGTCTCTAGGACCGCTCCGATGGGCTGAACGGGAGCTCCACCGGAGGCCGCCTCTCCCAGCTGTCGTCGCTCAACCAGGCGGCGGCGTACTCGTCGGCTCCCCCTCTGTGCCACACGCCGGCCTCGGACTTCCAGCCGCCTTACTTCCCGCCGCCTTACCCGCAGCCGCCGCTGCCCTACTCACAGAGCCAGGAGACCGGCTACCCGCACCTGGGCGACCCCTACACCGCCATCAACCCCATCCACCAGCACCAGCAGAGCAGCTGGCACTCCCAGCGGGCGCGCCAAGAGGAGGCGGCCGCCGGCCTCCTCTCGCAGACGCACCGCGCGCTCGGCCTGGACCCGCGCAGGGACTACCCCGGCGTGCCGCGCTTGCTCCACGGCCTGGCCGACGGGGCGCACGCCCTGAGCGACGGGCCGCTGGGACTGCACGCCCTGGGCCACCACAGCATCGAGGACATCCAGGTAGGCACGCGGTTGGCTCAAAGGGGGGAATATCCGGGAGGGGAAGGAAAATTCGGGTCCTGGTGGCGGGCGCTTTCGTCGAGGGGCGCGCAGTAAAAGGGACAGTGGCAACCACCGGGGGGGGGGGGCTTTCAAGCCCCTTCTCCAGCAAATATTGCGGGCTGCTGGGAGCCTGTCGCTTGACGCAGAAAGAAGTCCCACCGAGTTCAATGCCCTCCATCCGTCCCATTGGAATCTAGCGTGTGTGTCTGCTTACGTCGGTGGTTGGCTTGCCACTGACTTGGGAAGCCCCCTGGGAGAAAGAAAGGCAGGAGAAAGGGATGGGGTACAAGCAGCGGAGCCTCCCACTCCTCGTCCCACAGTTCAGGCCCGCCGTCCCGTCCCCGCGCCTATCGACGTCGAATTTCGATGAAACCTATTTCGAGTGAAAAGAAACAAACGCCTCTCCTCTGCTGAGACTTTCCCGAGACGACCCTCTCCAACCGCCGGGAATTGTAAAACGGTGGCGAATATATCAAACGAGGGTTTGATGTCAGCTTTAAACTTTAAATGCCTCCTAGGTGATCCCCCTCTTCTCTCCACCCCCTCTAAAAATAATAATAATCGTAATACATTGCCCATTTCTTCCTCCCCAAATCACTGCCTGCTTCAAGAGAGGCTGCGCGTCTTTCACAGTTCCTTTCTTTGAAAGCCATCTTACTAAATACCCCAAATCGTTATTGTTTTTAAAAGATGCAAGCTTCACTCCTGTCTTTACCCAAAACCTGAGCAGATGCGTTTTATTTATTTTGAAATGAAGTGATGGGACGTATAATTCCAACACTTTCCAGTAAGAAAACGGCGCTAATAACTGTAGTTGACGAAGATGAAAACTAAACACGGGGGCGGGGGGGGGCACAGAGGGGAAAAAATGCCTCCCCAATGCTGAAGTCCTACCGGGGAGTAAGTTCTATTGAAATCGGTGGGACTTACTTCCAATGAGATAATGGTCAGGATTTGTTAGCTTTGCGCGACTGGGCAGTTTTTCAGAATATTCGACCCTCCTTCTTCCCTGGGAAAAATGGTTTCGCTCTTCTAGAGTCAAACCCAGAAGCCTCTTCTTGGCCATCGCGAATCCTTCGCTCGCCTTATTTGATTTTCTTTCTTTCTTTCCGCCCGTCCCACCCTCGGATCTAAAACGGCCAAGAATCGTTGAAACGGCTAACAAACAAAAGGTCTTGATCCGGTTTCAAGCAGAACACACCGCTGCAAAAACAACACAACACAAAACAAAAAATACCGTTTCGGATTAGGCTGGACGGGACACATTAGACTGAGGGAAGCGTAGAAAAGGGGAATCCCGTTTTGGATCACGCACGATCCCTGCTTCAAGAAGTGCCTTGAATTATTTTAATCCTTTCCACCCATATTTGCCCACCCCCAACCGACCTGGCCATGTTTGCTCCCAAGTAAGGGACTTTGGCTGCGATCCTAACCATGTCTGCTCAGAAGTAAGTCAAGCTGAATTCAGTGGGGTTTACTCGTAGGTAAGTGGGGTTAGGATTGCAGGCTCAGGGTTTTTCCTTACTTTGCATTGCTGCTCCTTCAGACCTAACAAAGGGCTCGATCTCTAGCCGGAGTTGTTTTGCATCCCGTGGATTTCCATAGGAGGTTTAAGTAAAAACTTGCTTTTGTTTTTCACTCTCTCCCGTTGAATTCAACTGGATTTTTAAAACGCTTAATTCCGAATGGCTCACCCCCAACAATAGGAATCTGCCCCCTGCATTTTTAAAATACGTTCAAGGCTGAGAAGTTACTAAGGAAGGAATCTCATTGAACTCGGTGGCACCTACTTCTGAGTAATCCTGTGCAGGATCGCGCTACTCCCGCGTATTCGTGTGTGTGGACCTGAGGTCTTTGGCTGCTGCTGCCGGTAAATTTGGTTGTCTCCGACTAACTTACACCTAGAGTAGACGCATTTAAATCAATGGAGCGAAGTTAGTCATGCCCATTCATTTCAATGGCTCTAAAGCGGTACACAACCAGTAGCTCCCTGATTTATTTATATTTTTTAAAATAAGTGAAACGCTTAAAAATAATGATGGACTTTCCCCAATCATTCGGTCGTTTTTGTCATTCTTATTTTCAACAATCTTTCCTCCCCGGGGCATTTTGCCATCTTTTTGTGGGCTACTGACTGAGTCTCTCAAAACTATTTGCAAGGAGAGATGACAGTCAAGGACCCGGGCCATTTTGGGTACATATCTACAGGCGGGGGTGGAGTTGCTGGCTTAGTCGAGGGCTTTCTCTGCTAGGAACCAGTTTGAACAACTTGTCCAGAACCAAAAATAGGAAAATGACATTGTGGGGTGGCTTCTTAGTAAACCAAAACAAAAAACCTTTTAGGTTTAAAAACCAAACAAACAAAAGCCATAATTGCCGTACTGATGTCTCGAAGCAATCACTTTCTGAGTTTTGAAACGTACTCAGAAAGTGCAAGGAAGGGAACTCCCAGTAATAGTTAACTAGAAGTAAGATGCGGGGAGGGAGCCCCTAATTGGGTTTTTGTTTTCCTCCTGAACACAACAGTAATTTGGCTTCTGGTTCCAGCAAAACATAATAATAAAAAAATAAGCAAATACAATTCAAATGCTCATAGTTACTCCTGAATTCAAGTTTATTCAAATAAGGGCTTGCTCCAAAGCTTGAATCGCAGGCTTGGGTCCCAGATGTTTCCACGGGAGCTAAACAGTTGCATAAATCTCTCCCAATAGGGGCTTAATGGGGGCTCAATGGGGTTTAGCAGTGTTTGCCTTTAGCTGAATGATGCCATGTATCTTGAAAGAGCAGTCCTGGATTCTCTTGAGGTTTATTTCCCTCTAGAAACATGGCCTTCTTGGTGTGTGTTTGTTTGTTTTGCTTGCTTTTGAGTAATAAAAGGGGAAGGGCCTGTCAGGTTTTTTTTCTTTCCTTCTCTCTCCCTCTGAATTATGAAATAAAGTTTCTGAAAATATGAAAAAGTTATTTAACGATTCCAACGCCTCTTTAAAACTCCTGTTTGAGAGAGATGTTGTAAGGAGATAGTTTCGTTTCCTCTTACAGATTTTTTTTTTAAAACCACGTTTAATTTCTCTAGGAAACCCCTATATTTGATGGAGATGTGGGTTGGCTTCTTAATCTCCCCCTATCCCACCCACCAAGCCCCACACAGCTTAAACTTTATATTCCCACCTAGTGTCTCGAATGTTAAAAACGCTTCATGTGGATACTTGCAGTAATCCTTGCACAACAACTCTGCATGCTGAGGCCACGTAAATAATCTTTGCCCGTTGTTCTTTCAGGCTGTGGATGAAACTGGCATGAATCTCTTGGACCAGTCTGTGATCAAGAAAGGTAAGGAAACTTGTCTCATGCGGGGATGGTTTCATGGTTTTGTTGTTTTTAATTTTTGAAGGGGGTGGGCATGGAAAGCTTGAAAATGGGAATCAACGTTCAGAACAGGACGGGGTGCTTTGGCATAGCCAATTCGTGTTTGTTTGTGTTTGGATGTAGTAGAATCCAGGCTATTGAGACCATCCCTAAGACTTTGGCTTCTCTTCATATTCCCCATCTTGGTCTTAGACGTAAGCGCATCGACTTACCGCCGTTTTTCAGATCTGGGCTTTGACTGAAGCTCTGCTTTTGTTGAGGGATACAGGGGGACCTAGGACAGCTCAATGCTTTTTGGCACCTGAGGCAAACTTCACAATGGTGCCCAAGGAAGAAAAGGGTCAAGAAAGATCGACAAGAGCAAAGGTTGTGGGTGGGGAGAAAGAAAGATTGGCATTGGGATCTGCTGCCCTGGTGGACCCTGTCACCTGAGGCAGTTGCCTCACCTTGCCTCATGGGCAGCCTGGCCCTGGGGGACCCCAACTTCCCCCAACTTAAGTAATTAGTTCAGGGAGCCTTGACCTGTGGCCCAATACATTCTCTAATGCTGCTAGATGTATATAAAATAACACTAACATGTGGACTTGTAGTGGGGGAGAGAATAGGGGTGTGAGAGAGAGTGCATAAAATCTCCCCCCCTTCTCTTCCCTCTGCCCAGGTTTCCAACTGTGCCATATCAATGCCAGTTTAGGCACTCCTAATGGGAATGCCAGTTTTCAGATTTGGGGGCACTCCAGAAGAGAACAGACCCTGAGAGCTATTGATTTACCCTTATCTCTGCTGCTGTGTGGGAGATAAGGGCTTTGTGGTGATGGTGGTGGCTTTTAAGGCTTGGGTCTCTCTGTTTCTTTACCCCCCCTCAAGGCATTTTTGGCTGGCCTCTGTCTGAGTGTACCCACCACCACCAGAGCTAAATGCGCCACAGTTACTGAGGCAAAGACATTTGGATTTTGAAGTAGAAATCAAGCAAGGAGGCAGAGCTTTCCAGTCCAGTCTGTGATTGTTTCCTTGGCTCTTCCTGAATGCTCCTCTCGGATATATTAAATATATTATTCCCCGAGCAAATTGGTGATGTTGTTTGTTTATGCAAAGGCTTGCTCATCTCCAAATTGTAGAAATAGCTGTAGACCTGAAATGGTTTTGGAGAAGTGAGGAAAGGACTTGTAAGGCCAGTGGGAAGTTGTGTGTGTGTAAGTAAAGCTAGTGCATTTTGTACAGCACGCCCTATACACTGTCAAAATCATCATCGGAACAAATGCCACTTAATATCTCATGCAATAGTCTTCAATGTTTTTCAGACCATGGGACCCCCATTAGCCCAAATGTGCATTTGGAGACCCACCTCCTAAATTTATTTATTTTTATTTATCCTACCACATTTGTATGGTGTTAATGCTGCTGTCGCAACCCACCTTAAATCCAGTGAAAACCAAATATCAAGAGGATAAAATTTGGTGACTTAATGAGACAGGGCTAAGACCACACCATGTGTTTAAAGGACGTCAAAAGCATACACCTACCTCCAGAATTCTGGGAATTATAGTCTACCCTTAACAAACTACAGTTTCCAGGATTCTTGGAGTGCGGAGTGCGGGATGTGTTTTAAATTTATGGTGTGCACAGAGCCCAGGATGGAACCTTTTGTATTTATTTCAGTCATAATGACCCCGGCCTTGGGATGAAGCCCACTGGACAATAGTGGACCTTTTGAGTAAACATGTCTGAAGTCAAGCTGCACAAACAACAAAATGAAAGAGGAAAGAGAATGATAGGCTCAATATTTTCATCAGTAAATTTGAGTGTTGTTTGTTTGTTTCTTCCCTGGGGTGGTGAGGGGAATTTGAACGCTTGCATCTCTTGACTAGAAAGCTCATTATTAAATCAAGCCATAGTTTAATGTGCTCTGGTGCTTCTCTGAAGGCCTGAGATATGGATCTGCTGTTCCCTACCTATAAACTCCTAGCACATGGCAGGGGCAGAACATGGCATTGTGTGTTATATAGGCTGGAACGTTTTATGTTCTAGGAAAGCATGATTAGTAAGCATAGTGATCTATGCTGCTTCTTAAGGTGCTCAACCTCCTGGAATGGGGTGGTTTGAGTGGGGTGGTGGGAGCAACAGTAGAGTGGTCAGTTAACTCTCCAATTGAAATCTCATCAAAGCAGACCTGGAGTCGAGAAAAACTCTGCCCAGCTCTTCAGTAAAAGTGAGTGGGTATGAGAAAAAACACCTGTAAGATCAAAATAGAGCCTTCAGGGGGTAGAATACTTACCCAGCTATTTGTCTTTATTAGTGAACAGTTGTAATGTTATTTCGCAAACTTCTCCCGAACAGTGTGTGTGTTTTGTGTATGACTTCTTTTAATAACACTGATCCTTAGCTTGCCTTTTTATTTATCATTTGACCCCACAACTCTATGATCCTATGAATTCAAGCTGCTAAGAAGGCCAGCAAGGCGCCAATTTGCAGTAAAACAAATAGTGTAAGATTAAACCGGCAGACTACAGTGGTGTTGCAAATCACAAAAGGAGACATGGTGTTAAAGCTGACTTTACAGCCAAAGGGAGAAAGTCATTGCCATCTTCTGAACGCTCTGAAAGGATCCAAACAGTCAAGAATCCAACCCCCCAAAAAGTCTTGCTTCTGGCAGGTGTCACTCTAAACTTCCTAGGTCAGGGTTTGCTAGGTTGGTGCTTTCCAGATGTTTTGGACTGTAACTCTCATCAGCCCCAGGCAGCTGGGAGCTGTGGTCAAAAACATTTGGAAATACCAGGTTGGGGAAAATGTTCTAGAATCTAAATGATGGCACAGTTGATGGTGCAGCATCATGGCTAAGAGAGCTAACTGGAAATCCCTTGTTCATACTGTATGTCTGCCACAAATGACAGGCAACTGTCCTTTGGTAATATTGGAATACTGTAATAATACCAGCCAACAGACACCAGTGTGGTGTGGTGTGGTGTGTACAGAGGACTGCATTTGGATACAAATCCCCACTCACCTGTGAAATTCTCAGCGTATGCATTCGTCCATACTAGCCTACCTCATAGGGTTGTTGTGAGGACAACATGAGGATAAGTCAACATATGATGCACTGAATACATTGGCAGAAGGACAGGGAAAAGATGACAGTTTGTTCAATGTACATGGAGATTGGGGGGGAGGGAGAGAACACTCTATAATTATTTAAAATTATTATCACATTTTGATAGGAAGACCCTAGTATAAGATTCCTGCACGTGTCATAAATTATGTAGGGCAGAGGTGTTTCCAGACCAGCTTTCCCTTTTAAAATACATGGAAGAAGTGGACTTATACATTTCCTATTCTGTATAGGGTTTGGTTCACACGCAACACTAAACAGTGGTTTGTTTAAGGCTAAGCCATGGTTTGTTGAACAAACCACGAGTTGTCCCACAGACAATCAAAGAAACCATGGACTGTTCGTTTTCCAGTTCCTCTAGCCTTGTGCCTTTGTGGTATTGCGAGTATGTCAGGTGGAGTGGTCAGGCAAACCATGGTTAAGGAGGGGTGCTGGGTTCGTACATCATGTAAACCATAGTTTAATAGCTTTCTCTGTGAATCAGGTCTGTGTATTTCAAAGCGGAAAGGTACGACCTTCATAATGTGGTTTATGCTACATAGATGTATTCTTATCTTTGTTCAAGTACAAAACAGCACAAGGCTCTTGTGTGTGCATGTGTAGATAGCAGAAGGGAGACATTTTAAAAGCTGAATTCCCCAGTCCAGCTATCGTTGCGATTTCATGTGAATTGCAGCAACCCATGACTTTTAGTAATGGTGCAAGATTTAACAATTTAAGTCAGGGCTGGTAAATCAACTGGTAAAGTTAGTTGATTGATTGGTCAGAACCTATTTGAATAAGTGGGGCTGAGAGGGATCCTTTGAAGATATTTGTTTTTGCGTTACTGTAGCATAGTACAAGGAAATGGGGGTGAGGGGAAGAAAAGAAATGGAATTTCTGTCCAACAATGTGTAGCGGTTTTTGTTAACTTTCTCACACATTTAGTATTTAGTGATAGGGAAATTCGTTTACATTTAATCAATGGGTTTAAAGGTAGATGACCAAGCAACTAAAAATGTTCTAAGTGGTGAAATGTTCCCCACTGCCCCCCAAAAGGCCCTAGGCTGATCTAACAGATCTTGAGATACGAGAGAAATGTATACAAGCCATGCAGAAAACTAGTCCTATACATGAGAATGTACAAGTACCGGTACTTCAGTCCAATGTCTTTCTTTCTCCCAAATGTACCTAGTTTCTAAACTCCTAAACTGAACTTTCAGCCTAAGCCAGAATGATGGCAAAACACACATTCATCCTGCTACCCCCAATTAAATAGCAGGGAACTGGAACTAGGTCTGTTTCCCAAATAAGCCAATATTTGCTGATTGATTAATCAATTTGCTAAAGTTGCACACTAGTCAATACAATAAGTCTGGAGAATAAAATAATACTACTTCTGTTTTGGATAATGCACAAGGTATTTCCTCTCGGGGGAAGGGGAAGGCTGCGATGGCCCTGTACAGCTTTTAGAAGCAGTTGTATTTTAAAATAACAATTAAACTGCAACTCAATTAACCAGGGTACTTTTTTAGTGGGTTGAAAGTGTTTCCCCTGCATCGGTTCATCTAATTGATTCAATGCTGCAGCCCTAATTAAACCCATTTCCTGCCAAATCCGATTCTGCTATTCAAGAGTAGAGGCCAGGCATCTCCCAAAAGAATGACACGCAGTCGAGTCTGAATGAAGGAGAAATGCAATCCATTGTCAAGAAGCAAATTATATTTTGGGGAGGGGGAGGCAGACGAAGTGTTCTCAGAAGAGTATTGCCCACCAGAGATCTGAAGTCCAAGAAATGGAATGATTTTGGCTTTAAAACGGTTCTTTGGGAAAACTCCACAGTTAGCTTGGCTTTTGGCAGGCAGGCTCTAAACCAACGCCCTTTTTCCAGCCATGGGATAAACTGTTTTCCCGCCCCTTTGGAGAGAAAATATGTTTCGGGCCTGAATAAGGAGAACCTGTGGCAGAGAAGGGGGAATCTCAGGTTTGGGGGCCAAATGCAGACTTCTCTGGCCCTCAGGACACGACACAGATGAGCCACACCCCTGACCAGCCCTGCTTTGCAACCCCCTGGGGTGTTTTGATCTAGTGGAAGGTGTCCTTGCGCTCCAATAATGCTGCTTGCTTGCCTGGTTGAAGCATGGGTAGGTGAGGCCTGTGTGTGTGTGTGTGTGTGTGTGTGTGTGTGTGTGTAGATACTACTAGCCTCTTGTAGAAAGGTTAAAATGGACATTCCCTCCTCTGTCCGCTCCTGCCTCTGGCCCCTCCCATCACCGACACATGGCCCTCAAAAGGTTATCCAGAAAGGAGTGTGGCCCTTGGGATGAAACAAAATTTCTCATCTGGGTCTATGGGCCATCATAAGCCAGGCAGGTTCTTGAGGGAGAGGTTCTAGCGCGAGCCAAGGCAAAGAAAGTTGTCACTGATAAAAAAAACCTTGGCCTAAACTGTGTTTTTGCCGCTTAATTCAAATACAACCTGGGTGCACCGAGTGGTGCAGCCCACCCAAATCCTGTAGTATTTATCCATCACATTCATAACCCACCTTTCTTTCATGACTTCAAGGTGGCGTACATGGCTCTCTCCCTCCCCATTCTCACAGTAACCCTGGTTAGGCTGAGACCCAGGCCGCCCAGTGACTTTCATCTCTGAGTGGGGATTTGAAACCATGTCTCTGAGGTGGAGCTAGAAGCTCTTCCGCTTGTGTGGTGTAGTGGTTAAGAGCTGTAGTCTCGTAATCTAGTGAACCAGGTTCGCGTCTCCGCTCCTCCACATGCAGCTGCTGGGTGACCTTGGGCCAGTCACACTTCTCTGAAGTCTCTCAGCCCCACTCACCTCACAGAGTGTTTGTTGTGAGGGAGGAAGGGAAAGGAGAATGTTAGCCGCTTGGAGACTCCTAAAGGGGAGTGAAAGGCGGGATATCAAATCCAAACTACTCCTCCTCTTCTTCTTCTTCTTCTTCTTCTTCTTCTTCTTCTTCTTCCGTTGCCTTCTGCCAATGACTTGGCAGCTTGGAGTTGGGACATCTGCCTTCAGGTTTCTTGCTCTGCCCTGGCTTTCCCTGGTAGGCCTTGGTTCAGCTCCCTTTCTGTAAAATGGGTACGATGAGTGATGGAACTGATCAAGCTGAGATTATATTGATTACCATCTCTGGAACACGGTGCCTTACAGCGCCGCGCTTTCTAGCACAGGCCTGCCTCAGGTCCCTATTCCCAAAGATTTGACAAGCTAAAACAGAGCGTGGGGTTCAAATGCTGCTGCCTCCGTTTGGCTGGATCGCGCTGCATCTTGTACAACAGTCGGCGAGGGAGAAGAGGAACGAGGAGACTTTGTCCTCCGAGGACATCTTTTCACATTTCGTTGTGCTAGGCAGGCAGGCAAACTGCTCGATCGCAGGCGAGGGCCTCTTTGGATGGGATCGACTCATAGGACTCCCTCCCTCGCCCCCCCCCCCGCCCAGATTTTTGCTGTGGCTCTCCTCCCCCACACTTTTCAAAGTCCTAAAATGCCCCAGAAAAAAAAATGCATCTCCCCCCTCCCCAAAATCTGTGGAGCAATTTCCTTGGCACGTCCAGGTGTTCGCCAAGCATTTATAGCCGAAGGGGAGATGGGTTTCAAAAATAATAATCAAAGATGACAGGCAATGCCTTTTAAACGTCTTCACCGCGCCGGGAAAGGCGGGGGGAGATCCCCTCGCTTCTATAAATAAAAGTTACACTCCAAAACGGTCTCTTTTCCTTTGCTTCTGCCCAAGCTTACTCACGAGTAAATGTGCCTAGGATCGTAGCCATTCGTTTTGAATGGGTGAGGTTTGGTTTTGGTTTTTTTAAAAAATGTTTGTATTAAAATATTTTAATGGATGAGAGTTTTAAAGTTTCAACCGTGGGCACGCTTACCTGAGAGTAACACCTGTTGCACTTGTCAGGGCTTGCTTTAGAGTAGATATGCGTAGGAATTGCGCGGTGAGGCTGAGATTCTATTGAATTTGACACGTGTGAGTCGCGAGAATCTGAAGCGAAAAGCTCAATACTATATTGTATCGGTTTGCTTGCATTTTCAGGAAGCCCAAAACGATTCGACTTTCGAAAATGTTACGGAATTAAGCTGAAAACTCGCGCCGCGTTTGGGGTGGTGGTGTTGTTTATGCTTTTTTCCCTTTTTTCCTTTTTTGCTGAGGGAAATAGTTGGAGGGGGTGTTTTCTCTCTCTTCTTTTCTTTTTACACAGGATGGTTGAAAAGATGACAGTTAAAAGTGTCATAGAGCATTTACATCTTTAGAGAAGTATTCGGAGTCCCGAGTAGAAAACTTAGTGGAGGGTCACTAGTAGGAGACGCCCTGCAATCAAATGAGTAAACACTCATCTCAACGAGTCTACTCGGAGTAGGGCTTTAATGGTGGCTGACACCCTTAAGACAAGAAAGGAAAGGCAGAAATTGCGAGATGCGATCGCCAAAATAGAAAATTCATAAAAAGTTCCGAGATAACTATTAAATTCTCTCGAAAGCAAAAGGAGAAAACGCACATATATATTTTCCATAGAGAAACTGAGCCTTTCGGTTTCCCCCTAGACTGACAGCCCGATGCTGCGCCCATTTGGTCTTGGTTTATTTATTAAATTTGTCGGTCGCTTTATCTCGCCTGGGGCAACTTGCCCAGCGACTTACAAGTGATTTCAGTGGAGAATTCGCCATGGGGGATGTCGAGGGGGTGTCAGGCAGCCTCTGAATCTCCCTGTCTCTCTCTGCTGTGGGTTGTTGGATCTGTTAGAAGTGAATCAAACAAACCAGAGAAAATGGTAGAAGTGGAACGGATTTAAACACAGGGTGAAATTTACCAGCAGTGTTCATAATCGTAGCGGCGAGAGGCGCAGAGCGGGCGACCTCGGGTTTCTTCTCCTTGCATCCGGAGCGAAGCGGCTCTGCGTCTTTGAGCGCGCGGTGGTTGCTGAGTCTCTTTTCCGCCTCTTCTCTGCTCGAGGAGGAGAAGCCGATCGGAGATATAATAGAACTGCAGAATTGTAGAGCTGCAAGGGACTCATGTGCGTAGCCAGCTGGGTGCGGTGGGAGCAACTGCCCCCCTAAATCAAGTAAATAAATAAAAATACTTAACTAACTGACCAACTGCATCACAGATAACTCGGTTCTGTCTCCCCCCAAACACAAAGCCTGCCCCGCTGTAATAAATCCTAGCTACGTCCATGAAGGGACCCCCAAAGGTCATCTATTGCAACCCCTTACAATGCAGGTATCACAGCCGAAGAATCCCTGGCAGATGGTCATCAAACTTCTCTTTAAAAACCTCCAAGGAAGGAGAGTCCCCGACCTTTCGAGGGAGACCGTTCCTCTGTCGGATCAGGGCCATTTCCCCACCTCAACAGCCACTTTTACTTATCCAGAGCGAAGTTCCACGGGGTTTACTCCCAAGGAAGTCTGCGGTTTTAGCCCCGTTTATCTGGCATTAAGCCCCATGGAATGCAGCGGGACTTCTTCATAGCCGTGACTAGGAGGACTGGGCTCTAAGCGTGCCTTGAGGGGTTGTTTCCAGCATTGTCGTACTCGGAGTAGCCCCACTGAAATAAATTGATATCTTAGGTCCATTCATTTCAATGGGTTGTATCTACGTTTTACTCAGAGTAAGCCCACCGAAATTAATGGAACAAAGTCAAACGTGTCTGTTAATTGCAATGGATCTACTCTGAGTAGGTCTTGCACTGGCTGCAACCCGTACAGTGTGTAACCCCTATACATGTGTACTCAGGAGTAAGCCTCATTAAGTTTTTCATTGGATACAGAACGCCAGCCTTAGAAGTATTTCTTTCTTTGCATCAAATACTTTCAAGGTCTCTCACTTTTCCAATCTCCATACCCGATTTAGGGTGGGGGGAAAACTCAGGATTAATTTTCCTTGGAACCAATCCCATTGATATGGATCCTGATTCTCTGCAGCTCTACTCTAAAGCAAGTTGTCCCATTGACTTAAGTGAGGGATCATTCCCATTTTATGATTGCACAGCCTACAAGTCTAGACACATTAACTTGGAATTTAAGTCCCAGTGAAACCAAGCAAGTTTACAGTTCTATACACACATATATCTGAGTCTTCAACTAGCCCTCATCTGTGGATAGGATTTTACTGTAAATGTGGTTAAGCTCAGACTCCAGTACCCTATGTGCATTAGTTTGGGGGTAAACTCAACTGAAGAAAATGAGGCTTGCATGTGAGTAAACATGCTTTGAATTGGGCTGTACAGCTCAGGTAACTGTTCCTGGATTGGGAGCTGTGCTTTAGTTTCCTAACCCTCCAGTCAAAGCCAAGCCCCACCTCCGTTCTTGAATAAGCATTATTTTGCAGATGTAATCCCTGGATGTATTGAGAGACAACTGTGTTGCAATCTTCCTTTCATCATTTCTTACCCTGGCCTCTCATCTACAGGGTGTTTGAAAGTAGTCTCAAATCATATACGGATCAATATCCTTGCTTTTTCAAAAATAGGGAGAAAAAGATGCCAAACACCCTAAAACAGCCCTACCCAGACTGGGTGCGGCATAAAATATCTGTCTCTCCCCCCCCCCCCCGTAAATGGTAGTGAATAAACTGGGTGAGATGGGATGGAATGCGTGGGAAGATGAAAAGCTTCCAGAAAAGTTTACCATTGTTAATATTGTTTTAAATTTATGTCGTGTAAGGTTGCCTCCAAAATTTTGGCTGAGAGATGTAACATAAATATATTTTAAAAATATATATATTTAGGTGTGTGAGAGAAAGAGAGAGAGAAAGTGTGTCCTCTTAACTTGTTTGATGTTGTCTTCCTGCATCAATATAACCAAGAAACCCATCGTGGGGAAATATTAATTGAAAATGGTCTGGACGACTAAAAGGGATGCAATCCTCCAGTGGTTAACCACAAGAGGTTCATGTTTAATAGCTTTTTCAGAGCAGCTGGTTGCTTGACTCTTGGAACGAAGCAACTCAGGGGCGTATCTCCAAGGTGGAGGGTGCCTACATTTGCTATATGACAGGCCTAAGTGGTACTATTTTTTTTTTAATGGACACAAGTAATATTTGTCTATTTGTGCTATGTTTTAAAAATAACTTGCACGTGGGCAGTAAAAATTAGTCATGCTGTAGGACAGCCAGATTATAAAACTTGCAAAAAGCAGGGGGAGGGGAGAGAGAGAGAGAGAAAGTTCATGCTATTTCATCTGTTGCACATCAGAGCCTGGGCTGCTCCCTCTTCTTGCTCATGAGATTCTGCAAAGTGCCTTGTATACTGGGGGCACTACGCAGAATCAGAATTGTAGAATGGGAAGGCTTCCCATCATCTAGCCCAACCCCTTTCAAACCAGGAATCACAGCTAACAAATCCCTGACAGCTGACCATCCAACCTTTGTTTAAAACCCTCCAGTGAAGGAGTGTCCACCACGTTCTGACATCGTCTGTTCCATCTGACAGTTCTCCCCTGTGTTTAGTGGGAATAATCTCCTTTCTTGTAATTTGAATCCATTGGTTTGGGTCCTACGTCCTGCAATACGGGAAGAATTTAGTTTTCTGCTGTTTGCAAAGTGAATTGCAATTTGGGTTGTCAAGAATCATTGCGTAGTAATTTCTGTAAAAACATGAACTTTCAGTCCCACCTTAACCACATTAATATGCACAAGTGGGACACGTGAAAATGACTGTTTTTTTATTCATTAAAAATATTTATATACCCCTATTCACTGAGAGTTCATTAGCAGATATCCTTTTCAAAAATCTGGTCTGGGTGAGGCTCACCTAAGGGGCGTAATTTAGCAGATTTAGGCTTTGCATATACACCATTCTCACACAGAATCCTGGGAACTGCAGTTTGCTTAGGGTGCTGGGAATTTAGATCAGTGAGGGGTAAACTACAGTTTCCAGGATTCTTTGGGGGAAGCCAGGTGCTTTAAATGTATGATGTATATGTAGCCCCAGAACCCTGGGCAATACATGTCTACCCAGAGGTAAATAGCCTGATTTCAACAAGACTTACTCTCAGGTAAGTGTGTACAGGTCAGGCATCCAGCCCTAGACATGCTATACAACACTTGTGCACGTAATAGGGCGCCAGATCTTAGCCACTGGAGAAATGAAACTAGAAATTGTAGGAAAAGAAAGGGGGCAGAATAGGTCAATGAAAATAGGCGTTGCAGGCTTGTGTGTCTGTGTGCATGAAATAATATTCATGATGAAGAAAGTCTTTAAACCTTTCTTGTCTTAAAAGATGACAGGAGAAACAGGACAAAGCATGTGTCATGTTTTGAACACTTGAAAGAGCACACATGTTCAGAATTATTAATATTGGGTGGGTGGAGGTGCTCAAACACAGAATATTGAAATAGGTGGAGAACTAATAAGGACATCATATTAGTGGATTTAACTACAGAAGCACAAACATCACAAGCAAAACTCAGCATTAACTGGCCCTTTAAAACAGAGTTATTGACAGGTAAAACATCAGTATTCTTTATATGGAAACATTTATGTGTGGGGACGTAGATGGTAAACTGTCAACAAAATACTAATCTACTCTATTAGTCCCCTAATCCTTTCAAAAGAGCACTTTATCCTAGCAGCCATCCCAATGCCTTGTGGCAGGAAGTTCCAGAGACTTAATTGCACAGCTCATTAATCTATGCCTTCTGTCTGTATTGAAGTTAAACTTGCTCCCTGTCCATTTCAGCTGCACATTAAAAAGAGGCAATGTGTGACTTCACTATCTCAACTGCACCTTTGAACTTGTAAGCCTTTATCTTGTCTTCCCAAATCCCAGACCTGGGAACTGCCTCTAGATAGCCCTTTCATGCTATCAGTATGTGGGCTCTCATCTGGACAATTCCTGCTTCTAGGCACTGGTCCACATACACATATCCTCTCCTGATTCAGGTGGAGTGGAGAGCAAGTGAGGTGGGAGCCACCTGCATAAATTGAAGACTCCATGCTCCAAATGCAAAGGGCACAGTGCTTGCACCTTCAAACCCACAGAGAGCACTGCTGGGGCGGCGGCAGCAGCACTGAGCACTACTGAGAGGTTGAGCAGAATTAGTAGGGTAGCACTCCTCTTCTCTCCCAGTTAAAGTAACCAGTCTAGGTGGCCAGTGCTCCAGACCAGAGAATCCAGGTGCATTTGCAATTGATAGCATTTGATTATGCAGGGCCACCTCCTCCATGGCTGCAACTGCTTGCACAATCCTTTTTACTACTGTTGCTTCAGGCAGATTAAACAACAGCTGTTTCACATCACACAATTGGAAGATGTACAAAGGCTGCTAGTGAAACATCTCCCATTGTATAGAACAATGAAACTGGCATGTTGGGTGTATGTGCAATATCCGTACCTGTGCATGCCAGATTCCCACAGTCATCCCAGCTCCCGCCTCCCCCCGCCCACCAAAAGTGTGGGCGGACCATAAGAATAAAGCATTCCTCTCATACAGGTGTGCACATCAAATGTGTGTATCAGAAGGCAGAATGCACAGGCACATAAACCATCACATATACAGGGTTGCATGCATCCCACGGTGTCTCTTGCATGAGCAGAAGAGATTTCCACTCATGCAATGAGAATTCGCCTTCCTTTCTTGCTCCCTCCAGTCACCTGCACACCCTCAAACTCTGCTCTGGGAGGCTGGGGAACCCTCCAGGGCGTATTTTGGGGGCTGCACCAAGAGGAGAGGAAGCTACAGTTCAGTTCCACGACTGGAAGTTCTGCTCATGCATTGTTGGATTCTGCCCACTGTATTTCTGGCCATTTGGACCAGCATTAGGAAACTGGGGGCGGGTGGGGAGAAGCCATGCTTGAGCATCTTATTGAGGTGGATTTCCAAGGCTGCATGCACACCAGACATTTTAAAACACAAAGCACCCCTCTGCCAAATCGTGGAAATTGTAGTTAGTTAAGGGTGCTGGAAATTAAAGCTCTATGAGGGGTAAACCAGGATTTTGGGTGGGTGGGTGCTTTAAATGTATGGTGTGGACGCAGACCAAGCAACCTTAAAATAGAGTGTATCAGACGGTGTAAAAAGTGCTGCTTAGTGTTCACTTAAATGAAATGGAAAGATAGTGTGTTTCGTTATTTAGATGCGGCCCAGCACCAAGGTCCTCTGGGCAGCATCCCATTGCAGTGAAAACACAAGAAAGGCAACAAACAAAAAACAGGCATAAATAAAGCCCACTAATTGAAACACAGAGAGCAAGGAGATGAAACCACAGAGCCTGATCACTGGGGGGGGGGGCATCCAGCTTATTCATCCTTGGCTTGAGAAAAGGGTTTTCTTTTAGGAAAGGTCAGGTGTATATCTCACGTACTCCACATGCAGACGGTCCCTGCCAGCATCTCCAAGGAGGGCTGGGGAAGACGTAGGGAGCTGCCCCCTGTTAGTGGTGTCACTTTAGTTGTATAACTTTAGCTATGATTTTATAGATTTTGGAATCTGTCTCTTGTATTTTCCCATGTCTTGCCTTGCAGTGGCGTAGCGTGGGTTGTCAGCACCCGGGGCAAGGCAAGTAAATTGCCCCCCCTAACCTGTGGATTTGCGCCCCCTAACCCTAGCCCCCAGATGTTGCGCCCGGTGCAGCTGGCCCCCCCTGCACCCCCCATGCTACGCCACTGTTGCCTTGCTTTTCTGGTACAGCCTTCCCCAACCTGTTGCCCTCCAGAGATTATGTGCTGCAACACTCATCAGCCTCCAGATATTGGCCAGGCTGCCAGGGCCCAACAGGAACTGTAACCCCAAATATTTGGGGAGCACCAGTAGTGCCTTTAAGGAGTTATACTTGATATGCCCCCTGATGAGCAAAGACCAGGTGAAGGGGGTGGGAAGGCACATGGGCTAAGCACACACCCCACCATGGACGAGCGCCACAGCCATGCCTCTCACTGCTGACACACATGGCAGAAACACTTTCCCGCCATCCAAAGGTTTGGATGTTGTGGGGAAAGGTGCTCTCAGAGTACTGAAATCTGTGGGGAGAGTTCCTTCATGGGTCCCTCTGTAGGTGAACAAGATGCTTTGACTCAGTATGAGGCAAGTTTCTCTGTTCCTCTGTTCTCTTATTCATTCACATTGCCCCACACTTGCCCTCAATGATATCCTCATTCAGATTGGCTACTTAGCACCGTGGTGTCATCCTGTTCACTACGTCGTCCCTGTTGGGGTGGGATCAGCCAGGATGTGATGAAAACGAGCAGCACCTGGGATAAAATGACACTGACGCCACAACAGCAGCCCAGGACCAAAGTGGAGTGGGAGAAAAGTTGAGTATTTCACACCATCTCAGAAAATACTCTGTCCACGAGAACTGCTAGTTTCACCTCCCAAAAATGAAAACTGGGAATGATGAGCATGTAGCTGCACAATCTCAAGTACACCCAGCATGCGTTGCTTTTCTCATTTTGCTTTCTGAGAAGCTTAGGAAAACTGACAGCGATCTCCATTTTCCAGTTAAGAGCAGGTTATAAATATTTGCTGCTGTGCAAGAAATCTGAGGGATGACAGGCTATATATGCAGAGCAAGCAGGACGAACATCTGGGGCATGGCTGCTTGCTCCTATTCACCCTCTGCTCTCTGCGGCTGCTTGTTTTGCAGCAATCTGCTTAAAGCGGTGCCAAGCCCCGTCATTGGAGTGGCTCACCTCTCTGTAAAATATTTACCCACTTTCTAAAAAAATACTTTTATTGAACCATCATTGGGGAGGGAGTTGAGGTGGAGGATTGGTTTATGCTGCAGCACGAGGAGAATAGCAGGCATGAAATATTTGAGCCCTGCCTTGGGTTTCCCATCAGTGGTTTTGAAGATGGCAAATACACAAATATGTGCAGGGAGCCAGTGTGGTGTAGTGGTTAGAGGGCTGGACTACAGCCTGGGAGAATCATAGAATCATAGAGTTGGAAGAGACCACAAGGGCCATCGAGTCCAACCCCCTGCCAAGCAGGAAACACCATCAGAGCACTCCTGACATATGGTTGTCAAGCCTCTGCTTAAAGACCTCCAAAGAAGGAGACTCCACCACACTCCTTGGCAGCAAATTCCACTGTCAGACAGCTCTTACTGTCAGGAAGTTCTTCCTAATGTTTAGGTGGAATCTTCTTTCTTGTAGTTTGGATCCATTGCTCCGTGTCCGCTTCTCTGGAGCAGCAGAAAACAACCTTTCTCCCTCCTCTATGTGACATCCTTTTATATATTTGAACATGGCTATCATATCACCCCTTAACCTCCTCTTCTCCAGGCTAAACATGCCCAGCTCCCTTAGCCGTTCCTCATAAGAGACCAGGGTTCAAATCTGCCCTTGACCACGAAGCCCCCTGGGTGACCTTGGGCCAGTCACTGTTTCTAGCCCAATATTGTAGAGTTCCTGTGAGGACGAAATGGAGAGAGGGAGAACCGTGTCTGCCACTTGTGAGTTCATTGAGGGAAAGATGGGATATAAATGTGAGATACACACCCACACACTAGACTCTTAAAGCTTCAAACAACTCTCCAGACAAGTTTGTGCTAGATCCTAGAAGGATGCCATTAATCACCATAACCATATATTTATGCCGATGACTAACATAACAGAAATATTAAAGTCTTAAAGCAAAACAAAATGTTTTGCTCTATGTCTTTACTTGCTATATCTCTCTTATGTTAGTCACTGTAATAAATACCATGTGGGTAATATATATATATGTAGCCACAGGCTGGCATAAATCACAGAACTGGGAACAATGTCCTGCAGATCACTTTGTGCCCCCACAGGCTAACCAGTTCACACTTTGTACATTAGATGTGTCTGTTGCGTGTAAGTGACATGTCTCCTAGTGAAAGGCATAATGTGTGAGGGGCAGAAGTGTGTGCAGTGGTAACTCAAGAGAACAGGTACAGAGTGTGCTCAGGGGAGCCACCCTTAGTCACGGCTGCCTGGCATGGTATTGTTACAGAAATGCCCCCCTAAATTGTTTGCCGTCTCGGGCAAATGTCTGCTATCAGGGTGGTGCCTACTCCTTAACCCAACCCCGTAATTACAATGCCATGCCAAGAAATCCTGAATCCCATCAGGATTTTGAAAATTGATTTTATTTGCATAGTTTATCATATTTTGAACAATTTGTTCTAGTTTGGCTAGTTGGGTGGGAGCAGGTGAGCAAGGAGCTATGCAGGCCACTCTTTAGACTACTGGATATCATGGTCAGATGCCCGCTTCAACCTTGGAGGTTTCAGGTATACCTTTGCAGCCCTAAAGCCTAGAAACTCGTGCTTTTTGAAAGAAAGAAAATTGCTGAGGTTCTCAGAAGGGTGAAACCTGGGCATCTTTTCCCGCCCTCCTCCTGCAAGGTAGTGACAGGCCTTCTACAAGGCCCTGTCTATGATAGAAGCAATTCTGTGACTTACCACAACAACCAGCTCCATTCTTGAACTGCTCTGCAGCTTGGAAACTTCCACATCCCCAACACTTAACCTCCCCAACACATCATCTTGTCATTTAAACCCCGGGCTCTGTGTCCTGCGATCCCCAGTGGATACCGTAAAAGATAGCCCTCCTCCTTCTTTCTGACATTCTTTTAAATATTTCATAGTTATCAACATGCCCCTTCCCAAATTCCACCCTCTCCCCGGGCTGAACAGACTGATTTCTTCCACGTTTCCTCCTAGGACAATATCTTCCAACCCTTTTAATCATCCTCCTTTGAGCGTTTTCCAATTTGTCTTAAGACTTGGCAATCTCAAAGTGGACACACAAGATCTCTCACAGGGAGTCTTGCCGAAGCTGAGTGAAATGGCTGTTTATCATAGCCAGAGGTTGGCTTTATTTTAAAATTTTCATGTAATAATATTCATATACTGCTTAGCATTAGTGAATCATCTCATAGAGGTTTACAAGATTAAAAATGGCAAAACTGATTCATAGGGGGAAAGGGGGGGGAACCCTCATATTATTGCATTTATTAAACTTATACTGTACTGTACTCTTCTTCTTAAAGGAGCCCTATACAGGGCAATTGTGTTAGCGCTAATGGTCAGGAGAAGGCTGATCAAACAGGTGCCCCCCCCCTTTTCATAATAAATTTTATTGAGTTTTCCATATTTAATTACATTTCATAACACAGATCTATATCATAAAGCATTGCTCCAACAAGAGCATTGACTTCCACCCTCCCTCTTTCTGACTTCCCAACATCTTTTAACAAACTCTTCGTATTTCTATAGACACTTTTTTACCTTATATCTTCTTCTTCTTATTTTAAAATCACCTCCTTATATGTAAATTGGTTCCATATTTTCTCATTACAAAGCATTTAATTATTCAAATTAAGCTCAAAATAGTCCTTCAATGTCTTTTGTGCCTTTTCCAGTATTAGTTGACTGTCCAGTAATCTATCATTCACCCTCCACCTAAATATAGTCTCTTCTTTCCCTTTCAATTCCATTATTGACACATTATGGTCTGAAATAGTTTTAGGAAGAATTTCTGTTTTTGTTACTCTCATTGCCAACTCACAATGGAAATGCCCAATGGTTGGTTATGATGATTAAGTTCATGCTAATCAGCAGATTGCCCTTTCAACCATAGATGTCTTTATAAGGAGATTAGACAAAATCATAGAGGCTATCGACTAAGCATGGTGACTATGTTGTACCTCTGCTGTTGGAGGCAGTATGTATGCTTCGGAATACCAGTTGCATTTCCCAAACATATTCTGCATCCTGATTCAGATTCCAGCGTCCCAGGCCTTCAGCCTTCTCCACAGGGCAGGTGGGGTGGGGAAGGCGCCCTAGAGAAGGTTGGGGAATTTTATAGCAGAAGGACCTCAAGCTAAGAGTGGTGAATGACGGGGAGTCATTGCGGAGGCTGCTCAGGTTCTGTGATCCTTGCGGAGGGAGAGAAAGATGAGTTTAATACTTTGGATGTTCCTCCAGGCAATAGAACTGGAGCAGGCCATACGTCACAAGTGCACGTGCAAGAGTGACAACTTGGGAGGGTTTCTTCAGGAACCTGAGGAGAGATTGGCAGCAGCGCAACACTCTGTATGCCGGGGGGACTTGGAGAGGAGGGGATTCTCCTCCTCCCCGATTCCCTTTTCTGCCCCACCATGGCCTGGAGTTGCCCTCTGGCCGACCTCAAAACAACGTGGTGGGGGATGCTAGAACAAAGCCCTTGGGAGCAGGGTGTCAACAGCTCCTCCTGTCTGTGCAGCATCAAGCAATGCACTGGATTTCATGGAGGAAAAGGCTATACATGGCTACTAGCTTGGATGGCCATGTTGCACCTCATTGTTAGAGGAAGTAAGCCTCTCTGGATACAAGACAGTAATCAAAGTACTGGACTGAACATGGATTAGAATCTACCGTAAATCTGAGGCGACTAGTAGAGTAGAAATAAAAGTGCTCAGAATGAGAAGAAAAAGTAGTATTGGTCTGATAGTGGGCAGGCTGGCTTACCATAACTGATGTCCCTCCCTGTAAGGTAAAGGGACCCCTGACCATTAGGTCCAGTCGTGGCCGACTCTGGGGTTGCGGTGCTCATCTCGCTTTATTGGCCGAGGGAGCCGGTGAGCAGCTTCTGGGTCATGTGGCCAGCATGACTAAGCCGCTTCTGGCGAACCAGAACAGCGCACGGAAATGCCGTTTACCTTCCTGCCAGAGTGGTACCTATTTATCTACTTGCACTTTGACGTGCTTTTGAACTGCTAGGTTGGCAGGAGCAGAGACCGAGCAATGGGAGCTCACCCCGTCGCAGGGATCTGAACCGCCGACCTTCTGATCGGCAAGCCCTAGGCTCTGTGGTTTAACCCACAGCGCCACCCGCGTCCTGTCCCTCCCTGAGGAACCCCCATATAAGTTTCCAAAGAGCTGCATATTCCACGGAGCACAGCTTGAAAATCACAGTGTTCTGGTTGATCCAGGAAGGGAGTATAACAACATTCAAATAAGATTAATTTGCATAATTTAGACAGGATGCAGACATCAGCCTTTCCTGATGCAGAATCCACATGACTTTAGTGCAGGGGTTTGATGTCTGGGTTTTGTGGCCCAAGAAGGCACCCTTCCTGCTTCATGCCGGCTCCTTTTTCCTAGCTTGCACTACAATGTGCAAACTTGTTCCTCGCCTGGAGTAAATTCATGAGCCCTCTAGGGGTTATGTGGAGCAGGGCTGTCTCACCTGGGGATTTAATCTCAAACTTTGTTAGCAATGCTGATCAATCCATTGACCTGCGAGGAGGAACCTTGCAGTAAAGGGAGTGTTCCAGAAAGTCCCAAGTTTATTGAGATGGCAAATTTACAGGGCTAATTTTGTTCATATTTCTAATTGTAGTGCATTCATACTTACACAAGCACGCTTCTTTGGGGGTTGGGGAGCAGCCCCATGTGTAGCTTCTTAGTCTTTGGTTGGGATGAGTGGAAATCTTTTAATATTCTTCATAGCCTCAAATGGGTCATGTTGTTCTCTAGACCCAAAGTTCTTAGCAATCTTTATTCTGGGATTTTCTGTGCGTCAGGTTTCTGGGTTGGGAAATATCTTCCCATCCACTGAGTTAGTAAACCCCTCTCTAGCTGGTTTATGAAACAGATGGCTGCACCTTAACACATAGTTGTTTCCCTGTGGTCACCATTGGCTCCTATGGACCGTTTGTCTGTGGTGTCCATTATCCTTGCATTCTAGCTGATGTCATTGGTTTCTTCACTGGCAGTGCAGCAACTCTTAACCTCTTTCCCTTTGGCCTAATTAAAGAAAAAACCCCACAGACTTGCCAATTCATACTCTCACTCTGTTTCTTTAATGCTATAATCATTTTTCATGTGTCAACATCATTCCAGACCAACCCCCGCTGATGATGCAGGAAACTTGCTGCTGTTGCATCCCTGCTAGGTGGCCTTCCAGCCTCTGCTTAAAAACCTCCAAGGAAGGTAGGAGAGCCCACCACCTTCCCTGGCTGCCTGCTCCACTCTCAAGCATGTCATGCCACCAGGAAGTTCTTCCTCCTAACATTTAGTCAAAATCCCCTTTCATGTAATAGGAACCCATTGCTTCCTGGTCCTCCTGCCCTCTGGAGCAACCGAAAAGAAATCTGCTCCATCGTTTTTGTGTAACAACCCTTCAGATATTTAGATGAGGACCTGGCTGGCTTCAAGCTAGCAGGTTCTAATTCACCACTGTTGTATTTATTAGAACCCACTGACTGGAGGCAGACAAAAAATGGTGACTCAATGGGAAAGAGCCAGTTAGATACTGCACCACATGAGTGATGTGTACTTGGGGTGACCTGCATATGTACATCTATGTGTGAGTTCCTAGAGGTCAGGGATTCAAATGAGACACTCTAAAGCTAGCCAGTAGAGCTGCCCAAAGACTGAGGTTGCTGTGACCTGTTTATTGTGCATTATCGTCCTGATTTGTTTGCCCAAATGTTTTTGGAGAAGTTAGATGATGTCTGCTATTTATTATTTGCAGGGAGGTTATATGACATTGCATCAATCTAGTGTTACCTTGCCAGTGCATTTTCCTGTCACTTTCCTTATTGCAAAAATTTCAGTTTTGGAAAGAGAAGTGGGTTTGTTCCGCAAGACTGCCAAATCCCCATTTTATTTGTGCAACCTGAATTGGCCTGATATGTGATTAAATCCCATCTGAAAACAGGGACAGTGACTTGAGTGAAAGGCAACTGGTGAAAACTCAGAATTAAGAGACAAGGGTATCTCCGAGTATCGGTGAAAATAACATACGAGATGGAAATTGCTTTGCAAAAATATTAGAAGAAATTTGCAAACTGATGTGGAAATGTGGAAGAGAAAGTAAGACTGGAAAAATGAAAATTGAAATTGACCTCTGCCCATTCCTAGTCCCAGAGCTGAGCTGACCATCTTTCTGTGGCCACTTCAAGACTGCCACTACTTGACAACAGTCAAGTATGACAGCATGATGAATTCATATGCCAGTAAATTTAATGTTGATTTTAGTGTTCTGATACAACAAGCCACTTCCAAAACAAACAAACAAACAAACAACATTTTTGTGGTAAGAAAATTGATGGGAAAATGTCCTGGAAAGTGTGGGATAATGACAACATCATAAGTCCTTCTTATGAACAAATCAGAATGGATGCTCAAGAAACAGCAATGTGTAATAACCTCAGTGCAATTTCTGTGCAAACACATCAGGATGAATGCTCATCTGGAAGCACCCTTCATTTCAGCAGTCATAGATGCTGTGTATTTGTGTGTGTGTCAGAAACTTCTGCTGTTCTGCTGCAGATCACCCAGTTGATCTTGATCTGCCCCTGTACTGTTTCAGATGTTTGCAGGAAAAGTGGGTATTCCCTGCTTCTCCATAAGGAACTAGCGTGAGACAAGCCTTCCATAACTCCAGAGAACTGCTGTGAAAGATCAGGCTGAAATCCATTTAGTCCAGAAAACACTTTCCAGAGGCTCACTAGTAAGACATGAAGATGATGTCCTCCTTGTTTGTCCCCGGTACACTGCTTCTCTCTGTGAAGTGGTAGTCAGCAACTTGGATGGCTTCAAAAGAGTGTCAGACAAATTCATGGAGGATAAGGCTATGATTCTGTGATCTCTAGTTTGCTTAAGCCAGCACCTTCACCCCCCAACCTTAGACATTTTCACACTAGGAAGGGAAAACCCCATCCCTATACACTTAAAAAGCGAAGTAGAAATATGACGGCACGGTGGATGTTGGAGGCACAGAGAAATAAGATGAAATTGCCGTTGTCATTTTGCTCAGCCTTTTCTGGTTACACAGGGAAATTGTTTTTCTTGCAGATTAAAAATAAATAAATCATTGTTACATTAAAAAAAAAGACCAGAAAGGGGGGGGGGACAAGCTGAGTGCTAACAACCGTAATGATTTTTGCTTTAATTAGAACATAACAGGCTTTTTATTAAATACCGCTGAATAAGAAATGCTTTACCAGCCGGGTACACAATGTGGGGTTTTGTGCATTCATTACATGCCACTGTTTGCTTGTTTCTGCATGTGTGCCAAGCGAGCAAGAGATAATATGTAGAAAATGTGCTCCAGCAATATATTTATTTTTTATTACAAGGCTGGAAAATTTGGCTGTAATCACAATGTTGGGGTTTGTCTTTTGGTTCAAATCCTTGTCAAAATTTGCAATTTTGTAGAAAATCAACCCGCCCATTATTTCATCAGATGAGGCTGTGATCCATTATCACATGTCTCGAGGATTTATTTACTTTTTGGCACAGTCTTTGTTTAAAGAACTGTATGTTTAGCGAGCACAGGGATAAGTGCCTGTTTGGCTTCTCTGCCATTTCTGTGTGTTTTTAAACATTTGCTATTTTTAGACTAAGTAAGTTCTCAACAGGAGGGATTCTGTCAATTTCTTTTTTCTCTTTGTTTCTCATTTTTCCAGCCTTAAGTTCAGTTCTTCAACTTTCAGCACCAGTTTTGGGATTATTATTCTTTTAATTCTCATGAAAATGTGTCCTAATTTTAGTGCACAGTACTGCAAGAAATTGTTGTGAATATAATGAATTTTATATATTCTTTTCATGAACAGTTTATGTACAATTTCCCCAATGGGGTTTTAGCTGTGTTTTTTCTACACTTTCTGTTGCATGCCATTTAGAGAGCAGTTTGATCAAGCAGTTTATAAATCTTTTATTTATTTCAGAGAATTTATATGCTGCTTAGTTGTAAAAAGAAAACCTGCAAAGAGGATATTAAATTTATACTGATATAATATATACTGGTTTATATATTGTATTGATTAACAAATGTATTATATAATTACACTCGCATGACCCCTCTGAGACTTTGGTGGATGGAAACGGTGGAATCCTCCTATGTTTTTGCCAAGTCTCTCTCCCCCCTCCCCACATTCCATGGTAGTAGAAAGAGATCTGTCCCAATTGAGTTTCACAGCATTTATATCAAGAGAAAACACGGCTCTCACTTCTGACCAAATCTGGGATGCCTTTTGCCTAGGCTGCTGTAAAAGGGCTGAGATTCCTATTTATGCTGTACTTCCAGCCAAGGCTCCCAGAAAATGTGAACAGAGAGACGGAGCCTTAATTGGCAGTGTGCAGAATTAATTCCCTCGAAGTCACGTTTATTTTGGTGTAGGATTGCATCATTCTTCCCTTCCTTGCTCATCTCCACCTACACGTTAGAAGCGTTGTCCAAAAGAGCTGCTGCTACACTTTCCCTAAGGAGATGGAAGCCAATTCTTGAAGGGATTTGGGGGTGGGAACGGGGTCAGAGGCAGGCACACGGGAAATTAACTGAGGATGACTACAGCCTAGTGGAGCTGCTGCCTGTCGGACTCCAGTGAACCAGCCACTTTTTGCTGGTGGGTTGAGCAGCTGAGGAAAAGCTTGATGGTCAACTGACTTAGGTGCCTGGGTGGCTCACATTAGAAGCCAGATAGCAAAACTGAAGAGTTTGCAAATTTACTCCTTGACCATTGGGAGTTCAGCGACACCTGGAGGTTCTCCACCTTGCGCATCCTTAGTCTTCTCCAATTTTAACAGCCACATCAGGGCAGGCAGCTGATCCTTGACAATGATGGGAATTGAGACACGGTGCAATCCTCTTCCTAGTTTTATAAAATGTTGGAGGGTTTGCGAAGTAGGTGGGTTCTGCAGTCCCCACACAGGAGCATTTCAGCAGGTGAATTATTACAATTGCATTTTTATAACTTTTGATATTTATGTTGTATCGCTATTATGTTATGTATTGGCATTTAAGTTCTATGCCCTGTGGTCTTTTGACAAAGAACACTATACAAATTCAATAAAATAAATACATAAATGACTGCAGAAGAGGTTGCAGTCTGTGCATGCGCAAGGAGAGAGGCTTGAAACTTGCTGTCCCAGCCAATTTATAGCCCCGACATTCCGAGTACAGATGTGGAGAAAGTACAAAGCGAGTTGGATTCACTTTTGAAAAGTGTTCGTCTCACTACAGCTCCATCTTCTCTGTTGCCGATTGCTGATGGTTGAAATCTCCCTTCCTGCCCATCCCTGTTCCTCCCTTTGTCAAGCAAGCCTAGCTGAGGACTTTTATTTTAAAGGGTGGATAAATATCTGCCAGGGATGAATGATGTATAATTAATTAATTCTGTTTCTGCATAAGCAGGAGGAGGCAGGCGATGTCATGAGAGCACTGCACTCTGAGCAGGTCTCCAAAATGAGAGACGAACCAAGGGAGAAGGCGGTCTGTATCGCTTTAGTCACAATCTTGCACTCTTTTAAAAAGCCAGCCTTGCAAATTAGAATTGCTGACTCTGGACTCCAGAGGCTTTTTTTTTTTTTTTTTTTTTAAGAAAAGGTTACGACTGTTGCCTCCCTAGTAGCCGAGGTGCCTGAAAGATGGCTGCCTTTCAAGCCAGAGAGGCATTTATTGCAGCAACAGCAGACCAAAGCTAGGAAGAATGGGACCTCTCCATTACTGACCTCTGAGCAAGCTTGTAAACAAGAAGACCTGCCTGGCTGCGAGTCCCCGGGGTATATTATTCCCCATCTCTTTAGTACAGCGCTGTAATTATAGATCTGGTTGGAGCGGATCCATATTCCCATTGCACAAATTGATACTTACACTGAGTCAGTGAGTATTTAACACAATCTGTTTAGCAATGGAGTAATTGAACTGCGAGGCAGCCGTGGAAGGCTGGAGAGGTGGAGCTGCCAGCAACTTGCTTAAAGGCCTTGTAACAGAAAAGTCAGTTCCAGGCCTTGCAATGAGCCCGGCAGAGTCTATTGTAGATCACTGTCACAACTTCCCCCAGTTCCTAGTTATGGTGCCTGTACTCTCAGCTCTTCATACAGGCTGCTGGCCTGCACATTCTTGACCTTGTACCTAATACAGTGGTACCTTGGGTTACATGCGCTTCAGGTTAAATACGCTTCAGGTTACACACTCCGCTAACCCAGAAATAGTGTTTCAGGTTAAGAACTTTGCTGCAGGATAAGAACAGAAATTGTCCTCTGGTGGCGTGGCGGCAGCTTTAGCCATTAGCTAAAGTGGTGCTTCAGGTTAAGAACAGTTTCAGGTTAAGTACGGACCTCCGGAACGAATTAAGTACTTAACCTGAGGTACCACTGTACTGGAGCATCTTCTAATCAACAGCAATACCTACTTGGACCCTGCTAGACTTTCCAAACTGAAATGCACTTTCATAGCAATCTGTAATTTTGTAATCTCATCCCCACCTCAGACATGGGATTTCATAATCTTCCATGTTTTTGTTCAGTTAGCTTTTATCGGTTGGCCCGTGGCCATGACAAAACTCCTCACCTTTTGAAAAAAATTCACAGATCTTTGCTACCAAAAAGCCTGAGTTTTATGGGAGGTAAGGAAACAGTGCCTTTTGAAGGTTTCTTTCATGGGTTCTGTGCTTTGTAACAAGACGCCCTTGGCAGGAGTTTGGTGAAGCAATAGAGCGGAAGGGGCGTAGCTCAGTGGCAAAGCATCTGCTTAACATGCAGAACATCCCAGGTTCAATCCCTGCATCTCCAGTTAGGGTTGTGAGGGAACCTGGCCTGAAGCCCAAGGCAGCTGCTGCCAGTCAGCAGCACCAAGGTAGATGGATCAATGCTCTGACTCTCTATAAGGCTGGTTCCTATGTGCAGCTTGCTTGCTACCCCCTTGTGAGTTATTTCTTCCATGCAGGCTCAAACAAGACAAGGCATAGTTGTGGGTAAAGCAAGGACTTCTTGGTAGTGGAGGGAAGGTGGAGGTCTCACTACAAGGCTAGAACTACCACACTCCACAACTTCCTTCTTGCTGTCTGTATTTTCCCTTGAATTTAAGACTGAAAAATGAGAAACCAAAATCATCAGATCCACCCATCCTTGGTTCAGAGTTAAGGAATTTGAACATCAGACTGTCAGGAAGTAAGCTATAGAATGGGAAGCCCTTTGCCCTCTTTGTGCTTAAAATTCAGCCTTTGTCTAAAAGAAAATGCTACTTCTTTAAATTTGTCAGGTATTGGAGGGTACGTCGCATTCCTCGGTTGTTTAATTCTCTGAGAGTTTCCCAAGACAGAATGGAGACTACGACCATCTGGTGCCTTATACTGGGTTCCTTTAAAATTCCCCGCACCACAAAATATAGTGGTGGTTATTTACTGCTGAAACATGAGAAAATGTGGCTTCTTAGAGATCCAAAATGTTTGTAGTTATAATATAATAAACTATTGTACTTGAGCTATAGTCTTTTGCAGGATCTGACACCAAGGGGGAATCTACACATGTATAAAAAAACACTGTGAAAATGCTTTTTAAAAAAGTTTTGAAAAAATAGATTGAATTTGTCATAGCTCACCATCGCCATCTAGTGTCACATTTGCATATTGCACTTTACGGATGCAATAAGGAAGTGATCACTGTACAGCACTTCCGCTTCTGCTGGGTAACAGACAAAATCCTGGACATTTTCTATTAAATTGAAAATTCCTGCCGGGCACCAATTTAACCTCCCCCCCCCCCAACATTACCGGAATTTTCTGATATATATGGCGACCCTACTTATTTAAAACAACAAATGAATTTGTTACAAGTCTTTCCTCATTTTACAGTTAAGGAGACTGAAATGTAAGATCAATGATCAAGGCAGCAAATAGAAAACTGAAGCTATGTTTTCTCACCCAAACCATGTGCAAACCATTGCACCACACCACACCACACCACCACACAAACTTGCCACCGAATTATTTGTCCTCCACAGAGCTACAATTCTCAGAGTTCCCTAGGAAGATTGTTACACCACTCTGAGAATTGTAGTCCTGTGAGGGGAACAGGGCCTCCTACCTACTCTCAGTGCCCTTAACAAACAAACCACAGTCCCCATGATTCTTTGGTGAAAGCCATGGCTCTTTAAAGTGGTATGATACTGCTTTAAATTGTATGGTCGGCGGTTCGAATCCCCGCGGCGGGTTGAGCTCCCGTCTTTCAGTCCCAGCTCCTGCCCACCTAGCAGTTCGAAAGCACCTCCGGGTGCAAGTAGATAAATAGGGACTGCTTTATAGCGGGAAGGTAAACGGCGTTTCCGTGTGCTGCGCTGGTGCCGGCTTGCCAGAGCAGCTTCGTCACGCTGGCCACGTGACCCGGAAGTGTCTCCGGACAGCGCTGGCCCCCGGCCTCTTAAGTGAGATGGGCGCACAACCCTAGAGTCGGACACGACTGGCCCGTACAGGCAGGGGTACCTTACTGCTTTAAATGCATGGTGCAGATGGGGCCTCTGTCTCAAGATTTAGCCACCTACAACTTGAAGAGATTTGGGTGAGGGGTGTTAAAGGGCTTAATTGCGAGTTGTCCTGTTTCCATTCAAAACTGAGCACTGTTCCATATGTAACGCAACTCTCTTCATCTCCCTCTCATGCATATTTTGCTGCAGTAACTCTGTATAAAATTACCTAATCAGCAAAACAAAGGAAAAACTTAAAAGAGAGTTTACTGCCCCAGGGCTAAGCCCCAACAGCAGTCCCTTTCTTTAAAATGATATTTATAATGCTTAATTAAGGAGAGTGTAGAATCAAGGTGTGTGTGTGTGTGTGTGTGATAAAGCACTCTGGGCCATGTGGAAGGCTGTGAGCTTTTCCTCTGCCCTCACCACGCCTGCAAGGCACCAGTTATCGCAAAGTTCCACATACTTTGTTACGACTTGCCTAATTAGAGGGGTGTGTGTGTCAATGAATCTGGGTGGTTGGGGGTTTTTTTTGCTGCAGGTACAGCAGATTTTTTAAAACAGTTTTGCTTTTGGGGCGCAGACTCTCATTTGCTTTCCTTTGTGCAACGCAGGCGATTCTCATCTGTTTGGCAAAATGGGGTCTCTGGTGTTGTGGTGCTTCAGGGGGAGCAGAACATGTTTTCTTTGTGAGGGGCAAAAATCCCGACAGTTCGGTTCTCGCCTCTTGCGTGCGTCTGCGTTTCTCCAGTGAACTTGTGTGTTTGCGTGACAACTTTGGGCCAAATTCATTACAGTGTCAGAATCCCTTCTCAGGTTTGTTACTGTGAGTGTTAGTGGTTGTGGGGAAGCCATTAAGTGGTCACAGAGGAGCTCCCTACAAATTGTCCAGTGCAAAGTTTGGGGGGAAAGCACACTGCAACACCCCGACACCCCTCCAAGTGTGTGTGTGTGCATTGTACCCTAATGGAAGGATATGTTTTGGTTCTTTGTTTCTCGTTTTTGCAATCTTAAATACAGTTCTCCACATTCTGCAGCAATTTGCAAAAAAAGAAAAAAAAGTGTTTTAAATCCCCATGAAAATCCGCCAGCATTTTAGTGAGAATTTCTCCTAATAAACACATTTTTATAACCAATTCCCCTTAACATAATGCATTTTCTGAGTGTTAGCTTCACTAATACCTTCATTTTTATGCACACGTTCTTCTACTGTGTGCATTTTTGTAAGCGTTGGTTGGAGAACTGCATTGCAGAATGCGGATAAACGCATATTTCGAAAAACATCTGCATTATGCATACTGTTTGGGAAAGTGCAAATTTGATAGATTTGGCTTCGGATGTGAACTGAATAGAATTTCTCCTCCATCCCTACTTGAAAGTCAGACTTAAAGGGATTTCTAACCTACATGATTTTACTTAGAACTCAAAAGTTAGGGTCAAGCCTTTGGAAGTTGTTCTTCTTGGATGGCGGGAATTGCAGCTGTTATGGGAGTTGTGGTGTTGCAGCCACATATTGCTTGTGGGCTTCTCATTGGGAATCTGGTTGGACACTGTGAAAAAAGAATATCAGACTAGATGGGCCTTTAGCTGTTCTAATGACTAACAGCAATGCTAGGGAACAGATACTTTTGCCAGAATTGTGGCAGAAAGTATGAGTTAACTTCCTCCTGTTAGCGCTGTCCCAATCCTGCTCATCTGCTCCCCGGCTCCCATTTTTCTAGAAAAATAGCAGTTTAGGATTATTAGGGGCCTAATCCAGATCCCCCTCTAGTTTCTACTGTATTCATTTGCCATTAATGCAATGCTTTTCTTTTGCAAGCTGTGTTATAATCTTCATTGCGTTTGCCCTCCAAACAACCCTACGATTTAGGTGACTGTTGTTGCCATTTTGCAGATAAGAACAGCCTGAGGACTTGGTTTAAATGCGAGCCCTGATTTAAATGTGACCCTGCGGCGTGAGTAAAAAAAGGTATCCGTGCAAAGCAACATGTGCCTGGCATCGCATCTAAACCAAGTTGCTGGCTGCTGCAATCATGTACAAAGTTGGCACACTAGTAGAACACCTGCCTGGGGATGGGCTAATCTCTCGGTTTCAGTTTCTCATTCTTCCAATCTTAACCTTAGTTCTCCACATTTCCACGTCACTTTGTGATTTATATTTTTAAGTCTTCATGTAAATTCACTGGCATTTCAGTGCAAATTTCTTTTACACGTCTGTATACAATTCCATCTAATATACACATTTTTGCAAAGCGATTTCGCCTAATATAACCCATTTTTATGCACATTATCCTAGTAATGCGTATCTTTTTATGCACACTCTGTCTTAATAATGTGCATCTTTTACACGTTACTTGGGTGGAGAACAGATTGCAAAATTTGGAGGAGTGTGGATTTCAAAAGATGGCTGTGTGTTTTGGAAACTGCAAATTAGGTAGGTTTGCCTTTAAATGTGAACTGAATTGAATTTTCACCTCATAGCTTATATCTGCTCACAACACAAACCTGTGGCATGCTAAGCCTGCTCAGGCAGCAGCCAGAAACATGGTTTAGACAGGACACTGAAAATGCACGACTCTGCATGGGTAGGTTTCTTTGCACATACCCAGCATTATTAGCTATGATTGGGTTTTTTAAAAGAAATTTTAATTTGTTTTTTGATGTTTTTATCACCATGGGCTCCTTTAGAAGGAAGGGAGGAATAGGAATCCAATCAATTGATATTTAACGAATGTTAATAATTCACCTAGGGTTGCCATATTTCAAAAAGTGAAAATCTGAACACAAAAATTGCCGAACCATTGTCTTCCAACATTGAGCACAGCACATCAACTTCTTTTGAATAGCAGAACTCAAAAACTTCCCTGTTTTTGTTGTTGTTGTCATCATGGCAACCTTAGGGCCAAGGAACTCCAGCCAGAAGGATATAAGTCCCATCTGTCTCTGCATCTTGTTTCCACCAAGAAAAGGCAAAAGGTATAATGACAAAAGCCTTCTCCCACTGTTGCTGCCCAGCATCTGGCATTTGGCTTCTGAAAATGGAGGCTCCGTTTATCTATCATGCCTACTAGCCATGTAACAGACCCATCTTTTCCCCTATTGAATTCAGCTATCCCACAAAGTATCTGCACCCTCATCGTAGCCGCAGGAGGCATGGCTGGCTCCCAGCCTCTGGCATTGCTCTGAGGAATGAGGTTCGTCCAGAAAGACACTTCATCCCAGGAAACTCCCTTCAGCTACTGGAAGCCACCTTGCTTACCCTTTGACATACCTGTTTGCCTTTGGTGTCAGACTGTCTGAACTAGCTCTCCCTGCCACTGTTTATATCACTGCTTACCATTTTTAATTTGCCAAGCGTTTGCAAGTCTCTGTTCATCTGCCTCACCTCTGGCTCCCATTCACAGGCACAAAGCTGAAGCTGCGAGACTCTTGTCTAGGGCCAGACTGTGAGTCCTACCTAGTAGCAAAGCTGAGTGCTCTTCGTGCATCTATAGGAGGGCAGGATCAGGCCAAAAGGGGCCCATCTAGTCCAGCATCCTGTTATCAGAGTGGCCAACCAAATGACCCTGGGAAGCCTGCAAGCAGATTCCTCAGCAACTTGTATTTAGAAACATACTGACACTGGAGATAGTAACAGCCACCATACTAGCGTTCATTGATGGTGCTATCCTCTGTGAATTTATCTAATCCTCTTTGAGAAGCATCCAGGCTGATGACCACCATTACATTTTGTGGCAGTACATTTCTTGTACATATTTCTTGTTGTACATTTGTATCTTGCTTTTCCTTCCAAGGCCTTTCCCTGCCGCCACTTTATCTTCACAGCAACCCTTTGAGGTAGGCTAGGCTGAGAGTTGTGAAACCGTGCCTATTTATAGTATTTCTTGCTTGCTGTTATTTATCAGAGTTAGCAAATTTTGCTGGTGTTTTGGCTTCAATATCAGGACTCTGAAAAATTGCTGTTAAAGCAATTTCTGGCATTTCCTAGCTTTGTGCGTGTTTGTTCACGCTTTTCATACGGGAGTTGTTCCAGCTCCATGATTGTTTTGGTTGCCCTTTTCTGAAACTTTCCTAGCTTAATAGGGGAGAAAAACAAACAATTTAAAATACAGGTTAAAATGCAATTTAAAATGCAGCCTCAATTTACATTCACTCCAGCATATGATCTACAAATCTGAACTGATCCGTGGTTTGAAAACAAACTTTGATGTAAACAAGGCTCTGGATTAAACTCCTCCCAAACTGCTTCCTCCAGAATAATCGCACTGAAGGCATTAGGATAACTAGTCCTGCAAAAAGAAAGTTATGGATTGCAGTTAAGTTGGTTTTGCAACTTCTATCCAAGGTCTTTTGCCTGGAGTTAATTTCAGCCAAGAATTTCCAAAATGGCAGGTGGAAATTCGCATTTTGCATTCTGCCCGCAGAAAAGTATTGTTCTGGTTGCTGCCGTTATTATTTGCCAAGCATAATCTCTGCTGTAGGGCCTCTTGGCCCCGAGAAATCAAAATATGTTTGAACAAATGGAGAGTGACACTACCATGGCTTGCGCAGAATACAGAGCCTCCCCCAAAGAACAGCGGGACTTTGTTCCCTGCTGTCGAGGTTCATGTACACCCAAAGCCGAACAAATCTAGGCCTTTCTGCAAAGAAAACAGAATGTCTCGAGCACACTATTTGTAAAATGGATTATACTGTTGAACAGCCACATAAAGAGTCCTCCTATATACCTTGCCAAGAGGCACCTGGCGCTTTTGCAAGACTGAATGACTCAGCTAGGCAAACTGGAAGCTCTCAGAGATAAATGTAGGAAGAGCTTGGCTGCTGGATCAGACCAGAAGCCCATCTAGTCCTGCATCTTGTTCCCCCAGTGGCCAAACATGGGTGCCTGTGTAAAACCCACAAACAGTCCCTGCTCCCATTCCCCAGCAATTAGCATTCAGGGCCATACTGCCTCTGATACTAGGGTAAAAAATTATAGCCAGGTTTAATGCTCTGTGTGAGGCTACCATTGGGCCTCTAGCTGGTACAAAATGCTGCAGCTAAACCATTGATGAGGTTGCTAGCATATAGCCCTGGCGCTTGAAAGCTTGCACAGCCCTCCCATAGCCTATGGGGGCAGGTTCAAGGTACTTGCATTAATTTGCAAGGCACTTAACAATTTGGGTGCAGGATACCTCAAGGACCACCTGAATCATTATAATCCTGCCCAGTCTAAAGTAGGACACAAGGCCACCCTGAAATTGATAATCTGCAGGCTTTATTGATTACTTGTGCCTCTAGCCTGCCTTTCGATGAATAGCGCTAGGTCTTTGTTTTGAAAGCAAAAAACCACAATTGAAACAGGCTTTGCTTGAGAGTTGTATGCTTTATGCTATGTTGGGTGACTCGGGGTTGAAACAAGGAAGATTGAGTGGCTGAGGGGGCTTCCAGTCTGTTTTCGGGTGGGATTCATTCTACCACATGCTGGCAAATTCGGATGCTGCTGTTATAGTTGATTGAGAGGTCTTGCGTAGCAAACCCACTTCCCCTCAAGATCAGACCTTTAGCAAGAAGGGAAGTAACAGGAATCTTGTACCATTTGTTACGATGACTGGTAACTGTAGCCTTGTGAGGAGTCAACTACAGTTTCCATGATTGTCTGGAGGAAGCCACACGCCGTAAATGTGCTTTAAATGTATGGTGTGTGCACACACAGCCTTGCTTTGGCACAGTCATATCATCTCCCCATAGTTGGGGTGAATGCTCAGTTCACAGGTTGGCTGGAAGTGCCCTGACTGGCTCCATAAGAGCTATGGGGCAGCCCCCCTTTGAGGCTGCGTAGCACTTTCCTGTCACCTCAGGAGTGTATAGCGAAACGGGATCATGGGAAATAGATATTCCTTTTCTTTGCGGTTGTAGGTTTTTATAACAAAAATTGTTATACAAAATGAAAACACACATTTAGCCCTAATCTAAAAACGAAACAAAAAGATATGTAAGTTTGTAAAGGGAATAATTAAGTAAGACAGTAAATAAATGTTTAAATGATTAATAATTAAATAAACGAATAAGCAGTGGCAAAAACATTTTGCTTAAATAACTACTTAATTAAGAAAAGTGTCTATAGGCATGCTTTCTACACATACTCGCAAAACGGAAGGACAAAGAGAGGCAGGGGAGGTGAATAATGTGGAAACAATTGTAAAGTAGCTCTTATAACTTGTGTTTGATATTACACATTTGGGAAATGGGATTAGTGGGGGGTAGCAGTTGTGGGAGAGGGGTTGAAGTTTCCTTTATGCATACAGTGTTATGGTCTGGGTAGTTTATGTCATCTTCTGGGTATATATTTGGGTTTGTTTTCATTTGGTTCTGTTTATAAATGTAACTTTTAGGGAAAAAATCAATGTACAGTGGTGCCTTGGTTTAAGAACAGCTTAGTTTAGGAACAAATGCTGCAAACCTGCAAGTAGGTGTTTTGGTTTGTGAACTTTGCCTTGGAATAAGAACATGTTCCGCTTCCTGTTGAGTGTGTTCCATTTGTAAATTGAGTCCCCCGCTGCTATGGGAAAGCACACTTTGGTTTAAGAATGCTTGGTTTAAGAACGGATTTAGTTCGTAAACCATGGTACCACTGTGTAATATTAGGGGGAAATGGAAGAAAAAGCTGTATTTTTCCCTGCATTCCATTTGGCACAAGGGAGGAGGAGTCTTGTGTGGCAGCTGGGCCCTTCAAAAGATCCCAGTGCATCACTTCAGCAGCTAAGGTCTACGTCAACCTTCTCCAACCTTGTGCCCTCCAGATAGTTTGGATGACAACTCCTGTCAGCCCCAGTCAGCAAAGAGTTACAAAAACATTACAACCAAATTGTCAGTCAGTCAATTTAGCATTTTTGTTTCAGCCACAGAACAAAAGTAGTCATAATTGCAACAAAAGGAAATATTCACAATAGCAATATAGTCCAACTTTATCATATGACTGAGAAGGTAGTAAATTGGGCCAAATTTTAAATTGCTGCAAAGGCAAATCCTGCAACAGCTAAAAGGGTCACCTTTCATGAGAATCCAGCAGGAAATGGTTTTTATATATAGTATTTACCTGGATTTTTATATAGTAAAAAGCAGATAGATTAAACACTCCAGCAGAGCAAATGTGCAGGAAAAAACAGCTTCATAGCACACTGCTAGCCATCTTGAGCTCAGGTCATTGGAGAAAGACAAGAATGGAAACATAGTTCAGTAAATAAAAGGCCAGCTTGACCTCAGGGAAAATTCCAGCTTGACCCCAAACAGAGTGATCAGTTAGCCCTAAACACTGTAGCAAAACTTGTTTGACAAGGTTCTCCCCTCTGCAAGGGAAAATTCCTCCTGATCTTTTACCCAAGTCTTCTTCATCTGATAACCTTGTGTCCAGACCAGTTGTGATTATTCCTGGTGTCAAAGAAAAGACCCAAACTCCTATACCTGCCTACTCAAAACTAAGTCCCCCTGATTTCAATGGGACTACCAAGCAAATGTGTATAGGATTGCAATCCTAATTTATTATTTGTTTTCACTCTCTTGTTGTTGATTTGGGAGCTGCTCTGAGGATGTTTGTACTGGTGAGAATGTTAAATCTATCTGCCTATAATAGATACAGTATTTCCTGGGCTGGTCCTGCTAATAGGCAGAATGAGGCAGCCGCCTCAGGTGGCAGATGCTGTGGGGCAGGAAGCAGCAGTGAAATGTCGGACGGAGCTTTGTGTCCGTCACATGGCCTGTCCTGAACTGCCCAAGCTAGCAGGATTTTTTAATTTATTTTATTTTTATTTGTCAATATTTATATACCACTTAATCAACAAAGTGGTTTTACACAAAACAATACCAAGTGTGGTGGTTTTCACCAACATGGATGGAGCCTCTGTAATTTTCACTTTCCGAAATATTATGTGAAGTGAAATGCAGCCATCCTTTGAAATTCACATTCAAATTTTGCAGTACAGCCAGGCAAGGCATACAAAAATGGACATACTGTACTAGGGTATGGTGCATATGCATGTATTAGTGAAAATAACATACTAGGCAAAAATCCCACTAAAATGTTGATGAATTTTCATGAAGTAAAATGAATAAATCTGAAAGTTAATATGGAGGACTGTACTTAAGATGGGAAAATGAGAAGCTGAGAGGAACCCAGAATGACAGATTTGCAAATCTCTAGTCACCTGTATTGAAATAAGATTCAACGGCTGGTCCAGTCAGTCTCTATAAGTGGAATCTGAAGGCAGGGGATGGGGGTGTCTCATCTTGCCCTTCTCAGGCAGCAAAATGCCTTGAGCCAGCCACGATATTTAGGAACAGAATTTTGAAAACAGTCCAGGGGGTACCAACTGCAGTTTCTCTGCATTTTGTACACTCACAATTTGCACACCTGTGGAGTCACCGCTTTTCATTACCTGCATGCGTGCTACACCTTAATTCGTTACTCAGGAGCAATTGTTATGGAGGAATTTTGTAACGTGTCATGAAGCAAGCTGCGTCACACACTTCCTCCTTCACCTGGTGACATTTATATTTTGTTTTCCCTCCTCCGTACACCTGAATGACAGAGCAGAATGTGGGGTGATTTTAAAGATTCTGGAAGAATCTAAGCAGCCCCTTCCATTTCAAAGGCTTGTGGTACCTGAGAGATCTCTTTGACACAAAGGCCTTGCTCAGGTTGCGCATTCAAGATAAGACAGAATACCTGAGAAATCCCCTCGGGGAACAAAGCTAATGACAGAGGACACCTTTGAAATATAGCTGAGGGCTCTGACCTCCTCTGCGGGTGCTGCCATAAATACCTTCTATCATGGATCACAATTTGAACTCTGAAGCACCTTTGGATTGAAAAAAGAAGCTACTGGAGTTATTGAGAGGAGTATATGCCCTGTGGGGAACCCGTGGCACCTTCCTACAACACTTCTGTAATGGTCCTGGCTAATCTCCCAACCCGCCCGTTTTCTTTCAGGAACAGAATATTAGTGACTGAGAGGCTGACTATACAGTGGTATCTCAGGTTAAGTACTTAATTCGTTCCGGAGGTCCGTTCTTAACCTGAAACTGTTCTTAACCTGAAGCACCACTTTAGCTAATGGGGCCTCCTGCTGCCTCCGTGCCGCTGGAGCACGATTTCTGTTCTCATCCTGAAGCAAAGCTCTTAACCTGAAGCACTATTTCTGGGTTAGCGGAGTCTGTAACCTGAAGCGTATGTAACCTGAATCGTATGTAACCTGAGGTACCACTGTACATACATATGGCATAAAAGAAAGTCACTCTGTGGATTTTGGTTTTAAATGAGAAACTCTTTTGGGAGAAGGAAATTTTGAGCTGAGAAGCAGCACCAGGCTGTGTGTGTGAGAGAGGTAATACTTAAAACTTTCCTGTCACTCATGGCCCGAATCGGCACCTGGCAGCTTGCGGCAGCTGCCAGAGTACCAACTTCCTGACAGGGCCACTTTTTACATATTTTGTTCCAACGTAGAGCTCTGAGTGACGCCAAGCAGCTGAATCTAACAGCATTTTTTATTTCCCACAAGGCCCCTACACAATGCCCACCTGAAGCATTGTGGGAAATTAAAAACCACAGTTAGGCCCAGCTGCCTGACATTGCCTGGAGCATTGTGGTTCTTTGCTACCATCAGATAAACACAGCAGGACTCACCCAAGGGAGGAGGGGGCCTCCCTTTTTGCCAAGGACCACCTCAAACTTGGAACCACCACTGTATGCTGGTGCTGGCCCTGCCTGGACCTTAAAACTGAGCTCTCCCTCAGAGGAGCGGGTCCAGCTTGAGCCTTCGGACCAGGTCCAGAGCTAGCCCCACAGAGAGAACATTGCAACTATGGAGCCTTGAGGTTACTGATGCATGAATCATTGCGGCCAGACTGTCGCTGTCCAAGAATGTAATCGGCATACCAGCCATAGCTGGTAAAAGTATCTGGCTGGTGACACATGATGCTAGATGGGAAGGGGGGGAGACAGCCAGGCAGGGTTAGACCCTCCAGAGCCTATGTTAGTACCCAGTCTGACCAGCTGAGCTAGCAGTTCTTATCCCAGTTCCAAGCTCCAGCCACCCCGACTTAGTGAAAGAGACACTCACCCACTGGCCTACCCCACGTTGCCCACCATTATTATACAAGAACATAGGAATGTGCCTTAGATTGAGACAGGCTATTGGTTCACCTAGTTCAGTATTGTCTACAATTACTGGCTGTGGCTCTCTGGGTTTCAGGCAGGGGTCCCTCCAGGAGATGTCAGGGATTGAACCTGGGACCTTCTGGGTAGCAAGGCAGATGCTCTCCCACTGAGCTACAGCCACAGCCGCTCCAGAGGGAGATTTGGAGTGGAGAAGTGGTGTGAGAAAGGTGACTTACTGCCATCCATGCAGAATCTCTGTGTTCCAGATTCTCCTCTCCCAAAGCACTTTCTCATTTTGTAAAATGGCACTGAGGCTCTCTGACGTTTTGGCATGTGACATGTCACTAGTCCCCTTAGGATGTCTTTGTTAAAAGAAACAAGGGCTTATTTGCAAATAGGATGTGAACAAAGATGTCTAGCACCAAGAACAGTTGTGCAAGTGAAGGATTGATGTCATAGTGGCAAAATTCTCTCAGTTATGTACTGGTAAGGAAGGCAGACACGGGACATGGGTGGTGCTGTGGTCTAAACCACAGAGCCTAGGACTTGCTGATCAGAAGGTCAGCGGTTCCAATCCCCGCGACGGGGTGAGTTCCCGTTGCTCGGTCCCTGCTCCTGCCAACCTAGCAGTTTGAAAGCACGTCAAAGTGCAAGTAGATAAATAGGTACCGCTCTGGCGGGAAGGTAAACGGCGTTTCCGTGTGCTGCTCTAGTTCGCCAGAAGCGGCTTAGTCATGCTGGCCACATGACCTGGAAGCTGTACGCCGGCTTCCTCGGCCAATAAAGCGAGGTGAGCGCCGCAACCCCAGAGTCGTCCACAACTGGACCTAATGGTCAGGGGTCCCTTTACCTTTACCTTAAGGAAGGCAAACAGAAAAGAAACAATATATATTTACTTTTAAAAAGGAGTTTCTGGGGATTGCACCGACATTCCAAGAAACGGAAGTTTTCTATGACTGAAAACGAAGAGTGTAAGGCTCTTGTATGTTTGTTTGCTTGCTTGTTAGTTTGTTTGGTTGGTTAGATGTTTGTTTGTTTTTTGAAAGAAAATTCAATCCAAAACCAGTAATTTTGCAAAGAATTGGGGTTAACTGATGGGATTTTCAATACAGAAAACTGTTGAGCTAAACTGTTGTTGTTGTTTATTGTTAATGTTAGTATTTCTTGTAATCTGCTTAGAGGTTGTTGTTTTGTTTTTACAATCAAGTAGCTTAAAAATTTGCTAAATAAATAAACAAATTTGTATCCCCCAGAGCAGCTTGCAAATGGCAATGGGAAGGCAGTCCCTGTCCTCAGGCTTACAATCTAAAAGTCACAATACAAAAGGAAAAGTAACTGGGAGGGAGAAGGAAAAAAGAAAACCCCAGACACTATTTCTTAGTTATGCATTTTCTTGTCGTGATCAGCAGGAATGGAAATATTTCAAGGAGAGATGGAGCCCAAAAATTGCTGGTCTTTTAGCAGAGCTGATGGAAAGACCCTGCAGTCCCCTCTTATTCACTCTCCTATGGCTGGATGGAACAGCCCTGTTGGTCTTCCATTGGAGAGTCAAGGCCCACAAATAGGGTAGGTCCTGACATCAGAAGAATTGCACCAATCCCACTCGCCGCCATTATTTAATCATTATTTTCCATTGGTCTTAAAAATTAAGTTGGAGAAAGACTGGGAAAGAGGAAGACAGACCAAGACTGCATTCACACAGCAGTTTGTTCTGTTCCCGTGACATTTGCCTAACTGTTAATTTCTGCATTGTATTTGAGCTTTCGCGTGACGTAGAAGCCCATTCCATAAAATATAGGATTAGGGTACAATTGGATCAAGTTAAATCTACTCTATGTTTCAGAAAGCTGTCTGTTCACCTCTTAAGATAGCATAAGCAACTACAGCATGTTGGTTCGTGACACCAAGGAGCAGGGTTTTTTTTGTCTCTGTCTGTATACAACTGGATGCCATTTTGAATCAAGCTGGTGGACTGAACCTTTTGAAACCACCAGTTTTGAAACTGCAGCGATTTGAGGGTTCCTTGTACTTCTCAAGCAATGCCAAGCATGAGGCTGCTGGCAATAAATAAAATAAATAACAGTGGTGGGAAGACTGTGCCGCTCCAGATGTTTTCAGACTCCCATCAAGTTTAGGCAGCATCACCAATGGTTAGGGTCAAGGATCTAGAAAGCCAAAGTTTCCCTATCATTGTTATACAAAGAACCAATGTGGTAGACAATGCTGACAATGGTAAAACCAGAGAGGCAGGTGAGCCCCCTGCTGCATCCTTCAAATGAAGCCACCACTATGACCATTGCAGCCTGGCGCCCCAATGATAGAGAAGTAAGCATAGCTTTGCATGTCAGAGGCTCCATGTTAATTCCCCACCTTTGCAGCCAGCTGTACTGCAAAAGACCCCTCCTTCAGACCTTGGACTATACCTTGCTAGATGGACCAGTGGTCTGACTCAGGAATAAACAGCTTCAGAAATCCACTGAGTGAAATGTGTTTGATGCTCTGGACTGCTTTAGATCATGCAGGAAATGGCTAAGACACAGGCATGACCTGTATCATATGCATGTTAAGTAAGCTGAGTAAGGGGATGAAACGTGTTCACACATGCTGATTAGATTAGTAAAGTTCATTTTTAATAACAATAAGTATAGGAAAATGCAAGCCAATGCAGGCAGTGCTTCCTAGTGTCAGGACTGAATCGGTGCAGATTCTGAAGTCCCACAACCTCAGAACACTCTAGACTGCCTTTCTCAAGCCTCTCTTTCCTGCATCTAAAATAGTCAGTAAAAAACAGCAACTCCTTTTGACTCCCACTCCATCTGCCTGGGACCTTGGGGTCCTCCAAACTGGTGTTTCTTTGTGGGTGTGTTCTGCAACATGTCATTGATGTGATACAAGTGCCATTTGTGGTGGATTTAAAGTGGACCATCCATGCATCATTCGGCTTTATTAGTTGTTCTGTGATGCTTCCCCAAATGCTACCCTTTCAAAACTGCTTCCAGGAAGTGACTGGACATCTTAACGTGCTGTGCCTTTTGGGGGGGACTCTGCAAGCAGAAGAAGGTGGCCATCACATGTACCTTTGGTAACAGCCATCTTTGGGCTTACCTAAGGGCTAAGAGAATGAGTTACAAATAGGGAAATCTTATGTCTGTCATGAGTTTACTAGGTGGCCTTAGGCAAGTTACTCCTCTATTCAGCAGCCCCTCCATTACCTATTTATATGATAATAATAGTATATTATAATAAATACTTATACATACATACATACATACATACATACGCTTCCATTCCATTTGTCACCATCTACAAAGTGGCTTAACAGTAGCACAAAATGATATAATTAAAATCATGACAAGACAAAATCGTCACTGTACAGGAATAAACAGCACTGCAGAGCCAAACAGGACACAGGGATGAATGATTATCAGCTATTGTTCCCCAATGCTCTCTGACTAAGCGGAGTCTAAAACTTACTTCTAATGTTACTTAATGAAAGAGACAGCCATGTTTCCCTTGTAGTTTTAATAGTTCCATATAAAGAAGTTATCTCACAATGGTTTTGCTATTATGGTCTCTTTTGTTTTATGTTTTAAATGCATTTCAGTATATTGCATGTTGTCAATGTTGTTGTATGTTTTGTGTTCTGTGATTTTTAACGAAGGGTGGGATATTAATTAATTGCGAACCTTCAAGTTTATGCATTGCTAAGAGTTGCTGTCCCAGAGGCATATGCAACCATTTAAAAAGCTGTTTCAGTTCAGTCCAACCTTAGAATGGCAACCCTCATCTACTGAACATTAGTAAGATTTTAGTCTCTTCCCTTTCCCAGTAAAAAGTACAGGGAAGGATGACAGCTCGGTGGTAGTGTACCACTGATTTCCATGCAGATGGTCTCAGGTTCAGTCCCCAGCATAGATTTGGAAGGCACCCACAAAGCTCACCAAGTCCAGCCTTCTGCAATGCAGGAATCATTCACCCAATCTTTTGCACCAGCTAACTTCTTTGCATTAAGAATATTTTCCATTTCAGTGGTTTGAGACCCCATATGCCCATTCCTTTTTTTGCATCTCACTTCTATGCCATTATGAAAGAGGGCCTATCCAACTTAGAATCTTCTTTCATTTGATATAGAAAAGGAGGGTGATTCCTGACCCTGGACTTTGTTTAATTTGCTTACACAACTTAAGGCAGAAACAAAAGTAGTTCCCAATGCTCTCTGGCAACACGTGATGTGCAGGCATCCAATCACCCATTACAAAAACAACTTACATAACTCAGGAGTGCATAGACAGCAACTAGCAACTGATGAGTTTGTGACTAACCGGAATTGCCCATTTGCAGCTACCAAAGTAGTCAATTGTGAATTCATGAGCACCTAATGAATAGTGATTTATGAATTAAGAATTCAGGGAGGACCCTGCCTGCACAATGCCATTTTCCATTTCTTTTCTATTAAGATTGATTACATTAGTAGTAGCGAATGAGTCATAACAGCAACCCTGGACTCTTCTTTATAGCGATGCCTGACCTTTCCGGGTCAACTATCTGTGGATGTGATTTCTGGATTGGCTCACATACCTGTTATAACAATTTGGTGGCTCAAATCAGATTATCTTGAATTAATTCAAGTTATCATTAGCATCAGAAAACAGTTTGGGTGCTTAACCAGAGCTGATCTGAATCAGTTCAAACCCCATTGCTCCTCTGATCCATGCAATCTGGTGTGATTCATGCAGCCTTTCCAGCCGACAAGCATCCAGCCCCCAAAACCTCCCCCCCTTCCCACCCAGTTACCTTCTGCTGCTCCTTAGAAAGTAAGTGTGAGAGAGGAAAGAAGGAAGGGGACTTCATTTGTTCTCCCCTTTAGAAAGTAGACCTGGGAGATGTAATTTCCCCATGGGCTTCTAGATGTTCATAACCCTTGGGCATATTGCATTTTCCAAGTTTAATGCCCACTACACTGCACCAATTCTTTGGGCAGCGCTAAGGGCCCCTCCCCCTCTTCTGCACCCACTGCCAGATGCAGTAGAAAAGTACGCCTCATAGTCCTTGAATCTAGAAGCGAGGCTTGTGGTCACCAGCTGCTTTTGAACAACTCTGCCAGCTCTACTCTTTGGTGAGATCTCAAGCTGAGTAAGAACTCCATACTTAGGGATCTGAACAAAGTTAGCATTTTTAAAAATTAAGTACGAAATGACACATAATTGGCCATGTTGTGCCCTCATCGAAGTGTGTGGACGTTGAGCACAATTCTGTGACAGTTTGTGGGATTACAATGCCCTGGACTGCATTAAAATAATAATAATAATAATGATAAACTTTTTTCATAATAACAAATCCTGCTAACATTAGCTTCACTTTACACAAGTCATCTCCTTTCCACGTACACATCTATCGCAGGTCTGTGGAAAAATTACATGAACCAAAACCTGTTCTTGGTTATGTGGCTGGAATCCATGCTACAAACACATAGCAAATTTTTTGAAAAAGATCACGAAATCTTAAGAAACAGCCTCAAAATGCCAAGAGAGAACAAGCTGCAAAATGGGGTGGGCTCAACAATGCACAAAAAATGAACCAAGTGGGACGACATCACCAGTTACATCACTGCTCCCTGCCCCTCAGCTGACTTGCATTCATCTCTTAGCCCTGAAAGCATTTGCCCGTTTTTATGTAACATGTGCTGGCTTTTTATAGTTCTGCTAACAAGTTGGGGAGCTGCTGGTTCACAATGTACCGATTGTCATGGCCCCCTTAATGGGTTCCCGCTGCTTTGCCTTTTCCAGTTGAATTTTGAGGCTACTCTTTCCAATTTGAGCATTTGCATTTCCCTTATTAAATGTGGTGGTTGTGGTTGATCTGCCCATTAACCCTGGCAATGTTCTGGAGCAGTTGCTACGTAGCAAACTGGAATGAATGCCAAGGCTTCGATAACCAGGAGCAGCTATCCGAGGCATAGCGTTTGGGGTGCCGTGAGGGCCGTGGCCGTGGGTGCAACTTTCAGAGGGGGTGCAAACAGGCACCCCCACAGCAGGCTCCTTCATTGAGCAGCTCTGCTGCCAGGTCAGGCCTGACCCGGTTGGTGTGCCGCTGGCATCTATGTTTGCAGCCAGCAAGGATGCTTTTGAAAACCTGCACTGAAATTAGGCCTGATTTCCAAACAGATCTTGGCATCAATCTTCCATTCTGGCTTTTAACATTTCTTGGTAGTGCCTGAAAAGGCTTAAAAAAAAAACAAAACACAAAAGGGGAGAAAGAAATGAGCTGGTGTCATCGCACATGCAACATTCAGCTGCCAAATCTTTCGATTTAATTGCAAGTCTTGTGATTTTAGGAGTTTCTCAAAAGCGAAAACCACAAGGGTCAAAGACAGAAGTGTGAGAAAATTAAAACGGCGGTTGAATAAAAGCGATCCAGCATGACCCTGTTTAGCCAACCTGGGAGGGGCTGGATTTTCATTTCATTCTCCCATTCCCCATTTGTAAATTGGGAATTAAACCAACCTACCTTATAAGGTTCTTGTTAGGATGAATGTGAGATAAGATGATAAAGCTAAAATGAAAAGAGCTGTGTAATTGTTGTTAGTGCTAAAAATCAAGTGTCTTGGAGGGAATCGGGGATGTAAGTGAAATAATAAGATAAAAAGAAGAGTACTGATATAAGCATGTTGAACCCCTCCACATAATGACCAAATGGTTGCTGCACAAAGCCTCATGCTAACCCCCTTCACCTGTTCTTTGACTGCATAGGAAAGCGATGAAACCCACCTGCTCCTCCTGTTGTTAGAATACTTGAGAGTACTTTTGTTTGTATCATTTAATTCAACTTGGTTCTATTCTAGTATTAATTTACGTTTATTGACTGCTGAGCATTTAACAATGCCATAGCCAGGTACAAAATTTTAAAAAAATACAACAAAATGCGTAAAATACGGTTCTCATAAAACAGTATCAACAAATACTGTTAGTGAATAGACTTCTCTCTCCAGGAAAGCCTGCAGAAAAATCATGACGAAAAGTCATGATTGTCAGTGCCTGTTTGATTGTGATACGGACATGGTTGCTGTGTTTTGAATTGTATAGTAGCAATTCTGATTCTGCCCGTCTGCAATTGTTTAGGCATTGTGATTTTGCATACAGTGGTACCTTGTGTTAAGAACTTAATTTGTTCTGGTGGTCTGTTCTTAACCTGAAACTGTTCTTAACCTGAGGTACCACTTTAACTAATGGGGCCTCCCGCTGCCGCCGTGCTGCTGCCGCCGCACAATTTCTGTTCTCATCCTGAAGCAAAGTTCTTAACCCGAGGTACTGTTTCTGGGTTAGCAGAGTCTGTAACCAGAAGCGTCTGTAACCTGAGGTAGCACTGTATTAGTGTGCCATGCCACAATAAAATGTTGCAGTCCCTTGTCACATCCAGACAGTGGTGACTGGTGCCCAGTGGAACTGGGAGGGAAGAAGACAACAGGAGAGGAGGCGAAGCCAAAGACAGGCAGGTCCACCTGCTAAGGGGTCACAAGAAAGAAGACAGGCATATGGGGTTGGCTAAGGACAGACTGAGGTTGGTGGGGCAGTGCCCCATTTATCCTAATGGATCAACCTCTACTGTGTTCAGCGATTCAGTACAAGCACGTCATTTTACCCATTTTCCATTTCTAATGGATATGCAGCATTATGTGGTTACTGATCATGCTTGGTCATCATCAGGCTGTTTGTGTGCCTGTGTTTGGGTTGTTGTTGTTTTTAAAATTAATAAACGAGTGCTTCAGTAAACTTCTGGAGTTTCCCTCAAGCATGCTGATACACCTCCCTCACGTTTGTGACTAGCCAAGTGTTGTCTCCAGTCCCATTGGCTGGAATGTACCACCTGAGTTGGCTATTAGAAATGACGCTATGCTAGAGGCTATTTATCCACCCACAGTTTCTCCTCACTTTTCTCTATAAAACCTCTCGAGTCCCCCTTCCCCCACCATCATCTCTCTTTCAGTGGGCTTAATTAGAAGTTCAGTCAATGTTATGTCTTGTTTTGATAATCGTAAACACCTTTCCCCAACACTCCTTGATTATTTTTCAGCGTCACCACATGTGTAAGAACCAGATTTCTTGTGGCATCTTAAAGACTAACCATTTTTCTGGCAGAACCTTTTCTTTGGACTAGAGCCCACTGTGTCAGATGCATGAAGTCTCATTCTCTGTTGGCAGATAAACCTTTGCATTTCATGGTGTTTTGGTCCCATGGTTTAGAATTCTTTATGCCCATCTGCTAACCAAAAACAAGGCTTCATGATGCATCTGACCAAGTAGACTCTAGCCCACAAAAGTTTCCTTCACAATAAATTTGTTAGTCTTTGAGACTTCTTGTTTTTGCTGCAGCACACTCATTTAGCTACCAGGGTTGACTCTGGGTTTTAGCATCCCTCCCACCCTGGCAAAATGTCCTTCCCACAATTCCCCGGGTGGGCTTAACTGCTGCTAGCAGCAGCAAACAACAGCATTGTGATATGTGGTGAGCAGCTGTGAGTTGCCCACCATTTTCCCTTCCCACAATGTCCTCAGCTTAGGGTAGCTCCAGTGCATTGTGGGTAATTAAAATGGAAGGCTTGATGCTGGGTGTTAATACTGGTCCCAATGGCTGCTCCTCTGGAGCTGGTCACAGCTTATAATAGACATTCTTGAGTAAGGATGCAGAAGAAATTTGACTCAGTCAGCATTGAAAGGTGAATCTATCAGTCATACTTTCCAAAACAATATGAGATCCAAAAGACAGCTGTTCTTTGAAGTTTGCACTTATCTAAATTTTGTGATGCATTTCTCGAACCAAACATTATAGAGTGTGTGTGTGTGTGTGTGTGTGTGTGTGTGTGTGTGGCAGAAAGTGAATAAAATGCATAAAATGAATACCAGGCAGAGGGAGGGCCTTCTCAGTAGTGGCGCCCTCCCTGTGGAACACCCTCCCATCAGATGTCAAGGAAATAAACAATGATCTGACTTTTAGAAGACATCTGAAGGCAGCCCTGTTTAGGGAAGTTTTTGATGGCTGATGTTTTATTGTATTTTTAATATTTTGTTGGAAGCCACCCAGAGTGGGCGGGGTATTATTATTATTATTATTATTATTATTATTATTAGTGAAAATAGCATATAGAATACATTATTTGGGGAAGCTGTTTTCAAAAATGTGTACATTAATCAAAAAGGATTTTTCTTTTCTTTTTTATAAAAATGCTTCATAAATTTGGAGGAACAATTTGAAGATTGGGAAAATGGGAAACTGGAGAAAACAGAAATTCACGTATACTTGAGATACAATTCTTGTTTTGTGGCTCCACGCCTCTTCACTCTCTCATGTGTGTGCTTTTCTTCCTTCCTTCTAGTGCCCATCCCGTCAAAAGCCAACGGCACCACCATCTCCGCCCTTTCTATGAACAAAGACACCCTGATTGGAGGGGTGACAAACCCCAATGAAGTCTTCTGCTCTGTGCCTGGCCGCCTGTCTCTCCTCAGCTCCACCTCAAAGTACAAAGTGACCGTTGGTGAGGTCCAGAGGCGGCTCTCGCCCCCTGAATGTCTGAACGCTTCTCTTCTTGGCGGAGTCCTCCGGAGGTGAGAAACCAAGACTGATTCAGTTCATTACGGATCTGGAATGAGTTCACTCATTTCTGTAACTCCATTCATTTTTGTTTATTGTTGATTCCCATAGCAGACCCCACCCATATCTTCCTGCCTGTAACATCAATGTTTCCCGACCTACTGGCATGGATTTTTTCAGATCACCTTTTTATGGGCAGTTTAAGAAAGATCTTATATCCCATAAGCTTCCCAATGCCTTTAGTGGGAAAACCAGCTCTCTGGTGGCATTTGAATACTTCTCATAAGTCTCTGCCCCTTGAACTATGTGAGGAAAGCCTGGGGAGAAATATTTTAACAAAATAAGAAGCAAAACAACCCATATGACTTGTCAGTCCCAAGTGGGGCTTGGACTCTCCACAGGACCCAGCTCCTGACTCCCTTGATCATGGCCCCCTCCTCTGGCTCTGACATTTATTGGGGCTCCACTACTGCTAGGAGTCATCTAAGCTCCAACGGCCTGATCTCTTCCCAGTCCTCAGGATCTGAACATCCCCTCCACAGCATTTCCACAAGGATTATAACAGGGGTTTACATAATATTATTACAAGGATCAGCATCAATTTTATTTCTTTTTTAAAGTTACAATGGAAATGTTGGCTTTAAAAAGCTATTACGGCTTGCTTCTTCTCACTCCCCTCAGGGCAAGAGGGTCTTCAGGCTCCCCTGTGGTGGCAGTTGGAGGAGGGAAGGACCACTGTGGGATGGTGGCAATTCAAGGAATTGTTTATTCTCCCCTTCCCTCTCAAAGCAAGAGTTGCAACCCAAAACATCTGGAGGGCACCAAGCCAGGGAAGGTAGGGATAGGGTGAGTGGTGGTTTTGGCATGTGAGAACAGCTGCAGAGCTTACATCCACGCTGAACATTTAAGGCATGTTTAAAGCCATGACTTCCCCGAAAGAATCATGGGAGATGTCATTTATTTCTCACAGAGCTACCGTTCCCAGCACCAGTTCCCAGAATTATTTGGGAGAGGCCGTATGCTTTAAATGTATGGTGTAGCCTTTTAGTGTCTTTGCATCTCGAAATAGACTTCTGAATTACCCTGTGGTTGTAGAAGAACAATGAATAATAATAATGTATGGTTTCTCCCCATATGCCCACACCGCTATTTTTCTTTCCCATCCGCTCAAGTTGTCTTATCTCTCTGCTTTCCTCTTCTAGGGCAAAATCTAAAAATGGTGGAAGGTGTTTAAGGGAAAGGTTGGAGAAGATAGGATTAAATCTACCTGCTGGGAGGCGTAAAGCAGCTAATGTCACCTTGCTAACGTCACTGGTGGAAGGTAAGGCTCCTTCAGTTCGGGAGCTCAGTGGATTTCTTGGAGGATGCACGGGGTGTTTAGTGCTCAAAATATCCTCTCCTGTTAGACATGAGAGGGCTTCATATTATTTGTCTTCGATACCCTGTCTGTGGGATTTGCGGAGTGCTGCATTTATATGCTTCTTTAAAACACATGTTGTGCCTTAGCCATTAAAACTCCCCCAAGGTGGCTTATAACAAGATTTAAAATCTAATATAAAACCAGCAGTAAATATTATTGGCTGTAGCTACATAATAATAATAATAATAATAATAATAATAATAATAATAATTTATTATTTATACACCCCCCCCCCAATCTGGCTGGGTTTCCCCAGCCACTCTGGACAGCTTCCAACAGAATATTAAAATACAATAGTCTTTTAAACATTAAAAGCTTCCCTAAGTTCTACTCAGAGTGGAATAATTGAAATGAATGGACCTAAGCTGGTCAATGGGTCTGTCCTGAGTAAGAACAGCATTGGAGACAACTCTAAAAATGAAAGCACAAAAGTAACAAATACAGAGGATAAAGCTTCAAACAGCAGGAGAGAAACTCAGTTAAGGTCAAAGACCTGGCAAAATAAAAATTTAACACACAATTTTTGTTCTCATCCTGAAGCAAAGTTCTTAACCCGAGGTACTATTTCTGGGTTAGTGGAGTCCGTAACCTGAAGTGTCTGTAACCTGAGGTACCACTGTATAAGTAGAGGTGGCGTGGGGAGAAGCCTTTGACATCATCACCCTGCACAGAAATGGGCCCTGAGGCTAAGCCCATCTGTGATTAATAGGGGCAAAAGATTAACGATCAGGCACCTGAAGGGGCCTGAGGAGGAAGGATTGGGGTTATTCTCTGGCCTTCATGGTAAACGAGAGTGGTTGTCATCCCGGCAACCTCGACTTGAGAAGTGTGTGTGTGTGTGTTTGCGCACGCACACACGCACACGGTGACAGGAGTTTTTGGACTGTGCATTTGCTTTGCTCTGAAATCCATTGTGGCCCAAAAGGCAGCTGCCAAGGAGGAATAGCCCATCTCTTTTGTTGGCAGCAAATGAAACGAACAGGTCTGTGAGGCAGCGGTTGTTCCCCAGGCAGTTGGGCCTGGCTCCTTTGAATGGTTGATTACCATCAGAAGAAAAGGAGGACAGGGAAAGACACATTTTTGACTCAGCCCAGACAGCTGGGAGCTGTCACTGGCTGCTGTTCAGGGGGGTCGGAGTAAATTACAGATGATGGCATGTTTGACCAAGGAACAAGGCTAGCCCTACATATCGAAAGGGCTAGCCTTACATTTCAACCAAGCCCTGACAGCCCCAGGGTCCTGGCTGTACTACTTCTTCACATTTGTTACTCACTTTCCTCCCCACAAAAACTTACCCAAAGCGACTTACAAAGTGCAGAGTCTGTCCTTTGATTTTTTGCATGAATTTCTGGTTTTGGTGCCTCTCCTTCCAGTTGATGTGGGCTCCACTAAGGGTACATCATTCTTACTATGGCACACTCTAACAATAAATCCTGTTTTGGCTGTGAAAGCCAAGGATACCCCCCAGCTTTAAATGAGTGAAAACAAGCAGAATAAAAATTTAAAAATCTATATCTCACTTTGTCCTTTGATAGATTAGTATTATTTAAAACAGCAATATACATTGATGTATGGGTGACTGTGGGACTCACAGGCCAGTTGCATCCTACAGAGCCTTTGGGTCTGACCCATGGTCTCCCCTCCTTGCCCCCTATCCCACCCAACATTCATGCTTAGCAGGAAAAGGTCCCATTCATGTATATAAGACATTTCTCCTAGACCTGTCTGACATGTAGAGCGGATAGATTTTCAAAGGGGGCAGCTGGGGAGGAAGGCACAAACCACTCACATGCTGCCTCCTCTCCATTACTGTCCCTGTGTGGCAATTTGACATTCTAAAAAGGCCACCTTCACACATTTGGGTCCTTTCTTTAAGCTTACTTGCGACAGGGGAGGATAAGGCCAAAGCAGGAGAGGGTTGTTCCCCAACCATTATTACAGATACAGTGGTACCTCGGGTTAAGAACTTAATTCGTTCTGGAGGTCCGTTCTTAAACTGAAACTGTTCTTAACCTGAGGTATCACTTTAGCTAATGGGGCCTCCTGCTGCCGCCGCGCCTCCGGAGCACAATTTCTATTCTCATCCTGAAGCAAAGTTCTTAACCCGAGGTACTATTTCTGGGTTAGCGGAGTCTGTAACCTGAAGCATCTGTAACCTGAAGCATCTGTAACCCGAGGTACCACTGTAATAGCAAAGCTGTTTGGGAGCCAAACTGGACCGCTCAACAATAACAAAGAGCTTTCTACATATTAAAGGGGGGGGGGGAATCCCTAGGCAGAATTTAGGAATTTCTATATTAAATGATAAATAAATTTGTAAACCCCCTACAAAACATCCCGATGATGACCTGTGAGCCTGCAGGACAGGGTTGGTGAACAGATAAACCTCTGTTTAAATTATAGTCATTATTTCTCAGTTTGCAGCTAGACATGCAAATTAGCATGCGCATATATATGCAGTGCTATTTTTCTAGAAAAAGAGGTGCTGGAACTCACTGTGAACACCTCCCTTGTTCCTTTATAATGACAATGGTGTCTACCTGAGAGGTGCTGGAACTGAGTTCTGGCTTTAAAAAAGCCCTGCATGTATGTTTTTAATCCATTTCCCTTTTTCTCATGGTTTTAATGTATCTATCTGGATTTTGTCTGTTTGTTTGTTTGGTTATAAGTTGCTTTGGGTTGCCCTGGGCAAGATAAAGCAACTAACAAATTCAATAAATAATAATAATAGTATGCAAAGGTTCCTCAAATCCTCGCTCTGTTTGGGTGGCATGTAAAGCTCTACTCCACCCCCTTTCCCAGCTGTGTAGCAACCCCGGAGCAACCATAGAGTAGTGCGTTTTTCTTTTTGCTGGGGTTGGGTAGGAGGGTCCACATCTGATGGCTTTTCACATGGAAGGCAAGAGGAGTAAGAGAAAGAGATGGCCCTGTCTGCATTGTCTGCGATGAGCACTGAGGCTTCCTTAGGGCATGGCGCTCAGGCTGGGGTATTCCATCATTCCATGGAAATGCCCTCTCATCGGTGAAATTGATCCATCTTCAGGCATCCCTGCGGAAGTAATCAGAGCTGATGGCAATTGATCATGCTCAGCTTCTGAAACCCTGGTTAGACAGACAGAGTTAATTCATCTCCGCTCCCCTGCTGATTGCTGGATTATGCCATCCATCCCAAGTGCATTAACCTAGTTGCCAGAGCATTGCTTCCACCCTGCTTGTGGTGGGAAGCCAGGCTGCTCTTTAGCCGCTCTAAGCAGAATCTGCTCTTGGATACCCAAGCAGAACCAGCTTTTTTAAGTTGCTTAAAAACTTTCTCAAGTTTCTAGTTCTCATGGCTGTGTGCACATTTGAACCAAAAGAGGATGCTTGGCAGTTCTGTCCTATAGTTTAGGAATTTTGCATCATTTCATCATTCAGTTATTTTATGCACTGTACCCTCCTCTGATATTCTAATGGATTAGAAGTGGGTTTAAAATGTTCAAAAAAATAAAATGTACCCCACTGTACTTGGGATAGGGAGACGTGTCCAAGCAACACAATAGGGAAACATCTGTATCAGTTCTGGGACCTACGTGCTCCTTCTCTGCAGTGGGGCAGTGGGCATGGGGCTGTATTCAAGCTTCCAGCCACTCCTTTTGATTCTACACCCCCTGGTTTCCCCTATGCCTGCTGAGCATACTCAGTTGTCACTGGGCCTTCTTACAGTCACGCCCCTGTAGATTTTCTGTACTTCTGCAAACCTTGGAGTTCCAGTATTCTTATTATTATTAATTTAAAAAATTCACAGGGTGTTTCTACAGCATAAAACCACAAAATACATAATATAATAAGAAGCAAAACAATTCCCCTGTGCTCCAAGAGGTGGTGGATTCTCCTTCCTCAGAGGTTGTTAAGAAGTTGGTTGGCCATCACATATGATCTAGTTGACATTCCTGCATTGCAGGGGGTTGGACCATAGCTGTCAACTTTCAGATTTGAAAATAAGGGATCAGCAGCCTCACCTGTCCTGGGGACATTGTACGGGATATCTAACAATCTGGGATAGCAGCGGGAAGCAGCGGGAAACGGCGCTGGAATAAGGGAATTTCCTGAAAAAAAAGGGAAGGTTGACAGCTATGGGTTGGACTAGATGACCCTCGGAGTCCCTTCCAATTCTACGATTTCCCCCCTGTGCTGATGCTTCCCATGTGTGTGCGCCATTATTATTATTATTATTATTAATTTGTATATAATAAATTTGTATACTGCCCTTCATCTGAAGTTCACAGGGCAGTTCACAACATAAAAATACAAAATGAGAAACACAAAATACATAACAAGAACAAAAAACCAAACCAATAACCCCCTTCCCACAAACACATTTAAAAGAACATAGAATGTTAATCAGCCAAAGATCTGGTTAAAGAGAAATGTTTTTGCCTGGCACTTAAAGATACGTAATGAAGGCACCAGGCAGGCCTCCCTGAGGAGAGCATTCCCAAAAGAGGGAGCCACTGCAGAAAAGGACCATTTTTGTGTTGCCACCTTCCAGACTTTTCATGGATGAGGCACACAAAGGGCCTCAGATGATGAGCACAGGATCTGGCAGTCCTGAGCCGTTTAAGGCTTTATAGGTCAAAACCAGCACTTTGACCTATACTTTGTGTGTGTGTTTGTGTGTATACAGTATCCTGTTGTTTGGACTACATAAGAACCAGCAAAATATATACTATTAGTATATCTGCTTTTAAAACATTACAAATAACTTTTCTTCTAACAATAAGCAGCAGCTTTTGTTTTCTAAATTGTGACCTTATTTACTAAATTTTGGCACCTATGTTGAGGCTTTCGTAATACATCAATTGCTTTGCTCAGTCAGATCAATCAAAGGGCAGGAGATTTATACTTAGCTGATAGCCCTGCTTATTCATGCTGTTGAAAAGTCCAGAGATCCACACATAGGGATGGGCAGAAATTAAATTCGCTTCACATTTTAAGGCAAATTTACCTAATCTGCACTTTCCAAAACAAGATGTGAACTGAAACACAGCCATCCTTTAAAATTCATGCTTCTCCAGATTTTGCAATTCTCCATCCGAGTAATGTGTGCAAAAATGCATCTTCTTGTTAAGTGTGCATAAAAAATGCATGTTTTAGTGAACATAACGTAAAAAATGAATTTATGTAGGGAAGAATTGCAAAAAATGTGTACAATGGGCAAAATTGTATCCAGACGTGTATATTAGGATAAAAATGCACTAAACTGCTGATGTGTTTTCATGAGGACTTTCTTTAAAACAACAACCAAGTGATGTGATAATTTGGAGGACTGAGTTTCAGAGTGGAAAAACAAGAAACTGAGAAACTGAAATTAACATACTGTATTTCACCCATGCTTTTAAGAGTCTGCCTCTCCAAAGGCTACTCTGCTTTATATAGAAGTCTCCTGATCACAAGCAAAATACACAAAGAGAGATAACTTTGTGTAGTGTAGATAACCATGAGATAGTGATAAGTTGGGAGTTTGGCTTAGAAAAATCAGAAGCTGAGAGAAAAATCAGAAAAATCAGAAACTGAGAGAAAATGAAATTGACATCCCTATGAGCTCCACCCCATGCAGAGTTGATTATGCTGAGTATCAGTAGCAGACAAGACCATACATGCTCATGAATATATTTCTTTTGCAGGTGAGGCTGTTCACCTCGCCCGAGATTTCGGTTATGTGTGCGAAACAGAGTTTCCGGCTAAGGCTGCAGCGGAGTACCTCTGCCGCCAGCACTCCGACCCTGGTGAGCTTCATGCTCGGAAGAACATGCTATTAGCAACCAAGTGAGTATAGAGTCCATACAATTACCCTTCCTCTTTTTCCTTAAAAGGGAGAGTCTCCAAAAAAGGGAGAGCCACAGTTGTGAAAATTAATTTTGAATTAATTTTGGCTGTTGGGAACTCTAGTTTAGGACACCTGGAAGGTTGGTGAAGTTTGGCTTAAACGAATATTTCCCTGGTATAATGTCAGAATTCAAACGTGACTTTCTTTTGGAAATAGAATTTTTAAATGTGGAATTCAACTCTGTGAAGGATAATGTTAATCTTAACCCATGCAGAGAGATTTTATACTTGAAACAGTTTCCAAATTCTCCCTGGAATCCTTTGCAGCTCTTATGTTTACTTATTTAAAAATTATTTACAATTCTCTGGTTTCTATTTTTGTTTGAAGTTCTGTTTTGATGGTTGTGAACTATTTAGGCTGCAAAGCTACAAACTGTTATCTGAGAGTAGGCCCTATTGAACAGTGGGACATACTTCTGAGTAGACATTTATATATAGGATTGTACTGTTAACTAGTTAGTACTTGAAGGCTGGGGAACCTTTGACTCTCCATATGTTGCTCATCTGCAACTCTCCCATCATCCCTCACCATTGCTTACGCTGGCTGGGGTTGATGGGACTGGAGTCCTACAGCTCCAAAGATTCCCCAGCCCGGCAGTTGTTGATGTAATTTGTATTATCCTGATGTTCCAAGTGAACAATCTGCTAAAGCCAACATCCAGTAAAAGTATAAAATAAAAAGAATTTGAGACAGAATCTGGTGGTGTCTCCTGGGGAAGAAGCTTTGTAGTTCTCACACAGACATACCAAACATACCTCTTTATCTGCCTTCGTTGTATACAAGTTCCCAGATGGAAAGATCCCCAAATGTGCTAAACAATTTTCTGGGCAGGCCTGTATTTCAATGTTTTGATTGGTGTTCCAAATTCTGTAAGACAGATCCCATCACAAGACAGTTTCCAGGCAATTTCTCTGCCCACCAAACTCTCAAAAGCAATCAGAAAATTGTTGTTTCATAAAATCATCAAATGAATTGTAGGCTGCAAATTATAAATTTGCAGACTCGCCTATTGGAGAAGCCAGATTCACCAGCTATGAATTATACTGGTTACAAGTACACACACACAAAAATACTCTTTGAAGAGTCCAAGCTGTTAGTTCTCAAAGGCAGAAGAGAGCAGACTTTAGCCTTGTGGGATCCAATTTGTTCTTCACTGGTACCCCAACATCCACCAACTGAAGGCAAAGGAGTTATCGGAGCTGGACAAATTCCAGCTAGGCAAAAGTTATTGGCTGTGAAGCCAGACCAGGAGAGACTTTTGAGGGGCCAAACAAAGGTTTGGAGGGCCACATTTGGCCTTTGGTACCCCACCCCTGCCCTAAGGTTTCTTGATTTCAGCAGTCTCATTTCAGTGGGGCTTTTTGGATTTGCTATCAATGAACCACTGGGAATCAGAAACACTTGTTAATTTACTGCAATCCCTAAGAACATAGGAAGAGTCTTGCTGGGCCAGGCCAATGGCCCATCTGGTCCAGTTTCCTGTTTTTACAGTGGCCGACCAGATACCTGTGGGAAACCAGTAAGCAGGGCCAGAGCACAAGAGCAATCTCTGCTCCTGCGGTTTCTATCTCTAGAGCAGTCTACTCACCTCTGTTCTAAGGCACAATTTAGCTAAAATGTAAACATGTTGCTATGTGTAGATGTGATGCCAGATGTGCTGCTGCCGTGTGAGCCTGGGACATGGCGGCTCCTCCTCCTCCTCCTGCCACAAAGGGGAAGCAATCCCCTGCCCGTGGCAGTGGAGCTGCCAAGCTACACCTGCTTGTGTCATTTTTTGTCTTGTTTTACTTAAGGTTATGGGACGTGGGTGGCACTGTGGGTTAAAGCCTCAGTGCCTAGGGCTTGCCGATCGAAAGGTCAGCGGTTCGAATCCCCGCGGCGGGGTGCGCTCCCGCTGTTCGGTCCCAGCGCTGCCAACCTAGCAGTTCGAAAGCACCTTCGGGTGCAAGTAGATAAATAGGGACCGCTTACTAGCGGGAAGGTAAACGGCGTTTCCGTGTGCGGCTCTGGCTCGCCAGATGCAGCTTGTCACGCTGGCCACGTGACCCGGAAGTGTCTTCGGACAGCGCTGGCCCTTGGCCTCTTTGAGTGAGATGGGCACACAACCCTAGAGTCTGGCAAGACTGGCCCATACGGGCAGGGGTACCTTTACCTTTACCTTTTTACTTAAGGTTATATCTCCTCTTTCTCATTCTAGGCAAATCTGCAAAGAGTTTGCCGATTTGATGGCCCAAGATCGCTCTCCACTTGGAAACAGCCGCCCTTCCCTCATTCTGGAACCTGGAGTTCAGAGTTGCTTGACCCACTTCAGCTTAATAACTCATGGTTTTGGGGGGCCGGCAATCTGCGCGGCACTTACAGCCTTCCAAAACTACTTGGTGGAGTCGCTCAAAGGGCTCGATAAAATGTTCATGAACAGCACAGGCAACGGCCACCCAGTCGGCGACTCCAAAACCTCAGAAAAGGAAGTGAAACATCGGAAATGACGCCACAGTTCCCCAGCCTGCCCAGTCAGAGGGTTTTTCCCCTTTCCCAGTTCATGAGATAGGAGGCTTGGGTCTTATCAACATTGGGAAAAGAAAAGCAGCAACAGCGAAGACCCCCCCCCCTTTCTCTTGCCATGTTTTCTGAACTGTGACAGATGCATCTCTGAAACCAACTCAACAAAATGTGACTGGAGGAAGAGGAACATCCACATGGGCCTCACAGAGATGGAAGTAAAATCAAGAGCAGTTGGTGGTTGCTGTTGACACTTTGGGTATTCAGTAGTGGATACCAAAAGCCAGGTTACATGTGCAATTACTTTTTTAAAAAAATAAATACATTTTCTTTGAAAAGCCCATAATCATGCAATGTTGAACTGTTCCAAGAGAGAAGTGAGCAATGTAAAATGAAGAGGTCTTAGTGGGATCAAGAAGGGTAGGGGGGCGTTTTTAATTTGCCTCAATGGACAGGCCCAGAGAGATGAGGCAGAAAGAGCAAGTGATGCTGATGTTCACCTCCGTTGCAGACTTATGGGTCAAGGAAGAAGGAACCTCACCTGTTCCACTGCAGAGAGCAGCTCTGCGACTTCGTTTGCACATTTTGACCAATTGGAAATCACCGTGGGTTTTGTCTGACTTAGACCAGACACACCAATACACACGTTTCAGCAGTTTCCCCCCTAAAAGGAACAGAGTTCCCTGCAAACGCTCTGTTCTGTCGAGTTGTCATTCAGCTGACCTGGACCCAGGATGAGTGAGATTACACCACCAGCCTCCACTCCTTGAGTTTTCAAATTTTTTAGTAATATTAAATAATGAATAAATGATTATACTTATATAATAATAAATTAATAAACAATTAAAGCACAAGAAAGAACTTGAAGGAGGCCAAACCGAACTGTTTTGAAATCTGTATATATTTATTTATGTGTAATTAAATCAAAGTTTTAAAATGTCCAGTGCGCGTTATTTATATCCAATTAAGTTGGGACTTCTTTTAAAAAACAAAAAACTTTTTGAAAACTAAGTCAGTCTTTGGAATTTTCTGGAATGAAGTTTTGGATACAGAACCTGGTAGCATGGACAATAGCCTGTGACGCTAATGATTAGAGACATTTAGCCCGGTTTGGTTTTTTCTTTTTCTTTTGTACTTGCTGTTGTCTCTCTTAAAAAGCTGCAATAGATGTACAATGCCACCACCACAACAAACAAAAAAATGTCAGTCATTATCTTAATAAAACCTCTTTTTATTTGGAAACAAGCCCCTCCATCCCTGTGTTTGTAATGTTGATGATTGAATAGTCAGAGTTGGATCTATGAGAACAAAAATGAAAAGCCCAAAAGCAAGCACTCTGGGATGAGTTGACATAATTGGGGAAAATGTTTACTGCATTGATTTCATCATTACTGAAAAAGGTGATATCTATATTCTCTGGGGCCAAATCTCTATGGCGATACCTGAGTTATCCATCCACCTCATCCTTCTGCTGAACAGTTCCATTGGAGCCCACAGGAAAGGGAGGAAAAGAGGGATAGCCCTATCATGTTACAAACAGCAGTAAAGAAAAGGTTTTCTCAATGCATTGTTAAGGGGCTGTTGTCACATCAGCAGCGATGGGGAAGAAATGTGATTTTGTCTGCAATTAAATGAGAAACTACCTCATTCACACTTGGCAAACCAAAAACATAGCTATCATTCAAAATTCATATTTCTCCAAATTTTGTGATGCAGTTCTCTAATCAACTTGCATGTACAAAGATGCATATAATAGGGAAATTGTGCATAAAATTTTGGGCAAAACATAAAAATGCATTATTTTGGGGGGGAATTGTGTGAATTAGAACTGCAAACAAAGGTTTTTATTAGGATAAATGTGCACTAAAATGCTGGTAAATTTTCATGAGGATTTTTTAATATATATAGTTACAAACTGCTGTGGAATTGTGAAGAAATGACTAAGACTAGAATAATAGCATACAGAGAAGCCACAATTGACATCACGAATCCTTTCACTCTGTCCTTGCCTGGTTTGCATGGTCTAGAACTCTGAGCTATATCTTGCTTCTGAATTCAAAATTTCTACCATTTAGTTGATCTCCCACTAGCAATACACCCAATAGACCTACATGGGCATAAATACTGCTATGGTTACAAAACCATAGAGAAGCAACATGGAAGGGTATGTTAACAACTTCAGCCCTTTATTGTGAAATAATCTATTCCTTTCCATTTTCACAGATACCACCTTCATCATCTATCTAATTGTATGTCATTTCCCCAGAAAATTATGCCCAAAGTGGCTCAAAACATATGAAATGAACAGTAAGCGTAACAAAACATACTATGACTATTTATAACTGTTTCTAATATCAGTAAGTCCTTTAAAAAAAATCAGTCCACACAACGTTGTTGAAAACTATGGGCCAGATTCAACAAAGTTGCCATACCAGCAGGAACCAGTGCAACCAGTCCTGCTAGTGCAATGGGACTTACTTCCTTCTCTTTTCCCTGTGCCCCCTGTCCCCCAGTTCCTTGTGAGGGTTGGGTAATCCCCCACAACAGAGCATGCAGGGTGGGGAAGAGGGGAAATTGTTCCACCAGGCAAACGGAAATGCTTGCACTGATGAAACAATTGGAAGAAAGCAGTGTGGAATCCCTCCCAATACAAATAAGCTAACCTAATTTAACAGCTCAAACTAAACAATGTATAAAGCAATACAAATAAGCCAACATAATTAGGTAACTGAGACTAAACAGGAGGTAAGATGCCACTTCAAAAATGGAATAATCAGCTACAGAACATCATCCTGCTCCAAAAGGCGAACCAGTGGTTTGCTTCCGAGACTCAATTGTTAACATCCAGAAACTCCACCAGGGGTACAGCAGGCTCTCTCCCAGAGGGGCCTTTGTCTGCCATTATTGTGGGCTCTCAAGTGATCTCACCATAGCTCAGATATGTCTGGAGGGAACCACTTAAGGGAAGGGGAACTGTATCAGAAGCTGTCATTGAGTGCTATCTTCTCATGCATTACATCTATGTGTACAACCACCACAGCTCTTGTGTTTAGGTAATCACGCCTTGCAAGACTCGTTCATTATGGTGTCCACAAGATTGAACTTGAAGACATCAGTTGAACACATTTGAAAGAACAACTTATCATTGTCTTCCCAGGTCATCATGAGCTGGGAAGTTGGCAGGCTTTTGTTTTATTAAAAAACCACACATAAAAGACCTCTTGGTTTAATTGCCTTAATATTTTTTGGAAGCAAATGAGATATGGAAGGGGACTAGGGGGGCAGCTGCCTTACTAAAACCATTGGCAGTGGTTAACCTCAAATCTTTAGCCAGCTGAAGCAAATATTTGGGGGATTTATCCATTCAGTGATTCATCCCAGTCACATTTTCACAGCCAATTTGCCTGCTGTTCCCTCAAAGCTTGGAAAGGAAACACTGAGGTAAATATGAATGCTCAAATGCAGGAATATCAGATATACTCAAATACAAAAAAAATCTAAGATGGGGTAGGTGGAGCATACATTTTTCTTTCACCTGTAAAAACAGGTTTTGTACTTTATAAAGAAAACAGGTGTAATTGGCCTTTAAGGGAGCAGAATCCTGCCCCCCCCCCCCAATAATACCCCTGAATCCTCTCATTAACTGGAAAGCAACATTAAACACCTTGTTAGAAATTTGTGGCATTTGTAATCACACAAAAATTCAAATTCATGGCTATATAAACTAGGAATATTTTTGTTTCCACCATGTATTTCCCCCTCCTTAACTTGGTAATAGCTACCCCAAACCTAAATTGGTTTGCCCATTTTCCTTTCAGACAGTTGTACCACCTCCTCTCAAACAGCGGTGGTGGCAAAAGTGTGTCTAAAACCATGTAAGAAAAGGGTATAGATATTTTAGTCAAAACAGAAATGTCATACTTTTTTGGGGGAAGGGGTTATTTCAGAGGCATATAAAGAATGATTAAGGGCTGAGCTAGACATTATCTCAGCAGCTCTAGTGGATTTTCCCATCCAGCACCTGCTTTGAAACATTTGCGTCGACTACCAATTTGCTTTTCCTACCATTGCTTCACAATGCAGGTTATACCCTTTAAAGCAATGGTGACTGGCCTGTGGTCCTGCAGTTGTTGTTGGATTCTGTCAATCTGCAGTTCCAGGATTCTTTGGGAGAAACCATGACTGTTTAAAGTGGTATGATACTGCTTTAAATGTGTAGTGCAGATGGGGCCTAAAAGCAGCAGCCTTGTGCTGTTGACAGCTACAGTGTTCAGCACCATCGTGTTTGCTCTTGTGTGTTTACGTTCACAATTGGGCACCCTGAGCGTTGCCCCAGTGTGGGAGAAGAGACGATTTAAATGTGTGTGAGTGAATGGATGGGGAGGGAAAACCTACAGATGTCTGCCTATATTAAGTTTGCCAGAATCAGAGGGCTTCCCTCCCCTTCCTGTAAGTTCCTAACCTCAGCTGCTCCTGCTGTTGCTCCCCTGTCAGAGCCGGCAAGTAGCTATTTAGCAATTAGCTTGGCTTATTTACCTGCTTCTCCCCTGGTACGAGGCACCTGTCTGGAAAACAGACTGAGCCTTATTAAGGGATCTTTTACACACAGGAGGGAAAGGAATCCAGGTAGCCTCAGTTGCACAGACTGGGCCAGGCCCCAACTTCTCACCCCTGCTACGAAGTTTTTATTACTGATGCAGAAGCGGGGTTTGTTTTCCCAGCCGCAATGGGAGATGTCACAGGGCTGAGATTCCCTCCTCTGCAGCATAAAAGATAGCAGCTCCCAAGTCCTCAGTATCGGGCCCTCAAAACTCTCTCCCTCCTCCCCCCCAGGCCACTCCCCTTCTCCACAGAAACATCTTAAATTAAATAACGAAGCCAAAAATATGTCTGAGTTACATGAGGTCCAAGTTTCTTCAAGCAAGTGTTAATAAAGGAAATAAATACAAATGAATCAGCGCTGAAAGTATATTTTTTTGTATGTCTTTTTAGTCAAAGCCAAGTACCACACCATATCATTCCATTTGCAGATAGTGTATCTGCCTGGGTCTTTTGCAGCTGCCACAAGAATCTGGTTTATCAGATTATTACAAGAGAGAGATCCTTGCTGCACCCTCTGAATAACGAGAGCAAATTAATCCTGGTTCCATTTCAGTATCTCTGGGAAGGATGGGTGCATCCATCTAAGACTCTTGCAACTTACTAAGAGTATACCTATTGAAATCAATGGGCAGGACACAGAGTCATCAGAAGCTGCCATATACGGAGTCGTAACTTTGGTCCATCTTGCTCAGTATTGTCTGCACTGACCAGAAGTGGCTCTCCAGGATTTCAGCTCTGCCTGGAGAAGCCCAGGATTGGACCTGGCGCCTAAGCCTTCTCAGTGGCAGACTTTAGGGTCTAAAATTTGGCAATGCCAAAATTTGCAACACGAGTTCCGGCCATGTAAGTGATAACACATTTTGGTTTATGGAATTTTAGTGCAAAAATATTTGTGTATGTGTAAAGCAGATTAGGGACGCGGGTGGCGCTGTGGGTTAAACCACAGAGCCTAGGACTTGCCGATCAGAAGGCGGGCGGTTCGAATCCCCGTGACACGGTGAGCTCCCTTTGCTTGGTCCCTGCTCCTGCCAACCTAGCAGTTAGAAAGCACGTCATGTGCAAGTAGATAAATAGGGACCGCTCCTGTGGGAAGGTAAACGGTGTTTCCGCTGCTCTGGTTCGCCAGAAGCGGCTTAGTCATGCTGGCCACATGACCTGGAAGCTGTCTGCGGACAAACGCCGGCTCCCTCGGCCTATAGAGCGAGATGAGCGCGCTACCCCAGAGTCGGTCATGACTGGACCTAATGGTCAGGGGTCCCTTTAGCTTTACCTTTAAAGCAGATTACTTGCATAACTGAAGCTAACATAGGTTTTATTACTATTTCCCCCCAAAATTATTTCATAATTAATACAGCCCAGACACTGACGGAGGAAGAGGAGTGCGGGGGGGAGCGCACTGCCCCCGGCAGCGTGATCCTGGTGGGGTTCCATCACGGCTGCCCCCCCCCACCCGCACTGGGCGTCACGCTCCCGCAGGTGGCACACCCTACCCTCATAACCCGCCCCCCGCCCCTGCGGGTGGTGTGCCACACCCCCAGGACGCACGCCAGCCCTGCCCCCGGCTGCTCTCCGCCCCCGCCCCCTGGTGCCGGAGCATGAAGCTTCGCCACTGGGCCCAGAGCATCATAATCCTGAGACCACTCATGGAATCTCAATCCATGTGCACCCACCTCAACGAGGGCATGAGATAGCAAATGACGTGGTATTTCATAAGCAACTTTGAAAGACACAAGCTTCATTCACATCCCTATGCTCTGCTTGAAACATGAAGTGGAACAGTCCATTATTTTAATTTATTGAGATCTAGCTCCTGGTTCTGAGTGCTGCCCACACAATTGGACCACTGTTAACCATTAAAACAAATGTAGCCGTCTTCCAAAATGGGAACTGACATTTTAAGGCATTTGGTTCGGTGCTAATGTGCCATTAGGTAGTTATCCAATAAGTGCATTCATGTCGCTTAACTCGAGCCAGCTGTCTGTGGAGCAGAGGAAACTCTCGAATGCGCTAGCTTTATTTATTTATTTTTTCCTTGCTCATTTTAAAAAGTAAAAACAATACAAAAACAAAGTAGAAACCTATACTGAAATTATGGGTATTTGCTACTTCCCAAGCAACCGCTTTTCTTAACAGAGCTCTGGACAAGACAGAGCCTTTGTTCATGATGCAAATCAAAAACCTTTTTGACCCATGCAAATCCAGGCAGGAAGGCTGCAGCCACAGGGGGCTAATGGGGGCTTGAAGCCCCCAAGGGGAAATCAGACCCCCTCCTGGAAAGATCTGGTTTCATTAATGAAGATCCTTCTAAGTCTTTTACTTGTGGAAACTTAAGGGAAAGCATGCAAATGTTCTACTCCAGCTTCCACTGGTCCAGTGACCTCCAGATGGTTTGAACTACAACTCCCATAAGCTTCAGCCAGCACAGCTGTAGGCCATGGAGCCACCATTTGCACTAAGGTATGCAGCTCCCATCATCTAGCCCCATATATTGTGGTTGCTTGAATTATGTTTGGGGCACAAAGCCCAGCCCCCTTGCCAGTGGAGGGGATATACAGCCCCTCTGACTTCTGAGCTTTCATCACACATTTTCAAGCTATTGCCTATGGGCATAAGGACTAGAAACTATTTTTAGAAAACAAAAACAGCTGATTTTCAGATGCTGAATGCTGCACCCAACACTAAATCTCATGCTCAGGCTTCTCAACAAGTGGAAGTGGAAGGATCTGGGCATGGGGGAAAGGAGGGAGTTGAGTGATAGTTTTGGGGCTTATAGGGCTGCACCCACCCCTCAGTCCTAGGACACCACTGCTGCTAAGCTACATATTGAAATTATACACCAGAAGTGGGGAAGCTGTGGTCCTCTAGATCAGGGTAGCCCAACTTTTCATCCAAAGTGGGTTGCTAGAGTACTTGGACATGGAACCTGCAGGCCGCACACTGCCTTGTCAAGGAGGGAAGCAAGGTCAAAGTTTGATGCCCCTCCCAGCCCTCATGCTGCCTTCCCAAATCCACCTGAGAGGCACATCAGGCTATGGGAAGGAGGCGTGAGGGCTCTGGCAGGGTCCTGGAGCCCTTCCACCTCCTTCCCAAAGCTGGGAAAGTGCTAACTAAGCTTTGAGAAGCAGGTGGGAAGCCTCTGGGACCCTGTCAGAGCCCTCACGCCTCCTTCCCAAAGTCCAGCACCTCATTTACCCCAGGCTTTGATAAGGGCTGGGAGGGATGTAAAATGGTGCCAAGGGCCACTAGAAAAGGCCTCAAGGCCCTGCTGGCTGGGGCTGATGGGAGTCCAACAATATTGGAGGGGGGGGGGAGAGTGCAGGTTCCTCAGGACTGTTTTACATGTCATTTATTTTATCATTAAAATCAACCCATGCATGATCTTTTTATTTTTCATTTTCTTCCCCCTTAGGTTTATAAACTTATTCTTTATAAAAACACCACCACCACTAAAAGCTAATCAGTTGGGGGAGGGGTGGATGAGAAAACCCAGGTACTTCATTTGAATTCTTCCTATAAATATAAATAATATAAATATAAATATAAATATAAAATAACAAATGATGAAGCTCCTAGAAAAAATGAAGTGTCCCACTGATGACTCTGTTTTGAAAACCCCACCCCCTCTGCAAACTCTTTTGTTCTCTGGCTTAAAGTGGGACCCCTTTTCATTTTATTCCAGAGGCTGCCACTCTGCCCTCTTCCAACACAGCCTCTCCTATCTCCCCTGTCAGTGGGGATTCAGTGCTTGTTCCTGTGCCCCGAGGCAGAACATATGCTCCCTTCTAACCCAACTCCAACCAGTCTGTTTGGGGGCGGAATCATTAATAAACATACAACTATCACCTGCCTGTGGAGGAGGGCTAAGCATAAAAAAAACATATATATGTATTCCACACACATCCATTCTGCTGGTGATAGTTTGCAGTGTAAAAACCATCCTAGGGTTTTCATTTATATGTATGTGGTAGGGATGACTGGATCTGTCAATTTCAGTTTCTCCTTTTCAACTCCTAAGTTCTCCACATTTGCAAGTTTAAAAAAAGCGTGTCCTCGTAATAATCAAGCAGCATTTTAGTTCAGATTTCTTAGTATGTAATTTTGCCTATGCACATTTTTGCAATGCAATTTCCCCTTACATAATACATTTTTGAATTCTGTTTTCACAGAACATGCATTTTTATGCACACTTAACCCTGGTATATACAATTTTGTTCACATTTCTAGGCTAGAGAACTGCATCACAACATTCAGAGAAGTATGAATTTCAAAGGATGGCTGTGCTTTGATGCACGTGTTGTCTCAGAAAGTGCGAATTAGGGAAGTTCACTTCTAAATGCAAATGGAATCAAATTTGGGGTCAAGGCCCAGCTCCCCCAAACTGCAGGTGGCAGGAACAGAGCCAGGGACCTTCAGCACACTTTGGGTCCTCCCCTAAGAAGAGGGCTCCATTTGAGCACATGAACTCCTCTGGGAATCAAGTCCTGACCATAAACCAGCTAAGACTTTACCGTGCGTGTTGTGCTTTAGGGCAGAGATGGGCAGTTGGCAGATCAGGGCCAGGCCTGTCCCATGTGTTATGGACCCCCAGTGTCCACTTTCTGCCCTGTCCTGTTTGGACTGCCTGTTTCCTTGCCTGATGCAGCCTTCAGGCAGGACACATCACTTTACAATGATAGACAGGCAGTAAATTCAAGACAGACGAAAGACATCTCTCTTCGCACAGTTCATAGCTAACCTGTGGATGTAGAGATGGCTACTACTAGCTCAGGTGTCTTTAAAACAGAACTAGACAAATTCATGGGGAGAGACTCTCAAGTTTCTGAGAAACTGGACCAGGTTGGACTTTGGTTTGTTCAGGTTTGCTCCTTCTTATGCAAGACACTGAAAATACAAAATGCATATGCATTTTGAATCTCCCTCACTTGGTACCCGACATGGAGATGTACAGGTGAGTAGGTGGCCCAGGGAAGTTAAGGATACCTTAGGGTTCCAGCATCTTCACAGTCCAGGGTCTCCATCTATAGATATCCTACAGGGGATTTCACAAAGGAAAGGCAGTTCTGATCAGACAGGCAGCCTGCTGTCTACTCATAAGCACATCAAGCCTTATACCAAGTCAGATCATTGATCCATCTAGCCCATGATTGTCAGTAGTGACTGACAGCAGCTCACCAGGATATCAGACATCACTAGTTCTTACCTGGAGATGCCTGTGACGTTCTCCTTGCCCTTCTCCAACGAATGGGTTCTGTTTACACATCTCAAATTCCCATGTGGCTCTTAGCTCTCAGGTTGGCTCCACCCTGTCTTTGACCAAGTGTCTAATAAGGCTCCTGTCTTTCTATCAGCCATGCTGGTCCTCTGCTGTATGGGCAGAGAGTTCTCCTCAACGCTGAAGCCACTGGTACATATCTCAATCAAGAGGTGGGATGACTTTGGCTGCACTCAATGCAACCCAAGCACCACATAAAAACCCATTGCAGCTAGTCCTAAGATACTAATTGAACATATGCCCCAGATTCATAAGGAACTAGGCCTCTGGCCCATTCAGCCCTGTCACTCAGATTGGAAGCAGCTTCCCACACTTTCAGACCGAAGTATTTTCTACCTTCCTGTTTGCCCCGATAAACACTTAAAATACTCCCGGCAGCTGATCTGATACCATGCTTTGGCCAGCCTCCAGGGGGCAGCACTCCATAAAATTGCAAAGACACCCAACTAACCCAATCCACTCTCCTTTCCCTCTCCATCCTGGTTTTATGTATTGCTAAGGTTGTATTTGCTATACTGATTTAAGCAAGCAAACCCAACGAACTGCAATAAAAACTGCAATAAAATAATTTTTTTAAATGGGAAGAAAAGTTTTGTAAAACAACTTGAGCCCAAGCAGGATCTTAGGAAGCTGCCTTTTAGTGAGTTAAGACAACTCAGCCCACATACTCCAGTATTGCTTCCAACGACTGGATGTAGCTCTTACCCCGCCCTACCTCAAGATTTCACATTTCCCTAGTTTTCCAACATTAATTTGAACCAGCACTGGGGTGGATCTATAAAACAAACCAGTAACTGCTGAAATCTTACAACACACCATCAGCCCAGTGTAGCAGCTTCTATTATTTTCAGGCCATTATCCAGCATGTTAAGGGTTAAACAACACCATTGCCGTCCCCCTTCCTAGATTTTACACTTCATTGTGATAAAGTCTTCCAGGAGCACTACCTCAGGTTGGGGAGCTGTATGTTTGAATGCTCCCTCTTAGAAAACTAATGAAGTCATCCCCGCATGCAGAAAATCTAGAACAAAGCCTTTTCCCCGAAGCTGCTGGTACATACTATATATATAGGAGGGGTGGGAAACTTGTGGCCCTCCAGGTACTTCTAGACTGCAACTCCAATCAGCCCCAGCCAGGCCAGTTCATCCGGGATAAGGGGAGTTTGTTTCCTGAAGCGCTGGCCTACCTGGCAGCAAGTCAGTACACCAAGCCCAAAGGTCTGGAAACGAGGTTTAGGGTCAATCCAAGTAGGCTAAAGTCCCGCAATCAGGATGCAGTCCAGAGTCAAACCTGAAGCACTGTCCCCCCGAGGTCCAGGAACACCCAAATCAAGATCCATCAACATGGGCAGTTGAGCAGAAACAGCACCTCAGCTCTGCTTCCCTTTTGTACTTTGCCTGCTGATTGTAGCATCTGGGCTTGATGAGGCAGCTGATCCTCACTTGTTCCTACTCCAGATGAGAAATCACAGCCCTTCTCCCAGAGCTAGCGAGCCCCACCTGGCCAGCTAGGGAGTTGGGCTGTGGGCCCTTGCCTCTATCAGCCTCCTGGAGAACTGCTTTCTATACCTCAAAGCCCACCATGTTCATGGAGACAGGGGCCTCTCTGGCTCTGGGTCTTGTGCACTGACCATCTTCTCTTCATTCTCCACCCCACCCCACCCCACCCCACCCCACCCCACCCTGTGAGAACTTCCTACACCAACCTCTCCTTCCCCATCCCCAGCTAGCCCCCATGTGTCCAAGTGCTGGCTACCATGATCCTCTTCCCCCTCCCCATTGTCCTGCCAGTTCATGACCAATTGAGTCCAATACTGACTTAGATGGATCAATGGTCTGATGTGGCACAAGGCAGATTCTTCTTCTTCCTGTTCTCTGAATATGCATCTAGAAGACAGGAAAAGAAGATAAAAAAAGGGAGAACCAAGCTCTCAGTAAGATCCATTTTGAAAACACTGCAAGCCAGCCTTCCCCAACCTGGGCATCCTCCAGCGGTTTGGGACCTCAGCATGCTGACTGCGGCTGGTGGGAGTTGTAGTCAAAAACCTATGGAGGGCACTAGGTTGGGGAAGGCTGCTGTAAGGGAGCAACTGAGGAGCATTTTTGCCTACAGTGTTTTCAAAAATGATGTTTTAGGAAACCTAAAAGGAATGCCTGTTTTGGCCCAAACTAGTTGAGCATTAATAAAAAGTCCCAATATTCCTTTCTTTGGCATCTTGAGATTGGTCCCCCCCCCCCCGCTTTTGCATTTTGATGCTGCCAATTTTGTGTGTATGGATTTATATCTGCCTTTTGTGTAACATGGCATCAACACTTCGGTTTGCACTGGATAAAATAAAGTTTTGGGGGGAAAGTTTTTCAAAAAGCAAGTAAGCAAGCCAAGCCTGTGAACTAACCCCCCCTCCCTCTCTCACACACACACACATCCCAGTGAGCCAATACAACCTTCTATAGTGGGTGGAGAAGGGAAACTACCATGGAACCTTGCAAAAGAGCCATTTGAATGGCATGTCTCAATGAAACTCATCTGCTGCCAGGTAAAATCCCCAACCTGTGACTCAAGCCGTGGGCAGATAGCACAGCCAAGACTGGTGATGGGAGGAGGAGATAAAAAGGTAGTATTCACTGAAGAGGTATCTTGGCCCTCAATTTGTTGGTTTCGGAGAGAATGAAGAGAGAATTATAACAGAAGATCTTTATTTGTATTTGCAAAAGTGCAGTAAATGAACTCTGGATTTCAAACAAGTAAAAAAACAAACAAAAGCCAAATGGAGGCAGGAAGAGGAAAGTTTGGGCATTCAGGCCTCTGCTGTCAAGAGTGGTATATTAGTCACATCGTGGATGCCATCTTTATCGATGAATCGAGCATTGAATGAAGGCAAGTTCAGGATGAAGCGTTTCTGAAGCTGTGGGAAACAAGAGTCGTGTTTACGTTAAATGTTTTTAGAAAGTCACCTAAATGTTTGCAAGAACTCTCAGCAGCCCAGCACCATCTCATTTCCTCTGCGTGAGCAGCTGGCAATAACAAGCACCCAACTAGTCCAAAAAGTTTGAGCAAAATGTTCCCTGTGAAAGTTTACCCCTATTCTTAGGGAGCTATTATCTATTGCGGGGAGAGGCAGAAGCAGGCAGAGATACCATGTGATTTGCAATAGGTTGCAAGGGTTTTTGACTTCCAATAATTAAAGCATTAACAAGTAAATAAATAGACATTTCATTACCATAAATTTGTATTTAGGGCCATTAACCCAGAAGGAGGGCAATATCACACAGAACGCCCTCACTCTCAAGGAGAAGGGGCAAACAACAGACTTCAGAATAATGGCTCCTGTCCCCGTCTTCTCTCCTTTCCCTCAGCCACTCAGGCAAACAACAGGTCTCAAAATTGTCCATTCTCAACCCTTACATGAAGGTCACCCAAACGGATTTTTTTTTTTTTGCTGGGGGGGTTGGGATCCATGCCATTGCTCACCTTACACTAATCACTTATCTCTTAGTTTCAGTGCTCCTCTGCTCTCACCTGTAAAATATGGGTACTAGTTGCCTGCCTTTGTGCATCTCTTACGTCAAGAGCTGCACGTTAGAATCAATGATCTATATAGTAACTCTAACGCAGATCTGTCGCCCCTGGAAGGTTGTTCAGAAGGAAATGTGGCCCTCAGGCTGATAAAAGTTTTCTTCCTCTAATTTAAGGTAATGATGATACCATTAAATGTATGAATTGGACAAAGAGCTAAACCTCCCCCAAAAGGGGCAAAAGGATGGGTTATCAATATTAATGGTGGAAGAACCAGAAATTTAAAATGTCAACAATTCTAAACTTTAATACCTAACCATGAAGTAAACTAAGATGGTTGGGGTGGGGAGAGCAAGGAATGCTTATTCCCCACTAACCAATTTCACATCTGGCTGCTCTGTATTTATTTCCCCTTGTGGCAAGAATAATTTTTTTAGCAGGGGAGATGTAGCAGGAGAAGGAAGGGGGAGAGTTAAATCACTGGCCAAACAAAGGCAACCAAACATTAGTCTCCTGGGCAAGGCAGGTCACTCACCTCCTCCAGACATTTCTTGAGAACCTCCAATGCTTCTTCACGGGTGATACCTGCAGGAGGAAAAGAGAACACCACAGACAGCTTTAATTAGCCGCCAAGTCTCCTGGCCTCCTAAAAATCTCTCTGATGAAGTCCAAACAGCTTTTCAGTTGTGCACAAAGGAACGAAAGGCTCTTTCCCAGCTCTGAGAAAACTCGTTCCACATGTATGAAGGATCACCTGTGGCCCAGCTCCCTTGCCCAACGAGCCGTCCAAAATCGATTTGTTCCACCCTAACGGGAAGCCGGGCAGAATCCTGCCTCCCACGGCCAGGGGCTCAGGCGCTGGAAGAGCTGGGCCACCTCAGCCTTCTTGAGCTTATTACCACATTAAATCAGCTCCATCTGTCCACAGCCGGTTGCAAATCACTCAAAGGAGTGTGTGTGTGCATGTGTAGAGGGGGGGTCAGGAGGGCTGGGCTTTAAGTGCTACGTTCCCTGTTGGGTACTGATTTTTAACAATGGAAATGGCACGTGTGAGAAGTGCCCCAGTTCTTCTCACACATTAGAAGAAATGGTTTGCCCATGCTTTTGGGTGGGGTGGGCGGGAAAGAGGCAGCAAACTGTCAACATGTTAAGCTGGGGGGACATAATTCTGCTGCCACCATTCATGGGGGGTAAGTGGAAGGAGACCCGTTTAAAATGAAATTTTAAGGAAGCAGAGAATCAAAAGGCAGAATTTGCACACGACCTGCTTCTTCAAGGTTGGTCTCCAATCAACAGCTGGTCACAAATATTATTTATTAAATTTGTATCCCACCCTTCTTCCCAAAGGAGCCCAAGGTGGCAAACATCAACATATTAAGGCAAGGCAATTTAAAATAAAATAAAAAACATATTTAAAAAATCTAAAACACGCGGGTGGCGCTGTGGGTAAAACCTCAGCGCCTAGGACTTGCCGATCGCATGGTCGGCGGTTCGAATCCCCGCGGCGGGGTGCGCTCCTGTTGCTCGGTCCCAGCGCCTGCCAATCTAGCAGTTCGAAAGCACCCCCGGGTGCAAGTAGATAAATAGGGACCGCTTACTAGCAGGAAGGTAAACGGCGTTTCCATGTGCGGCTCTGGCTCGCCAGAGCAGCGTTGTCACGCTGGCCACGTGACCCGGAAGTGTCTGCGGACAGCGCTGGCTCCCGGCCTATAGAGTGAGATGAGCGCACAACCCTAGAGTCTGGCAAGACTGGCCCATACGGGCATTGGTACCTTTACCTTTCAAAACATGTAATGCATCTAAAAATATAAAAATATTAGCAAATATTTTCAAAGTTTGTCAGAATTTCCATTTTGCCCTCTAAAGTTTGAATACAAAGCTGCCTCCGCTGTTAGAGGAAGTAAGTGATTGTCAGTTGCTGGGAACTGCAGAGGGGAGAGTTGCATTTGCAACCATGTCCCACTTGCAGGCTTCCCATAAAGGCATCTGGCTGGCCATTTTAAGGACCATATGATGGAGCAGATAGGCCTTGGGGCTTGATCCCGCAGGGCTCTTCTTATCTTCAGATTCAGATCTACAGCATGAATGCAAAATTCTAACTCAAAGTTTTGGAATTAGAGTGCATTGGTGGCGCTGTGGTCTAAACCACTAAGCCTAGGGCTTGCCGATCAGGTCGGCGGTTCGAATCCCCACGACAGGGTGAGCTCCCACTGCTTGGTCCCTGCTCCTGCCAAACTAGCAGTTCGAAAGCACGTCAAAGTGCAAGTAGATAAATAGGTACTGCTCCTGCGGGAAGGTAAACGGCGTTTCCGTATGCTGCTCTGGTTCGCCAGAAGTGGCTTAGTCATGCTGGCCACATGACCCGGAAGCTGTACGTTGGCTCCCTCAGCCAATAAAGCGAGATGAGTGCTGCAACCCCAGAGTCGTCCGTGACTGGACCTAATGGTCAGGGGTCCCTTTACCTTTAAACCTGCTGCCTTTACAGGCATCGGCTATGTAACAACTGTCCACTCTCACACACATTCTGTGTTACTGCAGGTTAACCACTAGCTAAATGGCCATTCTCTTTACCACTTCAGACGTTGCAGAGATCAATGACAATGATCTCCAGGGCAATCTGCTGGTCTTCAGCGCTGTGCAATTGGGTTTTTTTGTTTGTTTGTTTTAAATGAGAGCTTGATTTTGTTTCCTCCAGCTTGAGGAAAAGCTCAAGGGTACAAATGCTATAAATGAATAAAGTCAGATACTAAATACCACTGCATGTCAACAATCAAACACTATCAAATACTAAAATCAAACGTCTTAAGATATCAAGTGGAAATAAGAAGACATTCAACATCAAAAGTCGTAGTAAAGTGGTGTTAAGTTGGGGGAGCAAATTAGTATCAGAACCACTCAAACTGCCAAGGAGGAGATACTGAAACCCTCATCAAAAGATTGTATGTGTTTGTGCATCTGCACACTCATCACAGAAGTACCTGATATCTGGATTTTAGAAAATCTGAGCTTCTAGCACTCATGCAGTTTGGAAATGAATACTGGTAGCATCCATAGAAGACTGAAAAGCCAGGGAGGGGGCTAGGAAAGGGTTTTGGCTGTTAGGAAGATCCGACCATTGCATCTCTTCCTGCCTCCTTATCAAGACTGATCCAGAGATTTTTGGTGTTCAAGGCAAATTCAAATTTTGCCCCTACCTACCCAAACAAATCTCATTGCATGCTTGCTAATCAAGAGTCAACAGAAGATTTGTAAAATTTTTGTAACTTAACTATCATACGTTGTTGCTGGGGTGATGCTGCAAAGGTGCCCTTGAAACACCAGTGCTGCCACAACTTCCTGGGATGGCACTGGGGTGGTGGCAAGGTCAGGACTGTGTGGGCACACTGGCAGGAGCACTACATTGGCTCCTCCAAAGCTCCAGCACTGGGCTGACCTTGCTACTGCCCTGCATCTTCACCGTTAGTGGGAGCAATGCAGGTGCCAGGAGGACAGCTCTGCACTACCACTCTACTGCACCAGCTGCTCCTATCATATTGTGGCCTGATTTATTTTTTTAAATACTGTAAACTGCTCTGTGACACCCATATGAAGGGTAATATTTCAACAACAACAACACATCATCTCCCAGATTCTTGGACACCAGAAATCTGAACTCAGGTTACAATCTGCATTTGAGCTATGAGCTGAAAAAGCAAATAAATCTCTCTCTCCTCAAGGGTGCTTCCCCAGCTAAGGCAGGCTGCCTCATTTGCCTGTACCACCAAGGATGGCCATGTTGCGAGTGATGAGGTTCCTATTATAGTGTTCCGGGGGGGGGGGGGATGGGTTTCATCCAGACTAACTTACTTGTTCCTTACTCCCATTGATATCTGAAGGGACTTTGCTATGACAAATTTTTCATATTGACTGTATTGATGATAAAGCTGTTGTCTCCAATGGTATTTCATGATATGATCAAACGGTGTTTGATTATATGGTACGTAACTTGCTTGCATCTTATATTGGGTACACAGTTTTGTGAAAGCTACGCCCTAAAAGGTAGTCTAGAAATACAACCATGGGTGAGTATACTACCAATCCCAATAAATTACGATTTTGATGTGCTTACCTGGTCTATAGTAGCGATCAAGGATGCTGAGCGTCAGGAAGGCCCCATAACCGTGGGCTGCAAAGGGAGCTTTAGCCAAAGAGGCCAGGTAATCCATGTAGTAAAGGGCAGGCCCATCTTGCTCATCAAAGCCTGCCAGCAGGAGGTTGACGTGATAAGGAGTCTGTAAAAGAAGCAAAAGAAGCTATTAGAACACAGATCTGGATATAATAGAATGACTTCTCAATATTCTGCATTTTTTCAAAGCACGAAAGAAAGTGCCACAAAGGGCTAACTATATTGGGACCAAACTGTGTTTATGATGTTATTCAACTCTCTGCAGTCATCAGACCAAACATTTATGAATGTGCACTAGTCATTGGTTTTAGTTTTTTAAAAACAGCAACAACGTATAAGGATGAATACATTAGCTAAGTATGCTGTGTCAAGAGTAACATCACAGGCAAAAGAGCTGCAAACACCACAGCGTCGTCTTCAATTACTCCCCCCACAGAATGCAACCATAATATTTTCTGTTGTACGTGATTTAGAAACTAAGGCATTAAGTAATACAAAACTATTAAATCAAATAAAATCAAGGACAAGACCTCTGTCGACAACCACAAACTGCTGTTGAGCTGTCACAGAGAAAGTCTGTGGGCCCCACCCACCACAAATTGTCCAAGTCAGTTCTTAAGTACCGTCTTAAGACAAAATTGGAGCAGTAGACAGAGATATATAAAATAAAAGGGATCAATTTAATTGCTTTAGAATTCAGGAACAGAGCAGGCAAGTAATAATGATTCAGGCTTTTCCTATTCAAACTGTGTTTTTATTCTGTGTTCCAACTTGCGATATATATGAAAGCATGGTTTATAAATATTCAAATAAATATATAAAGTTGAGGGAAAGAATGACTGGGATTTACTTCCAATATGTCAAATCGCAGCTTTTGATTGTTCTGTTCTAGTTCCCGTTCCCACTCTGCACACTACCAGATGGACGCTTATAAAAGTATCAGGCAAGAAACCTCCATACAAGCAAAGGAATTTTTTAAAAGAAGAACACGGAAGAATGTCAGAAGGGTTTCCGAGATGGCAAGTTGCTCCCCAGCTCCAGCAACATTGATTTAATTAGCCCATGTTAACACCCCTTATTTACGCCTAAGCATGTTGCACATGCAGAAGCTGGCAAATTAAAGCTACCTCGTAATTGGAGAGTCGGGTTCCGGGCCACAAACGTGGCTTCTAAACATCGACTTCTACCCGAGTCTGTGTCAGATGTCAAAGCATACATACATAAATGATGTGCAAACTAATTAGACCCGGACAGCTGTGCAGCACTTTTCTTGGGAATGCTTTTTTGACACAGGCAACTGCAGAAGACATTTCAAGCCCCTTGCCTTAAAAAGTCATATTCCCTCTTCCCTTACTTTTGTTTTTTTTTGGGGGGGGGGAGCTGTGAATGTATGCAGGGGAACCACACACTACAAGAGAGAGATCAGTCACTGAATGTAGTGGCATCACATTCCAAATACAAGCTCAATTTACCCAAGGTCCTGCTATTAGGCTGTCTGCCTTTCCACACACCCACTGTTAAGGCACAAATCCGTCAGTCACTCCTGAATGACAAACAACACCTTCAAGAAAACTTAACTTGCTGCTAGGTAAAGTTAGTTGCTATGGACACAAGAAGAGGATTGATGAGGCACATGGCCCATCTAGTCCAGCATCCTGTTCTCACGGGAGTTAAGTGGATGCCTGTGGGACAGTAGATGGAGTGCAATACACAGCAATTATGGCTAGTAAACACTGATATCCTCCATGAATTTGCCTCATCCTCTTTTAAAACCATCCAAGAACAGGAGGGTGGGGGGGCATCTCCAGGTCATAATATGTCACACACTTGACTGTAGTTCCAACCTTTCTCCTCAAAGGTTCTGTTCAGGTCGCACATAAAGCTCTCTTCTGCACCAATGGTGCCCAAAGTCTTTCAAAGAGCAAAATCAGCATGCTGTCTTTATAAAATGGGAAGGAAACACACCACTGCATTTACCCAGAAACGAAGCGTAGATAAATAGAAGCAGTTTCCTCAAGGATCCAACAAGCACGAAGTACTGAGACACTGAGACAGGGCAACCTGCGACATCTCCGTATGATTTGACACCACAGCCAGGCCTCCCTTTCCTGGGTGTGGAGGAGGAACTGTGGTATGATCTTTGACTCATTTGGTACACACAATGACCCTGTGAGATGGGCCCAGCCAAGACCACAGCTGTTCCAGCAAGTGTTGTGATGGAGCATGAATTTGAACGTACATTAAATACTGTCGTCACCTATCTATGGGCATCTTGCAGAAAACATTCCAAGGCTCACGTGGATTTTAGACTCAAGGTAGGCAACCTGTTGTGGATGACAACTCCCATCATCACATCAGCTCCCCCCGTTGCAGACCCCCCCCCCCAATAAAACGCTGCCTTTTTTGCTTATTTTCTAAAAGTACACTTCAGAAAGTTCAGCTTAAGGGAAGGCTGGTTAAGAAGAGTCAAACAAGAGTGCATAAAAAGCAACAACAATGCCAACTTGAGGAGTGGGATTCTTGCCTCTCTACTGCTGGATTTAAAATAACTGCAGTGATTAGGAAGAGCGTGAAATCCTTCAGAATTTACAGCTGAAGGGAAGAGTGGTGACAACCACACCAAAACGCGTGCGCACACACAACACAAAATCAGCAATGAGAGGTTGGGGCGGGAGTGGCGGTGTGACATCTGGCGGAAGCCAAAGTCGCCATGGAGGGGAGGGGGACGCAGTGGGCGCGAGGAAGGCATCCTACTAAGCGTGGACAACGAGAGAGGAACTGACAGCCTCTCTTTGGACCCAGGCCAGGCAGTGCCACCTATAATTAAATGTATCATCGTACAGAGCAGCACTTTAACGGGGAAGTGTATAAATGCCTGCCTGCGGGTGGAGGGAGAGAAGCTTTCATTCTGTGCACAAACACAGCAGTCTTTGCCTTCCCAGAAGGTGAAGGGGAGGGGGGCGGCAACAAGAGGATCAAGAAACCTTGTTCTGTATCATGTAAAATTGAGGCATTATGTCCTAGAGCTCCTTTGGCCCTTGGAAGCACCCTTCTGGTTTAAGGACAGGAGCCCCACAGCAGCCTGGGGCACAAAGCCATGGACTTTAGTTTCCCTATGCTCAAAGCGGGAACTGGACTCAGTTGAAGAACCCTGCATTTTGAGGCAAGGTGAGATGAAGTGTTCGCTTTGTGGTGGCCCACTGGTACATGAAAAGGCATCAAGTGGCTGCACACGCTGAAGAAGGCAAGAGTGTCCTGTGACCAACAGCGGCCAGCCAGGCACCTCCATGTTCTGTGAGCCTCCAGAGGCAAGAGCCCTTCCCTTTGACTTGCCCTCCAGCCAACTGGCATTCGGAGCTACACAGCCTCCAATCTGGAGGTGCAGATAAGCTGTCATGGGACAGGCACAGGGTCAAATGCATCCCTCAGGATTCATGGAGTTGTATCTTATGCTAGCTTTACTCAGAGTAGGCCTGCTGAAGCTAATGGACATTACTAAGTTAGGTCTGTTAATGTCAATGGGTCTCCTCTGCTGCGGGAGACTGATCAAATCCAGTAAGAGTTTAGTTTCTCTGTCTGGTTCTTGAGACCCTCTCAGGTTCACACCCCTCAACCATTCTGCTTTGCATCCTCAATTAGCTTGACTGGAAATGGGTCCTTGAAATTTTGATGCCTCTTGCTTGGATGGATGGACTCCAGGGAGGACTGTGTGAGCTTGTCTAGAAACTAGCCTACTGTTTGTTGCTCCGCTCACTTTTGCCTCTGGCCCCCCTTGCCAATGGCAAGGTAATCAGCAGGCTGAAAATGGTTCCTTGCCCCTGCCATAAACCATCGCTTATTATGCCCAAGCATATTGAGCACACTTCACTCCTCTGAGCTTGTAGTGGGAAGAAACAATTGCGGTTTGTTTCACTCCCAACAAACTGATATGTAGCCAAGGCTTATTCTTGGCTTGCTGATTATGGTTAGTCATGAGATGCTAGTTGGGCCACGGTAGGGTAATGAAGTGTAACATGATGCACACTGCAGCAAAAATCCCCAATTTCACATACATAAACATTGACAGGGTTTAAAGTAGCAACTAATCTGAAAACTGATTTGGAGGTCATGGTGGATAGCTCAACAGAAAATATGAAGTGTCAGTCCTTTAATTTGAATGTCACATTTTTCTTCACTTATAAAAGAGAGCTATATTTGGATCCCTTCCAATCGGGATTCAGGCCTCATCATGGGGCTGAAACTGCCTTGGTCGCGCTGGTCAATGATCTCCGGCAGGCTAGGGACAAAGGGGAGAGCTGTTTCCTAGTTTTGCTGGATCTCTCAGTGGCTTTTGATACCATCAACCATAACATCCTTCTGGACAGTCTAGAGGGGCTGGGAGCTGGGGGCACCATTATACAGTGGTTCCGCTCCTTCCTCCTGGGCCGTGTTCAGAAAATGGTGGTGGGGGATGAGTGTTCAGACCCCTGGGCTCTCACTTGTGGGGTGCCTCAGGGTTCTGTCCTCTCCCCCATGCTTTTCAACATCTACATGCAGCCGCTGGGAGAGATCATCAGGGGGTTTGGGTTGGGTGTTCATCAATACGCAGATGATACCCAGCTCTACCTCTTTCAAATCAAAGGAGATTTAGATCTCTTTGTATCTCATCATTGACAGACCTGCCTTCCACAAATTTGTTTAACCCCCTTTTAAATGTGCAACCACATCCTGTGGCAGTGAATTCTGGACTATAAGGAAGAGCTGTGGAAAACTACCTCCTTTTGCCATGCCAGAACCTTTAAGCCCAGGGTGGGGAACCTTTCACAGCCTGAGGGCCACATTTCCTCCTGGGCAACCTTATGAGGGCCACCCAGTGGTGGGCGGGACCAGAGGCAAAAGTCAGCAGAGTAACAAATACTATCTTTGTATAGTAGCCAACACACCCCTCTCTATCCTCCATTCAGACAAGCAACAGGTGTTATCAGGGTTCAAGGACACATTCCAGCTAGGCAAGAAGAAAGACAGGGTACAATGCAGGGCCAGGGAAAAGTGCAGCCTGGGACAGTTGCAGGCAGCAGACAAAGAGGCCTGGAGGGCTGCCTTTGGCCCGAGGCCAGAAGTCCCATTCCCTTGCTACATCTGACCAATTTCACTGGATGACCCTAAACTGTAGAATGAGAGAGGGTTAAACCATTTTCTGTCCATACCACACATTGCCTGGTAAACCTTTCTCATGCCCTTCCTTTTAATCATTTCTCTCATTTTTTCTTTCAAACTAAAAAAAAAAAAAGCCACAAACACTTTGGATTTTCCTAGCTGGGAATGCGCTCCAATCTGCCGAACGTTCCCACTCCCTGGCATCAGCTCCAGATTGCTCTCTGTTCTTCTCATTAGAGCAGCAGTTGCCCGCTGTAATTAAAACCACTTCCAAATTTAATGACTTAAGCAGCAACATGACACAGATGCCTTATTATACCAGATAGTTAACACAGTATTCATTTTCCCAGCCAATTTCACTTGCTAATCTAAAACATTGCCACTACCTTATAATCAAGGTGCTGCAAGGGGGCACACAGTGGTGCCGTCAGGGCAGGATTTTGGGGCAGATGTCCAGGGGGCCCCCACTCAGTAGAATGAGCAGGAGGGTTCCTCAAATGCAGCAGGGCTGCCTTACCATATTTTGAAATAATACTACAATCTGAAGTGCCCCCCCATAAGACCATTAAGTCCAGGTTTAAGGGTACCTCAAACTTTTCCCAAATGGGTTGTCCCAAACACCTGTTTGCCCCATCCATGGGCAGCCAATGTCATGTTCACAGTGCAGTAACACAACCACAGGACCCAGCAGCACCGTGGGTTGTGTTATAATGGCAGGCTCATCGCAGTGCAGCCTTGGTCAGGTGGTGGTGGTTTTTTTAAATAGGCTCCTACTCCCAAAGCTTAATGTTCTATTCAACAGCTTCATATTATTCAGCAGCAGGAACATGAGAAGCTGCCACATACAGAGTCATATCAAATCCTAGCTCAGTATTGTCTACATCCATGGTTCTCAAAGGGTGTGGCACACTACAACGGTGAGGTAGGAGAGGATGGCAAGTGTGGCAGGAAGATTCAAGGAGTGTCAAAGAAACATTTAAACATTTCAGTGTAGTATAGTATAGTATAGTATAGTATAGTACAGTACAGTACAGTATAGTATCTATCTATCTATCTATCTATCTATCTATCTATCTATCTATCTATCTATATTTGCAGAATATGGATATTTCGGGAACAATTCATGTTTGCATGTAACTGCTTTGCTTTATACCTTCTGGATGTCTGGTGAGCATATTATAAAGTATTTGATTTATATATCAGTCTTCATCACAAGATCTCAGGGAGGTTCACAAGATAAAAATACAAGGTAAAAAGCACAAATAAACAAGGTAAAAGCACAAATGGTTAAAACAGAAACATCAAAATAATAACCCCCCTCACAAGCACATTTAAAAAGCTATAGAGGTCTGGTTGAAGAGAAATGTTTTCGCCTGGCACCCAAAGATTTATACTGAAGGTACCAGACAATCTTCCTCATAGTAGATGTGTTCTATGTTATAAATCAAGCACTGCTAGTTGTTGTTTATTTCTGTTTCCCAAGGTATTTCTTGCCAATTAAAAAAAATGGTGTGGCACAAGCAAATTTTTATTCTGAAAGTGTGGCCCAGAGAAAAAGGTTTGAGAACCACTGGACTACAATCAAGGGTGGGAAATCTGTGATCCTCCAGATGTTGCTGGACTACAACTCCCATCATGCTCTCGGGGCCGACAGGTATTGAAATCCAACATCTGGAGGGCTCCACGTTTCCCCACCTGTCTCCATCTACACTGAAAGACAGCAGTTCTTCAGGGTTTCAAACAGGAGTCTTTCTAGTCATACCTGATCCTGGGACGCCTGCCGGCAAAGCAGCCGTTTTACCACTGAGCTGCGGCCCCTCCCCATTTCCCAACCTCTGCGTGCAGCAGTGCTTCTTGGCAAACTCAACCCTGCAGGGCCAAAATGGCTCCAGGTTTCACAGAACAAAAGCAGCTGTGTTCATATTTTTAAATATTAGTGGGTGTTTTTTAAAGGAGCGATCAACTGAGCCCAACCTAGGAGACAAATTCTAACCCAGCCCCCAAATTTGGTGATTTTATGCCTGCAGGAATTGGAAGCGTAACATGTGCCTCCCCCTCCCCAAGAGGCAAACACTGCTAGGGTTTATACAGCCCCACGTCATCAGAGACCCCATATCTTGTGGGGCCCATCTCTTTCGACTTGTGCACAAAGGGAGAAAATAGGACATTGCCCTTCTGACTGCTGAGCCCCGAGGGCAAACGTTTGTGAGCCCATTTTAAAATGTCTTCTGATTAGAATCACACGATTAGAGAGGGGTCTGGTCAGCAGCAGGAAAAAGGGGGGAAGGGGAGAACAGGGTGTCATTGATCCATGGCAGCTAGAAGAGCCAGCAATGCCAATGGATGGAATAGGCCTGCCCACCCAGAACACTAGCCACTGCTCTTTCATCCTAGAGAGTCAGATGTGTGCATACTCTGCGCACACTATAACAGCGTTTATACAAACCTTTCCCACTGTTGTTTCAGAGAGCTTTTTGGCACACACCGTCACGATATGATTATTTGGATCAAGAATTGTAGAGATGGAAGGGACCCTGAGGGTCATCTAGTCCAATCCCCTGTAATGCAGGAATCACAACTAGATCATACAGGACAGGTAGCCATCCAACCTCTGCTTAAAACCTCTAAGGAAGGAGAGTCCACCATCTCTTGTGGGATTCTGTTCCATTGTTGAACAGCTCTTACTTTCGGAATGTTTAGTCGGAATATCCTTTCTTGCAGCAATTTTCTGCTTAGGGGGGCCATATTTGTTTGATTAAAACTTTGTTTTATCCATTTGCAACTGCTGTATGTTATATTGGTTTATTATTATTATTATTATTATTATTATTATTATTATTACCCCGCCCATCTGGCTGGGTTTCCCCAGCCTCTCTAAACCACCAAACATTAAAAACTTCCCTAAACAGGGTTGCCTTCAGATGTCTTCTAAAAGTCAGACAGTTGTTTATTTCCTTGACATCTGATGGGAGGGCGTTCCACTGGGCGGGCGCTGCCACCGAGAAGGCCCTCTGTATTTAGAGGTGATTAAGATGGAAGCAAGCAAGCACCTCCTAAACTACAAGAGGAAATGGCTACAAAAACTGTTTGCCACCCCATACTGAAAGAACAGAATAAGAAAAGCAGCCCAGAAATGAAAGCATGTTCCTCAAAGTGACCAGGAGATGCTCGCTCCGATGCCAAGAGCTGCAGAGTCCCAATGAAAGACTGTTTGCCTTTCATGCAAAAGAAGGGTAGGGAAAAATTCAGAAAGCAAGGAGTCACCCCACCCCCCTTACCCCCCTGCCCGAAGTGGCACAACCGCGGTGTCAAAGTGCACTGTTTGCTGGAAGGCACTGCCATCTGCAAGAGCGCAACATTTCATCTCCGGTAAATAAACACATCTGCTTCTGCCAGTGTCCTCCCTGCTGTGTGGCCCATCTGGAGCAGGTAAGCTGGGAGGCAAGCGTGGGCACGGAGGGAGAGGAACAGGCAGGATCAGGCCTCAAGGGACCTGGCACGCAGAGGAAGGAGGCAGAGTCCCGCCCTGTCGCATCCTGCTACCCCCTCTTCGCCAAGTGGCATGTTAAATTGCCCTCGTTAGTGAGGATGCTTCAAGCCAGTGTCACCTGGGCCATCTGTTCCAAAGGTCACATGACCTTGCAGAGCAATGCAAGAAGGGAACACTCAGTAACCAGGACAGTTTGGGAAAGAAAACCCAGTAATTGCGGTGTATGTTTCTTTCTCTCAAGGAGTCCCCTACAGGCTGGTAAGGGAAAACTAGAAATCCATATACAGTGGTACCTCAGGTTACAAACTTACTTCGTTCCGGAGATCCGTTCTTAACCCAAACCAGTTGTTAACCTGAGGCGCGCTTTTGCTAATGGGGCCTCCCGCCACCACGTGATTTCTGTTCTCATCCTGGGGCAAAGTTCTCAACCTGAGGCACTACTTCCGGGGTAGTGGAGTTTGTAACCCGAAGCATTTGTAACCTGAGGTACCACTGTGTGTGTGTGTACGTACATGTACACACACACACACACACACACACACGGGAACTGGCCCAAAAAGCATTCCCTATTTTAGCCTGCTATACTCAATATCCAAATATGCTATTATTTTGCAATCTGGTTTTCCACATACTGGTGCAGACAGTATCACACCATGTCAACCAGGGTTTGCTGCTCATTCAAGAGCGAGGAGGTTGCCCAGGATGGTGGGGAAGGATGGGAGAAAGACTAGTCAGTTGACCAGTCAAATACTGTCAAAATAAAGGTCATGCATTAATTCAAGTATTAACCTTGTAAAACTATAACACAAAGATCTACGTAGAAGTGCAACACTGGAAGATTTATACAATGGACAAAAATAGTGATGAAACAATGAAATAAAACACTATTATAAACCATCATATACATCCAGCAATGCTACGTACATTTAAACACACATCAACAATATTCAAGAGACTGAGTGGCTTTGGGGTTTTTTATTGAGAACCCCCAAAACAACACATCTAATTGAAGGGAGACAGCAGTGAAAGTTGCAGCCATCCCGAGGCCCAGTTCTGACATACTCATGAAGCCACGGAATGGCTGTCACAAATGGTCTTTGCATTCACATGCTCCCTTCTCACCACATGCACTCCACTTGCCCCCCAGGTTTGAGCAAGCTATCTCAAAACCAGAAATGGAGTTCTAACCTGGTTGGCCTAAACTCGAGAAAGTGCATGACCCTGACACAGTGCAGACAGCCAGACCATGGTTTCCCCAGGTGGTATGAGTCAGGCGAGGGTTCAGGGCAGTGCCCAGGAGCCTGGAGTGCTAGGAAGCAAGAAGGCCCCACTGTTTCCTTTGTGAGTAGAGACACAAGAAAAGGCTGCCTCCCACATAAGAATATCTCACCATAGTCACAATATTATACAACCAATTGACAAGGTGTCCCACCAGGGCCCTAAGAACATAAGAAAAGCCCACTGGATCATTTCAGTGGGCCATCTAGCCCAGCATCCTGTTCCCACAGTGGCCAACCAGAGGCCTCTGCGAAGCCCATGAGCAAAACCTGAAATCATGAACATGCTGTCCTCCTGCCGTTTCCAGCAAATGGTATTTAGAGGTGTACACTGAGGAATAACATAGCCGTCTGGGCTAGTAGCTACTGATAGCCTTCTCCTCCATGAATTTTCTAGTCCTCTTTTAAAGCCATCCAAATTGGTGGCCATCATTACCTCATGTGGGAATGATTTCCATAGTTTAACTATGAACCATGTCTTCTGTCTTTCATGAACCTTTCAACGTTCAGCTTCATCAGGAGTCCATGAGTTCTAGTGGTATGAAAAAATTGTCTGCCTACTTTCTCCATACCATGCATAGTCTTTTCTATCATGTCCCCTCTTCATAGCCTTTTCTCTAAACTAAAAAGCCCCCAACGCTGCAACCTTTCCTCCATCCCCATCATCATTCTGGTTGTCCTTTTACTGAACCCTTTCCAACTCTACAATAGGTCAGACCAGAATTGTACACAGTATTCCAACTGCATCTGCACCATAGATTGGTATAATGGCATTAGGATAGCAACATGTTTTCTTTTCTTTTAGAGATGCATCTGGTGCCATTTGGTGGCCAGGAAACAGATGAAGGAGACAACAAGCAGAAGCAATAGGAGGAGGGAACTGCGTTCATGTCCCTGTGCTGGAAAAGACAGCTGAGGAAGGAGAACTTTCTTCAGTTTCTTGCAAAAGGACCATGAAAAGCTCAGTAATGGAATTAAGGGGAGAGAGAGAATGTGCACATGTGCGCACACAGTTCAGCTTCATATGATATTTACTCAAAGCTTCATGTTCAGTTTTGACAAAAAGCACTTGTTTGGCTCAGCACATCAAACAGCTTTGCTCCATTAATCTTTCTCTCAAAACAATTTAAACAGAATCTGCACATTTGCATGAGAAGTGAAGTCCTTATCAGTAGGTTGTTTTTTTAAAGGGCTTAATTCCTTTCTGCTGTCTGTGGTTGCTTGAGAGAAAAACAATTCTTCACTCTGGAAACTGAAAAAGTTAACACCAAGACCATTGCAAAGAGCTGCCTATCACAAGTCTGTCCAACTTGCAATTCTCAAAGCCAAATGCAGTAAGACTCCTGGAGTTTGCTTCTTAAGTAGGACTGGAGGATGGGAAGGCACTTGGCAGGAGACAATTCTTAATTTATGCCTGTGTGTTACATTTGGCTCACTAGATTACAAATGGTGCAGACCTGGCCTATTAACCAGTATTTTGTTATAGTCTGTCAATCTCTGCAACTCAATCTGGGCCAAGGCTCTTGCTTGTCAGGATGGAAGGTGAAGCCTTGCATGGGGTGTTTGTACATGTAGAAACTGATTTCGACATGCCTGAACATCGCCTACTGAATGAACAAAGATAAAAGCAACATTTATTGCTCCACCCACTTTTGCCTCTGGCTCTGCCCACCAAATGGTATGCGGCCCCCAGGAGTATGCCTATAAGCCTTACGGTATAATACTTAGTCTGATCCAGCATCTGAGTCCCAAGTTCTGAAAGGGAAGGTTCTGAACATTCATGCCATTCTATAGTTAACACTGAGAACACCCCAGCTAAACCAATAGCATCCAGGTGCTATAAAGCCTCTAGCTGCAGAATGAAATCAAGGGATCTCAGGCACATTGGGCTGTATGTAGCCAATGTTAGTCTTACTTGGAGCAGATCCATTGAAATTAATGGACATGGTTAACTCAGGCCCATTAATTAAAATGAGTGGGAAATCCACAACCCACTGAAGTTACAGTAAGTACAGTAAGCCAATTTTACTTTTGAAGATGTCTACTGCGCTAAGTCACACATTTCCCCAAAATTCAATTCAGGAAGTCTCAACAATCTTCCTACTAATATATTTTGTCACTGAAAGGCGTTCTCTCTCTCTCAAGTCTGAGTTCAGACTTCCGTGAAAATGTACTTTCAGATTTGGTGCAATATCTGGAATAAGCACAGGCAAAGGTGTCTGCCTCACTTGTGAGTATCCAGACATCAAGTGGTATATGGATGGTTGCAGTTAGAACAAAATGCTGGAATAAGCACAGTCAGATCCAGCAACAGTGTTCCTACTTACTAGTTGACGTTCAAGCTGTTACAATTAATATATAAACCCTTAACAGCTTAGAACCAGTTTACAGTGGTATCTCGGGTTACAGACGCTTCAGGTTACAGACTGCGCTAACCCAGAAATATACCCTGGGTTAAGAACTTTGCTTCAGGATGAGAACAGAAACTGTGTGGCGGCAGCAGGCCCCATTAGCTAAAGTGGTACCTCAGGTTAAGAACAGTTTCAGGTTAAGAACAGACCTCCAGAATGAATTAAGTTGTTAACCCGAGGTACCACTGTACTTGCAGATTACCTTACCCCATTTGTGCCCACTAGACCACTGTCACCTGTGGAAGTGGCGCTGTTACAGTTCCAGGAAATGCTCACACTGCAATAAGAAATAAATCTTTTATCATGGCAGCACCTACACTTTGGAACACTCTACCTTCGCTTATTTTTTAACAACAACAACAATTTTATTTGTACCCCACCTATCTGACTGGGTTTTTAGCTACTGTTGATTCTAAAATTCTTTCAGATGTTTTAAAATACCTGTTTTTAACTGTATTTTATCAAGAGTTTTAATATTTTATTTTATATATTTTAAAGTTTTTTCAAGTTATATGTAAATTTTGTTGAATAAATAATGTCCGTGGTAGATGTAATTCTGTTATCTGCATGTTTCTACGGTCACAAATATGGTTTCAGCTCTTGCAAGGCACCTTTTTGTGAAATGCCTTTGCCCCATAGCAAAAAGATACCAAACCCAGTTTGCAGAACACTCAGTTATTAACTGCTTGCTGCTACCCCAACAACAACCATGGTGAAAAAAGCAGCTGTCTGTTTCTAAAGAAGAGGCTGGTCACATGCAATCTCCATTTTTATGTGGTGCGTTCTGCCCTGCAGCACTCAGTCATGAGTAGGCACATGCCTGCAATTTTACTTTTTTAAAAGCAAAGAACAAATGTCATATCAGAAAGACCTGGAGAAGAAATACTGCAATGATAAAGAGATGCAACAGAAGAAAAAAGGAAAACAGGAATGATTTCTTTGCTTTTCTGTGGAGGCCTGATTAACCTTAATGCTCATTGGCTCACAGCAGGTGTAGAGTAGTGGCTACAAGTCAGGAAGGTCTGAATCATACCCCTGCTATCATCTCACTAGGCAGGCTTAAGATAACCACTGCCTGAACATCGCATCTGCATTATGAGTATACTACTGTCCTACCTTACAGGGCTGTTGTGAAAATGTACAAGGTGGTGATGATGATGATTAATTTCATTTATGCATTGTGTCCTATACTATTACAATACAACAGTTTAAGAAGGTTGCATATATAAACAGTTTTAAACACTGCATATATAACACAGTTTAAAACAACAGCAGCACACACATAAAATCAATTCAAATGTAATATAGATACAAAGCAGCTGCGTTCAGATGTCACAACAAACTGAGCACAAGGGAAGGAAAGTACAAGTTTCTGTTCATAGTTAGGAACAAATCAAGTTTCCCTTGTTTGGAGCATGGCTTGTTGAGACATTTGGATGTAGCCCACTGCATGTTAAGAGCTTTGACAATTAAACACATTGTATAAATACTAAGTATAATGCAGTTTCATGTAAACTCTGGGGTACAGCCCTTCCTCTATTACCCTTGGCACAGGGTTTCTAGTTTAGTTTAGTTTAGTGATGGGGGTCCAAGCAGCCTCCCTTTGGGAAGCTTTCACATATGACACCAAATAAACATTTTGGCACTTGTGTTTGCAAATATGTAGCACACTGGTCTTCAGCTGGCAGGTTGAGTTGAGGCCTGATCCAAGGTGGGTCACAACAGGACCACCACCACCATGCATATAAAAGGCAAAGGATTAAGATATGGATCCCCAAATGCATATTTGGTTAAAAAGTGGGTCATAGCACATAAATGAGGAGAAAGGCTATTTTCAGTTAAAATATATCACTCAGTACCGTAACCATTTAAGAACCATTTGAAATGGCACATGCTTTCCCATCCCTGTGAAGCAACACAGACTCAGCAATGCCTGCTACCCGTTCCCAAATGCCACCTTCACTAAAAGGTAAACGCAGCACTCAAAAATTCCTCTTAGGAATTCCTATTAATAGTCATTACAAAAACATCAGGAGAAGTTAGCTGATTTAAATATATATATACACATTCAAATATCCTGATTATATTCGCCTTATTCCCTGGTTCATTGCCTGTATGGCAGTGGCACATTCAGAGCCGTGCTATTAGTTTGGCTCCCAACTTTGAACCTGCTTTTCCTAGAGCAACTGTAAGTACTATGTGCCATCGTCTGTAAGGGAAAGTCAACATGCAAGCTCCTGTACATTTGGCAGAGTGGTCCCACTGCATAGCTGACAGGGTGGATTTGATTTAAATCACTAGTCTGTAAGACTTGATTTAAATCTTTTTTTATATATATAGAAAGACTCATTCTTGCTCGTATAATCTTAATATTTACAACCAGATGAAGGTTTCATTTTTGGAATAATAAATTTTCAGAGTAGTTTTTACAGTTATAGCAAAAATTACTGATTTGGTTATACTATTAGAAATACCGTAGATTCTGGCATATTAGGCGACTGGACTGGATTAGGAGACCCCTCCAAATTGGCAGCTGCAATTTGAGGATTCGTCTTATAAGTCCAGTTGCCCAATATGCTGGGCAGCAACAGGGGGCGGGCTCAGCTCCGCACCAGGAGAAAGCCACCTGGCATGGAGCCAAGCCCACTGCCCACCACCACAGCGAGGGGCGGGCTCTGCTTCGCGCCACCCATACCCGGTGTATAAGGCGACCCCCGACTTTGGAGAAGATTTTCCGGGGTTCAAAAGTCGCCTTATACACCGGAATCTACGGTACATTATCAGATAATTATGAAATTATTGTGAGGTTTAGTAAATTAACTGTTTATATTTGGACAACTTTTCTGCTGTACTTTATTGGAAGGAGAAAAATTATCATTTCCTTAATAACAATTTAAACAGTTCATTTAACTAAAACAATAACATTACAGCATATGTATCCATGTTTGTTTGCAGAAGGAAAACTCCCAATCTCCTGCTCTCCCCTTCGCTACTCTGAACATGGGGCAGGGACTGCTGGTGGAGAGGAGTGCTACCCAACCTGGTTGTAGATGATTCTCCCCCCTTCCAGAAGCCCCCAGGACCCATCGCACACTGAAAGGTCAAGGGGACCTCCTGAACAGAGAGAAAGCACAACTTCTGAAAGCTGCCTTACTTACCCTACTCCGCAGATAGTCAGCCAGATTTCGGCGTGTGAAATTGGCAGCTGCAGTCGGAGACAATTCATACCCTGTTAAGAAAAGGAAAGAATCATCTACTATATATTTTGGCAATTTGTTTGCTGTTCATTTGGACACCTCTTGAGATATCACAGAGGCTTTCAGCTGTTTGGATGCAAGTGGAAGACATTTTGAATCAAGATGGCAAACTGAACTTTTCAAAACTACACTGATTTTAACTGCTGATTTCAAAGCTGCACTGATATTTTTATTTCTTGGAATTCCTAAGCGCCAGGTACAAGGCTGCTAACAAACAGAAGGTGAGTGGAAATTCATTCTAGGAGAATACCTAACCTATGTACGGCAACATCTTCAGCTAGTTTGCAAAGAAAAGAACAATATTTGTTTAAAAAAATCATTGAACAAATACTACAAGTGGAGCAATGATACTCCAACCTCTTGCAGTCAGGACCAGAAGCCTTCCTCAACAGATGAGTTGGGGCAGAGAATGTCAGCAGCCTTGTCACCTGGGCATCTAATATGACTTCCTTTCCAGGTCTATGGAGGGAGAGAACAGCTAGAATTGTAGACAGAAGGGACCCAAAGGGCCATCTAGTCCAACGCCCCTGCAATGCAGAAATCACAGCCTGCATGCGGCAACTTCTAAACAGTTGCTGGTTTCAGGTGAAATTGAATTATATAACAGCAAATTCCACTTTTGTGCAATTGTAGTTGATTAGGTCTGTGATCACACAGACTGAAGGGAGCATGGGCACCAAGGGTGTATGGAAGACTTATGAGTTAATCCAAGGATGCAGAATTATCTAGTACCACTCTGTTAGGACTTTCCCTCCCAAAACTGTGGGTGGATAGGAAATCAGTATTTTGAATGAATCCTCAAGTAAAAAAAACTCCCTCCCCTTAGAAAATTTGTGTATTTATCCCACTCTTTTCTATTCTTGAAGTACTAGTCTCCTAAGGACAGAGAGTTTGCTTGCTCTTTGAATACAGATGGAGGAAATTAACTATGGGATCCCACCCCAAACGTTGACCTTGAAGTAAAACACCCCAGTTATGCTATTGTTCCGGATGTGCAGACTGACTCTTGAAGAGTCGAAAAGAACTACAAGCATGTAAATTTTCCCTCAAGTTGACAGAAGTGCTCTGTAGACTCTCAGTAGTGTCATTCATGAGAAGTGGGGAAAGAAGACTGCTAGAGTGACAGATTTGAGACATGGAGGGCAGGGGGCACAGATCCATTTTCTGCAACTGAGCCAAATCAAGGTGCATGCCAAATCTGGGGTGAGAGAGAGTTATCAGCCTGGATCTAACATAATCATAAGTCTTGTGGTTTTCTCTGCAGTGTTTGGAAATCATACAGCTTACCAATGCCGAATCCTAGACTTCTTTATTCTACTCTATACATTCAGTGGCACAGCACCACACAGTACTCACCATTCCTCATCTTGTAGAGCTGGACATTTTTCTGGATATACTCTGCAAACTGGACAGTGTCCCCAGCCTCCCCAACACATAGAAGCAAGATTTTCTCACTCATTTTGAACATCTTGTCATGATCTAAATCAAGAGGATGGAAGAAAAACACACCAGTCAGAAATAAGGGCAAGCTACAGTGAAGTTTGTTTTGAGAGACAGAGTGAGAGCAAAATGAGCAGAGTCTTCTGATTAATACAAGGACTATTTTCCCCTTCATGGGCAAAGTTAAAACATTAGTAACTTATTGAATAAACAAGACTTGCACACTTGTGGATTACAGAATCAGATCTGAAGAACTTAAATAAGTTTTTTTATCTTTAAACAGCCATCCATGCCAACATTTTCATAATATAAATGTTTACAATTACTAGATCAATCAGTGACAGACAGATGATTAATTCGTTGGCAGCAGTAAAAAAACGATAAGGAAAAGAAGTCTGAAAGCACTAGGTAGAGTTTAGGAAGTGCTAAAAGTCATGGGGAGGGAGAGGGGCAGAAAGTCATGAAAATCACTGAGATGCATTTTCCTCTGGAAATAAATTTTTGAAAAAATAAGGGTGTTTTTTAAAAAGAAAAAGACTTTACTATTACTACAACCAATCAGAGGAAGAATGCTTTCATATGCCACTAATGGTTCTGCAATCTCATCTTACCCTCAGCCTGCATTAACTAGATGATAGATAAATGTATTAAATTCATTTCCCAGAAGCCCCTTGTGTCTTTGGGAAAAGCAACATTCTATGTATTTAGGATCCCCTCCACAGAAGAGTCTAAATCTCCGTATCAGAACCTCTCCATCATTTGCTGTTTACTGCTGAATAATCTTCCCTGGAGGACATGTTTAAGAGTTTCTGATACGTTCCATCCTTTAACAGGATTAGCAGAGTATTTTGCAGCTGTTAAAATAATTTAAAACACACACACACAGAGAGAGAGAGAGAGAGAGAGACTTCTGCACATGGGAGTTTAGGAACACTAACTGCAGAGATTTTCCCTGGGATCTGAATGGGATGGGAAGGAAAGCTAACGAAATGTCAAGAGAGTCTTTGTCACCAGTTCTCAGAAGCAAAAGGTGGCAAAGGCTCAGTGTGGTGCCCTCCAGATGTGTTGGGCTATAAGCCCCATCAGCCTCAGCCAGTACAGCTGCCCTGATGGGAGTTGTGGTTCAACACATCTGAAGAGCGCCAGGTTGCCGAAGACTGCTCTGCATAATGCACTAACAAGGAATGTCGCCCATCGGGCTACTGAGGTACGGTACAAACAAATCACTCCAGCATTCAGAATTCACTGGGTCCAAGGAGGGTGGACCTCCTGAAAAAACCCTTGACTTCTGAGCATGCTCAGTGGCCACTGAATGCTGGCTGACAGGGTTGGGGGTTTTTTAGAATGGGGGTATACAGTAATTGAAAACAAGCGGGAAAGTTTTGTAGTACTTTATATGGGAAGCTGAAATATTGAAAAGAAGCACTACACAATGCAACATTTGGAGGCAGGTTCCACCTGCAACAATAAACGTAATCTATAGAAGAGTGACGCGGGTGGCGCTGTGGGTAAAAGCCTCAGCGCCTAGGGCTTGCCGATCGAAAGGTCGGCGGTTCGAATCCCCGCGGCGGGGTGCGCTCCCGTCGTTCGGTCCCAGCGCCTGCCAACCTAGCAGTTCGAAAGCACTCCCGGCTGCAAGTAGATAAATAGGGACCGCTTACCAGCAGGAAGGTAAACGGTGTTTCCGTGTGCGGCTCTGGCTCGCCAGAGCAGCGATGTCACGCTGGCCACATGACCCGGAAGTGTCTCCGGACAGCGCTGGCCCCCGGCCTCTTGAGTGAGATGGGCGCACAACCCTAGAGTCTGTCAAGACTGGCCCGTACAGGCAGGGGTACCTTTACCTTTACCTTTATAGAAGAGTGGGAAACTGCAAAACTCCAGATGTTGCTGGACTTATCATCTCTAACAATTGGCCATGCTGGCTGGGGCTGATGGGAGTTGACCTAGAGCATTGGTATCCAACTTTTGGGTTGAGACTTACAAGTGATGAGTTTTCCAATAATCAATAAATTTAAAAAAAAACAACCAATTGCCATAAAAGTGTGGTGCTCTGATTGTAAGTAGTATGTTACATTAGTTTTATATGCTATATAACTCTCAAAAAAAGTTTTTCCAATAGCTAAATGTAGCTGGAAGTACTGAAATAATATGGAAAAAATGATAAAGTGCACTTAGTACAGTTTAAAATGGTGCATTAAAACAAATTGAAGACTTTACGTGGAACGGCAACTGAATAGCACACACTCCCCTTACATTATTTAAACTTTGGGGTGAGGGAAATGAAAGTCCTACAAGCTATTAACAGACCTATTTTACCACACTTGAATTGCTGCACATAGTATTGTATTCTTTCCAGTTGCTCAATTTAACTTGCATAACATTAATTACACTGCAGACGGACAGAGCAATCTAAACCCCTGATCTGTCATGCACAGGTGGTTTGAATGACACAGTATCCCTCTGCCCAGCCTTACTGGCCTCCACTCTACTGCCCTGCTGATAAGCACCACAGTGCACCTGGTGAAGCAGCTGTAGTCAGTGGACACCCCAAAAATGGCGTGTTTTGGGGACAGCATAGAAATAGCTGGATCCTGAGCTGCTGAGCTTCTTTCTTGCACGAGCCTTGGAGCTGGTACAGAGAAGAGGCATTTTTTTATGCCCTCTCCCCTTCAACATGAACACCAGGACTGTGGATATAGTAGTGGTGGCCATCCCACTCCATCAAGCCCTGCCACTCCAGGCCAGGCATTTGAACTGCCCTCTCATTTTATGAAACTATGCATTTCTAAATAAAATATACAGGAAAATAAGGTATTAGAATTTTTTCTACCCTATATCACTAGCTTTAATTGAAGATGATATACAGCAATTTCATCACTTCTGTTTTCTATTTCATTCAGGACTCGTTTATAGAAAGAGAACGACCAAATGCAAAGGAGGTCATGGCTCCTACGTCTTTTAATAGTTGTGAAGAAGAAGGAAATCTGATAAATGCATGTTTGCTCACCTCACCACTACAAACTGTTCCATCAACACTTCTATCCAACAGTTCAAATTAACAGAGCCCACTTAACCCCACTTTGGACATGGACAGCCTATGGGCATTTAAATAAGAAATGGATCTCACGTTGTACAATGCAGTTAAAGTTTGGCGTAAGTGTCAGTGGATTTTTCTGTGCCAAGACAGCTCAACTCTGGGGCTCAACAAATATTCTTCATCTCATAATCCATTCATTTTAAGTGGAAATATAGGAAGCTGCCTTGCTTGGCCATCTGACCCAGCACTTTCTACCAGGAGCTCACTAGAGTATGAGACGGAACCTGCAAACTTCTACATGCAGAGCCCATCCTCTGCCGCTGAGTTAAAGCCCTTGCATGTCTTTTGCACGAGCTTATGGCTGGTGAATAAAAAAGTGGATCCTGGAAGTCCATCCCAATCTAACTCCTAGGAATATAAGAAGCAAGATCAGCCAAGTTGCCTTTCTAGCTCAGTACTGTCTGACAGGAGCTCGCCAAGATAAAGAAACTTTCCCATCACCTGCTACATGGACCTTTTAACTGAATATTGAACCTCAGATCTTCTGCATGCAAAGCATGTGCTCTTCCACTGAGCTATACCCATTCCCATGAAAAAATACAGGAAGAAAGGAAGCTGCTTTATACTTAGACCCACAACCACAACTATGACCAGCTGTGACTTTCCGGGATTTCCCAGACCCCTCCTGCATACCCATATATACTCTATAGAGATGTTTTTGCATCATCCTTCTCCTTAAAGTGAAGATTGCAGAAACCGAACCTGGTACTACCTGCCAACATGTGCTTTCTGTGCAGGGAGCATAGCTGTCAACTTTTCCCTTTTCTTGCGAGGGATCCAATTCGGAATAAGGGAATTTCCCTTTAAAAAAGGGAAACATTGACAGCTATGCTGCCTGCACAGAAAGCACGTGTTCTGGTACTGAGCTGCACTCCCTCCCCTAAGTTGTGGAATCACCTCCGCACCGAAGTGCGCCTGGGATCTTCATTACACAGCTTTCGAGAAGCCGCACCTCTTCACCTTGGGGTGCCCACCCTATTATTGCAACTATCATCTGTTTCAAACTATTTGCAATGCTGTAGCCTAACTTGGGGCCTTATGGCGAAGGAAACCGAAATACAGTGGTACCTCGGGTTAAGTACTTAATTCGTTCCGGAGGTCCATTCTTAACCTGAAACTGTTCTTAACCTGAAGCACCACTTTAGCTAATGGGGCCTCCTGCTGCTGCTGCGCCGTCGGAGCACGATTTCTGTTCTCATCCTGAAGCAAACTTCTTAAACCGAGGTACTTTTTCTGGGTTAGCGGAGTCTGTAACCTGAAGCGTATGTAACCTGAGGTACCACAGTATAACTACCGGGTTGGAATGCAGGTCCTGCGTGGAAAGGTAACTACTACCAACTACTACTACTAGGCCAAATCCCACCGATTCCGCCAACGGGAACTCGAATGAGACTAACTTAGCCTGGATTCAGTTTCGTTTTCGAAGAAGCGGAGACACCAGGGATAGATCTCACCAACACTACGCGTGCGAAGCAAGCGCTCGGCCCGCTGACCGCCCCCCGCCCGCTCTGAGGGGCCCCTGCCCTCACTTTTCTCCACCCCACCCCCCGCTTCCCAGGGACTGACCGCGCTTCATCTGGACTACGCTGGAGGCGGCGATGGTGTCAGCGGCCACCAGCACGAAGTCGGGCCCTTGAATGCCGATGAGGTACTCCATCGGGCCGGGCCGGCAGCGACTAAAGCAGGAGCGGGCAACTGAACTTAGGCTGCCGAAGGGAGAGAGCGCGGAACAGTGACACAGCGAGACGGCGGAAAAAGAGCCGGCGCGCCGCGGCGCAGGGAAATGACGTCTACGGGGTGGTTTTGAAGCTTCTCGCGAGAAACTGTTGCCTCTAGGCATTCAAGACTCTATGGTTCCTGCTCGCTCATCCCTCTCCCGCTCTCTGACGTGCTCAGACGAGCCCCGCCCACGGAGTCCCCTTCGAGCCCACGTGATGTCTCCCGCCCTCCTTTCCCTTGATCCGCCTGCCCGCTTTCGGGTTCTAGTGGGCGGCGGCTCAGCGAGCACCTGTCCTGTAAAGCGCTTTCACAAACGGTCCAGATCATTAAAACGCGCTGGCTTTTGTAGATGTCAGAGAAAGCCACTAGGGAGGGAAATCACTTATCAGCAGCTATTTAGTCTTAAGGGCTGAATAGAGCCTCCACGTGCAGGAACAGTATACCTGACACCGAGGACAAACCGGGTAGGTGGGTGAAGGGGCGTTACCCCGTTTCTCTGCTTTGTGGGCTTCCTAGAGGTATCTTGCTCTGTGGGAAATACGGACTACTAGGTCCAACTACTCAATTATTTTGGTACTAGTACTCTTAAATTGCACCTTTTAATTTTTGTTTCTTACTACTCTGTTAGCTACACTGGGAACATAAATGCATGCTGAAGGTGTGGATTATAAATAATGTAAATAGAATATCACTAGCAAAGCCTTTCCTGTGGTTTTTAAACTTTCTACCATTCCAACAGGTACCTAGTTAGTTCCAGAGGTGGCAAAGAAAGCCCAATGCCTGTCTTTGATCCCTTTTTGCATCTTCAATCATCTCCGTATACATTTTGGGCATTCCACTTCCATATTCTAGTACAGGGGTCAGCAGACTTTTTCAGCAGGGGTCCGATCCACTGCCCCTCAGACCTTGTGGGGGGCCGGACTATATTTTTTGGGGGAGGGGGAATGAACAAATTCCTATGCCTCACAAATAGCCTAGAGATGCATTTTAAATAAAAGGACACATTCTACTCATGTAAAAACACGCTGATTCCTGGACCGTCCATGGGCCGGATTTAGAAGGTGATTGGGCTGGATCCGGCCCCTGGGCCTTAGTTTGCCCACCCATGTTCTAGTACTAGCCTCTTTTAAAGCTTCCTGGTTTACCCGCTGTCTCTTGGACACCACTCTTATGAACTGTGATTGACTCACCTTTGGCAAACACACACAAAAACCCACTCGAGGATATCAGAAGAGGGACCTGTGGCTCCCACTTCCCTGTGTGTTTACTTAAGTCTTCTGCTTTCTCCATCTGTATCCTGGAGAGTTTCAGGATTCTCAGAAGTGAGAGTGGTTTCTACCTGCAGCCCAAGCAGATCTGTAGGCAGGAGTCTGCAATTGCACTAACTACTCAGCATGGTGAGTGCAATTCTGCCCTTTTGTTAGCATGACAAGCCAGCTGCTATCTCTCAGCCGGACCTACCCCACAGGGCTGTTGTGAGAATAAGGCATTCCGCTGAATTGAACTTCTGATCTTATGGTTTTAGCTGTTGTTGAACTGTTTTAGTTGCCAGATTCAAGTAGGTAGCCGTGCTGGTCTGACGCAGTCAAATAAAAAATAAAAATTGTCCAGTAGACCTTATAGACCAACTAAGCTTTCCTGTGCATGCACACTTAATAAGTGTGCATGCACACAAATCTGAAGAAGAAGTGTGCATGCACAGGAAAGCTTATATTTTAATTAACAACTTTGTATTGCCCTAGTGGAATTGCTATTATTTTAATTTAATCTGGATTTTACCATTGATTTTATAGTTGCAAACCACTTAGAAGGCATTTTGGCATATAGGCAATATATAAATAAATAATAAAATAGTGGAGTAGATCTGAGCTTCTTGGAGGAAGAGTGGAATATAAATGTAATAAATAAAAATATATAATAAAGAGAATCTGAAAATGCTGTCCTCTGACCTACCCTGATAGCCCCCTTAATTTCTTGTTCCCTCTTCATCCCTTCTCTAGCACCCACTACTATTTATTGTCTTTTCATCTCACCTGCTTCCGCCCCCCCCCCCGGATTATAATAATCCAGGGGTGACAAGCATGGCCCCCCTTGCGGACCCTCTTGAGGTCTTTCCCTGGTGTCCACAAAGTCGCTGTGTACTGCTCCAGCTGTCATGAAGTTGGTTTAGAGTTGAAGGAGGAAGTTGGAAGAATGGCGCTTTCCCCCACTTCCTATTTCAGCTTAATGAGCTTCTCAAGGGTCAAATTAGTTCTATGGGATACAACCTTTACCCAGGTCCCTTAGAAAAAGTAAAATGTATGTGAGTGGGTACACACACTCTCTCTTCATGTCTCGGAGAAGGGTAGCTCACCCGGGAGAGGGACCAGAGGGGGGTGGCACGCCCGCAACAGTCATTCAAAAATCCGAATGTGCCCACAGATCTAAAAAGACTGGTGACCTCTGATATAACCTACCTGCCTTGTGCTACCTGTTAGTGGATTGCACTTGGATTACATATGTTTTGTCTAGGCCTGCAAAATACACCAGGCAAGAGGCAGGCCTGTAGCTTTAAAAACATGCCAGGAGAATGAGTGATGGGGGCCCCACAACAGCAACAAATTGTCTTTAAGAAACTGTATAAATGAGAGTAAGGCGCGTATTCACCATTTTGACTGTTTTCCAATCGCCCACAGCTACACTTGTTAAATTGAGCACCGCATGTGTAAATCAAAACAGGATGTTTTCCTTTACTGAACAATGGCAGAGCCCCATGCCAGTTTTTTAAGTGTGTGGATCCAATTTGGATTTTTAAAATAGGTTTTCCCTGTAGATTGTGAAGCGTAGTGCTCGCTACACACAAAGCCAGGCTGCCTAACTTAGGGGTTTGCATTATTTTATTTCCAAAAGAAGTTAACCAAAACCAGGGGGGGACACTAACCAGCAGCTATCATCCTTGCCGATTTTTATTCTGCCCTAGGGTACAATTAAATGCTAAGGTTGTTATTGAATTGTCTTGACATTGAATTTTCAAAAGAGAGGCGAATCGGAAAGAAGGTAGGGAAAACATATAGACTGAATTTTCAAAAGGAAGGGGAAAAAAATAAATATTTATACGTACTAAGCCCTGTACGTCAAGAAGCTCAGTCCAAAGCTGATTTTGTATTACCAAACAGGACTGGAAAATTCTGAGGCGCCAATTTGACCTGGTGCCATAGGATATGATATTAGTGCACCTGGTAATTTGAACTACAGGCGGCAACTGCTTTGCGACCATTCAGTTGATGTGCAACTGCCAATGCACGGGTTGTTTTGGACCTAGAAGAGCATGGAATGGGGCAGAATGGGCTTATGTGTGCTCCACCAGCATGCACGAATGCATGGAACGGAAATGGGGAGTTGCCTGTATTTTGTCAGCTTTGTGCAAAGCTCAGACCCAGCGCCACACTTGTCCATATTTTGCAATGCTGTTCTCCAGCCAAGTAATGTGTACCAAAATTTCTATACTAGCATAAAGTGTGCATAAATACATATATTACCGAAAATAACACACACACAATGATAAGGAAAAAAATGCTTTCAAAAATGTGTATGATAGGCAAAATGTACCCAGCAATGTTGCAGTGAGCCTCTAGAAAAGCAGGGATTAGACTAGATGGTATTTTAGTTCCTTCCTTTGGAAGGTAGTATTGGGGACAGACACATCCATGGCTTCTATGTAGTAACACCCTCCACAGTGGCAACCAATGGGTTAATGGAGCCAGCTTCTTTCCTGGGAATGTTGCCTTTTGCCTCTCACCAATCATCAGAAATGGTGTTTACTCTCCACCTGAGATGGGGGAATCGATTGATGTGCACAGGTGAAAATGGATTGCAGCCCACTTGTCCAGTAGTGTCAATGGAGGTGATTAGCACTTGTGTCCATTTCCAGCTGATTGATAGCGCAGGTGAGAATCACTGCAAGGTCAGCCAGGACCACATCAGCTGCCCCCTCGCTTGGCGCAGAGCCCCTGTCAGCTGTCAATATGGACAAGGACATGTTGGAAGAAGACAAGCACTTTGCCTGAATTCAAAGATGCTCGGGACAGTCAGAATTCTGGGCACAGTAAGTCTTAACTTCATCTATTCAGAGTCCTGAACTACATGTGAAAAAACCTTGAGGCTTTAGTAGACCCATGAGCAGGATTCAGCTGATTCCCACTACCAGAAGCCAGTGGAAGAGCTACCCATAGCACAATAGGGCTTCTTCTCTCTTCTACCCTGATGCACCCCCTACAGCTCCTGAAATTGGCCCAGCGGGGTTAGAAGTCCCAGAACAGCATGCTAGTGGTGGAAAGCTTTCCATGTGTGTTCAGTAGTGTAGCTAAAAAGGCCAATGCAGTTCCAGGGTGCATGCAGCAACAGAAGAACCTAGTGCTAGACTACAAGCCCCATCAACCCTGACCAATGGCCATTCTGGCTGTGCCGGATGGGAGTTGAAGTGCCAGCAACATCCAGTGAGCCACAGATTCCCTTCTCCTGCTTAGGACACGTCTGCTGCTCACTACAGTTCCTCCAAGTCTTGGCTTGTGTTCAGGAGGTAATAGCTCTAGAGTCACAGAGTGATGCAAGGTGACAGGCAGGCAAGCGTGGTTTTGGGGAAATGACCTAATGGGCAATTTTTACTTCTGGTGGTCCAAAGTTAGCTCATGAGCCAAGTTCCTCTGCCCCTGCTTTAGTGCCTGATAATAGAAATGGGTCAGCCAAAGCTGCTGTTCACACTGGGAGAGAAAGGTTAAGAAGCCCTTTGCTGACTTTGTGAGAAAGTAGGTGTGGTCTACATAATACTGGTAGGGAGGTGTGTCTACTGCAGCGGTGGGGAGCCTGTGACTCTCAGGATATTATTGGGACTCCAGCTCCCATCAACTGTAGCCCAGTGGTCAGGGATGATGGGGTTGTGATCCAGCAATATCTGGATGGCCACATGTTCTCCATCTTTGGCCTTTCTTTCTTGATAATCTGTGGTTCAATTTACACCAAGGCTCGATTGCCTTATTACTAAAAACTGTTTTAAACAGGAATGTTGGAGCAAACAGGGGTGTGGGGAGATAAACATTTTGATAACATAGCTTCTGGGAAAGCAGTGCAATTGGATGGGGCTTTCAGTCCTTTATTAAATTAGCAATCTAACACTTTTTTCACTAGAACAGTTACTGTATGAACGTTTTCCTATTTATTTTAAAAATACTGCCCCCAAAGTGTATTTACCCTAATTAAAAGATCATGAAACTGAAAAGGAAATATCAACAAAGTAGCACGATCAGAATGATAATAGGGAAAGTAGGCTGAGTGACAGACAGAGTCTTCTGCCCAGGACTTCACTGCACATGTCAAATCCATGACGGCTTCTAGGCTGCCACTACTTTGCAGGAGTGAATCAATCATATACCAGCAAATTTAGGTTGTGTAGTTAAAGTGGATTTTGGTGCTCTTGTGCAATAAGCGTGCCTTCCCCGACTTTTTTTGGAAAGAAAGTGACAGAAGAAGGCACTGGAGAGGTGAATGCAAACAAATCAGAATGTATGCTCAATAAATCTCTGTACGTTTTTTGTGTAAAAAGAAATCAGGATGAATCCCCAATAAGGAGATCGTCTGGATGAGCCCCGGGACCTTTGGAAAAGGTGGAAGGGTACTGCAAATACTTTCTACATCTCCAAAGACTGTGCTGCTTCTGTATATTTAAAGAAGAAAGAAAGAAAAGGAGGTGGATTTTCTGTGGTCTGAGAAAAGATAGAAGAGCCACAGAGAAAACACAGGATGACAACACTTGGGTGAAGATGAATGTGTGTAGATGCCCCATGAAAGTGACTGAATGAAGCATAAGAACATATCACAGCTTGCCAGATCAGGCCATTGACCCATCTAGTCCAACATCCTGTTCTGACAGTGGCCAACCAGATACCAGTGGGAAATCTGAAGGCAGGACAATAACAGAAGAGCACTGTCCCTTCCTGCGGTTTCCAGCAAGTGGCATTCAGAAGCATTACTGCCTTTGATAATGGAGGCCAAGCATAGCCATCATGCCTAGTAGCTACCGATAGCCTTGTTCTCCATGAGTCTTAAGAGTCATCCAATTTGACAGCTGTCACGGCCTTCTGTAGGAGTGAGCGCCATAGTTCAGCTATGCTCTGTGTAGAAGCAGTCCTAACGGGGGGAAAAAACATTGGGGGCTGGCTTTGCTCCCAACTTCCAGTGACTTATCCCTAGACCAGAAATGGGGAACCTGTGGCCCTCAGCTCCCACCTTCCCTGACCATTGACCATGCTGGCTGGAGCTAATGGGAGTTGGAGTTAAACATCAGGTCCCCCACCCCTGCCTTAGACAGGGGAAGGAGATAAACTGGGGAGGAAAAGGAGTTAATGGGATATTTTTAGAACTGGTGGCGGCACACGCCAGTCCATGCGGAAAAAAGAAACACTGTGCTCCACAGGTCATGGGATGCCTGTAATGATGACCCTGAGTGGATGGAAACGCCACGTCTTGAAACAAATCCTATCTGACAGTTTTTACAGTACGTTCGTTCAGAGCAAAAATGCCCTGTCCCCTGTCACCCAGATTGAAATTATTAAGGAAGACAGACATTTCACTGACAACGCTAGCCCCAGGCGAGAAAATATTCCTTCTGTTCCTCTCTGAAGGTCAGAGCTCACATCATGCAAAACACTTAAAAACACACACACACAGGCACAATCATGCATGCACTTACACAAGCAGGGCCAAAACTTCTTCACTGCAGACAGGCTTAGATTTATTTATTTATTTAAGAAGCAAGGGATTTATTTAATATTTAGCAAATCATTCTATCTATGGGATTCTATTCCCTGATTTATTTTGGGGGGCTGTTTCCCCTCTACAAAATATATAATGCCCTTTCTTCTTACTTGATGCTTCTCTGTCCATCTGTGTACCTCACACTCATCCATCCATCCAATCCCTTCCCCTCCAACTCGGGATGGGCAAATCTGTCCATTTCAGTTTCTCATTTTCCTAACCTTAAGTTCAGTTCTCTACATTTTCATACCAGCTTGCAGATTTGTTTTTTTAAAAAGTGCTCTCAGAAATTCATCCACATTTTAGTGTGAATTTATTTTAATATGCGCTCTTTTGGGGTGAGGAATGCAGTTTTGTCTCATATATATATTTTTGCAAAGTGATTCCCTCTAAAATAATGCATGCTTGTATGTTATTTTCACAGACATATGTATTTTTATGGACACTTAAAAATACTCATGAAAATTAATCAGCATTTTAGTGTCTTTCTCCTAATATACATATTTATATACAATTTTGTCTAATACAGTCGTACCTCCGCTTATGTAAACTTCAGGATACGTAAGCGGCAAACCCGGAAGTTTATTTTTGGGTTTTTGCTGCACATGCATGCACAGAAGCAGTCCCATCCGGTTGCAGAAACCTCAGGATCCGACCGGAGCTCCGGAACAGATCCCGTCTGCAACCAGAGGTACCACTGTAAGTACATTTTTTGCACAATGCAAAAACGTGAGAACCAATCTCAAAATGTTGACAATAGAGTCATGCGCTTTTCGTGAATGCTGTCTCCCAAGCCATTTCCAGATATCCCTCATTCTCCCTTGGTATAGTGAGTCATTGGCCTTTCCCCCTTTCCCCTTTAAAAATATATAATTTAAAATTTTGGAATCGCCCACCTAGCCACAAACTGTGGCTTTACTATGGTGGGGAAATGGCAAATTACTGCAGCACTGGAAAGAGAAGTCCACACTCTCTATCCAACAATGGGCTAAGGAACTACACTGTCCCTTTTTGAACTCGCAGTATTCTAGCAAGATGGCAGGAGGACTCATATCTGGAGATCTGGGCTGCCTTCACAGACACACATGCAATACAATCAATGAAGCAGGTGGTTTTCCTTCATATAACACTACAGCAAGGCATCTGACACCTCCTCCCCGCCATGCTTTTCTGTTTCAGCTTGGGAACTATTGGCAAAGTGCAGCGGTGGAGGAGGCCACTCGGGTGCCTGGGGCAGTGCACCCAAGGGTGCAGTGAGCCACCCATAGGGGTGTGGCGCACCACAAGGCCTTCAGAGTCTGCCTGCCTCCTCCCACTTAGCCGTCCTACAGCTGGGGGGGAGGCAGTAGGCGGACTATTTGGGCAGCACAAAGCCTGTGCACGCCCAAGCCACCGCGTCTCTCCCAGTGAGTGCCACCCGCCATTTTGTCACCCCCCTCAGTGGTGATACCAGGAGCAGCCCACACCCACCACACACCCCTTCCTCCGCCCCTGGCAAAGTGGCGATGAGTACCAGAACTTCCTCCAGTTCATGGCAAGGCGAGCTCCCAATGGGCCCTGCTAGATGTGTTTGTGTAGATGTTGCCTCAGCAAAGGCTTAGAGTCATCTGAAGCATTCAAAAGAATGGCAGGGCTTGCCAGATTTTTACCAAATTTTGCATGGTGGTTCCTGAAATCAATAAGCAGCTTTTTAATGTGTGCATCTCATACTATGTATTTTAGAAAATTGCTTGTTCAGAGGGTCTCCTGGATCAGGCCATCATGTTTTTGCAGTGGTCTACCACATGAGAAACCCGCAAGAAGGTGCTGAGTGTATCAGTGCTCCCCCGTCAGGTGTGATTCCCAGCAACTGGCGTTCAGAAGCAGACTGTCTCTCGCAGTGGAAGTGAAGCATGGCCACAATGCTTTGAAGCTGAACTAGATGCTGGACATTGATACTGGACTAGATAACCTTGGTCTGATTGAGTAGGGTTCCTCTTAGGTTCAAGTCCAGTGTTGTCTACCAGCAGCTCTCCCGGGTCTCAGACAGCAGGGGTGTCTCCCTGCTATGTCCTTTCTGTGGGGTGGGGAGAGATGCATGTCCTCAGTTTTAGCTATTGCTCCCATGCAAAACAGGCTACTTCTCACTTAAACAGGCCATTGAGCTTCCATCACACATGTTTAGACCCAAGGAAACAAAACTCTAGGGACTAGTAACCTTGGAAGCAAAGGGGAATTTTAACTGGGAATCCTTCTGCTGATCGTGGATCTTTTCTCCAATATCCTGCTTTAAACTTTCTCTTTCTTTCTTTCTTTCTTTCTTTCTTTCTTTTTGGAATTTCCATTTCCATTCAGAGGAAAGTTGAAAACTTTCCCCTCCTTTCTTTTCCCCTCTCTTCCACACTTCCTTTACTCCCACTCCTCCACCCCCTAAGTTTAATTCTGAACAGCCGGCTGCGTTCAGCCTGACTGGTTTGTTATGGCTTATAATTTGTGTTAGGATTAATTAACTAATTACCGACAAATGTCCGTTGGCAAGATTCTGCTTCTGCTTGTCAACTTGAAGTATTTAATTATTTTAATCATTTACTTTCATCTTCAGAATTTATGCTCTTCGAAGAGCGTTTCTAGGCATCTTTTAATTATTATTCTAGGGTTTTTTTTACCCCTCCCTGAGATGGCAGTCCGGGTAGGGGGCTGGGAGCAGAGGCTGATATAATTTCACATTAACTATTTCAGCTAATCAACTTGCTGCAATTTTGGAAAATTGTGTTGGATTTCCAAACCTTTTGATGCATTGAGTTTCATTGTGGGTTTCCCCATTTTGTTTTCCTTTTTTGTATTAGCAAATAAAATGGGTGAGCTTAATGGGCAAGGGAGGGAGGGTAGAAATCCAGACTCACTTCAAAGTATCCAAAATATGAAGTCAAATAATAGCAGTTCTTCCATCAATATATTCCACCACAACCATCCAATGATTAGAATGGTGGTGAATGTTGTTTCCTGTAGACTCCATTTTGCAGGGGCACAGAGCATTTTTGCAATCAGCACTAATAACCTATTTAAGGTTGGAACCCTAAACTCTAGTAAATATGCCCCATTTAATGCCATGGGAGTTAATTCTACCTTGTGTGTCTCTGTAGGGATGAGGTAGAAATTAAATTCACTGCTCATTTAAAGACAGATCTACATAATTTGCTCTCTCCAAAACAATACATGAACCGTGACACAGCCATGTTGTGAAATTTGCACTTCTCTTAAATTTTCGGTGCAGTTCTCCAACCAAGAACTGTGTACGAATATGCATATTTTATGGTAAATTGTGCATGAAAAAAACATTAGTGAAAACAACAAAGAAGAGCCATATAAGTCTTGGTCATTTTCATCATATCTCTAACATTAGGGGAGATTGGTTTGGAAAAATGTGCATATCAGGCAAAATTGCATATAAACATGTACATAGTTTTTTGTAAGCTGCTTTGAGGGGTTTTTTATTTTACAATCAAGCTGTGTATAAATTTTATGGACTACGTAAACAAAATAATACTAAGAAGGGTAAAGGGACCCCTGACCATTAGGTCCAGTAGTGGACGACTCTGGGGTTGCAGCGCTCATCTTGCTTTATTGGCCGAGGGAGCCGGCATCCTTAGTACAGCATGACTAAGCCGCTTCTGGCGAACCAGAGCAGCGCACGGAAACGCCGTTTACCTTCCCACTGGCGTGGTACCTATTTATCTACTTGCACTTTGGCGTGCTTTCGAACTGCTAGGTCGGCAGGAGCAGGGACCGAGCAATGGGAGCTCATCCCGTCGTGGGGATTCAAACCACCGACCTTCTGATCGGCAAGTCCTAGGCTCTTAGGTTTAACCCACAGCGCCACCCGCGTCCCTAATACTAAGAAAAGGTTGTACTAAAATGCTGACGAATTTCCATTATGACAACCTGCAGGCTGATGTGGAAATGTAGAGAACTGAATTTAAGATTGGGAAGGTGAGAAGCTGCAATTGGTACAGATTCACCCATCCCTATTGAAAACTCAGGTTGGCCGACGGTTGCCAGAGGATGGCTCACTATCCGCAGGAGTCTTCTGTTTGAAGGGCTGCCTGGCCCAAGTCCCTAAAATGGTAGAGCAGAAGCAGCCTTGCAGTTGCCCATTCTTGAAAGAAAGATGCATCCACATTAAAGATCTGATTCCTACATTGTGAGTAGGGAGGGATCGATGGACCTCCATCTCTTTGTCATCCTTAAATTCAGTTATCCACATTTCTGCAGCGATTTGTAATTAAAAAAAAAACACTCATGAAAATTAATCAGTGTCTTAGTGTGAGTTTCCCTAAAAAATTTATTTTTGTATGTAGTTGTAATGAATGTACCTAATTTGCAAGCAATTTCCCTTACTATAACACATTTTTGTACATTATTTTCAGCAATATATTCATTGTTATGCATGCAGCACAGACACATTTTTGTAAACACTGGAGAACTGTATTGTAAAATTAAAAGAAGTGTTGAGTTTTGAAGGAGGGCTATGTTTCGGTTCTCGTTTGGGAAAGTTTGAATTGAGTAGCTTCGCTTTTAAATGCAAACTGAATTGAATTTCTCCCGCATCCCTAATTGTAAGGAATGTAAGGAACAGGCTTCCGGACAAGGAAGTAACTCTGGGAACTCATTGGGGAATTAGCCAGCCTCTAGAGAATCTTGCTTAAAGTGCTACTTTACGGAACGTTTTGTGAGAAAACTCACAAAGCCTCTGTTTTCTGTCTCCTTTCTTTAAGGCTTACCATTTTCGCAAGTTTGGCCATTTTCAGCCAGTGGGATCCTAACCTGGAGGAAGATGATCTTATAGCACCTGGAGATGAGACATCATTCTCTAAGAGGATATGGAAACTCTGCAGCTCCTATTTACTTTGCACTGGGCACCCCTCCTCTTTTCCCTTATTCTCCGCAAAGTTAAAACTCCTGGATCTGGTTGCAAGCGTTTAGTTTTGCAGTTTAGGGCTGGTTTCTTAGGGGCATTTATTCATTTATTTTATTACATTCACATCCCCCCTTTCCTCTATGGAGCTCCATTGTTTCCCTGCTCCCCAATTTAGCCTCACAACAACCCTGTGAGGTAGGTTTATGCTGAGACACAATGACTGGCCCAAGGTCATCCAGTGAATTTCATGGCTGAGTTGGGTCTTGAACCTCGTCCCCCCAGGTCCTAGTCCAATATTCTAACCACTGCACCACACTGAATAAGGTCATTGAAAGAGATGACTTTTGAGCAGCGTGTCAAGAAGCAAGTGAGTATGTTTTTGTGGCCTACAAGAAAAGGGTCTTTTCCCACCTATTAGAGATTTTTGTAATTAAGCCGTATATAAACTGTTGAAATAAATGAGTAAATAAAATTGTTTAAATAGCTTTTTTCTGTTGTTTTGACTTGAAAATGAGCTTTTAAAACAGTAATGACATATACCGTATTTTTTGCTCTATAAGACTCACTTTTTCCCTCCTAAAAAGTAAGGGGAAATATGTGTGCGTCTTATGGAGCGAATGCAGGCTGCGCAGCTATCCCAGAAGCCAGAACAGCAAGAGGGATTGCTGCTCTCACTGCACAGTGATCCCTCTTGCTGTTCTGGCTTCTGAGATTCAGAATATTTTCCCCCCTTGTTTTCCTCCTCCAAAAACTAGGTGCGTCTTGTGGTCTGGTGTGTCTTATAGAGCGAGAAATACGGTAATTGTTTTTCAAAAACTTTCTAGCATCTTTGACAGACATATATCTATTTTTTGTTCACATCGCCAAAAACACCGCAGCAACGTTATACACCATTGTGGGACGTTATACACCATCTGGGAACGGAAAAGAAATGAACCATCACTTTTGCTTCTCGACGAAAAGTTTCCTAGTTTTTCCTGCCTTATATTAGCTGCAAAGGAAGAGACGTGCTGGCTTAGAGAAAAGTCCACCCCTCTTTTTTATTCTCTAAAGTATGGGGCTAGAAAGACTCTGACAACAAAAACTCTGTCCCTAACATTCAGAAGCACAAATGAATCCCTCAGATTAAATAGCAGACGAGGCTTCACTATTTAAAAGATTTCTCCGGGGTACGTAACTAGAGAGGAGCTAATTAGGGACAAAGCAGCAGTATTATTACGACTGATCATATCACTCTTGGTGTAATCTGGAGTGATGTCTAAGAAGACCCAGGGAAGCTAGCCTTTTGTAGCAAAAGTTACTCCATACTGCTATCATACTAATACTCAGCAACAACTGAGCAAGCTTTTTCTAGGGTAGAATTTCCCCACGAACCACAGTTGGTATCCAAAAAGCTACATGTGGGTGTGTCCAGCTGAATGTTCCACTTTTGTTATTTGAATGCTAGATGGTAAAAGCTATGGTTTTCCCAGTAGTGATGTATGGAAGTGAGAGCTGGACCATAAAGAAGGCTGATCGCCAAAGAATTGATGCTTTTGAATTATGGTGCTGGAGGAGACTCTTGAGAGTCCCATGGACTGCAAGAAGATCAAACCGATCCATTCTGAAGGAAATCAGCCCTGAGTGCTCACTGGAAGGACAGATCTTGAAGCTGAGGCTCCAATACTTTGGCCACCTCACGAGAAGAGAAGACTCCCTGGAAAAGACCCTGATTCTGGGAAAGATGGAGGGCACAAGGAGAAGGGGACGACAGAGGACGAGATAGTTGGACAGTGTTCTCGAAGCTACCAGCATGAGTTTGACCAAACTGCGGGAGGCAGTGGAAGACAGAAGTGCCTGGCGTGCTCTGGTCCATGGGGTCACGAAGAGTTGGACACGACTAAACGACTAAACAACAACAACAACAACAACAAATGGTGACACACAGCCTAAATGCATGACTGACAAGTGCCCAATTTGTAGGTGTTCCTTCATCTCTCTCCTCTAAATATACTGTGGGACATAGCTGGGTTACCTTTACAGCAAGGTTGAATTATATGGGACTGCCTTCAAGAAGCGTCCAAAAACTTCATCTGGTACAAAATGTGGTGCTTTAACCAGAAAGGATATTGTTTCTGGAGCACACAACTCCTTTTTACATCAACATCATTGGCTTCTGAGCTCAGTTTGAAGTACTGGGGAAGGAATCTAGCTCAGTGGTGGAGCACCTGCTTTGCATGCAAAAGGTTCTAGGTTCAATCCCTGGCATCTCCAGGCAGGGCTGGGGGAGAAGCCCATCTGAACTCCTTGAGAGCTGCTGCCAGTCAGTGCAGACAATACTGGGCTAGATGGACCAAGAGTCTGACTCAGTATAAGGCAGTTTCTCATTCTCCTCTGCTTGTTCTTACCTTTAAAGCCCCCCAAACCTTGGGTCCAAGATGTTTAAAGGACCAGCTTAGCAGCCTTGTAGCTGGCATTGCTTTGGAATTTTAAGAAACCAAAAACTCAAGTGCTGTTTCGAAATCGGTGGTTAAAACCAGTGCAGTTTTGAAAGGTTGAGCCTGCCATCTTCATCTTCATCATCTTCATCATTTTATTTGTATGCCGCCTTTCCATAGTTAAAACAATGCTCAAGGCGGCTTACAGCATGACAAGATTTACATAACTACCAATGTAACAAAAGTCATAAGCAATAAATAATTCAAGTCAGTAAATGATTCAAGATAGCATTTGATTATATCCAAACATAGGCAAAACTCTGCTCTTTGAAATCAAGGATCATGCAACATGTAGTTTCCGTATCCTAAGAGGTGTCCCAATGCATAGCAAACAAACACTTCCAAAATACATAGTTTATATAATAAATGATTTATAAACCACAGGATGAAAAAACTCTGGGATATCCAGCCTCATATAACTTAATTTGCTTAAGTCTAATTCATACAGGAAGGTGTTAATACCGTAAAGTGAGCTGTCCTGCCATGCTTAGCTATGTCACATCCCCTCACCTTGGAAGAAAATAGGTAAGCAAACCTATTGTTGTACCCAGTACACCTGAGATGCTCTGTGTGTGAAGAGGTTGGACTGGCTTCACCAGCTCAGCCACATGGCTCTCACTAGTCACTCTTGAGTTCCAATACCAATAATTTAGAAGCTTTGTAACCACTTTGTAACTAAACTAAGTTTTACTGCCTGTGCAATTTTTCTGACTTATGTATGAGAAAGCACATGAACCTGACCTTTGATGAATTTGTAAATAAACCAATTTTAACCTGCTAAACGTGGTCTTTTCCCATACTTGGGGAAGAGGAAAATTTTGGAATTCACTTGGAAGGACATATTTTAAAGGCCTTACAGCCTATATATCCATGCTTTGCTGCATTTTTTGTGACTTTAAATCTCTGCTGGGGTTCTCTCACCAAAGAGTCCTTGCTCCAAACTAGTATCTTGGTATCCAGGAATTCTTATATATATACAGCCTCAAGCAGACTGCTATTCTTCCTTCCACAACTGGCCTTGCCCTGCCAGCAAGTCTTGGGGTGAACTATTTGGTGATTAACCCAGGGCATTCTGAAATGCTGGCCTGGACTACGGAATGGATCTGTCACAAACATTACAGCCCTGCCCCATAAATCTGTATGATTCAGACTCCCTCCTTCATGGTGTTTCCGCGTTGGCTTAAGGCCTTTTTGTCTCAGCAGCCCTTTGAGCTGTCTGATGTTTGAATGCTTTACGCATGGTTCCCAGTATTTGTTACTGGTTTTATCTGCTGCTTCTTTTGCTATTCCACATTTAGCTTTAAAGTGGATGGTTTTAATTTTTTTGATGTTAGCTAATTTATGCTTCTGAGTGTGCAACTTTAAGAACTCCCCCCCCCCCTTTGTATTCCCTTTTCCTTTTGTGTTCTTAGCCTGAGAGCAGGTATTACATTAGAAACAATTCTTGTAAGCTGCTCTGAGAGCCTTTTTGTCTACAGAGCAGGGTGGAAAAGGCTATAAATAAATAATAAATACAATAAACAAAATGTATTCATAAAATAATAAAAGTAAATAACTGGAAAGGTGGGACATAAATGTTCAGCTGTATCAATTACTAGATCTTGGATTTGTCGAAGAGGCACTTTGTGTCATTAAAATTAATCAGCAACTTCTAAGCATTGACAGACAAACATTTCCAAAAGGCGAACATTTGGAAAGGGTTCCAAATTGGAAAAGTCCGATTTGGATTTGGACATTATGTGGAATGTCAGATTTGTGTGGATTTTCATTTCAGTTCTACTGAAGGTGCAGATGGCATTGGATGTGTAAGCAAGCAGAAGCCTGTGTCTTGCCAATCTTATGAAAGTGTGCCTTAATTTGATCTCCCTTCTTGAGTCATTACAGACTCTTGCGTCTTGTGTTTCTTTCGGTGAACAGCTACTTCCCAGTAGCTCACCAAAAGCGACGTGCATTGCCCTAACAGAGAGATCTAAATGAGATTGGAAAGATCGTCTTAATTAGCTTCAAAATCCTGCTAATTAGAGGCCTCGCTACATTAAAACATTGCTTCAGTGACCAGACCGGGTCACAGCTACAAATGAACCCTGATGAAGAAAAAAGTGCTTTGCTACGGCAAGCAGCTGGATCCAATCCACCTCCAGGGGTTTGTGAAAGGAAAGGATGTTTTAAGTTTGACTTCAGTGTCTCCTGAGGATAACTTGGGACTCCCCCTTGCCAGCACATGTGACATTAGGGCCCCCACAGCCTTTCAGCCTAAGGCCTTCAAGACAAGTTTCATTGCCACCACAACAAGTCATGTCCCCTTAAAGGGAACAGGAAAAGACAGATGTGCTGGAAAGCAAGACTTCGTGTGTGTGTAGAAGGCCTAGACTGGACAGATCAACTCGTCCTTTTGACAGACAGAACATCCGTCTTAGGCTTCTGTCACTGTGGTAGGGGAGCGTTCCTGTTCATTGCACTGTTTTCATCTTCATCCCATGGGTCTATTCAGGGGACTGCGAGATGGGCATATATTTGTGGGGAAGTAGTAGAGCATAGTACGAATGGACAAAGCTATCAGTTCTGGTTTCTCTCAGTTTCTAATTTTTCCAGTCTTAAGTTCACCAAATTTCTGCATCATTCTGCCCTTTTTCTTTCCATTTTTAAAGGCCTCACAAAAATTCATCAGCATGTTAATGTGCATTTCTCCTCATAAATCACTGTATATTTTGGATATACTACTGTATATAAGTTGTTTGTGAGTCCATTTGCCAGTGCTCTTTTTGTAACAGTAGTCACCAGCATGGAATACCATCACTGCTTGGTTTTTTTAACCACTCATGGCAGCTGTTTTATGCTGGGAACCCTGGTATTTTTACCATGGTATGCATGCCAGCACATCATGTTTTAACAACAACAGCAATCCCAACCCAAACCTATTGCTGTTTGGTGTGCATTTGGACACCTCTATTGGAGATAACTAGACACAAATTTGAATCAAAACAGCCAACTGAGCCTTTCAAAACTACAGTGGTTTCTTAGATTTTCCCAGCAATGCCAGGCACAAGTCTAAAAAGTTAAAAAGTTAAGCAGCTTAAAATCCTTATGAAACGACAGGTAAAATGCAGCTAAAAATTATTTGTACCTGGGCCTAAAGTATGATGCTAAAAGGCTTGTGGAAATAAAAAGGTCTTTAGCAGCTGAATAGATGTTAATATGGGTGTCAGGTAAGCCTGACTAGAAAAGGCATTCCAAAAATAGCAAGTCACCAGAAAAAGTCCTTCTCCTTTAGTAACCGGCTACCTCATCTGTTTAGACTGAACAAGCGTTCAGGGGGAGCCTGAGGAGAGTTCCAAGGGCCAGAAAGAGAAGCCTGGAGGGCCACATTTTGGCCCTGAGCCTGAAGTTCCCTACCCTAGTTCCTGGGCATTAACATGGAATCATGGGATGCCCCAGCAGGTCCCTTGGAAAGGCAGCTGGGATGAGCATGCTGGGATTTGCAATCTCCAGCTGAGGGGGATGGAGTCGAGTAGAAGAAAAGTGACCCAAGTTACAAAAACATGTGAACTGTACTAGGTATACATCTTTTTTAAAACCATGGCCATCTCCCACCCTAAAAGGGCACTTCATAGTTTGGTTTATCCAAATGCACCTCCATAGGAACATATTTTGCTGCATCCCATTTGTCCATCTGGCCCAGTATTGTCTGCTCTGACTGGCAGCTGCTCTCCAGGACCCAGGCAAAGCGAGGCTGTCCCCACAATCAGGGGCTGCCAACCCTTTTGGGCCAGTCAGCCTTTCTGGAATCTTGATAAAGAACCGGGGGCACCGGTCACAAAATGGCTGCCAGGAGGTGCATAGCATAAAGCAAATCAGCTGCCATACAGCATGGTTTAATAGCTGCCACATCTCAACTGTAAAAGAGAAAGTACTGCTAAATGGTGTGGACATGGTCTCCTGCCCACTCTGCCCAATGTACATTGGCCACTGCTGGTATGGGAGAAGCCAAGCCAGGGCAAACAGGAAGTGAGCAAGAACAGCAGACACTCTCTGATGCATTGTGGGTTTTTTAGAGGATAGCTCCCAAGAGCTTTCATAGGTGCCATAAGAGATACTGGCAGGCACACTGGTGCCCACAGGCACCACATTGGCGAACCCTGCGCTACCTGACCGTTTTTACTGGGGTTGAACCTGCAACCTTCTGCAGGCAAGCCATGAACTCTACCCCTGATTGGTGGTCCCGTTCCCCCATTGTTAGACGGGTGCAAAGGATGCAAAAAGATTCCACTCGCTCCCCCTAAAAAAAAGCCCAAGCAAATCTATTCTCTTCCTCTTTGAGGTCTTGCTAGGATTGCCCCAGTTCTGCAAAACACGAGATTCACATTGGATCAGAAAGGTGTATAAATGTGGGGCTGCTTTCCGGAGCACTGAGGCTCGCCCTATTGCAGGCTGACAGAATGAACTTCAGTTGACGCCCCCGGCTGTTCCTTTCCAGTTCAGCTGTTCCATTTCAGGCTGCAGAGCCAGTGGAAGGAAGCTAAAAGATCGCTTCACTGACCAGCCAGTACATTAACTGCCCTGTTGCCCTGATCAGATGCGGTTTTACAGACAATGGCCACCGGCTGTTTAGGCAATGTATAAATTAACATAGGCTACACATACTAGGAACATATTTAAATGAGAGGCGAAGGACCCTTTATTTGTCAATCACTTCGCGCTCCGCTCACATTTGCTTATTTCTTCAGAAGCATTTTTTTTGGGGGGGAGGGGTCATTAATACCTCCTGCTGTTTGCCACCACAGAATGAGGAAGGGGAAGACAGGAGGTGTAACTTAAATGATCCAGCATTCATTTTGCCCACTGCTCCTCTCCAATTTAATTAATACAATAATAAACAGATCCCTTGGAATTTGCTTCTCTCTCTCTGCCTTTCGCTCAATCTCATAGTCTGGCTCTGTAACTTATGACCTTCAAGTCAAAACACCTTTATTTCTGCTCACTCTATAATAGGCCTGGCACAGAGGGATCCAGAATCTCAACTCTCACATGAGCCGCTTGGAAAACAGGAACCCTATGCAACAGTTTTCCTAAAAGCTCAAAGGGATTACCCACCTCAGTCATTCTTTCACAACAGCGCTGTAAGGTAGGCTGTCATAGCACAGTGACTATACTGGAGCTGCAATCCCGCCCCCAGTTCAAACATCTCCCCTTCCATGTGGCATTTTGCCGTTGGGAGTTTTGCACTTTAAAATGTGTCTGTTTTAGAAGCCTTTTTGTATTTGGGTTGTTGGTGTCAAATTCTGCAAGCCACCACAAGTATTTTGTAAAGAAAGGCAAGTCCAATAAAACAGAGAAAAGTCACTGAACATGTGTCCCTCAGCGGCAGTCTACAGTGGTACAGTCCAGCAAGACCTGCAGTAGTCAAGCTCTGTCAACAGACTAGGGTCCTCCTGGAGCATACCACTTTAGAACTGAGGGAACCAGTGAGCAAATGACAGAGAGCTAGAGAAGAGCACTGCAGCTTAGGAGGCTGCCCAAGTCCGGAATTGATCTGCATCCAAAGTAAACAAATAAGCACTAATTTATATCCCACACTTTTGCTGTTGCATTTCTCTTTGGTACTTTCACTTATATATCCACTTTTATGCACATTTCCCCTTAATATATTCATTTTTGTAAACATTTAGTTGGAGAACTGCACCGCAACATTTGTAAATATGTGTGGATTTTGAAGGATGGCTGTTTCATTTCTCATACAATTTGAGCTGTTGTTGTTGAAAATGTTGATTTGCTAGATTCAGCTTTAAATGTGAACTGAATCAAATTTTGCTCCCATTCCTACTGGCAACACAGCAACATCTGCAGCAGGTGCTTAAGCAGAGGTTAGGCAGAGACCTGTCAGGGGCGCTGCAGATTAGAAGACCACCCAGTCCCATTCCAAAACTAAAAATCATAAGATTCTGTGGTGTGAGGTGGATCCCACATGATTTTGTGCCTCATGATCCTAATGCTCATGTAGTTTGGCTCTCACCAGGAGCAGCGAGTGTGGTGGGGAAGAGCAGTGAAGCTGCTGCTGTTGCAGCCTACCTGGATGTGGATGGATCGGGCAGAGCAGTGATGACATCAGGGCTGCACAGATGTGAGGGCAGAGGAAGCCAGGCACTCCCACTGCTGCATTTGAGCATCCCTGACCTCATACCTTCCAGGTAAGCTGCAGTGACAATGGAGTCCAGGGGATGTCTCTGCATCTCTGCCCTGCCACACTGGATGCTACTGGCTCTCACTTCTCCTCAGCGCAATGGGCACAGAGGGGCCTTTGGTAGCTGATACTTTTGAAGCCCCAGTAACAGAGATCTGGAGCTACAAATTTCTGCCATCTGTAGAAATCAAACAATGTTTTCCTTGGAAGCACTCAGAAGTGGGGGAAGCACCAAGTTAATGGGACTCATATGTCTTAGGTTTTTTTTTATTTAAAAAATGCTTCTAAATCAAGAGTGGCAGATGCAGGACGAAGCAAGAATTGAAGGGGGAAGCCCTGGGAACAGAACAAGATGAGAGTTCCTGCAAGGATGCTTGGTGCCAGACAGTTTGTTTCCAGAAATTTGCTTGTTGTTCTGCTGCTGCTGCTGTTAACATTTGATACCATCATTTTTCTTCATGTCATATTCCTTGAGCACCAAACACTATATTCCTCTATCCATCTACCCAAGATTTTGAACTTTATATTTAATTGCAAAATGAGCCAGAAAGAAATAAAACTTCGAACGTATATTCAGCATTTGATTGTTGTTGCTGCTGTCGTTGTTTGATCTGAAATTCAACTTGGTGAGTGTCAGGGTTGGGTCACTAACAGCAGACTGAGGCAAGCAAGAAGTTGGGAACCAGGAGCTTGTTGGGGAAGCCAGCATTCTAGGCTGAAGGATCAGTCAGGGCCGAAGGGCAATCCAGATGGCAGGATGAATGGGGATGATGAAAGTCAGGACCAAAGATTATGTCGGAACCAAAGGCTTGTGCCCCGGGGGAGGTCACTTTGGTGCTGCTATTGCAGCAGTTGGACTTCATCCCTGGAAGTGCACTCCATTGTCTCTCATGACAGACAGGTTCCAACAACTTGGGCTGCATAGAACTGCATTTCAAAATTAAGAGAAGTATGTTTTGGTTCGCATATTTTTTCGGAACATGCAAGTTAGGTACGTTTGCCTTTAAATGCCAACTGAATATACTGGTAATTTCTCTCCCATCCCTACTTCCTATCCAGGAAGATTCAGTGGCCAGTCAATCCAGTGCTGGAAGGTTCTTCTCTAAGATGTTCAGTGGTTCACCATATAGGGTAGTTGTTCCTGGCAGCCAGGGATACTTTTGGAAACTATGACACCATAATTCCCATCCCGCATATGAAAAAAACCTCCAATTCCCAACCTAGTGGGCTGCTGCTGTGCCCAGTGCAACATGGCATGTTCAGCCATCATGATTGCATCATAACTGCATCATAATTGCAACCAATTTTCCTAACATAAAGCATTTCATATGCGATTTTCAATAATATATGCATTTTTAGGCACACTTTATCCCAGCACATGTATTTTTGTACATATTATGTAGCTGGAGAACTGCATAACAAAATTCAGAAAAGTGTGAATTTCTAAGGATTGCTGAGTTTGGTTTGCATATTGCTTTGGAAAGTGTGAATTAGGCAAGTATGCCTTTAAATGAGAAATGAACCCAATTTTTCTCCCCCACCCCAATTCCTACTGGAAACCCAAATCCAGGAGCAGAAACCTGTCTCTGCGTCTTCATAGCTTAACTCTCCACCCATGCTTTTGGGTCCTGCTTGCTTCGCAGCGCTGCAGACTGGAGCAGTCAGAAGTACAGGAGCAGAAAAGCCCTTCAGGCAACCTGTGTTCAGTGAGCCTCTCATCGCGAAGAGGTGATTAATGCCCTTCTGCTCATGTGCCTTGCCGTTCTTTTCTCCTCCTTGAGTGCCTTCCTCCATTCCCCTCTGCAAAGATGGTGCTGCAGGTTTCCTGCAGGTGGGGAGACTCTGGACGGAACTGATTCTTAAAAATAAAAATAAAAATCAGAGGAGAATGAAGTACCGTATTTTTCGCCCTATAAGACGCACTTTTTCCCCTCCAAAAATGAAGGGGAAATCTGGGTGCGTCTTATGGGGCGAATGCAGGCTTCGCGGACCTCTCCGCTAGCAGCGGGAACGCTCCCGCTGCTGGCGGAGGGGTGCCTGCATGCCGAAGCCTGCGCGCGCTGAGCTCAGCGCGCCCAGGCTTCGCGGACCTCTCCGCTAGCAGCGGGAACGCTCCCGCTGCTGGCGGAGGGGTGCCTGCATGCCGAAGCCTGCGCGCGCTGAGCTCAGCGCGCCCAGGCTTCGCGGACCTCTCCGCTAGCAGCGGGAACGCTCCCGCTGCTGGCGGAGAGGTGCCTGCATGCCGAAGCCTGCGCGCGCTGAGCTCAGCGCGCCCAGGCTTCGCGGACCTCTCCGCTAGCAGCGGGAACGCTCCCGCTGCTGGCGGAGAGGTGCCTGCATGCCGAAGCCTGCGCGCGCTGAGCTCAGCGCGCCCAGGCTTCGCGGACCTCTCCGCTAGCAGCGGGAACGCTCCCGCTGCTGGCGGAGAGGTGCCTGCATGCCGAAGCCTGCGCGCGCTGAGCTCAGCGCGCCCAGGCTTCGCGGACCTCTCCGCTAGCAGCGGGAACGCTCCCGCTGCTGGCGGAGGGGTGCCTGCATGCCGAAGCCTGCGCGCGCTGAGCTCAGCGCGCCCAGGCTTCGCGGACCTCTCCGCTAGCAGCGGGAACGCTCCCGCTGCTGGCGGAGGGGTGCCTGCATGCCGAAGCCTGCGCGCGCTGAGCTCAGCGCGCCCAGGCTTCGCGGACCTCTCCGCTAGCAGCGGGAACGCTCCCGCTGCTGGCGGAGAGGTGCCTGCATGCCGAAGCCTGCGCGCGCTGAGCTCAGCGCGCCCAGGCTTCGCGGACCTCTCCGCTAGCAGCGGGAACGCTCCCGCTGCTGGCGGAGGGGTGCCTGCATGCCGAAGCCTGCGCGCGCTGAGCTCAGCGCGCCCAGGCTTCGCGGACCTCTCCGCTAGCAGCGGGAACGCTCCCGCTGCTGGCGGAGGGGTGCCTGCATGCCGAAGCCTGCGCGCGCTGAGCTCAGCGCGCCCAGGCTTCGCGGACCTCTCCGCTAGCAGCGGGAACGCTCCCGCTGCTGGCGGAGGGGTGCCTGCATGCCGAAGCCTGCGCGCGCTGAGCTCAGCGCGCCCAGGCTTCGCGGACCTCTCCGCTAGCAGCGGGAACGCTCCCGCTGCTGGCGGAGAGGTGCCTGCATGCCGAAGCCTGCGCGCGCTGAGCTCAGCGCGCCCAGGCTTCGCGGACCTCTCCGCTAGCAGCGGGAACGCTCCCGCTGCTGGCGGAGACGTGCCTGCATGCCGAAGCCTGCGCGCGCTGAGCTCAGGGCGCCCAGGCTTCGCGGACCTCTCCGCTAGCAGCGGGAGCCAGCACTGGGCTCCCACGGCTTGCAGAGAGCTGCCTGTTTGGGGGCTGGGGTCGGGGGAAGCTCGGGCTTCCCCAACCCCGCGCCTGGGGGGGAAATAATTTTTTTCCTTTATTTCCCCCCCAAAAAACTAGGTGCGTCTTATGGGACGGTGCGTCCTATAGGGCGAAAAATACGGTAAGCAAGAAAAAAGAACGAGTGCCATTACAGCAGAAGGCCAGAGGGCATGTCCCACAGATCCACTTATCCCTTAGTTTGCAGAAAACAAAGTTGTGGAGGATCATATGAAGAGCCAGGCTAGATCAGGCCGAAAGCCTATCTAGACCAGCATCGTTTCTCACGGAGGCCAACCAAATGTCTCTGGGAAGCTCACAAGCAGAATATAAGCACAACAACGCTCTCACACTCTTGGACCCCGGCAACTGGTATTCAGAAGCATATTGCACAACTGAAGGGGTGGGGTGGTGGAATGCAGCCTCTCCAGACCCTTCAGGGTGCAGGAAAGTAGCAGCAACCCCAAATGGCACACACTGTTTGATGAAACTGCAACAGGACAGCAAGGCTGGAGGGAAACCGGACAAGAGGCTTTTCCCATAGGCATTTTTAGTTCACATTTTCAGTTTAGAGGGAAACTTCAAAACTAGCCCCTTGCACAGCGTGAGCTAAACAAACTTGGAAGGTTTACAAAGGAGCAGCAGTTTATAAGGTGTTTTTAATTTGTGTTTTATATATGAAGGGACTTCCTTAGCATGGCTTTTTATTGAGAGGCCTCTCTTGCCCTAAGATGTCGGCTAGAAACCCTGTTGTGCATGCTTTGGCTCTAGGTCCTTAACAAACTAACTAGTGTTTATTATCTAAACAATAATAGTAAAAGCAGAGGGAATTGGTGGGAGGGGGCTCAGGGCAAATTGTCAAATGGCTGGAAGCCTGCTCAAGTGTATATCAATTGCCATCTCCTGGGTTGTTGTAAATGCTTTGTGTCCTGTTCCCCCCCTCCCCCAAAAGTCTGCTGACAGCATCTTTTATTCCAAAAGAACCTGATTGATGAGGATATGGACCTTATGTTGTGGCGTGCTGGTGTGGTGTCTGTCTTTGGCCACAAGAAATAGATGTTAGAGGGCAAACTTTGTAGTTGCTCTTTGTCTTTCCCATTCCACCCCACCCCTTAAACATAATTTAGTAAGCCTGGATTGAACTGGTATACAAAGTACACGATAGAAGAAAGCTGGAACTAGTTGTTGCAGAGCAGTTGCTAAAAGGAACAGCTAGCATTTGCTTCTTCCTCATAATATCTGGAGTGTGACATGCCTGACATCACATTTCCTAACGTGGGGAGAACAGCTCATTTGAAGCATGGTGATGTCTCATTGCATTTTGTAGGACTAGGTATCACTGGGTTGAAGGGGAGAGGGCAGTAGCAGCCAGTCCAATGCTCCCAGTGCTGTGCCTGCACTGCATCGACCTACTCTCTGCCTCACCCTTCCCCCCCCCCTCACAGTTGCCATCAAGGACTTCCAAATCAGTAAGAAAATATACCCCCTGCTACTTTGCCAGCTGCTACTGGGAGAGGGAGAGGCGTGGCTGCTCTTTTTAGCAAAAGTTCCATATTATTTGCAAGCCCTCATTCCAGGCCAAGGTTCTGGATAATTTGAGGACTTAGCTGGATCATAATTGCCTGGGAGCTCTTGAGACCCAGCCCTCAGAGCTCCCTGGTGATAATGTCCTTGAGCCTGGGTCATCGTCCCAAGAGGCCTCATGTATTCAGAAAAGGAACTTCCTGTAGACTTCAGGAAAGGGGAACCTGTAGCCCCCTATATGGCCTAGGACCCTCGTACCTACGGGACCGCCTCTCCTGGTATGCCCCACAAAGGAACTTACGGTCTTCAAACAAAAACATCCTGAAGGTCCCAGGCCACAGAGAGGTTAGGCTGGCCTCAACCAGAGCCAGGGCTTTTTCAGCTGTGGCTCCGATCTGGTGGAACGCTCTGTCACAAGAGACTAGGGCCCTGCAGGACTTGACATCTTTCCACAGGGCCTGCAAGACAGAGCTGTTCCACCAGGACTTTGGCCAGGGCACAGCCTGACTCCCTCCTTTGGCAATCCTCACAGAACTCTAGCCCAATGGTTGCCATTAATCTGTTTTGAATTAATTTTATAATGAAATGATTTTAGAATGTTTTATCATTTTACTGTTGTTAGCCGCTCTGAGCCCAGCTTCGGCTGGGGAGGGTGGGATATAAATATTATTTTTTTTAAAAAAAGATGTTGTTGGGACTTCCAGCTCCCATCAGCCGCAGCCAGAATGGTCGGTGGTCCAGGATGTTGCAGTGCAACAACATCTGGAGGGCCACAGGTTCCCCGTCCTCTGTGTTACTGAATCCTCTTAACTGAAGATGCCAGGGGCTGATCAAGATATCTTCTGAACACCTGAAGCATCTGCTCAGCTGCAGATCTAATGTCCTTCCTCTGGAATTAGCCATGGAGGCCAAGGGACCTAAAACGAAAGAGCCTTTCTCATTTCCCTCTTCAACCTGCCTCCACCTGACCAGTTTTTCCACACTTTATTTAAAGTTTACAAATGTGCTGAAGAGGAGAGAGAAAGTGGCACATCCCCTTTGTGGAATGGTGTTTAAAATAAAAAAAAATATTTTAAAAAATCCCCGTTAAGTTCCTGTACATGCTGACAGTTTTACAATTTACATGACAGCTGGCTTGCTCGGAGGAGGGCTCCGTTAATTAAAATAACACAAAGAGGGAGAGAAGCGAAATCGTGTCAGCGGATAATTAATTCGGAGCAGGGCAACCGGGCCGTGTGCTGCTCCTGCGAACAAAACTCGGCAGGAATTCACAGCATTGCAGGGCACAGAGATGTTTACACCTCCTGGAACCGCCCTGGCCTCGGGGGCTCTGCATTGTGGCACACTATGCAGTGTTGCCAGAATGCACAGCGAGGTGTTTTCTATGCACGCCTTTCTACGTTGGACGCTGAGCAGGAGAGGGTGATACCTTTGGCTGCTGTCGATATTCAAGTGTAACCTTGGCCGGTCTCCCTTCTCATGTTGCATCCTTCTTTCAGAAATAGATTCGAGATGACCAAGTGCTTCGTTTGCAGGGCCCACTATATTTTAAGAATATAAGAAGAGGCCTGCTGGGTCAGGCCAAAGGCCCATTTTGTCCAGCACCCTTTTCTCACAGTAGCCAGATAGATGCCCCTATGGGAAACCTGCAAGCAGGGCATGAATCAACAGCCTCCCTCCTCACTCTTGCCTTCCTTTACGCAAGAACCTCACTGGAACAGACCGATGTGACTTATCTTGTCTGGAATCTTGGTCTCCACATTGACCAGCTATGGATGCTTAAGAACAGCCTGGTGGATCAGGCCAAGGTCCCATCTAGTTCGGCATCCTCTTCTCACAGTGGCCAACCAAATGTCTGTGGGAAAGTGGGACATGACCGCAGCAGCCCTCTTCCCCAGGTGCAATGTCCAGCAACTGGTATTTAGAGGCATACATCCTCCAACAATGGAGGTACAACACAGCTATCGTGGTTAGATAGCCTTATCCTCTGTGAATTTCCCTAATCTTCTTCTAAAGACTTTAAGGTTAGTCACCTATTGGGGTGGGAATTCTACAGTCTTAACTACTTTCCAGATAGTGGTCTAGAGGTTGGGTGTGCATTTTGCCACATCGTCCAATCCATTCATTGACTACCTCCAGAATCAGAGTCGATGTGCTGAAGAACATGAGCGGCAGAGTCTTGCTTGCAATGTGTCTTGCTTGCAAGCCTTCCGGCAGGCATCTGTTTGGCCACTGTGAGAACAGGATGCTGCACTAGATGAGCTTTGCTTTGATCCAGAATGGCTCTTCTAAGGTTTAGGTATTTATTTTAAGAAATTAGTAGACTTCAATCAAAAGGTCACAACACAGTAAATAATAAACAATGTTATGTAAATATGTAACATAATATCAGTAAAATACAAAAAACCTCACACCATTTATATAAATACATTTCATCATAATCAACAAAACATAATAGTACATGTTACATGGTAAGCAACGCATAGCCAATCCAGCAATAAAGAACCCAATGATATATGAAGTCCTACTCAGAGTAGACCCATTAAAATGAATGACCCAAACTCGGTCAAGTTCATTAACATCAATGGTCTTCTCCTGAGTAGGACTGGCATTGAATATCACCCCCTGGTTTTTTTTGGCCAGGCTTTGTAATAAATTCGGCATACTAGAACAGTGAGGATTACTCACAGTCAAATAACCTGTGCAGGACTTGAAGGCAACAGTCATCGGCATCCATGGGAATTTTTTCTTGTGAGGCATATACTACAAATGAATGAACCTATGTAACAGGCATCAGATATCAAACTCCACTTCTCGTAGATCTGGTGACTAAGGCTGTGTTCATACTATGCCTTTAAATCACATTCAAAGAACATTCTTTCCCTCAAATAAATCTGGCACTGGAGTTTAAGGGTTGCTACGAATTGTAGCTCTGTGCCCAGGATTATTTGAGGGAATGCGATTTAAAGGCATGGTGTATTTGCAGCCTCCTGAGGAACCTGAATTCTAGGCCCCTGTTATTACTCAATGACTAGATCTGTTGTGGGTAGACCTGGCACCCAAACATATTTACTCAACACTGAAACCCTCAGTTCTTTCTCTGGTTCCTTTCATTCCCTCCAGCTCTTAACTAATTGACCTGCTGCTGCAGTCAACTCCAAATCCCCCCACCAACTGCATTTCCCTAAAAACCCCAATACAGAAGGGTAACAACACTTTAGTCTTATGTCCAACACCACTCTAATTCCCACCACTCCCTCCAGCAAAATAGGTGTAGCAGGACTCACGTAACCAGGCTCTTTCAGACAGGGGATGGGGAAATCTGTCCATTTCAGTTTCTCTCAGTTTCTCATTTTTCCAGTCTTAAGTTCAGTTCTCCACATTTCCGTTCTTGAAGATGAACCAGCATTTTCATACAAACTACTCCTAATAGACGCTTTTTTTGTATTCAGTTTTGCCTAATATAGACATTCATGCAAAGCAATTTCCCCCCATATTTTTCTACACATTACCTGGGTGGAGAATTCAGAAAATTCAGAGAAGTGCAAATTTCAGAGGATGGCTGTGTTTTGGATCTCATGCAGATCAGGTAAGTACACCTTTAAATGTGTATTGAATCTGACTTCCCCTCCATTCCAACTCTCAGCCACCGCCACCTTGTTTTTTGTGATAAAAACAGTCTATCCCTAGTGACACCACACAACCAGAGGCCCTGATAGGAGCCTCTAGTCAATTGCTTTCATTGCTCTCTGGACACTCGATCCTCCACCATCCTCCCTACAGCCAAATAGCTTCCAGGCTGAGGACCAGCTGCAGCAGAGGCTCTTAGGATGCTTATTTATCTCACTGACACAGCTCCCATCATCCCATTGCATGATAAGCTATCCAACAGAAGTCAAAGCAAGGCATGGCACCCTTCTTGCATTCCCCCGCCCCAGTGTAGTGGGTTTATTTTATGTTGGTCTTGCCGATATATGCATTTTTAGACATGTTTTACCTTAGTATGTGCATTTTTCTATGCATTACTTGGCTGGATAGCTGCACTGCAAAATTCAGAGATTTACGAATCTTGGAGGATGGTGGTGTTTGGGTTCACATGTTGTTTTGCAAATTGTAATAATAATAATAATAATAATAATAATAATAATAATAATAATAATTTTTATTTATATCCCGCCCTCCCCAGCCGAAGCCGGGATCAGGGCGGCTAACAACAATAAAACAGTACAAACAACACTTTAAAATCATTCATTATAAAATTAATTAGGTCTGTTTGTCTTTAAATGTGAATTAACCGGATTTCTCCCCATCTTTAGGAGCAAGCCAACTGACACTTGGATGTTCCTAAAGTTGAGAAGCGTGAGTCAGATTATTTCTTTTCCATATCAATTTCACATGTCTTCATTCTTAATTCTGCCCCATCACTTTTCCACATTTATCTTCTTCTTCTTCTTCTTCTTCTTCTTCTTCTTCTTATTATTATTATTATTATTATCACCACAAAATTCTGTAAGTTGGCAGTATTATCACCACATCTGTAGATTGGCAGTATTATCACCACAAAAATCTGTAGGTTGGCACAAAAATCAGAAGGTTGGCAGTTCAAATCTCCGTGACAGGGTGAGCTCCTGTTGTTCAGTCCCTGCTCCTGCCAACCTAGCAGTTCAAAAGCACGTCAAAGTGCAAGTAGACAAATAGGTACCGCTCCGACGGGAAGGTAAATGGCATTTCCGTGCGCTGCTCTGGTTCGCCAGAAGCGGCTTAGTCATGCTGACCACAGGACCCGGAAGCTGGTCAAGCACCGGCTCCCTCGGCCAGTAAAGCAAGATGAGCGCTGCAACCCCAGAGTGGTCCACGACTGGACTTAATGGTCAGGGGTCCCTTTACCTTTACCTTTAACTGCATTGAGGGTCAAGCTGGAGGGTCTGTGAAGGCTGCCTCTTGCCACGTTCACCCCCTTTGCCAGAGCCTGTATACTTCCCCTGTTCTATAAACCCCCACAAATGTAGACCTCATTCCCGTAGTGATATCCAAGCAGGCCCAGATGGGTTTTCGCCAAGCAACAGCAAAGTAAGCTTCCTTCATGTGGGAAGATTGAGCCAAAAGGCCGGGAACCCCTCCAGAGCCCCAGATCTGAGTAAACCGGAGCTGGTGTGCGCCAGGAGCACCAGCTGTGGCATTACCAAGAGACAAAGAGCTGCTCCACGGCAGGACAAATAAACAGGATTTTCTTGGGGCTGAACTAAACCCTATTGCTTGTGACCTCCGGCTGCCAGCTGGAGTGACAGACGAGCCAAGCACACCTCCTGCAGAAGAGCTCAAGAGTCCCATGCTGCCAAGAGAGCTTACCCTTGACACTTTCATCATGGGCCTGAACAGAGGAACACAGGAAGCTGCCTTACACTTAGGCCATTGGCCCACCCGCCTCAATATTGCCTACACTGACTGGCAGCAGCAGCTCTCCAGGGTTTCAGGCAGGAGTTGTTCCCAACCTTACCTGGATGGGTTGGAGGTTAAACCTGGTCCACCAAGACCCTCACCAATTTTCACATGGGCTGGGGGAGGGGAGTTTAGGAGCCACTGGTGCAGACAATACTGAGCCAGATGGACCAATGAGGCAGCTTCCTGTGTTCAAGACCCCCAAAAGCATCCCTTCTTCGGGGTTTCTATCCTGAAATTGGACTTGGACAAGGCAGCCCTCCAAATGGAGGCTGTCCTCTGACAGTCTTTCAAATTATTATTATTATTATTATTATTATTATTATTATTACCCCACTCTTCTGGTCCTCTGTGACCATCCTATGCAGCACTTGAAGTGAGAAAGAACTTTAAACTGCATTATATTCCAATGAATAAATTAATTTACAGTGCAATCCGATATATCTAAAGGCTTTTATCTAAGTAAGTTCTACTCAGAACAGACACTTAACCTACTTTACAGGATTCCTGGGAGAAAGTATGTGATGTGCTAAAAAGGTGGGGGTTTTTAATGTCTTGAGAGTCAGTGTGATTAGGAATGGGGAGGGAAGTTAAACATGAATCTACTTAAGTCACACTTTTTGAAAGAGTAACAAACCGAAACACAACCATCCGTTAAAAATTCTCACTTCTCTGAATTTTACAATGCAGTTCTCCAGCCAAGTAATGTGGACAAAAATGCATATACCAGGCTAAAATGTGCATAAAAATGCATAACTAGTGAAAATTGTGGGGTGGTTTTAATGGGTAGGAGAGGATATAGTAAATACAATTCATCCTTCCAGGAGCCCACATGTGTGGGTTGAACAGAGTTTCAGAATCCTATCCTTGGCAGCAAAATTAAATGCATAGGAATTATGCTGTTAAACCTTGTTTAGAGCAAGTCCAGCAAGTAAACTGGCTTTCACCTTCTTACACCGCTTAATAAAGAATCAGACAACAACCTGTGTAGTTTAAAAATAAGGTTTTCTTACTTATAATCATGCATTGGTTCATAGCAATAGTAAAAACTATGCAGGCAAGTACATACACGGGTGGCGCTGTGGTCTAAACCGCAGAGCCTAGGGCTTGCTGATCAGAAGGTCGGCAGTTCGAATCCCTGTGACGGGATGAGCTCCCGTTGCATGGTCCCTGCTCCTGTCAACCTAGAAGTTTGAAAGCACATCAAAGTGCAAGTACATAAATAGGTACCGCATTTCCGTGCACTGCTCTGGTTCACCAGAAGCGGCTTAGTCATGCTGGCCACATGTCTGCAGACAAACACAGGCTCCCTCAGCCAGTAAAGCGAGATGAGCGCCGCAACCCCAGAGTCGTCCGCGAATGGACCTAACGGTCAGGGGTACCTTTAGCTTTACCTTTACATATATTTACAGTATAACCAGCTTCAGGCATGTCTGCCTCCAATGCTGGTCAAAGAAGAGAAGAAGAAATACTATATGCTCCTTCCTCTCCAGGACAGGAGGGGAAATGACATCACACAGAGCCCTCTCTATGAATTGCATTTCTATGGTCTGAGTTTCTGTCTTTCAGAAATACAGCTCCATGGGCTTTGCTCCATCTCATGCTAACTAGCACGAATATGCATTTGCTAGGTTTGGCTGCTAATAAAAATGCACTATATAGGGGAAAACACATGTCTATTGGGAGAAATTCACCGATTAATTTTCATGAGGACATTTTTAAAAACTGATTTGGAAGTGTGGAGAGCTGAACTTAAGATGGGAAAAATGAGAAGTGAGTTGTTGGGTCATGAGTTCAAACCCCGCTTAGCCATGAAGCTGAGTGAGTGACCTTGGGTCCCTCGCTCTTTCTCAGCCTCAACCACCTTGCAGGGGTGTTGTGAGTATATAATGAAACAAATAAATGGCAGACAATGTTATTTAGCTAGGCTTCAACATGGGGATGCCAAGCATGGAAAGAATGCACCCTAACTCTGTGCTAAGAAATCCTGAATTATAATGAACCATAAGTAACCCAGGGTAAAGAAAATGATCTGTGCCACACAGAGGAATCATTCAGTCTCCAGAGTGTGCACTGAAGAGGATCTGCACACAGGCACTGCTTCACTGTTCTCACACTCCACCCTCTCTAAACCCAGGAAGCCGATAAATAAATAAATACCCCCCCCACACACACACACCTTGCTCTTTCTAAGGTTCTTAAAATAACCTCATGACTCACAGGGGCGGACTGAGATCGCACCCGCAGTCATCACTTGCTTCTCTCCTTCGCTCAGAAACGTTTCATGCCTTGGAAAGTCACACCCAACAGGGACTGGGGAGGGTGGGGGGAAATGATGTGGTGCCATGGGGGGAGGGAAGATGGTAATAAATTAAATAATAGCAGAGAGGAATCCTTTTGTATGTGGGTGGGTGTTGCATGCACACACATTTCCACTTGCATCTGCAAGTACGGTCGCTCCTCTCTCTTGCACAGATATGCAAAACACAACTCTCTCCCTCTCTCTCTGACGCACACACACAGCGCCTACTGATGACACACAATTATGATTCCAATGTGGATCTTAGGCCAATGTAATTATGTTGAATACAGCGACAGTAGCACACTGGCAATCTGGGAGGCAAAAGAGGAGGCGCTTCACAGCAGAGGTACCTATCATTGGACGGGGTTGACGTGAGCATCGCTGGGAAGGTGCAGGGGTTGCTATTCGCTCCCCATGCTGATTCTGCTACTACAGAAGCATCAAACATACGGTATATGCCATGGATTCTCTTTAAAGGCTTACAATGCAACCAACACCTCTTTTATCACACTCTACAATTTTTTGAAAGATGGCGGTGTTTCACCAATGGCTTACCAGTGTGTGCTGTATGTCAGGCGCTGCCAGTGTGGTGCCCTCCAGATGTGGTTGGACTGCAGCTCCCACCAGCCCCATCCAGCAATGGCCAATGGGCGAGGGTGGAGGGAGTTGTAATCCACCAACCTCTGAAGGGCGCCAAGGGGGCGACCCCTGCCAAATACTGAGTTGCATCAGCAGTGTCTCCTACAGTTCAGCAACATAGGCATCAGGGAGTGTCGCAATTAAGCATGACACCGAATACTTAGCTGCAATCCATTTTAGGATGGAAATGTGATCTGGGGAAGGCCAAACCCAACCTCTCATTCTCCCCATCATGGCTATGCCCCCTACCCCATGGTCCATGCTTGAGAAGATGTTTGACCAACATAAGGCTGGGCTTCTCCATGGGAGCAGAAACCCAGACAGAAGGGGAAAAAATTGGGGAGGAGGTGATATAGTAGCCAGATCAGGAGGAGGAAGTGGGCTAGCCTGTATATATATATGTTTGTGTGTGTGTGTGTGTAGTATATGATTTGTTTTTACAATATGCCCAGTGTGTTTTGGCCACAAATCCCTTTGTCAAGGGCTTATCTCCTTGTTTCTTAATGAACTTAATGGATACTTAACCAAACCATTTGCCCTAACAGTCTTTAATAACAGAAAGCTTCTGTTTTCCTTGGCATCTGTGTGATATATTTCTCTTTTTTGGTATGCTATCCTTGCTTCATGTTTTGGGTGTGTTTTTCTCTTTGGTGTGTGTTTGGGAGTGTCTGGATTGGAGGAGATCTCTGTGATAGCTGCAGGGGGGGATTTTGATTCAGTTCATCTTTAAAGACAAATCTACCTAAACAAATAAATTTTATTTATTTTTGCTTTTACTTTAAATAAATACAATAGGAGAACTGAAACCAAACCATCTTTCAAAATTTGCACTCCCCTGGGTTTTGCAATACAGTTCTCCTGCCAAGTAATGTGGACAAAAAAACAAATACTAGGGTAAAAAAAATCAATATATTAGTGAATATTACATATGATATTAGGGAAATCTGCATGCAAAAATGTGCATATTAGGAGAAATCTTTGCTAAAATGCTGGTGATTTTTAATGTGGACTTTTTGTTGTTTAAGAAATTGCAAACTGATGGGGAAATGTGGAGAACTGAACTTAAGTTTGGGAAAAAGAGAAATGGAGAAAAACTGAAATTGACAGATTCACCTGTTAGTGACACCCTAGAAATGCCCCCCTCCCCCATTTCACAGTATGGGCAGCTGTTGGTTTAAATGCTATCACCCTAGATCACACAGCTGTCATTTTTTAAGCTAAAGGTTTCATGGATAGCTCAGTTGGTCAGAGCATGTTGTTTATAATGCCAAGGTTGCAGTTTTGAGCCTCGTATGGCATAGCTGCATATTCCTTCATTGCAAGGGGTTGGACTAGATGATCCTCAGGGTCCCTTCCAACTCTGCAATTATATGATTCTATGCTTTTTACACGCCTAGAACTAGTGAGCTGGACAGAAATGCAGACACATTTGAGGAACGACAGCATGCGGTCTGAACTGCAAAGGAGGATCATCACTACCACCCTCAAAATAGCAAATCTGTAGTTACTGCCACAAGTTCTTTGTAGTGTTCTTAACATCCAAAATATTATTTGCAAAAAGGTACAGTGATACTTCCCTGATGCACTTTCAGGTGTTCCCTGAGACCACAATGACGATAGTCAAAAAGAAGACGAGATGGAAGAGCCGGGGGTGGCTTTGAAATTTATCCCAAGTGCTGAAGAGGAAAGCCACTTACCAATTTGCATTTTAGCCAAAGAAGACAGCTTGCCTCTTTAACAATGTGTAAGTCGCTGCAATTGAAACATCAAAGGAGCCCTGAGCTTGGGTTCAAGGGTTACTTCCAAGTTTGCAGGTCATTTTTACGGATCACAGACATAATGGATGAGAGGAACACTTGAGTTTCCACTTAGAACAGTGTCATGGCCGTAAGTAATGGCCTGTAAAGAAGAAGCAAATCAGAATAGTGGTCCTCAGTGAAACAGACCCTTAGTACAAGACAGACTTCTCTTTCGCATTCTGCATACAAATATATTGAAATCCAGCCCATCAGTGTTTCCACTTGTGTCAACTGCACAATTCTCATCCATTCTCCTCACCAGTCTTTGTATGTGTGCTGATCAGGCTTGCTTAGAGAGGGAAAGGGAGAAAGGAGGGGTGGGAGGAGGCAGGAAAAAGAGAAGTTAAAAAAAAAAAAAAAACCAGAGAGAGACGAAGAAAGAAAAAAGGAGGAAAGCAAAGAGAAAAAGAAGCCCAGGGCAGCAAACCAGCTGAGGTGTCAAAGACAAAGATTTAATGAATGCGCCTGCGGTTTTACCTGAACAGATTATCACAAGCTAGAAGGAAAATACCAAGAAAATGGGAAAAAAGCAAGGATCATTTTTCAGACTGGCAGTTCCCCTTGCAGACATCTTTTAACAAGAAAAAAATAAATAAAATAAAATAAAGAGGAGCCTGCCTTTTTCTTTCCCAGCCCTCTTTTTAAAGGGCCAGCATCATTATTCAGGTGACAGCAGCAGCAGCAGCGATAAGAAAGACTGGGGCTTACCCAAATGAGCAGTCCCGATTACAAGGCAATGGCAGGAGGGATGTGATTGGCCAGCATTTTTCTTCTCAGAACTATGATTTATCCCAGACCTAAGTATTATGGGCATTATCTTTTTGCTCATCTATGCAACAGTGTCTTGGTCACTCTGCCCACATAACCTGGGGTTAACTGAACAAGCTCTTTTGGTGATTCTGATTATCAGGGGTATTTGTGGGAAATTATAATGGTGGGTAGCCCCAGCAGCCAGGTACCGTTTAGAGAGAAAGAGAAAAGGGACCCTAGGACACACATCAGTCCTACATTGGGCCCCGCCACTTCTGATATTTCTTACAGCCTTCTGTTCCATGACTGCAGAGGGAAAGGATAATCTTAACATACAGTCCTATGTGGAGAAGTTAGAAGAAAGTGCCATGCCCACGACTAAGCCACTGAGCCATGCCAGCAGTAGATCTGACTATGCCTGGCAGTTCTTTTACTTTATGAGATACCGGAACTCCAATAGCATCCGCAGAGCATGCACATAAACACACATGGCTCCCGCACATGTTCACACATTCACTATGCATGTTTTCTCTTGCTTTCCCTTTGCAAGAGAAGAAAGTTGAAACCCAGAGCAAGGTGTATGAGGAATTGAACAAGAAGTTCTTTTGCATTTCACAATGAGATTAGCTTCTTCCAAGTGCCTTTCTGCAGAGGTATTTCTGTACACACACACCCCATGAATCAATTTCCCATGATTATTTTGTTCTCCCCTAATCACAACCATATCCAAGCCCTTGATTCTACCACCCGCCACAGCTTATGCTTTTTCAAAGGTCCAGGGGAAGCTATGCTAATAAAACTATATTTAACACAAAGGGTTCTCCTTCCTGGGTAGTGGCTTCTTTCCCTTACAAACTTTCAGTCCAGGGCTGCAAAGGGGCATTGAAGAAGCAAGGCCCAAGGAAATACTTGTGGCACAGCAAAGACAACCAGTTTCTATCTTAAATGAGATCTCCAGGCCCTGAAAAGCAAGAACAACACTTCACATTCCTGTTATCATTTTGATTCTAAAACAAATTAGCCGGCACACAGATACAATCTCAAAAAACAACAACCAAAGTGTTCTTAGTAGGAAATAGGAGTGCCTGCTTCAGAAGAGCCAGTTGGCACCCCTTAATCAAATACAGCAACTTGCCCTCCTGAGGAGGGTCATGTCACCACCATAGCATCTCAGAGGCAGAACATCTCTTTTGCATGCAGAAAGTCTCAGTTTCAGACCTGGGCATCTCTAGGTAAGGCTGAGAGAGATCCCAGAATGAAATATTGGAGAATCATTGCCAGTCCATGTAGACAACACTGAGCTAGGTATGGCTCAGTATAACAGGGCTGAATTGTCTGAGGAAGGGCTGTAGCTCAGTAGAGTGTTTGCATCACATGCATCGAGTCCCAGGTTCAGTCCCCAGCATCTCCAGGTAGGGCTGGGAGAGACGCCAGTATGAAATAGAGCTGTTGCCTTCAATGTACACAATACTCAACTAAATGGACCTATGGTCTGACTCGGTATAAACAGCTTCCCAAGCTCCTTTGTTTATTTTAGAAGATTTGTTGGCCATCTAATCTACAAAGTCCTCTGGTTCACACAGGGCTCAGATGATAAACGAAACATCATCATCATAATCATCATCCTTATATTGTCAAACTCAGAGTATGGAATTAATAAACTGAAATTAATAAACATGCCTAGCTTAGGTCCATTATACATACTCTGAGCAGAACTTAGTTGGATACAACCCTGTAACATTAAAACATTTTTTTAAAAAACATCACTTGTTCAATTTACTACCTGAAAACAATACCAGCTGCATCCTAGTCTCTTCTACTGACCCACTTTGGCTTCCCTCTTGCCTACTTCGCGTGCTTCTCTCCTCCTGCCGCATTTTCCCCAGCATCAACTTTGACTCCTTTGACTAAGTTTTTGCATCTTCCTTCCCACCCAGCTAGCTAGAGTACCTCTTCCCTCTGTGGCTTCAATGGCTGGTCTAACAGGAGAACTGAAAGTAGACTTCCTTTGCATTTCTCTAGGAGTGTGGGGGGCCTGAGGCAAATCACTCCACAATAAAGGCCCCATTGCCTTTATCTCCCCTCTGCTACACTTCCTGTTCCACATGGTGATGGTGGTGGTGGCAGCCCTTCCTCCTACCCCTAGCTTACTTGTTCTTTTGAGGCTGTTTTAGCGGTGACATCCTCCCCCTGCCCCGCTTTTAATTCTGCCCTTTGCTGTGGTTTTAGCAGCAATGGTGGCAGCAGCAAGGCCATCCGCCTCTGCCTCCTCTCCTCTCCACCTTGCTCCAGGAAGGCAAGAAGTGGATGGCCTCACAAGGGGGGGCAGGAGGCAGCAGGGACAGCCAGATACCGAGGCTGCTGACCATGGCCGCGGATGCCAGGCATGCCCCCCCCTCCCCAAAGCATCCCCTTCCCAAAGGGCAGGACCGGAGGCACTCATCCTATCCCCCCTCAGATGGACGACCATGCCTCCCTAAATAGGTATTTGCCCACCTTGGCTTCCGAAGCAGTTACACATTACATCCTGACACTCCCCTTTCCAACTGACGAGAAATAAACGCATTGCTACAAGACAATTAGTGGTTGCTAAGTTTCCGTATAGCTGCAGGACAGCATTTTTCTGAAGGTAGAACTTTGATCTGCTTTCCTAATAGAAGAGTGTTCCCCCCACTTTTCCTTTTAAATGTTCATTCTCCCCCTCCCTTTCTTTTTCTTTTGGTCTCATTACTTAGGTGAACGTTGACATTCCCCAAGGCGTGCAGGCTCCAAAGCCAGGCCCGTCCCTCCATAATCCCAATTCCTTCCCCTCCTTATGAGCCCCAAAAAGGGGTACCCGGAGGCACAGGGATGGGGGACAGCAGAGAGTAGCGGTCGTGGGGTGGGGGTGAGGGATGTTGAGATATAATTTAGACTTCAAGCAAGTTTGTTTGCCGGCTCCCTTCTGAAAGGAAGCTGCCAATTAGACTCAAAGCGCTGAACTCTTGTCAGTTCAGGTTTTTGTCATGGAAAACTAGGGTTGGACTTAGTGATGTTGTTGTTGTTGTGTTTAATGCGTCCCTTTAATGACATTAGAGTTGGGACCCTAAGGACAGGACTGAAGGGGAAGCCACAGCATCTGCTGGGAGGATACTTCAGCATTCCCACACACAACGTCCCTCAGGCTCCACTATCCTCCACGCAGGCCTTTAAGCCTCACAATATATAATATCTGTCTCTCACAAAAATCATATTGGACAGCTGAGGCGTCCCTCAGAAAAGCCTGCCCTCTCTGTGGAAACACCACTGCCCTCTGCTGGATGAAAGCTAAACAACTCAGCAGGGAGGTGATGTTCTCAGGAATCTATGGTCACGCATGGCTTTTACTGGGGGTGGGGAACAATTGGCCCTCTAGATGTTGTGGAACTACAGCTCCCATCACGCCCCCCCTCCCCGGCTACTGGCCATGCAGGCTAGGGCTGATGAGAACTGTAGTTCAGCAAAATCTAGAGGGCCAATTGTTCCCTGTTTCTGCTATAAGCCTCAGAGGGACTGGAGATATGAGGCATGAGCTCCTTTCTGACACTCCATGCTTGCCATTTGCATGCAACCAGGGTTGCATGCATTTATCTTTCTAGCAGCCTGGCACACAGAAAAGTAGCAGAAGTTTTCTCTAGCCCAGTGAAGATGGTGGGGCAAGCTTGATCTAGCTAAACAGCAACATCCTTAGAAGATGAGAATGCTGGGAAGGAATTGTTTATCATTTGTGTTTCCCCCCTTTCTTCCTGCTTTGTTTTCTCACTTTTTAAAAAGACGGAAAAAGAAGGGAAATAAATCACAGACTAATTGCTGTTTAAAAATAATTCAACACACTGTTTCAAGCATCTGACATGATTAAGACAACATTTACCTCCTTACCAAACAGGACCTGCAACAAAGTTTTGCAGTCTGGAGTGCGCCTGTTCAGGTTTCCAACCTGATATGGCCCCTTCCAGGATACTCCATTCCATTCCCCACCCCTGCAAAAGTCTGCATTCTATGTCAGATGGGCATGCCCATTCACCATTGGGCTGCTTTGGGATCACTCCCCTTACCCCCCCCCCCCGGTTTTATTTTTTTACCCTACTTTCTTGCACATGGGTGATGCTTCTTTTGGCTACATAATGATCCACACATAGTCTGATAATGAAATCATAGAATCACAAAACTATATAGTTGGAAGGGATAATGAGGATCATCTAATTCAACCCTCTGCAATGCACAAATCTTTTGCCCAATGTGGGCTTGAACCCACAACTCTGAGATTAAGAATCTCATGCTCTACCAGGTGAGCTCATACACACATGTGTGTGTGTTAGTATATAGGATAAAACCAGAGTATCTGAGCCTGACATCTAGAGGCATTTTTGTATGTTTTTTTTCACTTTTTTATCTTCATTTTTATGCACACTTTCTCCTAATATGTGTTTTGATAAACATTGTTTGGTTGGAGAACTGCATTGCAAAATTCAAGGCAAGATGTGTTTTGGGTTGCAGATTGTTTCTGAAAGTGTGGATTTGATAGGTTTGGCTTTAATTGTGTACTGAATTTAATTTCTCCTCCATTCCTCGATGGGAATTTTCTTGCTTCTGCTCTCAGGGATGTTAAAACTATCGCCTCTCCATGTTAGGTGGGGAGGTTTCAAGATGAAGAACAGGGAAAGGAGGACCACCCCAATCTCCAGAGAGATCCCTCCCCACCATATAGACAGCCCAAAACCCAAGTCCTTTACTGCTTTGTATTTATAGCACAGTGTGGGAACATTTCAGGAGGCTGAGAAAGAAAAGGAAAGAAAAGAAAAGAAAGTCTCAGAAATAGAGATGGACTTTCTTTATTTAAATAGATTTTTAAAAATCAATTTAAACAAAGAGAAAAACAGCATTGCTAAAGAAAAAAAGTTAATAAATGGCTATTCCTCCACAGATTGCTGTGTGTGTTTCTTTTGGCATTTACATTTTTCAGATTAACATGCACGAGAGAAGATAGAAAGTGTGCGAGGCCCTGAGGAAATAATTTGAGAAATCTTTGCATATTTTATTTAAAAGCATGCCGTGTTAGGTAGAGTAATAAAGCAGAGAGATAGTGATTAGGTTAGGCCTGGAGGGATAACATCCCTCCTTCCCTCTCTGTGGTTTTCTGTGTTCAGCTGCCCCTTTCTCCCTCTCCCCTCTTTCTGCCCTGCCCTGCCCCACCCCCTACTCCCAGACTTTCCCTATATTCAGCTAAACAAGGTGGCGTTTTTAATTTAAGAAGGGCTCTAATATGAATTTCAGTTGGGCAGGTGTTTGTGGATTTGGTGTTACGTAACATAAGGTTGCTTAGCAGTATCCCACAGCCTTGTAGGAAAAGCTGAAGAAGTACTCTGAGTATGTAACAGAGGAGTGTGGATGTCAAGGAATGCTGACAAAAACAGAAATCGGAGCAGAAATTGCTGGTGTTTACTTATTTGTTCCATGTCCAGAACTGAAATCAATCCACCAAATATGATTGATGCCTTAACAATACGTAATTGATTCCACCCCCCTCATCTCATTTGCATTGTGTGTCCTTTCCACTGAAATGCATAATGTCATGGCAACAAAATGTACACAATTAATTACATAAATTAGGTAAATGTGAGATCGCCCCAGCAGTCAGTAAGATGAATAACACAGTTTTTGACAGAAGGCAAACTGCAGTGGAAAGGAAACAGTGATGCATGTGGAAAATGGAAAATGCTCCCGTCTTACATCTCTCTAGAGAATGGGGCTTTTTGTGGTGCTCTACTTTGAAACACACTCCCCAAGTACGGGGTTGGGTAGAGATTCAGTGCAGTCTACATTTTAATACTAATTCACACCACTGAAAATAATATGCAAACTGAAATGGAACCAGATTAATACATTTTTATTTGCTCAGACATTTCAATAGATTTTCATGGCCCTTATCCATTTCTTTCTTTCTTTCTTTCTTTCTTTCTTTCTTTCTTTCATTATTTATTTTCTGTACAGTGGTACCTCGGGTTAAGTACTTAATTCGTTCTGGAGGTCCGTTCTTAACCTGAAACTATTCTTAACCTGAAGCACCACATTAGCTAATGGGACCTCCTGCTGCCGCTGCACCGTCAGAGCATGATTTCTGTTCTCATCCTGAAGCAAAGTTCTTAACCTGAGGTACAATTTCTGGGTTAGCGGAGTCTGTAACCTGAAGCATATATAACCTGAAGCGTATGTAACCTGAGGTACCACTATATTTATAGGCTGCCTTTCAAGGTTGCCCTTCTCAAATAGGCATAGCCCCTCTCAGTTTTTATAATTTTTATAATTTGTTGCTTCTCCCTTTCATTGCTGTATAAAAAATGTCTGTCTCTCTGTGTGTGAATGTGTTACAGATGCATTTAGCAAAGGAAGAATCTACAGCACTATATTTTTGCAGGGTACCAATAAAGAGGATTGGCCCTGAGGGAAAACAATCATTGTTTCCAAAACACATCAGCTAACAATAAAATATTGTGATAACTTTTTCTCTCTGCCTTATTCCAGCATTTTGTGCCTCTCCTGTTCCCCTTTGGTTTTTGTGGGTATTACACAGACACCCAAACCCTGCCTGGAACTCATTAGAGTGGTTTTAGACAATTACAAATAATTAATTACATGCATATCCTTCGTTCTTTGCTCACATTGCCAGGACAGATCAACTGAAATCAACAATCTGACCAAGAACATTGGTTCTTCAACTGGTAGATCGGGACCCACCACTGGGTCACAGTCTCATCTAAAATGAGCTGCAGCAGTGGCGCTACTATCATATAAGTATATGGTTAAAAAAGTAATATAAAAGGTAAAGGTACCCCTGCCCGTACGGGCCAGTCTTGCCAGATTCTAGGGTTGTGCGCTCATCTCACTCTGCAGGCCGGGAGCCAGCGCTGTCCGCAGACACTTCCGGGTCACGTGGCCAGTGTGACAAGCTGCATCTGGCGAGCCAGCGCAGCACACGGAACGCCGTTTACCTTCCCGCTGGTAAGCGGTCCCTATTTATCTACTTGCCCCCGGGGGTGCTTTCGAACTGCTAGGTTGGCAGGCGCTGGGACTGAACGACGGGAGCGCACCCCGCCACGGGGATTCGAACCACCGACCATGCGATCGGCAAGTCCTAGGCGCTGAGGTTTTACCCACAGCGCCACCCGTGTCCCAAAAAAGTAATACACGGGTCCCCAAATGTATGTTTGGGTTAAAGATGAGCCTCATGCCGAAAAAAGTAGAAGAATATTCATCTAGAGCAGCCTTTGTCAAGCTGGGTTCTCTCCAGGTGTTTTGGACTACAACTAGAATCAGCCCCAGGCAGCTTGCTTGATGGCAGTTATAGTCCAAAACCACCCTAGCTTTCACACATGGGCATGGTGCTCAGACACGATTATTTCCAAAAGCTTTATTCCAGAATTCACTACAATGCTGAAACATAAATCAGGTACAAGATGTGCAGGTCGGTGGTTAAAACAGAGCTCTAAAGTTCATGGCTAGGCGTAAATGAAGATGTCCCAATACTTGACATGCTAGTGTGGTGTAGCGGTTAAGAGCAGTAGACTCGTAATCTGGTGAACTGGGTGCGCGTCTCTGCTCCTCCACATGCAGCTGCTGGGTGACCTTGGGCCAGTCACACTTCTTTGAAGTCTCTTAGCCCCACTCACCTCACAGAGTGTTTGTTATGGGGGAGGAAGGGAAAGGAGAATGTTAGCCGCTTTGAGACTCCTTCGGATAGTGATAAAGTGGGGTGTCAAATCCAAACTCCTCCTCCTCCTCCTCCTCCTCCTCCTCTTCTTCTCCTCTGAGTTGTTACTGTTGTTGTTTACTACAAAAAAAATCCTCCTCTTGTCTTGTTCATTTCACCAGAAAATATAATCTTTTCTGTTTTGTTTTCAAAGCATTTCTAGTTTGGCAAGTTGAACCAGTTTTTCCTTAGCCCTAGTTTTTAAATGGATGACTTTTTGCTTGAAGCACTGTTTTGATGTATTTTAATTGCATCATGTAATTATTTTACAACTGACCATTGAGCTTTTAGGAATAGTGTCCACAATTCAGTGTTTTTTGTTGTTGCTTTTTAAAACAAACAAATAATACTATTTTTTTCTATGAAAAAATTGGGTGCAACATACTGGTGGCACAAAATGGACACATTATTAAAAGACTTGGGTGAACATCTGAGCAACCATTATAGATCTGGTGCCACAAGGGGGCCTTCCTAATGTCACACCATGAACTCACCATCATCCTTGAGGCCTGCGATGGATATATAGTGTCAAATGCTCCTTCTTCTCCCTCCCCCCAGAGACAACGCCTGCCACTAAAAATAGAAGTGGATTTGCAGCTGCAAGAAGGGTGTTGTGGGAACTCTCCATGCCCATTAACGCCCAAGTCCCAACAGGAAAAAAGATACAGTGAATGTGTAGAAGACAAAACTGATCGCCCAAGTTAACAGGAAGCTGGCTTTCATTCTGTGACAGCCTGTCTCCAAACTTGGCGTTTCTCTGCAAAAGCCAAATGTGAAAGCCATTGTGACAGTGGTGCTAAACCATGGATCTCATAGCATGGGCCTGACTTTGTTGTGCTCATTGGTTTCAATGGGTCTGTTCTGATTCTGAGTAAAATGCAGCTGAAGACCACTCCGTATCTGTTTCTCTTTCCCCCTCTCCCACTTTGCCCCTCCCCCAAATTGCAGCAGGAGCAATTGGGATCAGGAGTGCAGTGAGGGAGGATGGGGTAGTTTTTAATCTCCCCCCCCCCCCCGCATGCACACACAGAGAGATCTCCAATTGGAAATCCCACCTTTCAACATTTGAAGAAGAAGAGGAGGAGTTTGGATTTGATATCCCATTTTATCACTACCCTAAGGAGTCTCAAAGCGGCTAACAATCTCCTTTCCCTTCCTCCCCCACAACAAACACTCTGTGAGGTGAGTGGGGCTGAGAGACTTCACAGAAGTGTGACTGGCCCAAGGTCACCCGGCAGCTGCATGTGGAGGAGCGGAGACGCAAACCCGGTTCCCCAGATTACGTGACTACCGCTCTTAACCACTACACCACACTGGCTGGGCTGGGAAAGAGGGACTGCCCACTTGGCTCCAGGTTGCTATTTGGATTCCATAAATTTGGAAGCAGAGTTGCTCTTCCCGCTTAAAACAGAACAGCAATGATGGGGTGCTGCTAGATTATCCATGACTAGAAGCACCTTAAATCCTTGATCGTCACTTTCACTTTTCACCTGACACAGCTCCAGTCCTTCCTCTCTTTGGTACTCTGCAGGCAAAGTTCCTGGTGGAATGACAGAATAGCGAAAGGATTCGCTTTTACAAGCCTCATTCGAAAGGGGGGAGGGATTGCATGTGGAAGAGCCATGAATCACATAGCTGAAGGATTTGTATCATCTTGCCCACTTTGAAGCCAGCCAATAAATCAAGGATCCTCTCTTTAAAATACAGCTCAGCACCCAGAGTTTTATGCAGAATATATTTTTGAAAAACAGGCTTCCCGGAGTTGTGAAGCCCGCAGGAAACCAACAGGAAATTGGAATGATCCATCATAAAACGCTTCTCGCTTACGTTTCATGCGGTAACTTCCACAGTTCTTTGAATACATTGATTGGGAGCCGAATGATAAAAGTGTTAACAAATCCCAGTTCCCTTTATTTGTTCCTTGATCAATTTCAAAATTAGAATGCATGGCTTACCTTAAGACCCCCCCTCCTTATTCCCCACCCCCTTTCAGTTAAAAAATGGAATTCATTTCTGCAATTTTCCAATTTTATGCTGACCATAGCAACTGCCCCCTGTCCATTCCAGTTTGGCAAAGAAAAGGTGCAGTCTGTTCTCCACTGCCATGCTCCTCTCCACTTTTCTGATTTTTGTCTGCAATCATAAGGACTAGACGCTTCATTTTTAAAAGCTTGTATCCAGTCACATGAGCAAGTGTTGAAAAAAATGCATACTACACCACTTTATCTTCTAGTATCTACAGGTAAGGGCATTTTTTGCGATGAGAGGGCAGACCCATAACATAATTCAGCAGGGAAAGCTAAGTTTGAAAAATAGCTACTAGCAAGCAGTGGGAGGAAGGGGAGAGAACGTTTCATAAGATTTATGAAATGTTATCAATTTCAGGAAATAAATTTGTATATGGTAAAGTGGGATAGAGACATGAAGTATGATATGCCTGAGGAGGTTTGGTCTTGGATCATCTTTCTGTTGCAATTAATTATAAGGAAAATTGAATTAAGATGGCCAGGCAGTGGCATTTGACAGCATAGAGGATGTCTAAGGGCCTTTCCACATTTACCATTTATAGTGGCATAGCTGCTGTTTGATTCAACTTTTTTGAGAATGTGTTGGTAGCTGATTGTCTGCACCTTTGGTCATATGTCCCTGTTATTAGAGAGCGACTGTGGGGTTTTCCTTTCCACACTAATGGTGGGCTGGCCCCAAATCGAGAATAGTCTTGTGGCTATAGTCACAGCTGTTACATATCCTCATGTTCCTCCAGCCAGTAAATGTCAGCGTTATGAGCATACACACAGAGATACCACTTTTGCTGTTCGTTTGTTTTTAAATATGATTTAATGCCTAGTATTCCTGAATTCTAATCCTGCGTGAAGATAGGGGATTAAAAGAGAAACTACCTGTCTGCTTGGTTATTGTGGTGAATTTTTGTCTGCTGTCATGGGCAGTACTGTGACTCAGGACCATTGTCTCTTTTTGCCACATCTCTCCTCTAGCCACTGGTCAGAAGGAAGTGGCACGGAACAGCCATCTCCCAAACAACGCTCATCAGTCCCCACCTCCTCCACACAGAAACCTGGGTTGCACACAAATGAAAATATTAAGGATCCCATGCAGATCTTTCACCTTTTTCTCTTTTTTTGCAGTAGAAAAAAAAACAGGGTTCTGAGTACATTATTCTGGAACACTAGTGAAATAATGCCATTGTAAGGCAATGGGTGGGGGGAGGAAAATCCCCCCAAACAGCTGCTATATTGGTATAAATGATAAGTGCAGAGAGTCCTCAAGACTCATAGTAGGCAATACGTTAGCTATGTAGTTGTCCCTCTAAGTGCAGGTGTCCCCCTACCCTACGATTTGCCAGCACAGGGGCCCAAATCAGATTGGGAACCAGTGGGGTGGGGAAATTGGTGGGCTTTTAATGTTGGCCCCAGTTGTGGTTCCAGTCTAGCTAACACTCCCCTTGTGCCTGCAATGTACATTGGAGGGGGAGACCATCCCCCCCACCATGGGAATCCCTGCCCCCTGAATCTGGATCAGGGCCATAGTAAAGGATTAAAGCCTCCCTACTCCCACCCTGGCAACTTGCGTAAAGCAAAAAAGCCCTGCTCTGCATCCAAGGGCACAGATTCATAGTGAACGTATCATTTTATTTTTATAATCTTCTTTGTCAGGTGACTCATCTTGTGCCTCTGTTTCTTTAATGTATGTTGCTTTGGTTTTATTTGTTTTGATGTTTTGGTTGAGCTTGAGATGTTGTTTATGGATTTTTAATATGAGTTTGAAGTATAGAAATTAATAAAAATAAAATGAATAAAAATAATCTGGTTTGACCCTTAGAAAGGCAGGCAGGGGGAAGGCAGATATTGGATTTGTAAAGGAATGAAGGGTGACATCTATCAAAAGTAGAAATGCGAGAAAGCTGTAGAATTTGGATCTTTTAAAATGCGTGCAATCAATTGTGATTTTTTTCAGACTGACATATTTTTGAATTATTTGGTACGTTTACAGTGAAATCCTACACAAGTTTACCCAAATCCCAGGGGGTTCATTGAGACTTAAGTAAATGTGCATAGGACTGCTGTCTTAATGGATGATGTGAAATATTATATTCCTGTAAGTTTTCAAAAACAAGCTTTTTATATACATGGACAGACTTCTAGATCTAGTAAAACAGAACTAGTTAGGAAGTTACTGAAATGGTTAGAAAACATTTAATTAACTGGGTTATTAAGGAACCCGGAGAAACGCAGAGGAGCCTGAAATAAGTGGAACAGAGGAAACTGCCTTAGTCCAAGTCAATATTGTCTAAACAGATTGGAAGTGGCTCTCCAGGATTTCAGGTAGGGTCTCTCTCATCCCTACCAGGAGCTACCAGGAACTGAACCTGGGACCTTCTATATGCAAAGCAGATGCTCCACTGCTGAGCTTCAGTCCTTTCCCAAACCTAATGTTACATTGCATTAAGAAGAAATGGTGGGATGAATAATCAATGAAAGGTCACAAGGCAACGTATCTTATTGATCTTTTAAGTAAGAAATTCATTGCGATTATGGATAGGAGGAGAACTCAGCTCAGTTTGCATTTAAAGGTGAACCTACCTACGGTATTCCACACTTGCTGGAACAACATGCAAACACAGCCATCCTTCAAAATTCACACTTCTCCGAATTTTGCAATGCTGTTCTCCTGCCAAATTATGTCTACCAAATGTATATACACTAGGGTAAATTATGCATAAACTATAATATGATATAAAATATATGCTTTATATTAGGAGGAATTAAAGGTAAAGCTATAGGGACCCCTTACCGTTAAGTCCAGTCACGGACAACTCTGGGGTTGCGGTGCTCATCTCGCTTTACTAGCCAAGGGAGCCGACATTTGTCCGCAAACAGTTTCCGGGTCATGTGGCCAGCATGACAAAGCCGCTTCTGGCAAACCAGAGCAGTGCACGGAAACGCCATTTACCTTTTCACAGGAGCAGTACCTATTTATCTACTTGCACTTTGACGTGCTTTCAAACTGCTAGGTTGGCAGGAGCAGGGACCGAGCAACGGGAGCTCACCCCGTCATGGGGATTCGAACTGCCGACCTTCTGATCGGCATGTTTAGACCACAGCACCACCCGCGTCCCTTTAGGATGAATTACTTTGTAGAAATGTATATAATAGGCAAAAATGCACACAGAAATATTTATATTAGGATAAATCCATGCTAAAGAGCTGTTGAATTTTCATGAGAATGCTTTTTCTAAATGCAAGCTGATGTTGAAATGTGGAGAACTTAATATTAGAAAAATGAGAAAACTGAAATTGATTCACCCATCCCTAATTGTGATTAAGGTTATTTAAATGTGAAATCAACAGTAGATTGTTCCATATTTGTTGCTTTTGTACTTTTCCTGATTTCAAAACAAAACAAAACTTGACATTCTACACTTAAAGGATTTGGCATTTGGATTTGTCTCCTGGTCCGTGTTTCTTTCATCTGATCTTTCAAAAGAGGCAAGTTAAAATCAATCCCTTTCTCCTCTCCACCCACCCTAGATTTTTCCAGCAAATCCAAGCTCCTTGACAACTCTCTGTTCCTTCTCTCAGCCTTCAGATCTGAAGCAGTTGGAGAAAAGAAAGACACTTAAACGCCGCTTTCTCTCTTGTCCATTCCCATTATTAATAAACTCTGAAGGCTTCCTTTCTGTGCTTTAATGAGATTAGTGTTATTTCTATGCATTGCTGGAGGGGAAAAGGCTGGCAGGGAGGCAGGGAGGCAAACCCGACTGATCTGTTAACTAAAGGGTGCTAATCTATATAGAGTGTGGGTCCGTCTCTTCCCCCATCCCCATAGCCCAAGGACAGACGAGGTTTGGGTCGAATCAATTAAAAAGGGAGGATTAGTCATCTTGGTCACTCACTATATTAAAAGCACCCTAACACGCTTCTGAAAACAAACAGCCAGTAGGTTCTTCCAGGGCGTCAATCTGCCTGAGGGCTGGTGGAGGGAGGTGATGGATAGCCTAAGAAAGGAGATTGCAACTTTGAGGCGGCTAAGCTCTTCAAGGCAATTGCCTTGATGGTCCGTCTGCCTGGTTTGCAAACCAGAAATCGGAGTTCGTAATCGTCAGCTAGCAAAACCATAATCGCCCGACTGTGTTTGTTTGGCCAGAGCTTTAAAGCTCTTATCAATTTTTGCTGTAATCCTTGATTACTAATTTTCAGGCCTTACGCTTGAAACAAAAGGTGGAAGAAGGATAAGAAGTTCCAGAAGCATGACCTTGTGAGTTGTTGCAGCAAAAACAACAAAACACAAAACCCCGAACAATGAAAGCAAAAAGGAAGAGAGAGAAGCAGGACACCCTTTTTATGGAGTAAAAGATCCAAATTATTTTACTCAAGGACACTTTGTTGTGTGGGACTAATAATGAGTTGTTTACAGCTAACTAGTATGCAGAATGATGTAGTATGTGGAGATATTTAAGATTTGCACAATGCTGTGTGTATGTACTGCAGGAAGGGTCTGCTTCGCATGGCACAATGAGCCAAATTATGGAGCCGCACTGCTCTTCCCCAATTCTTTTTTGCTCCCACACAGTGCTGAGCTAAGCCAATGTATGGACTTAACCATAAGTCTCAGTTTGGATGACATGCTAAGCCAAACCTTAGCTTAGCTCAACGCAGCGTGGCAGTAAAAAGGACCCAGGAGCAGCAAAATAACTGTGAGCTCCTCTCCAGCATATTTGCATGGTCCTGGTAAGCCACAGTTTGGCTTATCATTTCATGCTAACAAGGCCATTGGCATTAATACTAAATACCAAGGCTAAACATGGGGCACACTGGCCAAGGAGAATGGTCACCACCAAGCCAGTGGATTCAAGGCCAATTTATACTATACAATCAGCAGTGATGGGCAGTGGGTAAACTCAGGAATATTCACAGTGGGCAGGTTCACACATGGCACTAAACCAAGGGCAGGTGGAAAAATAAGCAAAACTTTAGACAAATGAACCACGGTTCATTTGGTTGTCTCTGGGACAACACAGGGTTTATTAAACAAATGATGGCTTCAACAAAGTAAATTACATCGAGTTAAAGAGGACTTACACTATCATTATTAACTGCATTTACTTGGGATTAAGCCTCACTGAATTCTTGTTATCTTCGCTGCATGCTTTCTCCTAATCTATGTTTCTACAGTTTTGGGTTGGAGAACGGTATTCAAAATTCAGAGAAGTGCAAATTTCAAAGAATAGATGTGTTTTGGTTTGCGTCTTGTTTCAGGGAGTGTGAATTAGGTCAGTTCACATCACAATGCAAAATCTGCCTCCCCATCCTTATTTGTACAAATGGAAGGGTGTGTTATGCACATAAAACTAGATTCTCCTTCTACATGGCTTCCCTATTTTGTATTGAAGAATGGCAAAGGATGAGATTGAGGATGAACAGTTCAGCCTCAGTACTCATTGGAGGTGTGACTTGATTTAGCATTAATGTTCATTTTTCCTGGCTTGTGTGAACACACTTATGCATAGAGCCCATGTTCAGGGTCAGGCAGGAAGTGTGATTGTGCAAAAACCTCCAACACCTCATCGCTGGTAAGTATGGCTTGGTTCCTTCCATTTTGAAAGAGTTTGAAAGACAGTCTCTTCTTTAGGCAGCCCTCATCAGGCAAAAAAGGCAATGGGGATAGAGTTGGATTAGACTGTGTGTTTTAGTCTCAAGATTGCTAGCTGTCTGGCTGATAGTTCTGGGGTGCTAAACACATTAGCAACTTCATCTGTCCTTCTGCACACAAGAAACTCTGGACAGTTCTTTGCTTCAGGGTATAATGCTGAAGCAGCAAGGCAGAAGGCGATGAGGATGGTGTGTGAAAATGTTACTGCTTAATTTGAGAAAGAGAAATAGTGTGATGCTATCAAGGGAAGCAGATAACTTCTTCCTATTTGGAGTGGTGGTGCAATATGAACCCGTGTTTGTGTTACAGCTTGAGATCTAAGTATCCAAAGCAGCAGCTTCTAGCACACAAGCCTGCCCAAACCTTGTAGGCCCTTCTCTGAACAGATTTCACCATAGATTTGTATAAAGGCAATTTATTTAATATGGACAGTTCTACTTCTGTTCCCTTTCCTAATGATCTCCAACATGGAATATGCCTTTTTCCCAAAAGCTGCACCTTGGGTCAGATGTCAAAGAAATAAACAACTATATGACATTTAGAAGACATCTGAAGGCAGCCCTGTTTAGGGAAGTTTTTAATGACTGATGTTTTAAGGTATTTTTAATATTTTGTTGGAAGCCGCCCAGAGTGGCTGGGGAGACCCAGCCAAATGGGCAGGGTAGAAATAATAATAATAATTATTAATAATTATCAATTAATAATTAATATCACTAAGCTTTCCACTACAACCCGAAAGTCCCTTTCCTGGTCAGTCACTGTCAGCTCAGACTGGAGATGTAAGAAGGCAATGTTTTTTGTTCTGCCCTGTATTCATTGCATGCAGCACTGTCTCCATTCCACTACAGTTTGTCTTCTTCCAAAAACAACATTATCCCTCTCACTGTCCGCTATGGTAAATTTACATGACTTGCATAATTAATTATGTAGATAATGTAAATTGCATAAATTACATTGTCATTAGGTTATTCCACCCAATTCATTTCAATGCAAAGGAAACACAACGCAAATGGTGTGGGCGTGTGGGTGTAATAAATTACATAGCATTTGCTGAAAGCAACAACAGTGAATATGGATCATATTAGTTGACTTGGTCTTCCTTCTGGACATGGGACACATAAGCGAACTCTGGCTATTTCTGCTCTCATTTCCATCCCCATTACAACTCTCTGACATCCTTACTTCAGGCCCCATCAGCATATATGTCAAGTATGGGGAACTTTTGGCCCTCAAAGAAGTTGCTGTGTTTATAGTTACATCAGTAGATTGATCAACAAAAGTGGAGATGATTAATCAATGAAGACCAATTTTAATTGGTGAGGCTTGGAATTATGGACATGCAGACCATTTTTTCCCTGGTATATAAGTGTAATAAAGAAAATGTTAAATATGGGCTCCCTGCTAAAGAAGCTTGAAAAATGCACTTCTGCAAAGGGTCTGGGGTCCTGCACCCTGATATCCTTGCCGTTGGCCAACTGCAATTCTCATGGTTCTTTGAGGAAAACCTTAACGTTTAAAAGGGTTTAAGAAAGGAACTTGCCCACTATCACTCAATGAAAGAGCTGCCCTACATATTGAGGGGAAAACATGCTGTCACCCACCCACCTCCGAGGGGTGCAGCTTCTGCTTTAGAGTTGTGTGGTTTGAATGTTTCCCACCATGTTTCCGGGAAGAGGGAGTGTTGGAGAACTCTGATGAAAATAAAAAAGGAAGCAGAAATTAGGGCAATGGGAAGGGTTGGGGAAAGCTACAACTTCTGAAATGCCTTCTTCTGCCCAGCTGTTAGAAAGAGGGTCCTTGCTTCCTTTCGCTCCTGGCTAAAGCAGGTGATGGGGAATCAGGCCCAGGAGCCAAATGCAGACATCTAAGGTCTCTTCCCAGGCCACACCCCATCCTAGTCCCTTCCTCCAGGAATGTTTTTGCCTTGTTGGAATGTGTCCATGAACTCTGTTAACATCACTTGTTTGCCTCAATGGAGGATATGAGGGTGTCAAGAAACTAGCTGACTGTACAGAGGTGAAATCTACATTTATTACTCCACCCACTTTTGCTTCTAGCTCCATCCACCAATGGCATGCAGCCCCCAGAAGACTGTCCAGAAAGGAATGTAGTGGGAAAAGGTTTGCTATTGCTTTTTTAAAACATCCACACCCACAGCAAAAATGCAAGTAGCTTTGCCATGGCAATGATGATTTCTTTAGGATTTGTTCTGCTACATAGTCTGTTTAGGTGATAATAAAACACATGGTGCCTTTGTAATCTATAGGGTAGATTCATATGTACTAGCAGCAAGAAAGGTTGACCCAAAACAGTGTTTACTGCCAAGTAGGGATGCAGGAGAAATTCTATTCCTTTCTCAGTTAAAGGTAAATCTACCTGCTCCACACTTTCTTAAAACAATATGCCAACTAAAGCCCAGCCATCCTTCAAAATTCAGACTTCTCTGAATTTTGCAGTGCAGTTCTTCAGCCAAGTAATTTCTATAAAAATGCACATACTGGAGTCATGTGTATATATGCATGTATTACTGAAAATAACATGCCTTATATTAAGGAAAGTTTGTTTGCAAAAAGGTGTATATTAGGATAAATTGCATACATTTAGGAGAATCAGGAGAAATTCACACTACAATGGCAATGATTTCTTCACGAGAACTTTTTTTTAAAAAAATATGTGCAAACTAGTGTAGATATGTGAAGAACTAAACTGAAGACTGGAAAAGTGAGAAACTGAGAGAAACTTAAATTGACAGATTTGTCTTTTCTTATTTGTCAAAGGGATTAAAAAATTATAAATGGTCTGGGGAAGTTTACCATTTTAAGTTTTGATGGCATGTATTTCCGAAAGTTCGTATGTTTAACTCACTCTTGGATTCTCTAGTTTTGTTTTTCAACAGCTACCATTGTAATGGCCGTTGGCTACAACCAAGCAGTAAATGTCTGACTGGCTGATGTATTGCCCTCAATCAGATGTTAAGGTGGTTTGTAAGGTTGTGGGGGGCATAAAAGCAAAACAGTGTATGGGGAGGCAAAACCAGTGAATGTTTTCAGTACACAACAGCACCTCTTATCCTTCTTTGGCAGAAAGGTCTTTCTCAATTCCTAACATGCCGGAGGGGAAAAGAATCACCCTAAACTTCCAGTTTCTTCAGCAGCAGGCTTAATGCAGCTAGTCTCATAGTTTCATACACTTCATTATCATGTGTTTGTGGATTAGGTAGCAAACCCCTGAACTTCCCTTTGTCCTAGCCTATTGTCGAGCATTTTGCTTGCCTGAGCTTAAGAACCTTGTAACCATTTTGCTTCCTTTAAAAAACAGGATGAATGGGGTGGGCAGGGGGGTGGATAAAACTAAGGAAAAAGGAGGGGGAGGCCTCTTTGAGGTCAGGGAAGCATTCAGGCTGCAGCTGCCCCATTCCCAACAACTCCCAACGGGCGCCCAAACACTGTGCCAGCAGCTTGGGGGTGGGACAAGGAGGAAAAATACACCTGCTTAGGGCTGGGACGATCACTTTCACGCCTGTTGGGATTAGAGATTTTAAGTGTCGTTCCAAATTGTGCGGATAAACAGCCTTGTGAAAACTTGTTAGTGCGGCAAAAAGGCAGCTTAGTTGCCTGCCTTTTGTTATGCGTGATTTTTATTGGCGGATTGGATTTGATGAGGTTTAGGGTTTATTCTAAGAACTCCATTGAAGAGCTGGGCCTTTTGTCTCCCGCCACAGAGCGTGAAGATTATGAAACATGGGCCAAGCTAAGCCTGCATTTTGACAGGTATTAGCTGCTGGGATACATGAGGACCACCAGACACAGCAAGGCCTCGCTGCCTGCCACCATTCCACAGTTGCCAGCCTGACTCCTGCCCATCCGTCTACTGCTGTCTGTCTTGTGCACCTGAGATCCCTCTCACGGGCGGCACAGGTAAGGTGATGGGATGCAAAGCAGGCCATCCACTTTTACATATCCTCCAACTGTATTGTTTAGGGGCAGGTATTCTTTCCTGTTCCCTGATCCTAGAATTCCATGCTCCTTATTTTGTCCCTATTTTTGCTTTAGTAGGATGCCATGTTAAAATGTTCTTTACTGACTTGTTATCATTGTCACGCTTTGGGGTTCAACTCCATCCATAGGGTCTCTTGGAGAAGAATTTAAGAAGAGCCTTGCTGCTGGATCAGCTTCCTCACAACTTCACCAGCCATGGGCTCTTTTCTGAGGTGGAAGATGGTTTAGACCAGGAGGACTCCGGAATAGGAAATCTATGGCCTTCCAGATACTGCTGTATTACAGCTGGCAAAATCTCTTATCATTGTCCATGATAACTAGGGTTGATGGGAGCTGTAGTCCAACAATGTCTAGAAGGCCACAGATTCTTCAGCCCTGGTTTAAGTAGCAGCAGGTAAGAAACCTACCAATGTTTTTGGCTCTTGGAAAAGTATGTAGCCCTCATGGAAGTCAGGTTTCAAGTTATCTCATTCAAGAATCTGATGTATATGTGCTGCCAAACCCTTGCTAAGCCCACATTTTCTTCAAGTCATCCCACTGTTTCAGTTATGCAGCTTCCCTTATCCACGGCTGGCCCTACCATTAGGCAGAGTGAGGCACCTACCTTAAGTGGCAAATACTGCAGGGATGAGCAGTGATGGTGAGGTGTTGGGCGGCAGAGCTGTGCATGCTCCTTAGCCTGCTCTGTTCCCTCAAATCTAGCTTGCTACTGTCTAGTTTGGCAGATGATGTTGTTCCATCACTTGGTGTTGAAGTAAGATTCAGCTTCCCTGTGTAAAATGTGGGTGAAAGGCACTGTTGTGTCCTTCTCCTTAGGAAGCAAAATGTCTTGGGCCAGCCCTCCCCTTCACATGTGTACTGAACTACAACTCTCATCACCCCTGGCCATGCTTGCTGGGGCTGATGGGAACTGTAGTTCAGCAACATCTGGAGGGCCAAAAGTTCCTCATACTTGCTTTGTCTGCTTGCCCAAGAATCATTTTGGAAGCTCCTGGCAAACAGGGAAGCTCAAGCCTTGCCTTCTAACCCAGCATAGCTTAGCCAAATAGCAAGGCTGAGTAGCTGTCACATTTCCATTTGATTGCTGGGCCCCAGAGGGCCGTGGGGCCTACTTTTCTGCTCCACGAAGGCCATTCCTCAGCTCCAGTAATGGGACATGTCAGAGCAAGTCCCGCTCTGTAAAAGGTGGGACTTTCTGAGGAGCTGCTTTCAGATGAAAGCGAGCCTGTAGGGCAAAGCTTCTTCCCAAATTGCCCTGTTGATTAATCTCACCCAAAAGCGACTGACGATAAACAAAACGATTAAAAGATGGATCTGCCAATGCAAGTTGATTGTTATCAAAGTATGGAGTGGTGTTGGTGGGGAAAGTGCGAGGGAGTCAAAGGAAAACGTCACAGCCAGCTTCTAATACACCAATCATTTGAAATGTTACCCATGAAATATTGTAGAAAGAGGCTGGCCCACCTATTTTTGTGACAGGTAGGGAAAGAACTGTGGCTCACAGTTAGAGAATCTGCTTTGCAAGCAAAAGGTCCAAAGTTCAGTTCCTGATATTTCCAGGTAGGAATGAGAAAAGATTTGTGTTGGAAATCCTGACAAGCCACTGCTGGTCAGTGCAGCCCAAATATCATGTATTATTATCATTGTTAATCAATATATTTATTGACCACCCCTTCATGAGGAGATTTACAATATTCATTTTTAAACAATTAAAAACAACAATAAATAATAATACAATATCCTATCTTATGGATAGAAAACCAGAGGCTTGGAGAAGACCCAAAATTGACATTCAGATTATCCCCATTCTATAATAGCTATTTAAAAACCAAGCAATCAATAAGTCAATTCAGCTCTTCAGAAGATGTTCAGGAAAAGATTTTGGTGACTCTACAGGAAAAGTGCCACAGTTAAAAAGCAGCCACAAGGAGCCCCTCTGTGTGTGTCCTCAGGATTCCAGTTTGGTGTAAGGAGGTTTCAGGCCAGACGAGAGGTGACATCTGCACCCATAACAACAAACCCAGCTACTAAGATCTCAGGATCAGGCCCTCTTGGTTGTGTTCTCAGAATGCAGAAATACATCTGGTGGCAACCAGAGGGAAGCTCTTCTTTTTCATGGTGCCCAGTTTATGGAACCATCTCCCCTTGGGGGAAAAGGCAGGTGTCAAGCATTTATTTACCCAGGCCTTTGGGGATTATTGCTACCTGGCCTTGAGAATTGTTCTGGTTACTGAATTGGTGGCAGTGCTTTAATTTGCATCCATTGCAATGTGTTGTTACTGGTTTAAAATTTTGTTTCTTGTCTTTTATGATAGAAGCCACCTTGATTTCTCCATTACGCTTGGCAGAAGTTCATCCGGTAGATCTTATGACTGAGTAAAAGACATTGAGCAGCTCATAGCAAGCTGCCTTATACTGGGTCAGACCATTGGTCGCTCTCTCACTACTGTCTACACTCACTGGCAGAGGCTGTCTATGATTTCAGATAGGGAACATTCCCAGCCCTGCTTGGAGGTGCTGGAGATTGAACCTGGGACAAAGCATGACAAAGCAGATGCTCTACCACTGAGCTATGGCCCTTCCCAAGTACACATCACAGAATATCTTGCTACACATGACTTGCTTGGTTTTGCAGAAATTCTTTCCTACTCCCTGCATCTGTGCAGACAGCTATGACTTCACTTGCAAAGCTTCTAAGCAAATCTGAGTCTGCTGCCTGTCTGCATTCTGCTGTCAGGTAATATTCCATCCGCATGGTAGCTTATGAAGGAGCATCATGCGTGGCTTGCTTGAGGAAGGTTCTGCAGCCTTTCCCCGTCACAATAATGTATTTGCTAGATGGCATCTGATCACTCCCGTCTGCTCTTTCCAGGACAAGGACTTCCTACTGCAACTTTTGTTATAATGGCAATTGGAGTTTAAAGTAGGGTTGCCATATGTCTGGAATTTCCCAAATGTAACCAAAATACTGTATTTGGCACCAGTGTCAGGGCAGAAATTGGAGAAAATGACACATGGCATTTCACTGTTTGAAATATGGCAACCCTAGTTTAAAGGCATGAGCAGCAACTTGAACTGAACACTGAATCCTTGCTGAAGGGGCACACTTTGCCCTGGATGTAATCACACTGAGACTCTGGGTTTGGAAAATAAGAAAGCTCATGTTTTGTTTTGTTTTTTTAAAAAAGAAATGTATACTTGATAGGAAAGGTCCCAATTCTAAATGACTGAGGAGAGGGGGATACACAGAATAGACATACAGATACCTATGTCTCCTCTCCCAACGTAAATCTCAGTGTTTCAAGTACATAGGACTGAGCATACAGAGGTTGAATGAGATGAATGTGTAGTTTTGGTGGAAGGCAAGCTACAACGGAATACAATGCTGCATGCATTTACAGAGTAGAATGGAAAACAATATGCTCTTACATCCCAAGCTTGGAGAGGAGCCTTTGAGTGCACTGTACACCAGCTGCAGGAAACCCGCCTGTGGGCCTCATTGAGCCCAGCGCACATCCTAATTTGGCCCATGAAGCTGTTTTCCCCAAGCCACACCCTCCCAAGCCACACCTGCCATCATAAGTATTACATCAGCTGTGGGGTAGGTGAAGAAGACACGGCTGCAAAGGAACAATCATGTGCCTTGAAATATGGGTTTGCAGTCAGCACCTTTTAAATTGGACACCAAAAGCAAGCCCTGCTGAGATTGGATGGAAAGGTCCTGAGTGGAGCTGATCCATGCCAGAAGCAAGGCTTGAAGCCAGTGCTGATCAGCTGATTGGCAGTGACCAAGCCCCAACTGGATCAACTCCTCCCCCTTTTTCCCTGGCAGGGAGGGGCACCATTTGGTGGTTCGCCTCAGATGTCAAGATGTCTTGGGCTGTCCCTGACAGCACTCTTCCCACTTGGGATTCCCAGCAACTGGTATTCAGAAGCATACTGCCTCTGATAGTGGAGGTAGCATATAACCATTGTGGCTAGTAACACTGACAGCCTTATAGCCCATGACTTTGTCTAATCCTCTTTTAAAGCCATCTCAGTTGGTGGCCATCAGTGCCTCTTGTGGGTGAAAACGCCACAGGTTTAATTATGTGCTGTGTGAATCTGTCCTGACTCTTAGCAACGTTTTGCTTCACTGGATGTCCACGCATTCTAGTATTATGAGAGGGCTTTGCAGTACACCTTGCTGCCCTCTAACAACACCATGCAGTGTCCACTATTAAATATGACAAGATACTCTGATGCATACAGAAACGTAGCAAGATGCACGTGTACTTCACGCTGTCAGAAGTGGTATAAATTCACTCAGTTTGTTTTCAGGCTGTTTCCCCTGGTACTCCCACCTCCCCTCCACCTCCGCTGCCTGATAAATGAAGCATGTGGGGTGGGTGGGTTAAGCCGTTTTCTGCCGCAAGGCCTGAAGCTCTGGCTTGCCTGCTATCACCAGGATAAATGCAGGCTTTTCGGCCTAGAGGCGGGCCCCAGCCCTCCCTCTTTCCCTCTTGAGTTGGGTTATCAATCCAAAGCTCCACATCGCTCATCCCAGCCTGGGCTCGCTCTCCACTGGGAGAGACTTGTCTACCCTTAGGCCATGAGCAAGACCATTGTGACTTAATTCTACACAGTATCGACACCAAACAGACTCCGTCTCGGGCGCTACTAGCTACCTATCTTTCTCTTTTGTGTTCTTCTGTTTTTTCCACTATTTTTTTAACGTTCTCTACCTCCCGCTTTTTAAAATGGGAAAAAAAAATCATGCCTCTGTGTACCGTGTACCATGTGCTGGCTGGGGATGATGGGAACTGTAGTCCAAAACATCTGGAGGACACCCAGTTGATGTATGCTGTGGAAGGCCATTCCATGTTTGTTTCTCAATTCCATGAGATTTTTAATATCTTTTGCTTTGTTTTGTTTGCTCTTAATTGCAATATCATTTAGGGATTTTGAATTTCTGTGCTTTCCCCTATAACCCCAGCCCTCCAATTCATGCAACCTTTTGGAGGGATTTTATAGACTCTTTTGACTGGCAAGAGAGCAGGCAAAATTAAAACAAATACGTCCCTGCCATTTGCGCTCTATAGATGTCAGATGGCATTGGCACACAAACTAAAATGCCATGTGTTACCATGGTGCCATTGTCAGGACAGCCAGCACCAAATCATGATTTTTAAAAAAATGCATGTTCTATTGATTCTGCTTCTTAGTTGTCATCAGGGCCAGCCCCAGACATTTTGCAGCCTAAGGTGAAGGACAAGGTGGCACCTGCTCCCCCTTCTATGCTCAAAAGCAGTGGGATCTCACTTCAACATTCTCCATTAGTTTTCACAGTTTCCTGCTTTTCCAATCTTAAATTCAGTTTCTGCAGCAACTTGCATTTTAAAAAAGCAGGGGGGGAAGAATCCTAATGGAAATTCTTCAGCATTTTTATGCAAATTTATCCTTATAAACACATTTTTGTACAGTGGTACCTCAAGTTACATACGCTTCAGGTTAAATACGCTTCAGGTTACAGACTCCGCTAACCCAGAAATATTACCTCGGGTTAAGAACTTTGCTTCAGGATGAGAACAGAAATCATGCGGCGGTGGCGCAGCAGAGTGCAGCTCTTTTTTATGGGTATGCTCAGTAGCAAACCTACTTTCCCTCAGAGTAATGTTACTTGCTTAGATTATTTTACTTAATGGGTAATTTATTGCTTGTGTTTAGTTCATAAACTATTTTAAAATTAATATGAAAAAGTGGCATGTGCATGTTTAAAAAAAAATAGTGCACAACACGGCCCTTGGATAAATTTGACACTTCCCCTCAGGAATTTCTCTGGACCAGTAGAAGTAAACAGCATTTGTTCAAACAGGGCTCCAGCCAGATCGAGTTATAGGCCAGGAGGAGAAGGGAGGATGGAAGAAGAGAAGGATGTACCAGGAGTTTTCTGATAAAAAGTTAACTCTAAGGCTGCGTACACCCAATATATATTTAAAGCACATGGCTTCCCCCAAATAATCGTGAGCACTGTAGTTTGTTAAGGGTGCTAGGTGCTCTGTGAGGGGTAAACTACAGTTCCAGTTACTCTTCAGGGGTGCTTTACATGTATTGTGTGTACGCAACGAAGGCAGAAGTTGAGAATGCAAAGCCTTTCTATTGCTGTGTTCTTTTTGAGCAACGGTGTAGTGAAAAAGGCCACTTTTTCTAAAGGCTCTTCTTATCATCAGAATGTAAAAACAAGGAAAACACACAGAAAATAATCTGAATTTCCAACTGAGTTGCTCTTGCTTAATATTCTTCCCCGAAGGGTAGTTTTCGTGCACATGATGGCATTTCAAATGGGATCATTACAGAAGGCTCATACTGTGTTTGCATCAGATGCTGCATCTTAGTTAAGCACTCAGAGTCTTGCCCATTATGATGCTGCCAAGAAAAGAACAAGAGTAGAAATGAGCTTTGCAAACGGGGTCATTACTGCAAGCCTTAGACACCAATGACAATAATCATCATTATAACTTATATATTACAATAACACCATTATTGTAATAATAACAGCTAGCATGGCCACCTCTCTGGAAATTTCATGTGTCCACATCTTTAAGGTACCACAAGGTGGTTGTTTATGCATTACCTCATTACAACAGGTCTGTAAGGGAGGCTTGTACTGTTCATCGTACCTCAGATTCAGGAATGAATCTGAGAGACAGCCTGTGGCCATTGATTTTCAACACGTTAGTTCCCTTTCCAGGACGGAGAGCACCCATATGTCAGCAGTGTCACTACTGCTACTGGCGAAGGGAAAGGATGAAGACGAGAAAGCCCCATTTGAAGCACTGTGCCGCTAGCTTCACAAGACCTGACAATCAGCTGATTGTCAGCGGTTTGCAGACTGTGCCTTTGCCAAAAATAACGTGACCTGACGTCATTGTAATGTGAAGAAATATTGTTGTTGTTGTTGTTGTTGTTGTTGTTACTATTACTACTATTTTATTTGTAAATTTAACATACAAAAGAAAGCAGGAAGAAAGGATAAAATAAATGAAATAAAAGTAATGCCAACAGCAACAAAAACCCACTATCAGTTCACATTACGGATACAATAACCATCAGAATATGTATGTCAGCCACTCAAAATTGGCATCTACCTGAACTATTTTCAAATGTAGCCAGGGCCATGTGGCCCTCAGACCATTGCATAATGGATAGAGGGTAGTCATCCTTCCAGGCTCAATGTATTAAGTGATGGCAAGTGATTGACAGGTGGCGGCCACACTGACCTGTCAAATTTGACTTGTGGGGGCTGAGGGGAAGGTAATAATCTGGCCCAGCATGTGGGCTCAGTTTCCTGTCCCTGCTCTAGTTGAATGGCTGTCCAGTCCAAGTCCTGTTTCAGTATGAACCCTAAGGAAGCAAGAAGAGCCCATTAAAACCTGGACAACATACTGAGCAGGCACACAGGTCACCTGTCTGTCCACAATCTCCACTACTAGGGTGAGAGGGATTATATATCTGCTTAAATTACAGAAATTTCTAAATCTGTACCTCTACATATAAATCAGCTTGTGTAAATATTATGCAAAATTGTGCCCCCTTTTCACTCGTTTCATCTTTTCTTGGGGGGATGTATATGTAGATACCCCACAGGTTCTATAATCCATTCAGCACACACTTTCAAAAGGGTCGGCTCTTGAAGTTTCTGTCAGTGGGAGGAATGGAGCAAACACCATTCACCCATGATGACACAGGTAGATGCCCCTACCCTTCAGTTGTTGGTATGAGGATATGAACAGAATAGGCTGCTTTGTGTCCTTTCTCAGGATGCCACAGTAGAAAGATTATGTCCTCTCTAGAAAACAGAGCAAAGGAATAGCCTCCAATAACTAACTCAACTTGGTACTGCTTGTGGGCCAAAAAGGTGAGGGAGGTATATTCTTGCACATTAGACATGTATGACTCACACAAAAGTAAGGTGCACCCTCCAGAATAAACCTGCAAAGGGACACAGTCATTGGGCCTGTGCATATGTAAATATGGGCGGCCCTAGGTCAGACAAGATGTCTGTCTACCCCTCTGAAGAACATCCCCCTCAAAACCTCGTAAAATGGCTGCCTTGGTCTCTGAAGAGAATGCTCCCAACTCCTCACAAAATGTCTGCCTTCCTCTCTGAGGAGCATCCCCTCAATGCCTCATGAATGCTGCCAAGGCCCCGGTTGCAACTCTGCAGGCTACATCAAAACAAAAGCACCAAGCCATTTAGAGAGCTTCTAAATACCAGGTATAGGCTGAAATCCTACACCCATATACCTGGGAGCAAGCCCCACTGAACATTATGGGTCTTAGTTCTGGGTAGACATGTATAGGGCTGCACTGTAAATTTGTCTTTTGCTCCACAGCCTGTCTCAGGGAACCTAAATATAGCCACCATGACACAGAAAAGCACCCTAGGCTATTTTGTGGCAGCAAAGAAGACAAGAGCGGGGATGACACATCCCAACTGATTTGGCTTGCAAAATTCTCTATTAGTGATTCAAGTGAAACAACTCCACAGCCAGGCTCTTGCTATAGGCCTCTGTCCTTGTCTGAGAAATAGTTCAATTCATTAATTTTTTTATGGCCTATGTTCTGGCTGTACGGGCTTACTTACCTCATGGCTAAAAATAAATAAAGAATTTCCTGAGGAATAACCATTCTTACCCTGGTCACTTCCAGATGACCTGTTTATTGAGCATTCATCCTGATATGCTTGCAGGGAAGTTATACAAGCAAGCATTATTCCAAACTTTCCTGTACATTTTCCTATAACTTACCTTACTTCAAAATCTCGAAATTTTTTTGACGGCAAAGCATGTTCTGTTTTGTTTTATCATTTTAAAGTGTACACCCTCACTTTTTGAGGAACTTCCCTCACAGATCAGCTTGCAATCTCCAATAAAAACTGCCTGACAATAAACTATAACAATACAAGAACAGGGTAACAAACAATGGACCACCATAAAAAGCATCCCCTCCAACATTTCTCCAATGTAAATAGGGACGTCCTAAGGAAAAGTGGGACATTCCGGGATCAAATCAGAAACTGGGATGGCTTCAGTAAATCCAGGCCTGAGAGAGGTATGCAGCACTCAAGTGATTAAATTATCCCAAACTGCCTCAGGGCTGTCAGTTAACAAGGAGAGATGGGTAGCTTACTAAAGGGGCCTATAAACACCTGAGCCGTGACTTAAAGGTGACTCTGCCCAAGGCTTTGTGGAGATTAAATAGACTATTCAAACACTCATTTGAACCTTTCTTCACCTTGTTTTCCCATCTCTTCCTCCTCTTTTTCAGTCTGCTGAAATTCAAGGATGCTAAAAGCCAACAAACACACAATCTATATTTGGAATTTGCCAAGGGTAGAGTTTCATTTAAAGAAAGAACAAGGTTTCTCACGGTATCCACTGTTCTCTGGAAGCCAGGGAAGAATTTGCTCCTGACGCTCTGTGCATAAATGTAGCCTATTTTCAGAGTGATTTCTATCAGTATCTTTACCTCCCCACCCCCCAATCCTGCATTCAGTGGTGTCAGTGAAAAACAAAATCTCATACAAGTACTATAAATCTTGGAGCCCTACTTTCCATCTCTTTCTACTACATTTGGCCATGCCTCCTTGTGGTTCAACCCCAACATTGTAATGGTGCCATGTGGCAATTGAGCAGAACGGCCAGAAAAGACTTAAGAGGGACTGTTGAAGGTGACTGCTTCCTGTACCCCAGGATGGCTGCCTGAGATGGTCATTGCACTCTGCCTAGAGGTGTCTTCTAACTGTTCCCATTCTGTGTGGAACTGGGAGTACTCAACCAGTCTTTTGACTATTCCTTTGAATAGCTTGTAGATTGGGAGCCTGTGGCTCCCCAGATATTCCTGAACTGCAATTTCCATCACCCTGACTATTGGCCAGGCTGGATGTGGTTGATGGTAGGAGTTGGAGTCCATCAGCATCTGGAGGGCCACAGGCTACCCACCCCTGAAATAAGTGATTCCACCATGTCTGCCCAATAACAAACTGCTTGAGAAACTGCAGTTTCAAAATCAGCTTGCCATGAGGCCCTTAACTAGCTGCAGTTATGTTTCAAGAAAAACCAAGTCTCCCTTGAATTTGCATTGCTGAACTAGTTTCACGTTGCTTTCGATCCTGGCACTAAAGGAGATCACACAGATCAGGTATGGGGAAACATTTTCAGCCCAAGAGCCACATTCCTTTCTGGAAACCCTTCGAAGGGCCACATGCCCATGGTGGGTGGGCCCAGAGGCAAAGGTAGGTTGAGCAGCAAATGTGAATTTTACCTCTCTACAGCAGGCATGTTCCTACAAAAGTATCACACTTTCCTGTTTTCCATTTACAGAATATGCAACATCCTACAACCAAAGAGCAGGCATGTGGAGTTTTTATTTTAAATGAAAAATAACATACAAGCAATACACATGCTTACTTATTGCACATACAAAAACCACCCATTTATACATAATAGCCTGTACTACACCACAAACATAGCAAGCTTTTACCCGTTTAGCGGCATCCAGGAATGGACACTGGGAATTATAGTTTGGTAGGGCGCCCAGAGATCTGTACGTGACCCCTCCAACCATACCCTAAAAACTGGGAAAGGGGAATGACTATTAAATCAGTTTAAAGCAGTCATATAGCTATAGAATCTTCCATCATTTCTGACTGGACCATCACCCACAACAGAGTGATCCTAATCAGTGCAGAAATCCCATTTTAAAAATGCAGCTTCTGCTCCCAGCAGCTTCTAGCATTAGAGGCAAACTTTTTGGTGCTCCAGCCACCACAATATGGCCATATATGAGCATGTCCTAGAGCTCTACATTCAAATGCCTTCCCCAGGGAATGAACAGCAAGTTCTCACTTTAGGGTCTTGTGGATTATTTTGCTCAGAACAAACACTTGCAGTATGGAATGTATCACATTGTCATTTTTGAGTTTTGGTAAGAAGGTTTTTAGCTATTTAAATATTGTTCTGTGATGTTGTATTTTATCTGTTTTGTAAACCACCCTGGGATCCTATAGGTAAAAGGGTGGTTTAAAAGTAAATAATAATAATAATGTTTTGCCCATAATTAGAACTGAATTTTCTTTTCATCTTTTGGTGACATGTGCAGTATTGTTCCTAATTTGCATTACTGATTGCAAATAACAACAAATACTCCCAGGTAGTAATGCTAATTCATGCCACTAATCCAGTCTCCTGATATAAATATGTTATACTATGCAATAAATTCATTCTGTAAAAAAATACACAACAGTAACATACATTTCACATCAAAATCCCTCTTGTCTTTGATGTTGGACGCATAATCTTCATTCTCTTCAGCCTGATAAAACATCAGAGTTGAGACTCATTCTCACCTCAACCCAACCCAAGGATTTGAGTTTCTTGATATGGCACCAGTTGTTTAAAATACATAGATATATATATACTATAAATAGAGCTATCTGCATTTTTTAAAAAGTCTAAAAGTAAACACGTGACATTCAAAAAAATACTCTGCATGTAACAAGTAAAACTTGAATATAATTTAAACAAAGGTCAGTGGGGTAGCAGCTTTAAACACGAATGCATCTTAAGGACTAGGGATTGTATCCAACTAAGTTCTATTCAGAATAGACCTATTGAAATTAATGGACCTAAGTTTATCATGCCCATTCATTCAACTGGGTCTCCACCAAGTATGGCTAATGTTGGATACAACCCTATGGACTTGGTCCAAAGACAGGTTCGATTATGGGAGATGCTTTCATGTTAAGGTTGGATTTTCATCAGTCTACAAAACAACAGCAACAAAACAAAACCCTTAGGCAGTTCTCAAGTTCAATATTACCAACTGATGCCCAAATAGTTACAGTCATGGGAGAGGAAGCCTGTGCTCCTGTTATCCTATCCACTAGATACAACATCTGGAGGGCCACAGGTAAGAGCATATGTTCCAGCAGCAGAAGCTAGACAGAGAGGGATGTGAGAGGACCAAGCCTCTCAAGAGAGAAGGGGGCAGGAGGTGGCTACTTCTAAGTGCAACAAAAGTCCATGCAGGTGAGCCCACTTTCCAGACCACAGGGCACTTAAACATGAAGTGTTGTATTCAACGTAGTGACAAGGACAATGTTTCAGCAGGACTTCTCCTTGTGCAACAGAATGTTCTCCCCGTCTTCTCCCTGCAGCACCGCAGGTGCCTCTTAAATCTGTTCTGGTTTTTCCCCCAATCCTTCAGAGCAGAATTGGGGATGGCGTGCATGCAGAGGAAAAAGGGGGAAATCCCATTGCACTACAGCTTACTCTTTTCCAGTGCAAATATTTAGCACCTCGAAACGTTTGACAGTTTCTGACCAAGGTTGGTCCACTGGAAATATTTGACTAGGTGACAGCTGTTCCAGCCCTGACAGCTTTAAAAAAACAAGCCCAACCTTAATATATTGGACAACAGCAGTGAAAATATTCAAGACCCAAAAAGTTATAATAGTTGGAAAGACAGCCAGGAAGAAGCAACTTCCCTCCTTGCCAGATCACTGTACTGCACCTGACACCATTTGGACCAGATGGGACTGGTAGGTCTGCAAACATTACAAAAGATTTCAACTGGAGAGACAGTGTCTTGTCCATTCTTATAGCAGGCTAGACGTATTCAACCTGTTTTATTAAAAACCATTTGGCTTCAGACACATGCAAGGTGGGCAGGAACCTGCTGCTTTGGACACGCTCCAGCTGGCTGCACACTCCCAGTTTTCATAAGCCTTGAGCCATGTGACAGTCATTGTTCACCAACAAGATCCAACACTGCGTGCTTTTGCAGTTGTGCAACTGGACTGACACCTTCCCAAAACATAGCAACAATCATAACAATAATGAACCTCTGGACATTAGTCCAGAATATTTCTTGAGAACAACTTTCCTTTTGGTGCAAAGCAAAAATATTGATTTGGTTTAATTTATTTAGAGAAAACATTTAGAGCAATAGCCCTAAAAGCCTAGACCACCAGGGTTGTATTTTAGCTCTTATTTCCACTAGAGGAAATGCAAAATATAAATGCTTTTAAAACTTAAATAAGACATCTTGCAAGCAGAAAGCCAGTATTCTGTCACAAGAATGTTGTCTTACAGGATCAAAATCCATAAAAGGTGCAGTTTTTACAGACAATGCAATTATGCATTTGAATCTGTAGATTCACACTTGTGAAATGGTTCAGCACATCCTCAAGGATTGGCGCAGAATCGGAAAGCTTAACAACTTTGGGGTAGTTTGCATGTGAGGGTTTTTTTGGGACACATGCTACCGGTAATCTATGAACAAAAGCAATATCCTGTGCATGCAAAGTCAACCCACACTAACTGGGGCAGCAGCAGGGACGGAATCAACAATGGTTATATAAAAAATAAAAAGCAGAAAAATAATCATGAGAACTAGCCACATTTTCTGATCATTCTAAATCTCTCCATGCTTTTTTTTCGTTCCGGGCACCTTGTTTTTAGTGCTAGCAGGATCAGCAGTGCGTGAATATGCTGGAGGTACCTGGAAGCAGAATAGGAAATGGAATAGGACAGATAGCTTGGACCTGGATGGGAAACAGAACCAACAACACTATTTCTGCAGTTGACAAGTACAAAAGGAAGATGGAGCAAGCTTGTTTTTTGCTGCTCCAGAGGTTCAAATTACAAGAAAGGAGATTCCAACTAAACATTAGGAAGAACTTCCTGACAGTAAATTCTGTTCAACAGTGGAACGGACTGCTTCAGATGGTGGTGAACTGTCCTTCACTGAAGGTTTTTAAACAGAGGTTGGATGGCCATCTGTCAGTGATTCTTTAGCTGTGATGCCTGCATTGTGGTCGGTTAGACTAAATGAAACTCTAGAATTCTATGATTGTATGACAGGGAAATGACCAGGAGACGGTGTAGAAGGCAGGAAGCAGGAAAACAACCTGGAAGCACAGTGGGGTAGCCTTCTGGCTTCACTTAGAAAAATAAGTAGCTCAGACTCAGGGAATGCAACAGATCTAGAAGCTGCAGCGGGCAACATATCAGGATTGGCTGTCTTGCATCACCTGATATTCAGGATCATGAGGATTTTGCTCCAAACTGTTTGTATCATGGTTTGAGCCAGATTGAAGTTCCTTTCTCCAACACAGGGCATAAAGGCCAATGGCATCTGACCCCTTTCAAGCTCCTTTCTCCTGGTCCCAGACATCAGGCTTCAAGGCATATATGCCAATGTCTTTCCCAGCTTTTATTCATGTTCTTGAGACCTTGTCATAGGATCAGATTCTCTGTATTCCATTTTGCTATCCACTGTGTTTGTATTTCACCAAGAAAAGCCATGCACCAAAATGAAGAGTGAAACAAGCTGAAAAGTTGCATCTACTTGTAAATAATATGGGCCATGTGCTGGGCTCAAGATGCCCATGCTCAGTGGGCTACTGATGCTCTGGTATACCACAGGAGGAACATCAAACATTTTAAAAAGCACAAGTCTCCCACCCATGCAAATATGGAAATCTGTAGGCACCTCGCTTGTGTGACCAAGCTAAGGACTGAAGGGCCCACAGAAAGAGAAAAGTGCGAATGCGTGTCATGTCCTTTAAAACTCTGCCTGAGCTGGGTTCTTGGCGTAACCCATGCCTTGCTGGACACATCGAATGAGTTCCTTGCGGTTGTCCAAGATGGTGTCAAAGCTCTCCTGCAGCCGGTTTTGCTGGTCAACCACCTTCTGCTGGAGGCTGCGGATCCAGCGGAGTAAAGCCAGGCGACGATACATCACCAAGTGGACATGGTGCTTCTCTTTCTCCTGCTCCTTGAACTTCTTCTTGTCCTGAAGATTGCGGAAAGCCTCAGCCAGTGCTGGGAAGAGGGTCTCGGAACTAGGAGGAGAGTTCTCTGGCTCAGCTTCAGCAGCGGAACATGGTTCTCCATGACCCTTCCAGTCTTCAGTGGCAACAGCAAGCATGTCCCAAGCACTGGCTGCCCCACTGTCAGGACTATCAATGCTTAGGGAACTGCTGGCATAACCATTGTCTTCTAAAGGGGAGCTGGCCAGCTTCCTTTCTTTTATCCTCTCCTTGGTCACCACCTTCTCGTGCTCTGGGTCATTGACTTCTGCTCCTTCTGGAGGTCTGCGGATGTCCTCTTCGTCCTCTTCTTCTTCTTCCTCCTCCTCTTCTTCTTCAGAGGCAAAGGACATGCCACCGGACTTCAAGCCCTGGGGGACATCCTGTGGTTGGCTCATTGCAATTTGCCTCTGCATAAGCACTATTTGGTTATCAGATGCCTCAGGTTCATTGTTCCCTCCTCGCTGCTCCGATTCCCCTGGCGTGCACTGGCTCCAGTTCTCATTGGTGTCATAGGCCTCCTTGCCCATGAAATTGAGGTTTGTATCTGGCCGACAGTCCCTTCCACCAAGGTAAACAGTGTCCAGTTGAGAGTTCCCCTTTGCCTCATTGAACAGCGGGTTAATGGGTATCTCTGGCTGACACATGGCGAACATCTGTGCACCCTCCCAGCTGGGGAAAAGAGAGTAAGAGAGAGAAATATAGGAACAAAATGTGTAACCCACACGCAGGTCACATCCATGTAAGAACATAAGCAGAGCCTGCTGGATCAGGCCAATGGCCCATCTAGTCCAGCATCTTCTTCTCACAGTGGCCAATCAGGTGCCTGTGGGAAACCTGCAAGCAGGACTTGAGCACAAAAGTGCTCCCCCTTCTTGCAGTTTCCAGCAACTTGTATTCAGAAGCATAATACCTCTGACCATGTGGGCAGAGCATAGCTTCCATCACTAAGGGCCTTTCTTGGACTACGTCAAGAATGGGGAACCTGTGGCCTCCAGATGTTGTGGGACTCCAATCTGCTAACATGGCCAATGGTCAGAGTTGATGGGAGCCGAAGCCCAACAACATCTGGCGAGCCACAGGTTCCCCATCTCCTGGTCTGTGCCATGTGTGAAACAGCCCTCAGCTGAAACCCCACAAGTCACAATTGGGTGGTAAACCATTTTGAGAGGCTGTGATAAGGCACACATCTGCAGAGGACACTCACAGTTTGGTTTCTTTCTTTCTTTCTCTGCTCCTTCCAAATTTGCACCCCAGCAATGTCATTGCCTCAGGCTGTGGAACTTTGGCAAACCCTGGCGGTAGCATGCAATATATTTTTTCAAAAAAATAAAACACCTACAACGTGACTTGAAGAGAGGCTGTTGGCTGTGACTTTTGACAGACAGACAGACAGTGGAGATGGAATTCACCTACAGCTGGGGCAGGGTGGGGCTCATGGCTCTCTAATGTTTTTGCTGACTTACAACTCCCATCATCCCTGACCACGGGCCATGCTGGCAGGGGCATTAAGAGTTGGAGCACAACAACACCAAGAGACACACAGGTTCCCCACTCTTTGACCAAGAGCTGGTAATAATTTTTAAGCGGCCAGTGACCTGTTTCTCAGAGCATCTTCTGCAGGCTGATGGGGTGCAGAGATATTCCTGCTTGCCTTCATGCACCACCATTGTAAAAACAATTTAGTTCACCAACCCAAAGTATTTACATGACTTTAGGCAGATTACAGGCCAAACAAGGGAAAGGCAGTAGGTTTGGGGGCCTGGGGTGGCCTGGAGGTTGCAAAATGAACACTGGGCAACTCATGGACAAACTAAACAACTGAACAGAGGGTGATGAGGCCTATAAACAGAGAGCCTCTGCTACTCAGCTGCAGCACAGCTGATTCCCATACAGCAGTTTTTGCCAACCTAGTACCCTCCAGATGTTGTTGGTCTACAACTCCCATCAGCCCCAGCCAGCCCCATATGGTGATGGGAGCTGGAGTCCAGCTACATCTGGAGGGCACCAGACTGGCAAAGGCTGCTGCTCAGCAAGGATGGGGAACTTGTGGCCCTCCATATGTTGCTGGAGTCCAGCTCATAAACCTTGCCAGTGATCAGGGAATGATGGGAGTCGGAGTCCCCATCTGGAGGGGCACAGCTTCCCTCACCCTGCTATACACAGTCTAAGGGGAGTCTGGGCATTTTCCACCCCTGCACCTAAATACCTCCTAAGCTTGTAGCAGTTTTGTCTCCACACACAAACACACCGGTCCTAATACTCTCTCGATCCCACATTGTTTAACTTTACACACACGAATTCAGCGAAGGAGCGGGGGCGTCCATCTGGCATCCTGCCAAACGCAAGTGGTTGCGCAGAAAGGGACGGTCGTTGCTGCAAAAATCCCTTCACAAGCAACAAACAGGGGAAATGATGCAGTTTTGTCCCAGCTTTGGCACCGAAGGGGATCTGGTTGCAACCACCACCACCACCCCGCCGCTCTGTGTGTGTCAGTGCGCCAGCCCCTCGCAGCTTTCTCGCTTGCTATAACCAGGCATGTAACCGGCACTCACCGCTAGAGCCTTGCAGAAAATCAGTGGGGAGGGGTGGGGGTGTTTCAGTCTGCGTCTCTTGCCGCTGAGCTGCTGGAGAACGGAAATCGCATTAGGCAATGAAGCAGGAAAGCGTCACGGGCTGCCCGCTTCCTAGAGCAGGCAAGGTTGCTGCTGCTGCTGGTACTGCTGGCACGCAGCGGGAGGAGGAGAGAGCTCGGCGGCCGAGCTGTGAATGGCGCGCTCTGCAGCCACACAGGACCGCCGCTTGGGAGCACGACAGCAAGGCAGCGCCGCCACAGCACCTCCTCCGTCCGCAGCCAGAGAGGGCCCAAGACCAGTGCTGGACTGGTTTCCGGAAGACTAGCTAGCGCCTCCCCCCCCCCACACACACCCGCCGCCTGCCCGGGCCAATTCACACGACCCCAACTAGCGTGTAGAGAATGCGAGTGGGAAAGAAGGTGGGACTATTTGGGGGCGGAACCGTCCTGCTGCTGGCATTCTGGCCGCTAAACGAGAGGAGCGCCAACGTGCGTAAATAACCACTACGGCTTCTCTTGGTCGACAGACACGGGTAAATCACATGGCAAAACTATCTGCGGTGGACCGACTCAGAGTGTGCCGGGGAAAGCCGGGCCGCGGGGATGATGATGATGATGATGATTTCAACTTATACACGAGATTGAATGCTATGTATGTGTACACTTGTGCATGAGTGTATACATGTGTGTGTGTGTCTGTCTGTATGTATGTATGTATGTGTGTGTGTATATACACACACACACACACACCTCTCCAATATCAGAGGGCGTGAGTACCATGGGGGAGGGTTGTGGTTCAGTGGTGGAGCATCTGCTTTACATGTAAACACTCCTTGATTCAACCCCTGGCATCTCCAGGTACTGGGCCCATCTGAAATCCTGAAGAGCTGCTGAAGGTCAGTGTAGACCAGTGATGGGCAAACGTGGCCCTCCAGATGTTTTGGAACTACAGTTCCAATCATCCCTGACCACTGGTCCTGTTAGCTACGGATGATGGGAGTTGTAGTCCCAAAACAGCTGGAGGGCCAAGTTTGGTCATCACTGGTGTAGACCTTTGGCCAGATATTGCTGAACTGTGACTCCCACCATCTTTGGCCATTGGCCATGCTTGCTAGGGCTGATGGGAGTTGTAGTTCAGCATCCTATGGAAGGTCAAAGGTTCCCCACACCTAGTGTAGACCTCTGAGCTAGATAGATCAATAGTCTGATTCAGTGCCAGGGATATAGGAGTGGAAGAGTGTGGTAGCACTCACAGAATTGGAAAGGACCAGGAGGGGCATCTAAGTCTTGCTTGTGGTCTTCCTGTTGGCTGCTGTGAGAAAAGGGTGGTGGACTGAGTCTTTGGCCAGATATGGGAAGGCCCTTCATAATCTCAGACTATTCTGAACACCCTCACAAAAATGAGCTCCCTGCAGTGTGGGTAGAAGCCAAGGGAGGTAATCAGGTTTGAATTCATTTTAGGGTTCTAAGCTGTAAGTGCCTAAGCAGCTGTGCCACTCTTTGGGTGTACTGGAGTGAGAATTACTGTAAGTACTGTTGGTCATCAGTTATGGGGAAGTGCTGTAGCTCAGAGGTGGAGCACATGCTTTCCTTGCAGAAAGTCGCAAGTTCAATTGCCAACCTTTCCAATACAGTGGATCGTTCTGAGTTTGCAGGGTGTGGCATGATACTTGCCCAAGGCCTTGGAGAGCCATATCCAGGCAGCAGTGGTGGCTGGTGCCCATTGGGACTGGTAGGATGGAAGGCAGGGAGACCCAACAGTAGGCAGAACCAGAGCCAGTGATAGGTGTTGTTGTCGTTTAGTCGTGCCCGACTCTTCGTGACCCCATGGACCCGAGCACACCAGGCACTCCTGTCTTCCACTGCCTCCTGCAGTTTGGTCAAACTCATAGTAGTGATAGGTAGAGCCAACTAATTCCACTTTTGTCCCTGTTCTCTTACCTGCTGAAATCTACAAGGGCAAATGGGTGGTAGTTTTTTTTCTTTCTGTTCTGTACCCCACCCTGGTATCTGTATTGATGAAGGGTGGGCTATAAACACTTTAAATGAATAAAATAAAAAATATATATAAGACAGCCTCATATGTAAGCTCAGGGCGAATCTGTATCACTCGCCCATTCCTTCATGTGTCCCACACCCTTCCTCATACCCACTGCCATCCCCACAGATAGTATAATCTTAAAAGGGTCTCTTATCACTGCTCTGTGCCCCGGAGGCTTCTTGTCAACTTGAAATGAGAAAAGGGAGATGCTGGAAGAAGACCAAAATTCTGTAAAAGAATTTGGGGCACAGGAGTGTCTGGTCACATGAGAAGCCACATAGGAAGTGGAGATAAAGAGGCCTTTTGTGTTCACTTGGAGGACATTGAAGCAAATTTTATAATTGCGTTGTTATTTTTATTGCAAAGTATCATCTGCTTTCTACACAAGAAGTCTCTTAAGTGACTTACAAAATGCCCAAGAGCATAAATTCTCACAATTCTCTCCTGTTTCATCCTCACTACAACCCTGTAGGCAGTTTAGGTTGAGAGATAGTAAATAGTCTAAGTTGAACTTCATAGCTCTGGAGATGAGAACCCCTAGTCCTGGTCTGACAGTCTAACGCACTAGACGATCTTAGAAGTTGATTAACAAAAAAATTGTCCAGTAGCACCTTAGAGACCAACTACGTTTGTTCTGGGTATAAGCTTTCATCATGTGCATCTGAAGAAGTGTGCATGCACACAAAAGCAGAACAAACTTAGTTGGTCTCTAAAGTGCTACTGGACAATTTTTCATTTATTTCAACTGCGTCATACCAACACGGCTACCTACCTGAAAGTTGATTAACAGTACAGTGCTATACATGGTCTATTCAAAAGTAAGCCCTACAAAAGTAACTTCCCCCAAAGTTTGTATAGGATAGCAGCCTGTGCTGTTTATTTATGTAGCAAGCAACATACATTTAATAACAATAACAACACACTTATAAAATTCTTTAACCAGTTGATAACCCTGGTAAAAATACAGTGCAAAAAGCAAGCGGGGAGCAAGGTTTTATTTTTAATTTTTAAAATGCATTATTGCCCCAAACAAACAACACCCTGCTGATTCTGTCCAAAGTGTGCTGTGGGTTATTTCATTACAATTAAGAGCAATGGGCAGAAGACCTCATTTGACAGCTGTGGGAATAGTAAATGGGAAAGTCCAGGTCATCCCTGCAACCGATTCAGCAGCCTCCGCTTTTCATCCTAGCAAGTCATTCATGGGGAGAGGCATTTTCTGATAGAAGCAGATCTCATTTGGGCTTTAAAAGCTCAAACCAGCACCTTGAACTGGGCCTGAAACCCAGCTGGATGTTGACACAACAACGGTGGCAAACTTTGATAGGCTATGCTGGTACCTTCCCTCTCATGGTTATTTCAGAACATCAGTGCTCCCAGTAAACCCAGAGTAATCCAGAATGCCCTTTCCATTTATTGCAATTTTGATCTGGCAACCTCTGCCGAGATCAAATACCTGGAGTCCCTGACATTCAGGCATGCTATTTGCTATGCGCTAGAGATAACAGCTCAGCTCAATATCTGATCCAGGGTTCGTGCAAGTAACTGCCCATGCTCCTCTCCCGCCAGCAACCTGCTTTTCATCTGTTGTGTTTTCTGTTAACCAATCTAGCCCAATGTGCCACAGCCTTTGAACAAAATTGTTCCCAGCAGAGGCCTCAAGACCCCACTCCCCAGCCTGATGACGTCGGCATGTGTCACAAGAGCCTGTTGCTCTAACCTTTTTCCGTCAGGAAGGATGAATAATCGAGGCCTAACCAGTCCCGCATGTGAGGGAAGCTTTGAAGGGGAAGATGGCCAGGCACAAGACACGAGGGCAAAACCACCAAATCGGAGGGGTGGGATGTTGCATGAAAGCTGCCTAACTCATCCTCTGGCTGGCTCTTCAGGGCTCCAGACTAACTCTACAACTCATATCAGCTGCAGTAGAGATTAACCGGCTTTGCCGTTTTTTAAAAAAAAAATAGGAGCCAGCAACTTGCAGAAAGCAAGGATGTCAGCAGAACCATGCCAGACCAAACTTTACTGGTCCATTCAGTCCAGCATGCCAGGGTTCCCACATTTTTTTTATTGCTTATTCGTTCATCTAAAAGCATTTATAAACCTCATATTTAAAAATCTAAGTGGTATATAAAAATGTAATAAAGCAGTGTCATAAAAACAGGTGCAACATAAAAACCAGGAAAAGTATTATAAAAACCAGAATTCAGTAATAATGGGGCCCTTTCTTATGGGTCAGAGAAAGTCAGGGCAGAAAGATAACCCTGGGGAGCACACAAGCAAGGTACACATCCAATAGATGTCTCCTGCTGCTAGTCCTTATAAACTCTTCCTCATTGGTGTAAGGTAGGCCTCCTCATTTGACAGGTGAAGCCATTTTGATGAACCCACCTGCCCTAAGCCTGATGCCATATATGGTGTCAGGTGTGGGTAGGTATCTTTGTATCTGCAAGGTCCTGTGCATAGCATTTGGCAAACTCTGACAATCAGCTGATTGTTGAGGCTTCCATGCATAACACTATGCAAAGATGGGTGACCTGGCAACCCTACCAACCTGCCAAACCTGGCTTACGGCCTGCGAATATGGCACAATGGAATGGAATTTGATTTCTCTCTCCTTTTGCCTTCACCAACAGGATGAATGGAGATTGACCTGCTTAGGTGGTCAGCGGACCATCAGTCTCAGCAAATAGGATCAATGGTCAGAGATGATGGGATTGGAACTCCAACATAGTCTGGAGGGAGCCATGCTGGCTGTAACCACTATAACATTTAATTCATTTTTAAAAATTTAAGTATTTATATTGTCTGCCTGAACCTAACCAGAACAGGCCTGATGGTGACTGCTGTACTCTTCACCCTACCCCCTACCAAAGTTGAAAATGTAAAGAATTTAAAGGCAAGTTGCTCTGCTTGGGGTTACACTGCTTGGGGGTACACACAATTGAACAGTGTGTACTTGTGCCTATTGACTCATCCAGAGCAGGATTTAGGTCAGGCGTGGGAAACCCCAGGCTCAGAGGACAACTGCAGCCCACAAGGCCTCTCCATCTGGCCCTCAAGCCTCTTCCTAGGCCATGTCCCCTTCCAGGGGCCATACCCCTTATTGGCCCCTTTTCACACCCTTTTTGAGTATTTTTTCTTTCTTTCTGGAAAGTGTCCTTGAACTCAGACAATGCTTCTTGAAGGTGAGTGAGCATAGATACTATGGTACTTTACAATGGTAAAATCTGCATTCGTTGCTCTGCCTACCTTTTGTCCCTGGCCCCACCCTCTGGTATGTGGCCCTTGAAAGGTTGTTCAGAAGGGAATGCATCACTCAGACTGAAAAAGTTTTCCCACACCTGCTTTAAGTAACAGGTAGGCTTAGGGAGCAGCATTGAAACTCTCACATGAGAAATGTGTGCCACAAGACCAAAGTCCAGAGGAATAATCTATCCTCCTCTTCCTCCAACAGTCTCGTTCCTCCTCAGATTCCATCTCAGAAGGGTTTGGGAGCAGTGGCATTTGATGGGACCCTGTGGATCACAGTCCCCGCAGGTGGAGCTTGGAGGTTAAGCAGTGTGACACAATGGCGACTGAAGCAATTTGCAAACCAGCTCTCCAAATTGTAGTGTAGAAACATCCAGACAGACTCATCCTCCTCACCAATGGGTTAAAGCTTCAGTTTTCTTTTTAAAAACTTCCTCGGACCATCTGTAACCTAACCCTCCCCAAATGCCTCATCTGAATTTAATAAAGCAAGAGGGGAGTTGGAGAAATCTCCCAAAAAGCTTTCATAGAAATTAAAGTAAACAATGCGTTGACCTCCAGCCCTCCGTTGCCCTGCTGCTGACTTGGGCCTGCTTGTTACGGTTACAGACGGTTTGGCGTTTTTTGTTTAATTGTAAACACATTTGGTAAATACGCCAGGATTTGGTGGTAGCTCCAAAGGGGTCCATTAATGCACCGGTAAAAAAAAGCAGGGAAATGACTCCCATGGAAGGAGAGGAAATCTCCCATGTGAACGGGGGGGAGGGGGAGGCAGACTGCTGAACAGGCCAGAGACTGACAACGAGAGGCAGCTGCTCTCTCAAAAAACCCCGTAAGTGGACTGGGGGCCATCTTGGATTCAGCTTTGAGCAAATCAGTCAGGAGCTGCTTGCTGTTAGGGTAAGAAGCCTGTCCTATTTACAAAGCATAATTTAGGCTGCTAGGAAATGTAAGGTAATCACTATCCATCCAAATGGTGGCTCAGAAAGACCTATCGGTGATACCAGATGGAGAATTGTATTGTTTGTTACCCATGTTTTTTGTGGGCAATACACTGAACCAGGAAACCTGTGATCCTCCAAGTGTTGCTGAACTACAAGGCCCTGTATCGCTGACCACTGTGCAAGCTGGTTGGTCTAATGGGAGTTGGAAGTCCAACAGCAACATCCAGAGGGCCATAGGTTCCCCTTGCCTATGTGCTAAATAGGCTATGGACATTGTTGGCTTCACATGTAAGAACATAAAGAGTCTCCTGGATAGTCCAGCATCCTGCTCCCACAGTGGTCAACCATAGGTCTGTGTGAAACCTGCAAGCAGGGCCTAATCAGAAGAGCACTCTCCCTTTCTGTGGTTACCAGTAACTGGTATTTATAAACATACTGTCTCGACCACAGAGTCAGAGCATAGCCATCATAGTTAGAAGCCATTGATAACCTTACTCTCCATGAATTTGTCCAGGTTGGTGGCCATGGTTGCCTCCCGCGAGACTGAATTCCATAATTCATGCTGCATGAATAAGTACTTTGTTATATTTGTCCTGAATCTTCCAACATTCAGCTTCAATTGAATGTCTACAGGTTCTAGGGTTAAGACAGAGGGAGGAAACCTTTTTATCTGTGCAATTTCTTCATGCCATGCATATGCTCACATACCTCCACATCATGTCTCCTCTTACTTGCACTTTCTCAAATCTGAACACTCACACAACCTATAGAAATCCTGATACATAAAGCAGAAGTCTGCAGTCACACTTAGAAAATGCTCTGACTCCAAAGGAGAGGGAGCCTCACCCACAGAAGCAAAGAAGTGAAGGAAGTCAGGAGTTTGGTCCATTCATCTCAGTGTTGCCTGCGCACTCTAGGGTCTCTAGAGTGTCCCCTGTTCACAAGAAAGCTGCTTGTGTTGGGAGATGCCTTCTGCTACATCAGGACATTGGTTCTTCTAGCTGCAGTATTGTCTACTGCACTGACTGAGCAGCTCTCTAGGGTTTCAGACACGGATCTCTCCTAGCCCTGGGACCTTTTACATGCAAAGCACGTGCTGGGCCACTCACATACTGCCTGTCCCGGCCTTGTTCATACAATGCAATGTACAAACTAATTGCAGTCCACTGTTTCATAACTACCGGGTTGTTTTTTTAAGTCAATGGCATCAGAAACGAACAGCAACCACCACTATCTTGCCATTCTTCTTTGCCCACTAGCTTTTTCCTCAGGTATATTAAATTTGTCATTCTTTTAGGCTCAAAGCAAAGAAACAAACTTGTGAGGGATAAAGGCACTAATCAGATCTTCTGCCACATCCAAAATTGTCAGAATGTTCAACCGCTTACGTAAGCCTCCTTTTTGTTGAATAATAATAAATAAATAACAAACAAACAAACCAATCACCAGGTGAAAATGTTCCTCTTCAACCAGGCCCTGGGATGATTAAGATCCAATGCCCTTTTAAATGAGTTGTGGGAGGGGCAGGCGGGTTATTGGTTTGTTCTTGTTCTTGTTTGTATTATGTATTTTATTATTTTTATGTTGTGAACCACCCTGAGATCTATGGATGAAGGGCGATATACAAATTTAATAAATAATTATAATTATAAACCACTGTTCTGGTCCATAAAGTTACCAGCCACTGCCAACAATTATATGGATACTGGAAACAAGTGTCAGAGAAAGTTGTGACAAGATGGCGGATTCAGGGCCCAGTGCTGGAAGTACCAGAGAGTTGGGTTCCACACACAGACAAAATTCCTTTGGTTCAGTGAGAAGCCTAGAAATGACTACATTAAGAAACATCCCCAAAGGGGATGTACACACCATACATTTAAAACACACATCCTACAAAGGAATCCTGGGTAGTTTATCCTAAAGCTACCATTCCCAGCACACTTAACGAAGTGCAGCCCCTGGGATTCTTGAGGTATTGGGGGGGGGGGTGCTTTAACTCTGCTTTAAATAAGTATGCAGCCAGAGTCCCAAAGGCAGTTCCTGGCAAGGGTGCTTTATTAGATGGGGGGTGGTCCAGAGAGCCTAAGCCTCTGGTATTTCACCCTAGATCTCCCTGCCTTTTTATTTTGTTTTGTTGATAGAGAAGCTGGGTACACTGAGATCCCAGTGACCCACCTACTTAATTTCCCAAACAGAGGTGGATTTAGGGCAGTGTGACTGGTTCTGCCACACTGGGTGCTGAGCCTAGGGGGTGCTGCAGGGCATCACAATTATGATGTAGTGAATTGAGCAGAAGGGAAGGCAAGAGGCATGGGGGAGGGCTGCATCGGATTTTGGGCTCGCACAGGGTGCCACTGAAATTTGAAAGACCAAAGTCCCGCCCCTGCCCAGAAGCATCTGCAGATGTTAACCAGCCACTTGCTCCCCAACCATATGCAAAGTGATCTCTAATCCACTCCCACTATAAACATCAATAGGCCCCCTCCATTTATTACATACCTTAGCCACTCTCCAAATTCCCCTCCAGGGATAAAAATAATAATCAAGATACTCTATCTGTGCCAAGAAAAAGCCGAGGTTCTGAAACCTGTGCCACATTATAAAATTAAGCAAATTTGCATACTCTCGTATTTTCCATAATTTATTCTGCATTCCCCACCCCCCAATTTTGCCCAAATGAATCTGCAACTGGCAGTCATAAGGAGGGAGGGGCCCACGGATATTTAGGCTCTGATTCCCACCCACCCCAACACACACAAACACACACAGAGAGAGAGAGAATAGTATGTTCTGCAATACATCTGCCTACTTAAATCTTATCAGGCATTGCTTATTTACATTGTCTAATCATAAGGGCTAGAAACTTGCTCCCCCCCCCCCAAATTGTTAATATTATCAGGAATTCAAATTCTGAATGGCCAATTCCAAATTCTGCACTCATTCTCTATTGCACAGCAATGCTGAATTCACAGAGCTAGGGGAGGGGGAGGAATCCAGTCAGTTTGCACTTTCATTCACACTTCCTGAAACAATAAACTTCTCTGAATCTTGCAATGCAGTTCTCCAACCAACCAAGTGTGCATGGAGATGCACATATTAGTGGGAAATAAAGTACAAAACTGCATTATGTTTGCTTTTATAAATGCATATATTAGGCCAAACAGCATACAATAATGCATAAGAATCCTGTACAATTCTGGGCCGTTTTTTTTATAGAAATATGAATTTGCAAATGGATGTCGAAATGGGGCAGACTAAACTTACGGTTGGACACAAGAAAAATTGGGGGGTGTGTGTGTGAAATTGACAGATCCATCCATCTCTACACAGAGCCCTACGCTTTGCTAACTCCATTGTCGTAAATGAGTGGGGTGGGGGAGGTTAAAAATATGTGACGTTTTCCAGGGAGAGAATGCCCTCACTGCGGTCTCTGCTTTCTTAACTCCCACTCTTCTCCCTTCTCTCCCCAACCCTCAAAAAAGAAATGTGGCGGGGTAGAGAGTTGAGCAGCTATCTTGACTCCAGCCAGTGCAGCCTGCCAGGAGGAAGGCCTGGTGTCCCTTAGAGGCTTCCTCTGTGGTTTTATCTGCTGCTCCGCTACAAAAGAAGAACTTTGATGCCAGCTCCTTCCCTTCCATTAACGCAGGGTCCAAAAAGAAAAGAAAAGAAAAGAAATCCACCATTTCCTCTCGCTCTGTGAATTGCTAATAAACTCCAGACAGAAAGGTCTGATTAGGAAATTGTTTAGGAAATTGAAAGGAAAGGGGGAGGAGGGGTGGGACCCGTTCCATGCTCCAGTTGAGCCAACGCTGCTTTTCTGAGCACGTGAGCCGGGGAGAGTGAGCTTGGCTTCGCAATACGCTTGTCCGCTGGGACCCTGCTCTTCTCCCTTTTGCGCAACCTGTTTCTGCAAGCTGGATCTGTCATGCAAGCAGAGGCATTGCCACATGGGTCTGAGGGCTAGGGCTGCAGGGATGAGGCCCGAGCCAAATAGCTGATTTTCAGTTTGTTGCTGCCTGAAAGGGGTGCTTCCAGACTGTCAGTATTTTGCAGGGGATTGGAGTGTGGGGGAATCACATTCCAGTAAATCCAAACATCACAATTAAAGCTGCTTTGCAGCCGTAGCAAAACCAACTCACTTCCCGGAAAGGATAGGGAAATGCTCTGGATAGTGTGAGATGGCAGTCGATTTGATGCAACTCATCTAACCTCCCCACAAACAAATAATTAAATAAATAGCCAACTTCATCTAATCACTCCAGAAACAAATTAGGCCACCTGGGTCTAGTCTCGAGTCTTGCTCTTTTGAAACCTATTCGAGTAGTAGTTTAGAGAATTTTAAACAAATTCAGTAAGCTTCTTTAAACCAAACTACCGTAATTCATTCCGAGCACTGGCTATAGGCCTGCTCATGGGTTTATGTTGCACCAGCATGTGATGCTCAAAGGGAGAGAAGTGTGAGAAGACAAAAATAGAATTATGATATGTACACAGAGTTCTCTCATAGATAATGCTAACAGCCAGTGCCATTTGCAGATAACACCATGTCATATTCCAGTGGTGTCCTGAGTTTTTAACACTTAACGTTTATTCCCTGTCAAATGAGAACTTTCCTTACCACAATGTTCCTTAGCACTCACAAGAAGTCATCTGGACAAAACATTTCTCAGCTCCTTTTATCACAGTCATTGTTCCACCCTCCTTCCATTGTCAAGGATTTTTAAATTACCGTTACAACTTTGTTTTCCTCACTCCAATTTTCTTCTTAAATTTTGAACACATGCATGATGGCACAGTCTGCAACAGATGAATCAAGGGCCCCTCCAGACATTTGTTTGCTTTTACGATGATTTGTACTCATGTTGATACTGGAGCAGTTATATGCGATTCCTCTTTCTTTTATTTTTTATGGAACGCTTCATAAAATTGCGTATCATTCTTGTGCAGGGACCATATATCTTCTCTGTATTTGAAATATACTCAGAGTCGCAAAGTGATTTCATGCTCTTTATTCAGCTCATAGTGGTGAGGAGGAATGTATGAAAGTCCCCTCAAAGTATCTGCTTATATACATTATTTACACAATGGGCTGCACATGATTGGCTAATTCTGGAATTCTACTGTAAGCCAATCAGGTTGTGGATTCACTTATATCTGGAGCATGATTGGGTGGTTCCTGCCAACCAATCAGACTGCTGCATTGTTCTAGGACCAATCAGACTGATGCATTCTGAATCCTATTGTTCTAGGACCAATCAGACTGCTGCGATTTGGATCCTATTGTTCTAGGACCAATCAGACTGCTGCAGTTTGGATCCTATTCAACTCAGTACATAACAGTATTGTTCAATATTTTTTAGTGTATGTGCCACCAAAGTGAGCACACAATTCCTCTTTCAATACTGTTTGCACCTGCAAAAGGTTTGGAGTGGACAGACTGCTCTGCTTCCGATTGTCCTGTTGCTTCCTGCTGAAACCCTGTAACTTTTTATACCATCAATGTTCTGCTTTAATTTCTATTCTGCTTTTGCTGCACTATACTGTAGCACCAGAGTGAGCCACCCTGTGATCTTCAGATGAAGGGCAGTATACAAATTTAATAAATAATAAAGAAGAATGCCATTCTAGACAGCAATAATGCAGTAACATTTGGGAAGCATCACTTAAAAACTACTGAAGTGGAATGATGTGCAGACTGTCCAGTTTTAACCCACCACTAATGCACTTTCATTGCATCAATGACATGTTGCAGAATACAGCTGCAAAAAAGCACCAGTCTGGAGGGGCCCTAAGTGCATTGGAATCTAGGCCCTGCGAATGAGCTGAAAGCAGCAGATACAGCAGTACTGCTCAAGTTAAGGTGTGGTGCTCATCTGTCTCTGGAAGAGAGATGGGTAAAAGATGGGTGTAAGAGTAGGGTATAAATATAATACTTTTTCCAGCTGCATTAGACTCCAGAGACTTTAAATTGTTCCTTTAAATAGATAAACATGTACATAAGTCACACCAATATATATTGTCTGGTGTTCATAAAAAAAGCACATAGGTAAAGAAAACTCCAAGAATAGTTAATATTTCACTGCCATAAACAGCAGTTACGTATCTCCATTTACATAATGCTTCAGGCAAACGGTATGCCAGGAAACGTAGGCTTGATTTATCACAATTTCCAGCTTCTGCCATACTGCCTACAGGAATAATTGTTAAGGCTATTTGCATAAAGTTTTATAGGAATACCATGCAACCTTTTCTTCAGGATGCACCTAGGTAGATGGAAGTCAAAATGAATTCAGAATACTGATCCAATACAGGTATTAACAAACACAGCTAACTTTCCCCTCTGATCCTTTAGGAATGCCGTATAATAACTCATGTTGCTAGCCTTATTATCCAACTCTTTTACATTATCTGTTAATTCTGAAACAGGATCTCTTATCAAGGCCAGTGATTGCAATTTGCCTCAGGTAGCAAATCTGCCCCCATCCCCACCACTGCCAGTCTAGTTGTGCCACTGCCAGCCCCACCGCAGCTTCAACTGTACCACCATCGCTGCTGCCACAGTGCCCTTGCCCTCACTGCTAATGCTGCACCTTTGCCGCTGTGTCATGGTGACAGCACGGGTGAAACTGCAAGCAAGGGTGCAGTTGGGGGTGGCGGCGGCAAAAGAACACCCTGACTCTTACTAATCAGGTTTTTCCCCCCAGAGCCACTTATTACTCCACCAAATCCTTTTGGGGTTTATCACTTCCTTAAACTTTTTTCCTCTTAAAATGATTGCATGAGCACATATGTAAATAAGCGCCAATCCAAAAGAATAATGTTCCAAAACTGCAGCTAGCAGGAGATGGGATAATGTGTTAATCATCATAGGTATTGCCCAGTAGGTGATCACAAGTCACACCAAATGCATCTTCATTCATATGTCAGTTATCAGTTCGACTCCTGTTTCTAAGGCCCCATCTGCACTATATATATATACAGCAGTATCATACCACTTTAAACAGTCATGGCTTCCCCCAAAGAATACTGGGAACTGTAGTTTGTTACAGGTGGTAAGAGTTTGCTGGGAAGAGGGATGGATGATTAATCCACTCTGAGAAAATGGCAGTTGTTCTGCAGTGTCCCCAATGTTATCATGTTGTTGTCGTCATCTGGAGGTGCAGTCTTGCACTATGTTGCAACAAAAGCAGAACAAACACCCCAGAACATTTGTGGTATAAAAAGCTACAATACTGTATTTCAGCAGGAAGTTATGGGATGTGCATCAACTGGTAAAAAAGCAGTATGTCCACCCCAAAACTTTTGCAGGCTCAAACAATATGGAAAATGAGATTGTGTGTAATTGCCCAGGCATCATCATGAGCACAAATCATCATGAATGCACAATAGAAAGAGTCCTTGCGTGACTGACCAGTGTGGATGAAAGATCAGGGCTGCGTCTTCAAAGGCAAAAACTACCAGCCACCCCCCTCCCGGCAACTCATGGTAAGAAAACAATACATGGGTGGTGCTACTGGGGGGATATACCAATATACCACAACACCATTTCCCATCACATCAGCAACATGCCCGGGAAGCCCAATATTTTAGTTTACTGTATTGTATTTATCTGCAAACTTATAAACCACAACCAAACTAGTTAACAATAAAATAAAATATAGAATACAAAAACATTACAAACTCAATCAACTGAGGACAAGAGAACCATTTCTACGGCTGTGCAAGTATTATTCCATAAAACAACTGGGTCAGACTTCAGGGAAAGCCTTCTTAAACAAACAAAAAGTTCTTCAACTGAAGACAAAAAATGTCTTCAAATATGCCACCCTGGGCCAGTTCCAGTACAGATGCAAGGCAAGGAACATTTTACTTGCCTTGGGAGGAGGAGGAGGACACAATGGTACTCTCGCCACCACACAAAGAACCCCAGAACTCAGTGCAGGAAAACCCTTCTTGCAGATTCCACCATCAGCACTTAGGTCTGGTAGGGTATTGTGCACTGATCCACTGCACCCGATTAGTAAAGCCCATGTGGATGGGAGGCCAGGGGTCTTGCAAGGGCCCCTTTAAGGGATTCCATAAGCAGCAGGTCCTCTGCCTACCATAGAAGGGACTGGGAGCCTCATTGATGCAGATACTCAGATTAAAAGCAGATGGCCAAATCTGCATTCCACTCACCCTCCTTTGACTTTAATAAAATCGCCAAACTCCTTGGAAGCTTCTTCCTTCCTTGCCAAGTGACGTCAGCAGCTGGCCAGGAGGTTTTCTGAGCAATCTGTGGAGCCTGGTTGGACTTCCTTCTTCTGGTCCAGAAGGATGGCGCGTTTTGGAACAAAGAGCCTTTTTCTCATTAAGTAGTATCAGGCAGTTTCAGGCCCATGGCCGGAAACTTTGTGTTGAGGGGGCTACGGATGTGCTGGTGGGAAATGTCACAATTAGTATAGTTGGTATTTAAAGTTATTTAACAAAATATTAACACATGAAGCTCCCTGAGGCTGAATCAGACCTGGAGCAGACCACTTAATGCATCATCTGATGATGATATAGAGCAGAGGTCCCCAACATGATGCCCATGGATGCCACCTCAGCCCCCCTTTTTCAATGAGTGTTTTTGGGGTATTGGTTTTGAGGGAGGGTAACCTGTTTTTGTCTGTGTCTTATTTGTTTTTTTTGGGGGGGAGTGTTTTGCCTGGGAGGGGGTGTCAGAGCATCACCAGTTTGGGTTATTTTTTGTGGTGCTCACAACTGTTTCAGATTTCCAAAATGTGCTCCATGTCCAAAAAGATTAGGGAGGCTGGACATGCAGTGCTGGGGGGTCTGAGAGATCCTGGGTTGATGGTGAGCATGCTGTTCAGGGTGCTAAAATGGTTTTGGCAACCTCTGAGCTCCGCAAGGCTAAACAGCAGGATAAATGGCAGCCTGAGTCATTGTTTTTCTTTTTCTTTTACGCTCTCCTTAATCACATTTATTTTTCCGTTTCTCAACCATCAAGAAGCCAGAGGCTGACGCACAAGAAAGGAGCCGCTTGTTCTCCAGTGGTACAGAAGGGGCATTTGCTAGATGTTACAAAAGTTGACCAAAGTGGGTGTAGAGGGAAGAGAGAAAAATATAGCTGTATAGATGCTTCATGGTAGAGTATCTGCTTTGCATGCAGAAGGTCCCAGGTTCGATCCCTGACATTTCCAGGTAAGGCTGGGTAAAGACTCCTGCCTGAAACTCTGGAAACCCCCTGCCAGTCAGTGTAGAAAATACTGAGCTCAGTGAACCAATGTTCTGCATTAGTATGATCCTATGTCCACACATCAACGTTTGTCGTTGGCTCAACTAAAGCATCTCAGGAGCCATCGATGGGGTTTCCTTGCAGAAAACAAATAATATGATCAATATTTTGGGGCACCAACAGGGTCTAAGAAGACAAAGGAAGACACAGATGCAATGCTAATGCATATGCATATATGCAAATTTAGAAATAATAACTATAATTTAATTAGACATACCATATATCTCACTGGAATGCTGTCCCGGTGCTACTATGGATGGATAACTATTCAAAGGCCCCTGCTGATTTACCTTTTATCTGTAAACTGAAATTCAACTAGACAGCCCTTCAAACAGAGGACTCCTTCAAAAAGTAAGGACTGTCTTTTGCCAGCCCTTCAAATATGACATGTGGCCACCCTACCAGGGTCAAGATGGGTCTTTAGATCAGCAATGCCAATCAGGGGCAAAGAAACTATTTGGCCTGGGGCCAAAGAGGGCTTCAAATTTAGACACTTGTTAATGTTTTGGCCTTTGGTAAGTTTCACAGCTTACTTTTATTTTACGTATTTATTTTAATATTGCTTTCCACCTTTCCTTCAAGAAGCTCAAGGTGGCGTACATGGTTCTTCCTCCTCTCCATTTTAGCCTTACAACATGGGGAGTACCGGCTCCTTTTTTTCCTTTTAGAAGAAAAGCACTGCTAATAGCAACACCTTGAACTTGGCCCGGCAGCAAACTGGCAACCAGCGAAGGTGTTATGCTGAAAGGGTTTCCTGCCAGCAACTGAGCTGCAGGGTTCTGCACTAACAGTAGCTTCCAGGTCAAGCACGTGGGAAGTCCCACACAGAGGGTATTGCAGTAATCCAGTCCTGAAGTAACAGTGTACTGACGCTGTAAGAGGATAGCCAGAAGCCATGTGTAAAAAGTGGGATTTGAGCAGGGGGTTGTAAGAAGGAAAATAGGAACTGCCTAATGCATCACACAGCAGTAGGGTCTTACCAGTGTTTCTCCTTGTAAACCATTGTAGGGAAAGCAGGGATGGACATTTTCCGGTCCAAGGGCCACACTCCCTTCTGGACCAGCTTCCCGGAGCGACATGCCAGCGGTAGTCAAGGGCCAAGTGGCAAAAGTGGTCAGAGTTTACCTTTGTACAGCACTCTAGTTTCTTCACACCCTGACTCAGGCCTTAATATCTTCCATCCAGGCAAGCAAAAGGCATTGTCAGAGTTCAAGGGTGCATTCTATACAGGCAAAAGCACTCAAGGAGGGTGCGCAGCAGGGCCAGTGTGGCTTAGGAAGTGGTGTGGGGAGAATCTCAAGGGCCTGACAGAGAGGTTTTGAGGGCACCATTTAGTCCCCAGATCTGCGGTTCCCCCATCCCCTGTTGTAAACACAAAACCTGAGTGAGGGCGTTAGCAAGTGCACATACCTGTAGGCAGAAGATTTCTGTGACTTCTTCGATTCCCCCCTGAGGCTTTTCCCAGGTCATCCAGCACTGAGATCCCTCACAGTGTGGAGGAGAGATGCACATCCTTAAGCATGCAGCTTTCACACCCCAGGGAAATGGCGCCAATCGCACCATATAGTCTCTGGTCTAATGTAGAGTTCTGCTTTTGCTCCAGGTCTCTGTTTGAAGGGCTCTTAACTTCTTTAGCTGAAGGCTGATCTACCTTTATGTGGGTGGAAAAGAACCCCTTTCATGAGCATCTGGGGTGGTAGAATCGGGGCCTTGTGTACATTTAATGTAATCCCTTTTCTTTTAAGCCCACTGGTCTTCCAAACCAAAGAAAATAATGCATTCCATTCTCTTATAATTGAGCCCAACCCAAATTAATGCAACCACAGAGCTACTAGGGATGTGGGGAAGGCTGCCAGTGAGCATCCAGTAAGAACATGACATTTGGGCAGCGGCCCCTGTGCCTGTTAACAGGCCACTTTTGCCAATTAAGTCAGAATATCTGGCTTTTAAAGACATCATAAAAATGGTGATATGCCCAGTTGCAAAAGCAGAGTAGCTATTAGGCAGCAGACAAACAGCTGGGAGAGAGATCCGTGGCTCCATCGCTTCCTGGTGACTGTCTGATTGCTATGGAAGAACAAAAAGCAAAAGAGTGTCCCCTAAGCTCCTAAATCTTTAGAGCAGGAAGTAGACACATCTGTCCATTTCAACGGGGGATAAACTCCAAGGCAGAAAAAGATCCCCATGTCCGAAACATACTTAATTCTCTCACATCTCCAAAGGCTCTGTACTGCGGGTGCATCCAGGCAGCAAGGTCTACTGGGAGCTCAAGAGGATTTTGGAAAAAAAGTTTGGCCTCTTTCTCTCACGTTCATCATGAGAAACCAGACATGTACCAACATGGGCAGAAAGATCCTACAGGAACACAGGAAGGAAGGTGCCTTATACTGAGGGAGAACATTGGGCTATCTAGGTCAGTATTGTCTACACTGACTGGCAGTGGCTCTTCAGGGTTTCAGACATTCCCAGCTCCCATCAGACCCAGCCAGCATGGGATGATGGGAGCTACAGTTCAGCAATGTCTAGGGGGCCCATCCCTGTAGTAGACTGTGAGGCCCTCCAGGGTTCAAGGCTTGCGGGGCCTGAGGCAATGCCGTGCAGAAAGTGTTTTATGTAGCACCAGTAGATGTAAAGTAAGGCAACTTCTCTGAAATGTCAACTGTTAAATTGCTGAACTAGGAGCTTGAGAAATGAACGTGCAGGTTTGCCTCAGGAACTCTGAAACGCACCTAGTTGTCCTGGAGGGCTGCTTTGAGGTAAAATACCAGTAAATCAACTGCAGTATTGAAAGCTGTCCACCAACAAGTTCTGTTGACAAAGATATCACCTTTGTTTGCATTTTTTTTACCTCAAGGTCAGCAATTTCCCCTCAGGACTTCACCTCAGCTCTGCAGTACTGGCTCTAAGGAGCCTGCCATTGCTGACCACCTGCTCTAGAATCCTGATTTTATTTTTACTTTTGTCCGAGGCCCTACTCTAGTTGTTTAAATTCATAAGCTTTAGTGTTATGCGAGGCTCTTCCTTAGGCAAATATGTCCACAAATTAGGCTTGTCAGGTATTTGTCATGACAGGCCAGTCCCAGGTGTGATGGCTCTAGTCATGAGGCTCCTCACTCACCTGAGCAAATGCTAAGAAATGTATCATAGTGAGGAGAGGCAGTTGCGTAAAATGGGCCCAGTTCTGCCCGCAATAAGGCCATGTTGATATGGCGGTGTGTTTTGCCTCCCGTGGTCTATGAGGGAAAATGACTAGAAAGGAGCCAGCCAGCCAAATGCACCAGAGGCACTGGGTGTGGAGCACATGAGACAGTTGTGAAAACCGAGGCTGGAATTCCTCATGCTGCGTGATGAAGTTATAAAATGCCTCCCGATGCATCACGTGGCGTCTCCCCGTGAGGAGGAAGAATGTCTCTTTCAGGATGTAGTTAAACCTCAGCTTTTCCCCCTTAGGGATAAGATATGTGGGGCAGAGCTATTAAAAAGGAAAACAGCAGAGTTCTTCATCTGTAAGGGAAGCTCTTGTGAGTTTTTAATTGCTGGGAATAGGAAGATGGCTGGGAGATGCAAAGGGTTGTCTTCTGGGTTCCAGCTTAAAAAGAGTAATGTCCCCTGGTCAGGGAGGAGAAGAGATGGGGAGGCCAGCAGGCCAGTCTTGTGATAACATCTCATCCTTCTAAAGGGCAGAACTATGTGGGTAGAAATCTCAAAGAAGAGTCAGAGACAACTCTTATGGAGCAATCTTGGATAATCTGAAAGACAGGAGTTAGATCTCTTTTCCTGTATCCCCTTGTTGTTTGAGAGTTCTCACTGAGGCAAGAACCCATATCTGAGCTAAGCAGATTGTGGCTGCATATACACCATACATTTGAAGTACACGGATTCCCAAATAAATCCTGGGAACTGCAGCTTTTTAAGGGTGCTGGGAACATACCCTCCAACATTTCTCCGATGAAAATACGGAAGTCCCATAATCATAATTTTACTATTTATACCCCACATTCCTTACTGGGTTGCCCCAGCCTCTCTGGGCAGCTTCCAACATATATAAAAACATAATAAAACATTAAACATGAAAAACCACTTCCCTATACATGATTGCCTTCAGACAGCTCGAGGTCAGATAACTCCATACTCTCCAGTGAAAACAGGGACATCCTGCCATACCCTCCAACATTTCTCCAATGAAAATAGGGACTTCCTAAGGAAAAGCGGGACATTCCGGGATCAAATCAGAAACTGGGCCAGCTTCTCTAAATCAGAGACATCCCTAGAAAATAGAGACACTTGGAGGATCTGTGGGAATTGTGGCTCTGTGAGGAGTAAACTCCATTTGGTAAAGGTCCTGAGAATTGTTAGGAGGCGCCTATTCCCCTCACAGAGCTACAATTCCCACAGTTAATTATCATTCGATCCCCTTTCCAAAAGAACACCTAACAACTAACAGCAGCCTTTACAAACTAGGTAAAAAGGGATGTGGGTGGCACTGTGGTCTAAGCCACTGAGCCTCTTGGGCTTGCCAATCGGAAGGTCACCGGTTCAAATCCATGTGACAGGATGAGCTTCCGTTGCTCTGTCCCAGAGCCCACCAACCTAGCAGTTTGAAAGCACACCAGTGCAAGTAGATAAATAGGTACCGCTGTGGCAGGAAGGTAAATGGTGTTTCTGTGCTCAAACTACCATCCGGACTGATCTGCATGCTACAGCTATGGATGAGTGCCTGAGTGTATTCTGTGCATTTAATGGAAGCCCCAGACACCTGATGCATACATAACAAGGCCTTCCAATAGCTGGGGCTCGATTAACACATCCCTTTAAAATCCCTTCTTGTTGAATGTTTGTTGAGAATAATAAAACAGAATAACAACTTTTCACATGCAAGTTGATCTTTCAGGAATGCAACCAGGGAGCTGAGTTTACTTTATCCCATGTAGCTTGCCCCAGGACACTTCTATATCATAGAGCGTTGCCTTCTACCCCACCCCCAACCCAACCCAACATTAAATGCTGGCTTTACTGTAAAAATAAGCTGGAGGCCAGTAAAAATAAGCACCGGAATCTACAACATACACACTCCTTAAGTGCCCTAATAAGAACTGCTGAGAAGGGAACACGTGAGCCTAAAGAATTAAAAGTGGGGTGATAACAGTGTCGGAAACACTGGATGTGGCCGCAGAAGACCTAAGTTCAAATCCTAACATTTTAGCCACACTAAATGGAAAGCAGGAGAGTTCTGCTGTGGACCATGCATTAGTGCTTTTCCACTTGGCTGAAAAATATTTCAAACATCAAAAAAGCAAGCTATCTTTATAGTTCCCAAGTCAGCTTTCAATTCAATATGAAGAGATCAACTCTGCAGAAAACTAGATGCAATAACAATTGACAAAAGGTTGGGATATTTTTTTAAAAAAATGACACGTGGTATAAGTAGGGCTGGGGAAGGCAGCAATTTCCATTCCGACTTGTATTTGTCACAAATACAGTAGTACTGGTTCCATTCCATTGCAGTTCAGTTTCCACCAAATGCTATGTTATTTGCCTCATTATCCACTATTTAACACAAGTTACATAGCTATTTACTTAACTTACATTCATTTCAATTAAAGCAAATGTCAATATAATGAGAAAAGGTTATTGATTACATAAAGTTTGCAGATTTAAAAACACTGTGTGCAAATACTGGTCATATTCCCTTTTCATTTCCACTCTGGACCACAGACAAACATGCAAACTGCAGCAATCTCTACTTCCTTTTCCATTTCCACTGGAATTCTCCAAAATCCCTAAGGATAAGTCAAGGGTGTGTTCTAGCCTCTCTGCTGTTTAATCTTTATTTGGATGGTCTCTCTCCTTAACAATATGCTCAAGAGCACCACTTGCCCAGATCGACTGGCACAGAAATCCCTTTGTTACCATATGTCAGGCATGTCCAACTCCCAAGAGACTGTGATCTACTCCCAGTATAAAAAAAAACTGGCAGTGATCTACCCATTGTCATTGGAGGGAGGAGGAGTGTGGGGGGGTGTGGATTGCACAGTTTTTTATTTTTTCCCCCCCATAACTTTTTGCACACAATAAGGATCCTGTGATCTACCAGGATCAGCTGGGGATCTACCGGTAGATCGCGATCTACTGGTTGGACATCCCTGCCATGTGTCAATGATGCTGGACTATTCTCACAATCCTAGGTTGGGTTTAAAAGTCCCATGGCTAAATTCTCAAGCTGCTGCAGTATGGAATGGTTGACGATCAATTATTATATGAGAGCCAGTGTGGTGTAGTGGTTAAGAGCGGTAGTCTCGTAATCTGGGGAACCGGGTTCGCGTCTCCGCTCCTCCACATGCAGCTGCTGGGTGACCTTGGGCCAGTCACACTTCTTTGAAGTCTCTCAGCCCCACTCACCTCACAGAGTGTTTGTTGTGGGGGAGGAAGGGAAAGGAGAATGTTAGCCGCTTTGAGACTCCTGAAGGGGAGTGAAAGGCGGGATATCAAATCCAAACTCCTCCTATATGTATTATTTATTCTATCAAGTGTTATTTATTTGTTTTTATTAGTTACAGTGGTACCTCAGGTTACATATGCTTCAGGTTACACACTCCGCTAGCCTAGAAATAGTGCTTCAGGTTAAGAACTTTGCTTCAGGATAAGAACAGAAATCGTGCTCTGGCAGCGCGGCAGCAGCAGGAGGCCCCATTAGCTAAAGTGGTGCTTCAGGTTAAGAAGAGTTTCAGGTTAAGTAAGGACCTCCGGAACGAATTAAGTACTTAACCCGAGTTACCACTGCATTTGTTAGACCCCATCTAAAACCACTTCTCAAACTACCAAGAAATAACAATATTGCAATAAAAGGTCCACAATGAATCTTAAAAATCCAACTCAGCATAAAACGCAAATACAAGACAGAATAAAATACAAAGCCAATTGCAGGATCTAAAAGCAACCACCAAATATGAGGGGTTAAACTCACCAGCCATACCAAAGAAACAAAAATAAAAAGATCTGGAAGAGCCTGAGAGAATAATAATCTTAGCCTGATTCCAGTAATACAACAATGTGGCACTCAGGCCTCTCCAAGGAGAGCATTCCATAGCTGGGAAGCCACCATCAAAAAAAGCCCTCTCTCCAAGACTGGATTTACTCACTTTCCTAACCACAAAAGTCAAGTTTGTTTGTTTTTTAAGTGGCTTTGTTGCACCAGGGTGTCAGAGCACTTAAATCCACTTTAGTTGCACAGACCTAAATCCCAGAATATGCTTTGAATCCCTCCTGCAAAATACTGACAGTCTGGAGCTGACGTGAGTTTGCTCTTAGTGCTCAGGATGGTGGTTGCACCTGGTGATTTTAAACTTCTGGAAGCATATTGTGGAGATTGTCCCAAGAGTGTTTGACATTGCTGTCATTAGATCTGTTGGCAATTTTTATTGGTTTCCTCAAAGTAAAGGTGAAACAAGTAACAAGTAGAAGTACTACTGTGTCTGCTTTGAATGATGAAATACATTCCAATTCCAAGATATTCACTTTAAAAATAGTCCCACAGCCATTAAGGGTTTTGCTCTCTAAAGTAGAGGAATCATGCAAAATTAAAGAGTTTAAATGAACTGAATGGTGCACATTTTCTTCAAATTAGAGCTGGGTGCCAAGCTACATGATGAGATAGTAAAAACGCAGGACTTGCCAATGTGGCAACCTCTAGTTGTTGACTCCGATCATCCCTAGCCATTGGCTATACTGGCTTGGGACTGATGGGAACTGGAGTCCAGCAACATGTGGAAAGCCACAGGCTCCCCCACCCCTGGTTTAATCCTTTTTGTAGAAGAATAGGGATGTAAGAAGGTATCATTTCCCATTGTGCCCTAGATTTGTTGCATGCATCACTGTTTCCATTCTGCCTCAGTTCATCTTCTGCCAAAAACTGCCTTATTTGTCTCAGTGTCTGCTGTGATGAAATTATGTAACTTAGAGAAATACACATTCAATTCTGTAAATTACATTGTCATTACAGTATTCCACACCATTCATTTCACTGCAAAAGGAGGGGATTATCATTTGCATATCACTTGCAAACTGCAAGCAGCAACAACATATTCCCTGAACTGATTTCCATTCTGGACATGGGATGAATAAGCAAACATCAGCAATTTCCACTCCCATTTCTGTTTTTGTTGGAGTTATCTAACATTGCTATCCAATAACACCCCTTGCCAACAACAATACAGATCACTGCCACACCCTAATACAGGAGTGCCCTCCAGATGTTTAGGAGATTCCACCTCCCAACAGCCACTGCCACCGGGGCCAGTGGTCAAGGTTGATGGGAGTTGTTGCAGACCAACAACTTTCTGGCTAACTTTGGTCAGAAGCTTTGTGCACCTGTTGCACTCAATGGGATGGAGTTCTTTCAGCATGCGTGGCACATTATTGTGCATTACTGGCAAGAGGTACTAGCAGCATCCCAATAACTCTTACCTTTCTGTAGGATTTCATGGGTTAATATCAGTGCCTGCCCTACAAATAAGGGAAGCAATTGAAAACGAGCAAGCTTGTTTCTCAGCAGGAGGCAGGAAAAGAACCTGGGGTTTTAAAGGCAGACTGAGTCCTTTAAGGCCACATGAAGCTGGGTTTACAAGTCATCCCCTCGCCTAAATGTCACTTTTCCAATTCAACAACAGAGGCTTATTTTTACAAGACTTTTATGGCTCCGCTAGGAGCATGAAAGAGGATCGGGCAGGTTTATTAGAACAGTTTTGCCTCCATGAAGCCTTCATACCCAAACTGACAGATTTGAAAGAACTTTGGGGAATGAAGTTTTCAGGGGAAGCAAAGCACAGAGAAATGGGGTGCATAGTCCCCACCCCATTCCCCACAGTGGCAAATTACAGCCATGCTCCTCTGATCTGAGAATAGGGTGACTGGCTATGTCTGGCTTGGCACATCCCTTTGCTAGGCAAATGCAGGTGATATGTTGCCATGGGAACTAAATAGCAAGTTGCTTTTGGATACAGGATAATTTTGGGAATGTCCTGGATAGGAAACCACCGCAGAACATGCCAGACCTTCCCCTCCTCCTAGCAAAGGATGAGACAATCCAGGTATCTATGTGAAGAAAGGCTGTAGTCCGATAATATATCCATATACAAACCCCACCAGTTTGGAGGCCCCATAGTCTACTAACCAACCAACCAACCAACCAGGAAAAATAGGTGCTGCTTGTCCTGGCAGATGTAGCAACGGAGGCACATCACTCCTAAATATCTGCCTGGCATGAACCTGTGGAAGCCACAACATGACAGTTGGGGTGTGGGGGGAAATATGGCAACATCATGCAGCACAATTGAACTATGGAACTTGCTCCCACAGGAGGTAGTGATGGGCACCAACTTCGATGGCTTTAAAAGATGACTGGGCAAATTCATGGAGGAGAGGGCTATCAATATGCTCTACTGTACTTCCACAGTTGAAGGCAGCAATATTCTGAACAGAAGTTGCTGGAAATCACAGGAGAAGAGAGTCCTCTTGTGCTCAAATCCTGCTTCTTAGCTTCCGGTGGGCATCTGGGTTGGCCCCTGTGGGAACAGGATGCTGGACTAAATGGACCATAAGAAGTTCTTATGTTCTTAAGCATGGGTCAGCAAACCTTTTCAGAAGGGGACCAGTCTACTGTCCCTCAGATCTTGGGGAGGGGGCGGACTATTTTTGGGGGGGGGGATTAACAAATTCGTGTGCCCCACAAATAACACAGAGATGCATTTTAAATAAAAGCACACATTCTACTCATGTAAAAACACGCTGATTCCAAGACCATATTGAGATAGTGATTGAGCCAGATCCAGCTCCCGGGGCCTTAGTTTGCCTACCCATGTTCTTCAGTGTCCCTTCTCCCTAGTCCTTCACTGACCTTCCATTTCCATCAAATGTGCTTTATACCCGATAAATATATATGCCCTCTTTCTCTCCCCCCTCCACACACACACACACACACACACACACACACACATATATATAGATTACACACACACACAGTTAAAGGGGTCGAGAGTGGGTGGGAATCGAGATCATCAAGATCTCTTGGCCCTGCTTAGCACTGTTTACTTTGAAGCTGTAGCCTTGGAAGGAGGAGGGCTGCCCGCTTTCGATTTGTGGAAACATGGGCTTTTAGCAATTATAGCAACATTCCACCCTAAATTCGTACTTCCTGGTGGCAAGTTTGTTTCCATTAAGTTGTTTGGGCCGCAGAGTAAATGGATCCCTGTGCGAGGGCTACGGAGCAACGGCTGAAATAGTTTGGTAAATTCTCTCTGCATGGGTGAAATTCCCGGCGCTACCAGAGGTTATTATCTCCACACAGGAACCAACAATATCCTTTTCGTCGAGACACTAATTCATACAGCATGTTCGGAGGAAAAGCAGGGAAGGGGAAGAAAGACTTGGCTGCTTAGGGATCCTTTGAAAACGCGCTGAACAGATCAGGCCAGGGGAGTCTCTCACAGCTGATTAATTTCCCTGTGCTTACCCCCATCCCCCCAAAACTAGTCCACCACCTTTTCAACCCATGATAAATCTTCCCTCACTGAACTCTTGGGGTATGAACCTAAATTGAGCCAGACCATTGATCCATCTAGCTCATTGTTGTCTACACTGACTACACTGACTGGCAGTGACTGGAAATGCTTGAATTTGAACCTGGAGCCTTCTGCATGCAAAGCAGGTGCTCTGACACTGAGCTATAGCCTTTCCTGGTTTGCAACTGCCTTTCTCGATGAACCAAGATTATTTTTTAAATTGGGTTTGTGTGCATTTATTTCTTGTTATTCAATTTGGGCGCTTCATTACAGAAATACTAGATAAATCAATATTAGCAAAAATAATGTACAGAAATGCATTACAGTGGATGCTCGGGTTGCGAACATGATCTGTGTGGGAGGCACGTTCACAACCCGCAACGGCGCTTCTGCGCACACGCGGGTTGCGATTCGCGCTTCTGCGCATGCGCGACCGCCAAAACCCGGAAGTAACCCATTCTGGTACTTCCAGGTTTCGGGGGTCCGTAACCCGAAAAAACACAACTTGAAGCATCTGTAAGCCGAGATATGACTGTATATTTGGGACAGTTGCTTTGCAAAAATATGTATATTAGGAGCAGTGCACATCCCATTCGCAACTAGGGGCAGGTGAATCTGTTGGTTTCCGTTTCTCATTTTTCCACCCTTAGGTTCAAGTTCCACATCAGTTTGCAACATATTTCTTAAAAGTCCTTATGAAGATTCATCAGCATTATAGTGTGAATTTCCCCTAATACACACATTTTAATGCAATTTCCACCAATGTATACATGATTGCAAACAATTTCACCTAATATAATGCTTTTTTTTTTATTGGTGTGTTATTTTCACCAATATATGTGTTTTTATGCATGTTTTGTGTGGATTTGTGTACACATTACTGGGCTAGAGAACTGGCATTGCAAAATTTGGAAAAGTGCTATATTTTGCAAGATGGCTGTCTTTCTGTTTGTGCATTGTCTTGGAAAGTAATTTGGAATTCTTGTGTTCTTGTGTTCAGTTTTCTTCCTCCCCAGTAGCTGGATCTGCTTTACTGTATCAGGCTCCAGGTTGTGGGCCAAGAAGAAGCTGAGATATGCATGAATCTGCCAAACAAGGCAATATACATGCTTTTTGGTTTTTGTTTATTTTGAAAATGGGTAAATATTCCACACTGAAAATATTACATAATCTAACACCATTTAAAACATCTGTCTATTGTGATCACATCTAGGCTTCTATTAAGGTAGGTGCCCTATCCATATAATGACGCTGCTGCTAGATGGCACCTTATGAATCTGACCTTCCAACTCTTCGCTTTCTTAGATCCTTTCCTGTACCTAAGCATAAGAACACAGGGACAGCCTGCCAGATACAGTCAAAGGCCCACCCAGTCCACCGTCATCTCCTCACAGTGGCCAACCAAACACCTCTGGTAAGCCTGTAAGCTGCCATGAACTGGCAGAACAACGGGGAGGAGGAAGAGGATCCCAGCGAGGGGTGTAGCCAGGACTGGGACACACCGAGGCAAGCAGGAGATGGGGAAGGAAGTAGTCACAGGGTGATGGAGGATAACGAGAGGGTGGAGGTCAGTACACAGGAACCAGAGCAGCAGGACCCATCGCCAGAGGGCCTCCTGTCTTCACAAATGTGGCAGGCTCTGAGGTGTAAGGAGCAGCAAGAGGGGTGCTCCAGGAAGCTGAGGCAGGCAAGGGCCCAGAGCCCAGCTCCCTAGCTGGCCAGACTCGCTAGCTCTGGGAGGAGGTGTGTGATTCCTCAGCTGGAGTAGGCTTGGAACAGGTGAGGGGCACGTGCCTCATCAAGCCCAGATGCTGCAGTCAAAAGGGAAGCAGACCTAAGGTAATCACTGGTAGCCTTCTCCTCCATGAATCTGCCACATCTCTTTTAACACCATCCAAGTTGGTGGCCATCACTATGAAACAAATCGAGCCCACACTGTTTGTATGTTTTGCTCAATCAAGGAAAACCAGCTTTTTCCTTCTTCTGCATTACTACAGTGCTGAGCCTTAAAATCACAATTTCCATACAGCTGGAGGGTGCAATAAAAATGCTTTTAAATTTGTTCTGTCATAAACCCCACATTAAGCATCAAGCAAAGCCAGGGTGTATAATTGATCATTAGAAAAAATAAATTAATTTCGGTCCTTGGCAAACCAACAAGACGAGCCGCGCATATCCAAAACGTTCAAAAGAGATATTTACATCTAGCCAGGGATCCCAAGGAGTTCTACTTACTGCTCAGCAGGTAGAGAAACTGTAGGCTAGTAGCAGCCAGTGTTGTGGGGCAGAGCCAAGGAGCCACCCTCCTCCTGACACCAGTGGTGAGTCTGCTTACCTAGGCAGCGCTGGAGTGGGGCAGGGAACCAGGGGGGTTGGGCCTGTGAAGGCACACTGGCAGAGCCAATCTGATTCCCCTCTGCCGCACCCATGCAACCCTGACCTTACTGATGCCCTGCCCTTGCCCCATTGAGTAAACCAGCAGTGGTGCGGGTGTTGAGAGGGTGGGTCTCTATCTCAGCTAGGGATGTTAGATAATTCCACCGAGAAGGAAAATGTGGGCCATATTGGCTTATTCATAACTGAGTATGCCCCCCGCTCCCGTCCACCATTTGCATAGCATTTCCTTTGCACTGAAATGAAAGGGGTGGAGTTCTGGAAGTTTCGGGGGCAGCGGTTTCCAAATATGTTAAAGCCCCAACACTTCTTTTTTTACAACAATCATCCGTAGGCCAAGGCGATAGTGCCAAAATATGACTATGCAACATCTGTGCTTGGGGGTGGGTGGAAATGGCATGGGGCTGCCCAGAGGGCCTTAACTGAAAGCAAAATCTGGGGGTTTGTTCAATTCTTTGAAGAGGGGAGCTAGCAGGCTAAGAAAAGGAGGGAGACAAGGATGGAAGCACAACAGTGAGATGGAAGAAGACTGGGAGCCATTGTTAGGTGCTGGGGTGAGGGGATAGGCATCCACTTGTCAAGAGAATGAAATACATGAAGAGTGTGACATTTCACTTCAACATTTTTGACATTTTATTTTGAATACGGTTGGCGTGAAGTATGTCCATGACAGGAGACTTCTTTTACAGCAAATGTCAAAAGAGATGTCAAATTTGTATTGGGGGGCGGGGGGAGGAAATGTCAACCTCTTAATTCTTATTCCTTTTCTCTTTCCAATAGGTTTTTTTTTTTTCTGGAGCAGCCCCGGATTTAAACCATAAGTAACATGACTTGGAACAGGTGAGATGGAGCTACCTCAATAAGATTGCGAAGAACCTCAGAATCAGATAAGGATGACAATAAATTGCTTTGTGCTTTAAGGGTGTCTCAGAGTGGCTTACAATATAAGAACAGGCAAAACAAGAAACATTAAAATCAAAATAAGGACAAGAATAAAGCAATAACTTAAAATGCTCATCCATAAATAAAGTGGTACCTCGGTTTACAGACGCTTCAGGTTACAGACTCCACTAACCCAAAAATAGTACCTTGGGTTAAGAACTTTGCTTCAGGATGGGAACAGAAATTCTGTGGCAGCAGCATTGCGGCAGCGGGAGGCCCCATTAGCTAAAGTGGTACCTCAGGTTAAGAACAGTTTCAGGTTAAGAACGGACCTCCAGAAAGAATTGAGTACTTAACTCGAGGTGCCACTGTAGTTATAAAAAGACAGAGCCAGCCCGCCAAAATAATGAGCACAAAAAGAGGCAACAGGCATAGCCTCCAAGTTAAGGGCCAAAGGCCTGGCAAATAAAAATGTTTTTGCCTGGTACCTAAAAACAGACAATGACGGCACAAAGCTTACTTCTCTGATGGGAACATTCCACAGACGGGGAGCCACCACTGAAAAGGCTCGTTCTCTTATTTACTTACTTACTCACTTTAAACCAGTTGGCTGGATCATTCTGCATTTGGTCCCAGAAGTACCCACTGACATGGTCTGAGAGTCATAACCGGACCACTAGAGAGGCTTTTATTTTCTTTAAAGCACTCTGTTCTCCTGGTCTAAATCCCACCCACCTTCAAGCTTGCTTTTAGCTGCACCTGTGTTTTGTCTTATTTTCAACTTCCAAGGGAAGGGGGTGGGGTATTTAAATCAAAACAGTGTCTGAAGGGATCAGATTTGGAGCCCCCTATGCCTGTTTTAAAGTAAACAAAAACCCATCTCGATGTCCTGTTATGGATGTTTTGCATCATCTGTGCATTCGGCCTTAAAAGCTGTGTGTATGGCATTATATATATAAAATACCTGAAGTCAGTCTGTCTATCTATCTATCATCTATCTATCATCTATCTATCTATCTATCTATCTATCTATCTATCTATCTATCTATCTAATCTATCTATCTAGCGCCTGTCTTTAAAAACCACAGACTACTTCTAAGGTGTCATGCTTTCTCTTATCTTTGCTGAGATTTCCCATGGACTCTGCCATATTGCGAAAGGTGCTGCGCTGGCTGGCATGATCAGCAGCTGAGCTGCAGAAAGAAGCCCACGTTTTTGCACTGAACTCAAGAGCCATGCCACTTGCACCTTTGCTTTCCACCCCCCACCCCCACCCCTGCACCCCAATTGGCAGCTGGCTGTGTGAGACATAATCAGCTCTTCTGTTCCGAAGGAGGTCTTTCTGGAGTGTCAATGCAACAATCGGCCGCCTTTTCCATGCCGTCTGTTGAATCTCCTAAATCGTTCTTTGGTGTCGACAATGTAAATATAGCTTTTCATGGACTTAAAGACCCTTCTCCCCACCCCCACCCCCGCCCGCCCTTGTGTGGTGGCACTGCATATACGCAAACACACACACAACCACTTAACCCCGGTGACAAAAAGAGCAGTGAATTGGCTGTTTTGAGACCCGCTCGTGCAAGAAAAGCAGACTCAATAGGATTTGGGTAACTGGGTGTATAGAAATTGCCATGCCTCACAGCTTGTCAATGGGGGATTCAGAGTTGAAGCATGTGCAGCTAAAGCTTGCGTGGAGACCGAGGGGGTTGTTCCACCTCTTAAAAAGCAGCTGCTTCCCTTTAAGAAAATAATGATTTATTCATACCCATTCAGGAGAGGGCGGAATATATTGGAAAAGCATCCTTTGGGGGGCCCAGGACTTAACACCATCAGCGTCTTTCTGTCTCTCTCCCCACCCCCACCCCCACAACTCCTTTTGTCCTTTAGAATCTGTGACAATGTGATCCCGCCATTGTTTCTTGACAAGATGCCCTAATAGAGACTTACTAAGCTGAGCAATATGGTCTCAGGAGGAGAGGACGAGGACGAAGAAGCTGGCTTTGCATGCAGCTCGCTCGGTCTGAAGAAGTGACCGTTCGGAGGGGAAGGTTGACTTCTCCAAGCCTCTAGCCGTGGGGGAACAAGAATTGCAGAGGCTCCACCTGGAGTCTCTCCACAAGTGGTCATTTTATCTGGGCTTGACTGCTGAGCAAGGGAGCCTCAGGCCTTCCTGGGTCTCCTGCAGTAGAGTCTTCTGAATCAGAGGAAGCCAGTGCCACTCCCTCAGGCTGGTGGACAGGGGGCAGGGGCTTCATCTGACCCTGCAGGTTCACCTGAGTGTGCTTCTGGAGGTAGCTCCCTCTGCAAGCCTGTCCCTTTCTGCTTTCCTTGTCCTCATCCCCTAAAGATCCAACCCTGGGATCTTGGCAGGCCTGAAGCTCCCCACCCCTGAAACAAAATAAATAAATATCTACTTCATAAAATATATACGGCGCTTGACTATTAAGAAAAACCTCAACGTAGTTTACAAGGAGAATAAAACAATAAAATCATCAGTAAAAAGAGCAACTCTTTAAATCATTCAAAACATTAAATCAACAAAGAACAGATTAAACCACGCTACCACATTCTACATGTCCAGTTCGTGTAAAACACAGAGATTTTAACAGGCGCCAGAATGATGGCAATAGGCAGGGAGTTCCACAGTTTAGGTGCTGCCACGCCAAAAGATTTCTTACGAATGTGGAAGGGGTATGATGGGGCACCTGCAACAGCCCCGGTTCTGCAGATAATACTGGTCAAGTGGGTGTATATGGGTAAGGCAATCTTGCAGAGAACTACCCTCTGTAAAGTAGGACACATGGCCACCCTGACTCCCGGCAAGGCCACCTCAAGTGCTCTGCAACCTCAGCCAAGCCCATTGACCCGCCTAATGCATTGCATAAGGAAACGCACACTTATTTGACGAGGTGGAGGGCCTTGCTTTTTCTCTGTGTGGAGTTTCGCCATCAACACCCCCCAGAAAAAGGCCGGAAAAGGAAGCCCTTCTTCCCAGATGTATTATCATACTTCTTGGCTCGTGTGAGATGCTTCCCATGAACATATGCACAGGGAGAGAGGCAGATGAGAGAGCCGAGGCTATCATAACAAGGCCAGATAAGGCTTTGATATCCTTTCCCCAGGAGAACGGCTCTCATGGAGGGCTATTCCAAGACCCTCCTGGCTCTCAGCACAAGCACAATGGGGAACACATGTCAGGCTGAGCCTCCTCTTGCTTTAATTAACTTCAGTTCAATTGTTATTTTCATACGATTGCCTTTGTTCCTCCAGCGTTGGCTAATTTGGTCTCCATTACCTTTCATCCAAAGTAGCCCTTGGCTGCAGTGGCTACATAAAATCAGAGGTGGAGAAACTGTGGCCACACAGATGCTGCCAGACTCCAGCTCCCAGCAGCCACAGCCAATGGTTGGGGTGATGGACATGGTAGCTCAGCAACAACCCAGAGAGCCACAGGTTCCCCACACCTAATGCTGGAGGCCAGAGTCTCTGTTCTGGTCCAGAGCAACAATATTCCTTGCATACGGATGTTGGAGAAGCAGGCAGTGGGGCCAGCATCTCTAGTTAGGGCTGGGAATGTCCCACCTGAAAGCCTGGAAAGCCACTAGGAGTCAGCGTAGGCAATACTGAGCGGACCAAGGGTCTGATTCAGTAGAAAGCAGCTTCCTATGGTACCTTCCATATGTATTAGAGAGCAAAACTCCAATCTTCCTGGTTGGGGATGCTGGGAATTGTAGTCCAAAACATCTGGAGGCCCCAGATTGGCAAAGGCTGTGCTGTGTTATGGGCACAGCAGATAGGAAAGAGCCTCTCTGTCTGAGACCTTGGAAAGCCATTGCCAATCCAGGGGGACGGGGGGGGGGGACCCCAGGCAGGATAGTCTCATCTGGTATAAGGCAGCTTCCTGTATCTGTAACTCTCTGAACAGGACTGATGTCCAGAATTGTGCCTTCATTAATATTTAAATGAAGGTTGTGGAAAAGCAAATGGGATTACACAAAGGTTGTTTGTCTGATTGCTTTGCATTCAGACACCTCTTAAGATATTGGTTCTTGAGATCAAGGAGCAGTTTTTTGGCTATGTTTGGATACAGTTGGGTGCCATTTTGTATCAAGATGGCAGACTGAACTGCACTGGTTTTAACCACTGTTTTCAAAGCTGCACTGATCTTTTTGGTTTCTTAGAATTCCTCGGCAATCTTTCAAAACAGAGGCCTTCCCTCTGTACAGGACAACACAATGGTTTGCTCTTTTGAGAAGAGAACAGAGGTGGCCAACAGATGCTCAGAGCCAGGATGTGACCTCAGAGGCTATCATACCTGAGACTGGAAGTAAAATTGCAGCAGAGGTGGAGCAGATGAGAGGGAGGCGCTTACACTCCTTCAGGGAAGTTGGGAGGAAAAACCCTCTTTAGCTTCTCATCAGCTCAGTTCAGTGGCCCAAATATTCCAAGGCAACAGGAGAATAGGCAAAATGCACAAGGTTAGCAACCAACTCTGGAAACGACCTGGAATCTGTAACGTAGGTAGGCACGCATTCTATAAAATGTCTTGGGGGCCCGGCATCTTGATTGGGATGATTGGCAGGTCTGTTGATTTCAGGGACAGGGGCTGATTGATGGCTGCTTTAGTTGCTGCCCTGGGCCTCTTCACAGCTCGCCGAGGTGAAATGTTCAGCTGAAGGATGGGAGCCTGTCCCCAGAGGGACATTCAAGACCTTTGGCCTTTTCCTACTCCTTGCTCACTGTTCAGAAGCTCCGACATCCACCATCACACACATCCCCGACTTGCCAGCCTAGAGCAATCATGCAGAGGAGAAGACGTTAAACATTACCTAAAGAAGGCTGGGGAAGTCTTAACCTGTTACTGGTTTTGCAGAGACGTTGGTGTACAGTTATCACAGAGGCCCAACTAATCCACCCCTCAGACAGATTTACTTTTTCAGCTGCCTTTTAAGGTGACTCACAACATACCACACACACAAAATATTACAAGCATAAAATTGTACCCCAATGTAAGGATCAGACTATTTCTGTTCCTAATACCTCATACCACACAATCCTGTGTGACTGGTCTGTTTTTTAAATATATATATATATGTGCATTTAAAAATATGTCTTTTCAATGTGCATATTTCTAAATACATTTGCCCCTAAACTATAATTTTTTGTGCATTTGGGTACATTTTTTTTAGTTAACAGCTGTATTGCAAAATTCCGAGAAGTTCAAAAGTCCAAAGGATAATTATAACCCAGTTCATGTATTAATCCAGGGAGTGAATTGTGTCACTCTGCTTAATAATGCGAACCAAATGAAATTCTTCTCCATCCCTAGTAAAAACACATCTAAAAATATACCAAAACAGCAGCAGAAGTATGAAACAGACCTCAGCTCATTCAAAAGCTGACTAGACTAGAAAAGTCTTTAGGGTTTCCTTAAAATCTAACAGAGAGGGGCAAGAGGATTCCAACGTGATGGGGCCTCTGCAGAAAAGGCCTTGTCCCTTGTAATCACTAGCCTAGCAACTCTTGCTGGATGTATTAATGTATTAATTGTGGGTCCCATTTATACAGAAGAGCAGAACAAAAGGAATTTTTTACTGTGAATTTCTATTCCTAGAGGCTCCTGAAGAACTTCACTTTGTACAACCTTCCACTAGCGCTTCGAGTGGAATGGATGTTGCCAAGGCTGGCCACACACTAATCTCTTTGCAGCACAAAAATGTAGCTTTTCTCAATCCAGCGTCATTCAGCCTAGATCGATTCTAGATCCTTTGCTGTCCACAAAGGTGGGTTTGGTTACTTAATTATGTGTTTGAAAACCCTTTCCTTGTTTGGGTTATCTGCTGCTTTTCCTCTCTGCACATCCCCCAGAAGGCACTGGCATTGTGATCTTGGCATACTCTCACCTACAGCCTCCTTGAGCAGGTGTGGATACACACACACACACATTAACAGAACCACCTACATCTGTTTTCAAACTGATATTCTATGGCGGTGATGGCCAAATTGGCGCTCCAGCTGTTTTGGGACTACAACTCCCATCATCCCTAGCTAACAGGACCAGTGGTCAGGGATGGTGGGAATTGTAGTCCCAAAACAGCTGGAGCACCGGCTATCACTGCTCTATGGGTTAATGCAGAATCCATCTGCAATGAGCTTCCCACCTCCCCCGACCCCATGAAACCAGATTCTCAATAAGTGCTTTTCAGGGGCACAAAATATGCAGCAAACCTAGATTGTGTGCAGACTATGTAAAAAACAACAAGGACGTGTTCTATGTTGATTCCTGAATAAAATGTTGTATGTCTGCAGCCAAAGACACCAAGTAGATCTCGGTGCCCCCTTCAGGGCTCCTGAAGGACAGCAGGCCTTCCATCACCTCCTCCCCAAAGAAGGCTGGATGGGGATTTTACCAGGTTCGTTTTGGGGGAAGTGGTATGCTTTCCCCACTGCTCTCACCCTGGGGATGTTGCACCAGATGTTCTTGATAAGGGCTTGTGATTCCTTTTAATTAATCACAGCTGTTCTCGTCTGTACTTGGCATTACGACTGCCGCATTGAGGTTGGGTAGGGGAGAAAAACATGGGAGAAGCTCCCCGAAAACAGGTGACAGGATCTGGTTTGGATAGCCTCAATCTTCTTCCCACTGATGAAATTGGTGGGGAGAAGTTGGAGCTTAATTTCACACACAAAACTCCAGTTTAGGTTGCTAACTCCTGACAAGCCCAACGCTTTTGGACATCGGATCTGTTAAATGCTTTGGGTAGAAGCTGGGGCTGAATCAGTCAAATTCAGTTTCTCGTTTTGCCAATCTTGAATTCAGTTCACAACATTTCTGCATCAGTTTGCAATTTATTTATTTTGAAAAGTCCTCATGAACATTTCATCAGCATTTTTAGTGTGCTTTTCTCTATTGGATTTAAAATTGTTTTTACATATGAAAGTGTTCTAAGTGCTTTTTAATTGTTATATTTTTATATATGAAATTGTGTGTTGTTTTCATTGCTGGTTTGTTTTGGAGGGGATCAGTTGAGGTAGTTTACAGGAAGCAATTCATAAATGGAATAAAATAAATTTATTCAAATAAACATATTATTGTATGCAATTTTGCCCTACACACACATTATTGCAAGTGATATCCACTAATATAAACCACTTTTATGCACCCTTCCCCCTAACAAACACATTTATATACATGCTTTTAGGATGGAGAACTACACCAGAAAATTCACACTGTGGTGTGAATTAGTTAAAAAGGTAAAGGGACCCCTGACCATTAGGTCCAGTCGTGGCCGACTCTGGGGTTGCGGCGCTCATCTCGCTTTATTGGCCGAGGGAGCCGGCGTACAGCTTCCAGGTCATGTGGCCAGCATGACTAAGCCGCTTCTGGCGAACTAGAGCAGCGCACGGAAACGCAGTTTACCTTCCCACTGGAAGGTACTTTGATGCGCTTTGATGTGCTTTTGAACTGCTAGGTTGGCAGGAGTGAATTAGCTAGGCTTGCAAATAAAATGTAAACTGAACTGAATTCCTCCCACAACGCTTTTTATCCTATTGCATACCACTTCAGTATTTGTTTGTAAAATCAGTAACAACACCTGCAGGGAACAGCTTTCCCATCCCTGGTCTACGAAGACACACACTAGCTTTCCGTGGTTTCAGACAGGGAGTCCTGCCCACCCCTGTGCAGTTTGCCGACGCCTTTCTTCTGAAGGAGTTTGGCTACAAGCCAGAGCCGATCCAGTACCTGGAAACGGTGGGCTGGATAGAACTGGTGGCTGGTTTGCTCATGGCCTTTGGGCCTCAGCTGCTGCAGGAAATCAGCTATTTTGTGCTCACGATCGTCATGATAGGTAAGAGCTGTGCAGGGGTCGGCTGTTTCCCTTCTGCAAGGTAGAGAGGGGCTGCTGGAACATAGGAAGCTGCCTTATACTGGGTCAGGTCAATGGCCCATCTAGCTCAGTATTGCCTGCGCTGGCTGGCAGCCACTCTCCAGGGCTTCAGACAGGAGTCTTTTCCCAGTGCTCCTTGGACATGCCAGGGACTGAACCTGGGACCTTTTGCATGCAAAGCAGATGCTCTGCCACCAAGCTGTGGCCCTTCCCAGATATACCAGTGATCTGCTGCAGGCCGACTTCTGTTAAAGGAGAGCTCAGGGGGCGCCCCCCAGCCCTGCGAGCCTCTTTGTGACATATGCCTGTCTTCTCTGCGCAGCCTGCACTTGTGCCTGGCATAGAATGCAGAGGTTGGTGGTGATACGATGCTGCTCTCTAGTGGCCAAAGGGCAGAGCGTCAGTGTGACACCACAAGCCAGTTTTTACGACTGACCCGTGTCCTTAGTCTCAAGAAGAGGAGCATGCAGGGAAGTCTTTACAGGGGAGCAGAGCCAGCGTCAGCACCTGGTCTCCTTGGACAGCAGCTGAGGCCCAGAGTCCCAGTAGAGCCCACTGCTGGACCCCTTTAAAAACAAAATACCCCTGGCCCTGCATCCTCAGCAGTTCTGTGCAGCTGTGTCCTGCCTCCATTTGAACTTTTCAGTGACCTAGATTCCTATTGTAGGATAAACATGGCAAAGCACACCAATGGTGCTCTCCATTTTCAGGGAGACTTTTGCACATTGGCCTCCTGTGCAAAGGGCTCCCACATGCTTCCCATATGGAGTTGGACCCAGGAAAGCAGGGTTCACATCCCCACTGGGCCAGTTGTAGTCTCTTAGCCTAACCTACCTTACAGGGTTGTTGTGATGACCATGGATGCCACCTTAAGCTCCTTGGGAGGAAAGGTGGGATATAAATCTAATTAATAAAGAAATGACCACGTACTGTCTAAAAATCTGGCACATCTCTTAGGCCACTTGTGGACAAGAGGGCAGACCTAGCAGGCCTCAACGCTGTCTTGCAAAAACTCAGCATGCCCCTAACATACAGGGCATAACAGGGCAAGGCCAGCCATGGCAGTCAAGCTGTCTAGTAAGTGCTGCATTGCCTATGCAACTCCCACTGTTGACAGTTGCTGTCTCTTCAGCTACAGAAGAAACTACTTCTTTTCCTCCCGGTTTCCAGTTGCTTTTTAGCAAAGCACCTTTCCCAGCACGGACTCAAAATGATAGCCTCACTCTGGCTCCATGGCAAGCCCCAGGCGAGGGCAGGCAGAGACACCGGTCCGTTAAATTTCAATTTTCCCTTTCAACTCCAGGCCATTTATTAAAACACACACACACACACACACACACACACACACGAGTCAAAGGATGCACTCAGGGCCCCCTTTTGACACAGTGTTAACTTTATCAAGGCTCCCGGTACAGGGCAGTGATAAATTGAGCATCCCTGCGGTCTGTCAGAGGCAGATTAATACGGTGGGCTAAATGGCCCTTACATGGCTAGGAGGCCAGACATTTCGTAGTCATTGGAAAGAGAGGCAGAGGCAGGAACTTGCCTGCGGAACTTGCATCGCGATGCTCTCCTTTAGCAAAAAACGCAACATCAATTCTCATCACTGCACCTAGGAGAGGCTAGGGCTGGGTCCCCCTCCCAGAGTTTATTTTTAATGAAGTCGCACCCTGAGAGCTATTTCCTTCTTTTTTAAGAGTCGGGACAAAGATGTACGTCAGCAGCAGCTAGTCTAAGCTTGCACAACCGGAGGCCCACCAAAGCAAACATGTGCCAGCTTGGACTCTCTCTCCTTTTGGTTTCCCTATTGGGACTGCCCAAAATGGGATGCAAAGGACCCAAGCAAGGCCCAGTGCTGGCCCTACCATTAGGTACAACGAGGCAGTTGCCTCAGGTGGGGAACAGACAGTGATGAAATGTTGCAGGACTGAGTTGTAAGTGCCACGTTCCCTCAGGTGCAGCGGAGCGGGGCTGCCTCTTCAGCAGTGTTGAAGTGAGGGTCAACTGCAAGTCTGATTAACCTCTGTGTGTGGAATGGGTGGGGCATCTCTCTTCTCCTTCACCTTAGGCAAGAAGGCTCTTTCCCTGCAAGGCTGTGTTTGGTTTGCCAGTTCCAGTGTTGCACAGGACTCTGAATAAATGAACTGTCAGTCTTCATGAAGACACAGGTTTCAGACCCAAAAGTCGGGGTTGGAGCCCATTCACAGGGCCTCAGAGCAGCACATTAAAATCTCTGGGCCAGCCTCAGCTCAGTGGTAGAGCACAGCAGAAGGTCCCAGGTTCAATCCCTGGCATCTCCTGGTAGGGCTGCAAGGAAGTTCAATCAGAAAGCTGTTAGCAGTCTGTGTAGGCAATAATGAGTTAGAAGTTAGAACTTTCTGACTCAGTATAAAAGTAGTTTCCTGTGTTCCTTTTGTTGCAAATTGCCATCTTTGCACTTACGATCGAGGAGCTTGGGAGCAGAATCATATAAAGATACAAATTTTTCTAATCACATTGTAAAAGAAAAAAAATTGCATAAACGTATTCTTTTACAATTTTAAAACACATTTTGTTCTGGATTTTTCACATTTTGAACTATACTTAAGACCCCTTCTGAGCATCAGCTTTTTGTATTTTTTTGATTTGGTAGCACCCTGACATCACAGGGTCCTGCCCCACTGGTATCAGTCCGTGGAATACAAGATGCAACCTCAGGTCTGTGGCCTGTCCATTCCTGGATTGCATTTGGAACAGTTGCCCCTCACAGGCTCATTATGTCTCTGAATATTCTTCCCAGTGCAAACCCTAGGAGTGCATCTGCCCTGGGATTTTTCTTCAAGAGGCTCAGAAGCCCTCAGTCAGAACATCGCATACCTGCAAGCCATGCAAGGCCCTGTCCTCTGTTCATGCAAGAACAAACCCAGTGGGAACTATTCCCTTTGCACAAGCTGCTTAAGGCGGAACCACCCAGCAGGGTCAAACAGTGTGTAGATTTCAGAGCAGGGGTGGGGAATCTTTTTTTTTGTCCAGGACCACATTCCCCGGAAAGCAGCGATTCTCAACTTGTGGATCCCCAGATGTTGTTGGACTACAACTCCCATCATCCCTGAGCTCTGGCCTTGCTAGCCAGGATGGGAGTTGTAGTTCAAAATCTGTGGACCCACAGGTTGAGAAAGGCTGCCCTGAAGGGTGAGTGTAATTACAGGGGGTGGTGCCAAAGCCCAAAGTGGGCAAGGCTACTTCTGTCTTTCACTCATTTTTCTTCCACTGTATAGCGTGCTGTTGGAAGGAACAGATTGTTCCTGCCAGTGGTTGGCACCCATTGCTTGTAGGCTTTTCTGCCCTCCCCATTGAAGGCTTTTCAGTTGCTGTTTCTCAAATACACCCCCTCGCACTAGGCTTAACGTAGACCGAATATGGCTTGTCTACTCTTTCCCTAAACTACATACTGAACCTCACCACTTGCAGCCACCCCTCCTCAAGCATTGAGGTGCACCAGGGGTGCCTTCTCTTGTAGCTCCTCTGGATAGAAAAGTGAGAACGTGAGTAGGGAGATGCAAGGTCTTGAGGACAGCAGTTCCATAAAGTGGAGAAATCTGTTGCCAACCAAGATCTCCAATAATTCTTTTTATCCGTTGTTGCTTGTTGCTGTTCTTGTTAAACCAACTTGCGGAGTGTGGGAAGAGATAGAGGCCTCTACTGGCTGGGCAAGCAGCTGAGAAGGTCAGCTGCTGCTGGTGCTTTGGCAACCTCCTGCCCCTCTTACTGGTCTGCTGAGGACAAAGTGTGAATGGAGAGCAGCAACCATGAGACAGAAGGGAAAGGTAGCTGGTGGCAGCAAGAAAAAGCAATGGTTTGTGCTAGGCTGGGCAATAGCGAGAGAATGCCTCTGAGATCAGGAAGGAGAGATGGCAAGGGAGCCAAGAATGGTAGAAAACAGATGACAAACTTCACATGTTGGGGGTTTCATATATAACCAAACTAGGGGCCACCTTGTCAATTAAGACATTAGATGGCTATAAGCTAAAAACTGAAACTAACTGTATGTGTGTGTTTTATACAACCATTGTTGTGATAAGTAAAACAAGCCCAAAGGAAATTAAAAAGAGAGAGAAGACTGTTGCTTTCTGCTTCTGCACCTGCACCCTGCTACAAAAGGACCTACCTTAATACATATTTCCTTGCTCCAAGGAAATGTCCCATTCATCATTCACTGGAGAGGTTTAAAGTAATGAGATAGTTCCTAACATCTGAAACCAAAACTGTAACAGGATTGATCTCTCTCCCTCTTCATAAGACACACAGAGCCCTCCTTGCCCAGAGGCACAATCCTTGTCCTTTAATCCCATGGCCAGGAGCTGGGGGAGGAAAGGGGTTACTGAAAGAACTGGGGTGGAGGACAGCAAGAGAGTTCACACACACACACAAAAAGGCTTCTTCTTGGCTTGTCCACTCAAAAGCCATTTTTCACATTTTGAAAATAGAGATCATTTTTAGCCTGGGTCCATCTGGTTTCTCAAATAGCCTGTCTCTTTGATAAATAACATAAATTAAATTAGACAAGACAAACAAATAGGTTTTTTGCTTCCCTCCCACCCACCCTGCTTCTCCACCTCTGCCCCCCCCCCCCCTTTTCAGGAAAGAAACAAAAGCAAATATAATTCAGCAAGTGCCTCCAGTCCCCCCAGGACCCGTTGCAGCAGGGAGCGAGAGTGATGATTAGGAACGTGTCTGCAATGTTAACCTTTAACACCAACTGTGGGCCGCGGCTGGCCCCATGCCTTTTAAACTCCTTTTAATTTCCTCTCCCATGAACCAGTGCTGCTAACAAGGCCAGCAGGTTAAGAGCTCTCTGGTTTTCTATAGCCCCTATTACCCAAAGATTGCGAGATCCTTCAGTGCAGAACTACCCTTTATGCAAGCAGCTAAACTGAAGCATTACTAGAAGAAGAAAGAGCTGCTACAGGAATCTCTGGTGGTGCAGCAGCTCTGGGCTAGCCTCCGCCTACTCCAAGTGGGTCCCATCATCTCAACACAAAGGTAACTTTTATTTTTAAACGGCAGAGACAAAATTTGTGGATTATAAACCTACCCATGCTTCCTAGCCATATGAAAATGGAGCTGTTTGTGCAGAGACAATGAACCCTTCACTATTAAATGCTTAGGACAAGCAATGGGGACTGCAGGACTTCACTGCCTTGCTTGCCGACTCCCCAAGGGCACTTAACTAGCTGCTATTACTGCTGGAAATGTTGTTGTTCAGTCGTGTCCGACTCTTCGTGACCCCATGGACCAGAGCACGCCAGGCACGCCTGTCTTCCACTGCCTCCCGCAGTTTGGTCAAACTCATGTTAGTAGCTTCGAGAACACTGTCCAACCATCTCGTCCTCTGTCGTCCCCTTCTCCTTGTGCCCTCCATCTTTCCCAACATCAGGGTCTTTTCCAGGGAGTTTTCTCATGAGGTGGCCAAAGTATTAGAGCCTCAGCTTCAGGATCTGGCCTTCCAGTGAGTACTCAGGGCTGGTTTACTTAAGATTGGATAGGTTTGATCTTCTTGCAGTCCATGGGACTCTCAAGAGTCTCCTCCAGCACCATAATTCAAAAGCATCAATTCTTCGGCGATCAGCCTTCTTTATGGTCCAGCTCTCACTTCCATACATCACTACTGGGAAAACCATAGCTTTAACTATGCAGACCTTTGTTGGCAAGGTGATGTCTCTGCTTTTTAAGATGCTGTCTAGGTTTGTCATTGCTTTTCTCCCAAGAAGCAGGCGTCTTTTAATTTCGTGACTGCTGTCACCATCTGCAGTGATCATGGAGCCCAAGAAAGTAAAATCTCTCACTGCTTCCATTTCTTCCCCTTCTATTTGCCAGGAGGTTATGGGCCCAGTGGCCATGATCTTGGTTTTTTTGATGTTGAGCTTCAGACCATATTTTGCGCTCTCCTCTTTCACCCTCATTAAAAGGTTCTTTAATTCCTCCTCGCTTTCTGCCATCAAGGTTGTGTCATCTGCGTATCTGAGGCTGCTGGAAATAGGGTGCTGGAATAGATGCCCCACTTGGGCGCAGTTTAGTCATTTTTTTGATTCTGGACTTTTAGCTTTTAGCGAGGTATAGTCAGTATCAAACAACATAAGACTCAGTGCCTACCAGTCCAGCGCCATCCCCAACCTGGTGCCCTCTGGGCAAGGGCCACAGCTCAGGGGTAGAGTGTCTGTTTGCAAGCAGAAGACCTCAAGTTCAATCTCCAGGTAGCGTTGGGAGAGTTTCCTGCCTGAAATCCTGCAGAGCCGCTGCTGTGCAGTGTAGACAGCACTTAGATAGCTGGGCCAGTAGTATAAGGGAGCTTCCTATGTTCCTATCTGGAGGCAGCCTTAGGTTTGTCTACAAGCAGTATTGGGGGGGGGGGATGTTTTACCTGTGAACTCCTGGTGCCTAGGGGTAGCAGGTGATGATCTCAAGGGATCATCTCACACCTCAAAAGACGAGGACTAATATCTTAATCGTCCTGTGCGAAATATACTTCCTTTTTAAATAAAGACATGCCACAGCTCAGGCCAATTTGGGGCCCTGCCATCTGCCTTTAAAGGTAGCCTTGAAGTTTAAATCTCAAAGTGCAGGGACATGCTCCAGTTGCTCAGTCGTGAAGCAAAGGCATTCTGTAGATGTTCAGCATTACTTTGCTCTGTTTTATGAAACATCTTGGGCTTTCTTTAAAAAGGGGGCCTAGCAACATGTCTTTTTGTAGCCAAAGGAGTGAGCCAAAGAGAGAGACCAGCAAGTGACAGTCTCTGCTTTCAACACGCCCCCAAAACAGGATACAAAATGTGGTTTTCTTGGTGCAAAGAAAAGTTTTTGAGTATCACAGAGGAGAAGAACAGCTTGGCAGGGCTCAATAGCTGCAGCTTTCTGCTAGGAGAAGTCATTTAATAGAAGAAAGCCCTTTACCTACTTTCTCATTCCTTGGACCTGACCAAATAGCTCTTGTTTCTGAACAGTGCCCTCAGGTGGCTGAAAACATAACCAGAAAAAGAAGGCTGAGAAAAATAGAGATGAACTCCACTGAGGGTGGAGAATTATATGCATGCTCTAAAATTTTGCCTGAAGCTGTAACATGTAACCATCTTGCTAAAGCTAAGCAGGCCATGTACACCCACCTCTGGAGGAAAGGTGGGAGATATATGTAATAAAATAAAGTTATCAATATAAATGCATAATTTTAACAAAAGGCAGTTTTTAAGAGAAAGTATTTTGATTCCCTGAAAAACAAGCTAAATAGTTTCCTATGGAATCTATAGATTAACACATTCCAGGTTCTACAGTAGATTTAAAAAGCACTGGTTTATTTTGAAAATCTGCTTGCGCAGCCTCGCATCTTTCACCATCTGTACACATCCATTTTTAACACTATACTTTCTCTCCGCCCCCACCCCCACCCCCCGGCAGAATAGATTTACAATTCAGAATGATTCCTCTGAGATCATGGAGGTACAAAGTTTGAGGATGTTTAGATGCAGGCAAGATGCTGTTGTAAGAAGTCTTCATTGCAGCACTTTCTAAATATAGCCATAAATATGTTGTTTATTTCCATTCACCTTTCAAATTTCAAATCCATCCTCAAAAACTGAATGTAACTGTTAAAAAAAACCCTCCCCTCCCCCTTCTATTTTTCATGTTGAAAGCTTTAAAGTGTTCAAATAAAGGTATGCAGAACTGAGAAGGATGCACAATGGACAGAAGACGACTTTCCATGCCTCCGTTTTCTTCCTCAGCACAATTTCACATGTTCTGTTTAAAAAGGAGGGGCAACAACTGAACATGAGAATGAGGTGTGGGGGACAGAAAAAGGAACCAAAATTGCCTTTAAAAAAGTTAAAACCTTGATTTAAAAATGCCCTAGAACTTTCAGATATATACAATGTTAGGGAGCCCTCAACAACTAGCGAAACACAGGTGGGGAAGATATTCAGCCTCCGTAATCATTTTTTTTAAAGCATGAAAACACAGGCCTCAAATGCCTGGACCAGAACTCTTCTTGGGAGTGCAATGCAGATTGTGCAAGTTGAAGATAAGACCAATGTAGAGAAGTGCAGGTTTGACTGCTACTCAAGGTGCAGCTGCATCCAACAGGTAGAACATACCCTTTCACCTGCTCTCTTACTTGTGGACCCAGGGATGCAGGCCAAGTGACATTCCAGGCATCTCATTATCAAAAGGGTTCCACTCCAGAGAGAGTTGCATCAGTTCTTTCCCTTGAGAAGTCTGTGCAGCAGCTGGAACAAGACCAAGCACCATCGGTGCTCTCCACCCACGTCTTTTATCGCTCCAAGTACTGAAATATACTCCGGGTTTCTTGAGCTGAAGTGCCATCGAGCCGTAGCCGTTTGGGAGAAGGTGTTGCAATGGCGACAGGAGCTCTCTTCTTGACCTAGGTGACAGGAACCATGAGACCACAAAATCTCTTGAGCACGAGAATTTTTTAATTAACTTAATTGGCTCAGATATACGTTGACCCTGCAAAAAGAACACTGCACTCTGTGAGAAGGGGGGTCCCTGCTTTTTTCTTATTTGCCACAGGCAACTGAGCGAGTGCTGTTTTCAAGTCTGAATTATATAATAACTCAGCAGTATTTTGATTATGGACCATAGGATGGCAGCTGGTCTTTTCTGCTAAGAGGGCCATGTGACATTCCTGTCCTGGGCAATTTGGCTGGGTCAGGGCCCAAGCAGACAACACACACACACACACACACACACACACAGTCTCTTTGTCACATTTAAGAAGGGCAAGGTAGCTTCTGACAGCCAGGAAACCACTCAAGATAGCAAAATGTAAGAATTGCCTTGCTGGATCAGACCAAAAGGTAATCTAGCAGAGCAATGATCTGCCAGATGTAATGGGGAGATTACAATCAAGGTTCCTGCCCCTTTGCCCCCCATATCAGTCAGTTATCATTAAGCTTCTGTCACACATACCCCAAAACACAGACACATTTTCCACTCTTGGCTGTAAACACCCGACTTCTTAAATCTTTCTTCATATGGATAATGCTGTCCATTTCTGTTCCTTCTCCAGCTTCCTCCTATCATTTGCACTCCTGAACATAAACTACTCTTCCTTACCTTCAAGCAGTGCTAATGAGTCCCTGCTAAAGCACTCTTCAAGGAGGCTGACAAACTTAGGAAGGAATGAAATATTGTTGTGGGAAGGAGGGGTTCTGAACTCCTAGGGAGCCTCTAAGGATGGATTAACTATCCTGTCCTAAAGCAGAGGTTGTGAATCTCAAACAGGGTTGTCATTGGCATGCTAAAGAGCACAAAAATATATAAAGAAGGGCAGCTTTTTGGCCACCCTAGCCTAGGTTCATCAAACCTGACTAACAGCAACTCTTCTTTTTTTAAAAAGATTTTTATTAGTTTTCCAACAAAATTATACAATTTTATCCAAATTTTTGACAAATTAAGTCTTTTTTGGACTTCCTTCAGCTGCTCTGGTAATCATCCATAGTTATTCTTCTGTACGCATTCCCTTCATTATATTGCCATTTGTCTTCTTATTTGACAGCAACTCTAGCCCTAATATACAAGATCCTTTAATGCAAGTACTGGATTACTGATTGTGCAAAGTAATACTTACAAAGGTATGTGCTCATCTAATAGCCCAAGAATCCATTCCCAGGATGTTCCATTGGATGCCCTGTAAACAGGATTCTAGGAGACTGGGAGGCAGGCAAAGACCCCCCCCCCATGCCTGCTGCAGTTGGACTTTCTCCTGCCCCACCCCCAGCACCAGTTTAACACCAGCTGCCCCATAGGAAGGATGCTATTGTTTCCCCTGATGTTTAATGTTTTTTGTAAGCTACTTTGGAAGGATCGTATTCTGGAAGGTGGGGTATAATGAATGAATGCCACATAATGCTGTTCTGCCTACAGTATGAATGAGAAAGCTGTGCTTTGGATCCATATCATAATCGTGTCTCAAATTCCTTGCCAGCCAAGAGTGCAAATTCTCCCTCAGACCATTCCTGCTGCGGCATACCCAGTTCAAGGAACAAAAAAATTAAAGGCAGACTAAGTAAATGATTCCATTCAATTTAAATCAAGAGATATCTACCTGGGGCTTGGACTTCTCCTTCGTCTCCTCGCTCTTGACTGGGGAGAGTGTCTGGAAGACGAAATTTCTTGAGTTCCTGGGGGCATTTGGGTTGAGATCTGACATGGCTGCCAGTTTCTGCAGGACTGCTTTGGGCCTGTTCAGCAGTGATCCATTCTTCAGCTGCAAAAAGGAGGAGGGGTGGATCCAGAGGCATAACATTGAAGTAACATGACCTGAGTCGTACACTGAACACAATTTAAGCCTTCAGAAGAACTGCTAGTCAAGTTGTTCTTTCTCACAGGAAAAGTAAATCGGAACTAGCAATCCACTTGATCTCCATTGTTTAGCTTACTAAAATAAAATAATACAAACAGACCTGCACTGTTCAAAGAGAAGCGATGTGCAATTTGGTACTCCTACCTCAAAAATGAGGCCCACCTTCAATTTTAAAGAAAGCTGTCTAGACGCAATATTAGAAATGATGAAGGGAAGAAATAATCTATTCTCAAAAGAAATAATCCGTTCTCAAAACTACTAAAGTACTGACCTGTGGATCACTGGCAGACCGGAAAGTTTCAAATGGATTTCTGGGTAGTGATTTAGTTTCCTGTACAGCTATTGAGGGAGTTGCTAGAAAAGCAAAAAACAGATAAAGTTATGAAACTTTGCAAGAGAAAGGCTAAGAACTGTAGCGTATAATAATACATATCTGCCAATTCCCCTCCCAATGCCACTTGCTCTGTACAAAGGCAGCAAGGTTTTAGGAACAAGCCACCTGGAAGTATGGCCACAGCTGGGACCATTCAAAGAACCTGAAAATCAACCCTGTGGTGGCAAACAGTTGGCCTTCTCAGTCGTGGTGTTCTGACTTATGGAAAGCTCTTTCCAGAAAATTAAAGAAAGGAGGCACCTGGCATTAGCATAAATCCAAGGCCCAGGTCTTCGATGCAAGACTTTTGATGGCTAACACTGATCTACTGTGACTGCAATTTTTTTGGGGGGGGGGGTTGCATCATATTAGCTGCTGCCTCTCTCATTATTTTTAAGACTGATCTGGCATTTCAGAAGTTTTATTTTTGTGAGCTGTTTTATAGCTTACCAATATTTAAAATGATATCAAAGTCTCACTAGGGTGCAAAAGTATTTTTTCAATCAACCTGCAGCCTTGGTGTGGAATTTTGGTGCTCACCCATCCCCATTCTGCTAAGGTTCTGCTAGCATTCATAGCACTTCAGTAAGAAACAGGTGTACCTTTCTTTTGTAGGGACTTGACAGTGACTTTTTTAGCCAGTTTCATGAACTGGCTGTTTTCATCGATATCCTCCTCTTCCCCTTTCTCCGACTGTAAATAAGCAGAATTTTCATTAGACCACATCATTATAAGCATGGAACAAAAAGTAACTGAAAAAAGGTGCAGTTTCTTTAATGAAGGACACTTTTACTAGTCATGTGCTTTCGCTTAAAAAAAACAACACTTTGGGAGGAGCCCAACAAAACAGTTCCACTAATGCAAACATTTCTGGAACGGCACAATGGAACTTCCCCTCCCTGCTTGCACCCCCTAAATCTGTTGTGGGTTTCCCTCAACCTTCCCAAGTAGAGTTAGGGGGCATATGGGGAGAGGAGAGGGAGGGGAAGTTCTGCTTGTGCTGGCAGAATTATTTAGCTGTATACCACTCTTTGGACTTAAGAGGCCAGTTCCAACCGTTATGTGGCAGCAAACTTGCATCTGTCACTGAATGTACCCTCTTCAGGGAATTGCAGCCGATCTTACCTCTCTGACAAGGGATGCCAATTTTTGTGCCTTTTAGAGGTATACTTAAAACAAGTTATGTATGTTTTTAAAAAAAACATACATTTGTGAAATAATCCATAAAAGAATTTATTACTGAAATTTTGCTTTACTTGCAAGATACTGGCACAGTTCTTACTTCACAATCCATTAACTGACATTAAAAGGTGTTTTAAAACCTTTTCACCATCAAGTTTATAAACTCCCACAGACATCTTCATCCATATTGCCTCCTATTTTATAAAGAAGGCTACCACTGATACTGGCCCAGTGGAAGATGCTATCTTCAGTATTATTATTTTCTTACATTAGAATGTTTGCACCACCAAGAATACTAAATATCTATGGCTCGTAACCAAGAACAGATAGGGGGGGGACATTTCAGGTCTCATCTCAGTCTGTCATAAAAGCAGGCTAAATGAAATGGTCCAGGAAGAAGTCTATCCACGAAGGTAAGCTACCTGTTCCCGAAGCCACTGCTCCCGCTCAAAGCGCTCCTTCCTCCACTTCGCCTCTGTCTCATCCAGGTGGTCTTCGTTTTCATCATCGTTCTCTGCATCATTCTGCAACATATCCTCCTGAAAAGCATTGTCTGAAAATGGAGAAGAAAGGGATTTGGTTCTGGCCACTGCTGCCTGAAATGCTCTACTTAGAAGTAAAAGTGTTAAATGCAGAAAAAGCATTGTGAGCCTGCTGGGGGAAAAAGAGATGAGGATTTGGACAGTTGTGGTAGGGATAGAAGGGGAAAGCGAGAGACCCTCCAGCTGGAGTTTGGGTTTACCAATGTAGCCTGCAGAACAGACAGCATATTTGCATAAAAAAGTATCAAAGCAGCTTACAATTTTAATACAATAAAAGCCACACAAAAATGTAAAACAGATCAGCAGCTATTACATATTTTAGAGACTGAAAGATGGTGGGGAGTAAAGGTCTGTTTCTCTCCTCCTCCAGGACCATTTGTGACCCACTAAGCTGAACACAGACAACAAGCCATGTAGGGTCTCAATAAGCCTTCTTGTCCTCCCCCCCCCCCCGCCTGCGACCACAAACAGGGCCTATCAACTTGTATCAGGCATGGCTCATTCATCTTCATGGGTCTTGCTCTAGAATAAGATAGCATTATACCTATGTTCTTCCACCTGAACTTCCTCATTCGCCCAGGGCCATCGCTGTGCAAATCTCCATCAGCAAGGTATCTCTCTTGATACAAGCGCAGCTGTCGTTTGTCATCATCCAGCATCACCTTCCTAAAAAGTATCCATGTGTAAGGGAGGGAAACTGAAATTAGTCTTCATTCAAAAACAAGGCTGTGCTTTCAGAAAAGCACAACCACAAACTGTATTTTAAGCTGATGTATCTGTGGCTACTGACATGTGTATTTTGTTGACTTGATCCTGGAGTTCTGCATCAGTAGGGAGGACCTCATCAAGGACTTCATCTTCATAAACATCAAGTTCCTCACCGTCATATTCATCCTCACTCCCCATCTCACTTCCCGACAGCTCAGCCTCCTCTTCCATGAAGTCCTGCAATTTGCTGAAATGTTTTGAGAGGAGGGAAAGAAAGCCAGGAATCCAAGTTGAGTCTAAAAAGATTTAAGGAGCTGCTGCACATCATGACAAACTTCATCTTACCCAGAACTGCCAACATTAGCAGGCAGAGTCTCAAATCCAGCCCTCCAAGACTCTCTTCTCAGTCCTTCAAGGAGAAAACATTTATACCTTGCAAGGCAGGAGTTGAACTGAGACTTCCATACACACACAGAAACTGCTTAAATCACCAAAGTACAGCACAATGTGTGAGTACAACACTTAAAGATACTGTGAAATATTGCAAATCCCGTGTTAGGAGATACCCTAACATGCAATAGAAATTTTCAACATCATCCCAGTCTTTAAGCCTACAAAAATTGTAAGCCTACATTTTTAAAAACTAGTTATGCATTATTACTATTAATAGTAACAACATTACTATTATTATTTTATTAATATATGCCAAATCCATGCTTCTAAAAGATGCAACAAAATAGAAACAATTAAGCCCCAATCAAAATGAAGCAAGACAAGCAACCTGCGGCTCTCCTCTTTTCCTTTCATCATATAAAACCTTTGCCTTCAGCCATGGTTTTTATTGTTCCCAATAAATTTCAGAAACATTTGTTGCCATTTATTTAATACAGAATTTAGTTTATTAATATTTTGAAATAAGAACAGATGCCAAGGGTAAACCGAATCAAGTTGCGAGAGCTTGTTCCTTCCTGTTGCTGCCTTCTTGTGGTGCCTTCACAAGAGTGTGTCACCGAGCTCATTTCAGCAGCATCCAGAAAAATAAACAGGTTAGCACTCTGAGTAGCCTTCCCCTTGCCTGCTTCATCATCAGCCCGCCATTTCCTTAAATGGAACTGGGCTGTCAAACCCTGCAGTTGTTCAAGCAGCGGCTGATTGCCACTGTTGTCTGCTTGCGCCACGCTGCCTTCACCAACCATTCAGCGCAAAAGCAGATTTGCCTTAACCATCCCCCATATCTCAGTCTGTGTCCAATTTGCATCGAGCCATGGTCTGAGTCCGGGGTTTTGTGGTCTGAGGGCAACCCAGTCAGATAGGTGGGATCTAAGTAATCTTTTCCTCTTCTTCTTCTTCACTGTTGGCTGACACTTGAAGTTCCATGCCAGCCACTGGTGTGATTTCACACACAGAGAGAGAGAGAGAGAAAGAGAGCGCTCTCCTGCCTGCAGATCAACTGAGGAGGTGATTATCCCCCTCAAAGTGCATGAAATTTAGCAAATTTGTCAAGAAAGCCCCTGGAAAGATTTCTCTGCCAACATCTTTCAAGCCTGTCCCTTTTTATTTTGTTTTAGTTAGCTTCATATACTGCATTGATCCTGTTTATTGCAAAACTATAAAGGCTAGAAGGATTTACTTACAATTTCTTCTTCATTCCTTCCCTTCGTCTTAACACTTCCTCTTCATCATCATCATCTACTTCATCTTCACTCTCTTCTTCTTCCTCTGTCTCTCCTTCCTTTTCCTCCTCCTGCTCATCGTCCTCCTCCTCTTTGTTCTTTTCATCCTATCATTTCAGGAAATGAATTCAGGATTTTCTTTAGTATCTTATCACCTCCTTTACTACCTTCTATATTTCAGCTTGTTCTTCTATTTAAACAACACAGTTAGAAGGTGGTGTCTACATGATGATTGTTTAGGAGCATAGAAAACCCACAAAATGAGCTACTGGGTACAGCCTCCAGCTTCATTTAAAAAGCAATAGAAATGGGAATGGAAGAGCACAGGGCAATGTCTGTTGAAATCTCAGGGGCCTGAGGGGTGACTGAACAAGATACTGAGGGTTTAGGCTTGAGGCTTCAGTGCCCTGAATAGGTACTCCCCATGACCACTAAAGGCAGAATCAGTTACACAAAGTAAGGGAAAATATGCAAATTTGCTTAGTACGCACATTCAGGCTGCAGAATGGAGTTTCTCTTCAAATCCATTTACTCTGGGGCATACCCAGCCCTGCCTATTAGCTTCTGGTGGACTAGTTGAGTAGAACATTGGCTTTGGGGTGGGAGTGGAAAGAGTTAAGGTTTTGTGTGGAATGCATTCCTGGTGTTTAATTCTGGAATAACCACAATAGTTCGCAGTACTCACTTCTTCACTATCAAAGGCATGGTCATCTGTTAAGAGACAGAAATCTCCAAATTCTTCTTCCTCATCTTCTTCCACTTCTCTACAAGAAAGGATTTTTAAAAGGGAAGAAAAAGACTTGTTTAGCAACTGGAATCTAGCAAAGTAGGACTGTGCAAGTGGGAACAAAGGAGTCCAATATACAATAGAGGGCCACAGGCATCTCGCCCTTGCTGTACAACCTGTCACACCTAGTTAGCCATGACAGAACATGGTGAACAAAAAGCATTAGGACTTATCTATCCTCAGTCTCCAAGATGTCACATGGACTAGCTGCGGCTAATTTTCTGGAGTTTAGTTTGGTGTAGAAAGGTAAACAATAAGGAGAGGTAGCACCACTTCTTGGCAACTAGGCCAGTGAAAAATTTTGCTTAATTGAGAAGTTTTCTCCTCCCAGTCCTACCGATTATCTCAATACAATGGATGTTTTCATGCTCCCTCTACTGAAGGAGAGGAAAACCTTTGGAGAACTGAGTTGCACATCTCCAAGGCTTACCTCTCTGTTGAAAAAGAGCCAGAACAAAGAGCTACTGCCTCAGCCATTGGATCATCAGTGCTGTTCTCTTTTTCCAGTTTAGGGTTTGCTGAGGAGGATCGAATGGGAGAATCTGAGAAAGAAACCAGAATTGAGATGTCACTGGAACAGGGTCCAACAGGAAGAACCCAGCTGGTCCCAGATAAAGTGTTCTTGTATCCCCAGCCCTTCAACTTATTAAAAAGCTGCTGCTGCTAAAGAAACAGCAATTCCTCTACCTAATCTTGGGAGCTTTTATTTCTCTATATATTATAATGTAAGAACGTCATCACACAGCTCCCATTGGAGGGTTTGCATAAAGTCAGGGAAGGGGAGAAGAAGAGAAGGCTGGATGCACAGCAGCAGCGACTATGACATGGAGGTAAGAAAAGAGGAACAATGAAAGGGAAAAAGTGGCTGTTTCAAGCAATAGCAAAAGTCTGAGTAAAGTGAAAGGTGGGTATCACTTAGAGGAAAATTGCAGTTTTAAGCAACAGCAGGGGTTTAAGTAAAACAGGGATGGAGAGATACTAAGACTGAGAATTGACAATTGTCAACAGTGGCAGAGGTTGGACTCAGCCATTGATTCCCAAGATGTGATTGTAATCTGTTTAACTACTTCTATTTTAAAATTTTGGGACCTGCTGGTGAAGGGTGGGTAATAAATCTAATGTCAATAAATAATGATGATAATAGACCAAGCAGGGGAGACACTATGTTTAAAACTAAGGTTTGGGTACAGCAAGAAGAGAATTTGGAAAGGCTCTGTTGTGCTAGCTTCTGTGTTGCGCCCATCTTTGCTATTTCTCCTCATTAAAACTATTTGGTTTCAAATAAGAAAAAAAAATCCTCAGTGTCTTTCCATCCTTCCTTTACTCAAACTCTACTGTTGCTTAAAACTGCAATTTTCACATTTGTACCTCCACACCCCACTTTACTGAAACTTCTGCCAGGTTGAGGAACTTCTTTCCTGGGATGGGACTTCTAGCTCCCTTGACAGTGCCCTTCAGTCACAACAAGAGCTTTTCGGGCAAGCAGTCAGACTACTAAGCTGTTGCATTTTATACAGGTTTCCTTAATCACATTGTTATATATGCTGTTCTTACCTCCTTATCTTGTTTATTGTTTTCCTACATGTATCTACTATGCTGCAAGCAGCCTTCAGCAGTGTGTAAATTGAAAATTTTACAAGAGTAAAAATTATTTTTAATGGAATAAAATTGCCATTAAAAAAAAATCCACAGACAAAGCTGTTAAATTTACTTGCCAAAACAAAGTACCTACTAGCCTCTTTCCCTTTGGTTTGATCATCATATTCTGGGTGTAGAATTTAGCAAAAGCCTACCAAAGGTGGTATGTGCAACCCCAGCTCTTGCTATGAGGAGCAAGATCCACAACTTACTCTGAGAAGCAAACTTTCCAGAGCAAAGGTTAAGCAGCTCTTCCATGTTCTGCTTCTTGCCATGGTAAGTGTTGGGAGGACACTTGTTCTGAGAGGCAAACTGGCCAGAGCACAGATCCAACAGCTCATCCATGTTTGCATCCATGGCGTTCTCGTCCATGCTAGCCAACGGTAGGCGGTCCTTGGATGACTGGTATTTGTTCCGGTGATGGCCAACATTCAAAAACCTGAAAGCAAAATTAATGACCGTCTTTGAAAAAGTCCACAGTCATCAGAAGAAGCTCAGGTGGTTTGCCAGGAAAGGTCTCCAACATGGACCTTTTGGGATGCTTCTTCTGTAGGTGCACTCACACAGGGTAAACACCATTGTGTAACTGTTTCAGCATTTTCTTTTAGGACTTACCTACCTTAGACAACTCTTATTTACTTGGTTTGTGTATACAGTGTCATCAACGTGAAAGAATTTTACAGTTTCTCAAGGAATGTTCAATCTAAACTTTGACACAAAGAAAGCAGAGGAACAGGGGTGGGGAAGTGTGGATGTGGTTTTTATTTTCCCAGGGTTTTTAAACGCTTGTGCATTCTTGTTATGCTTCTTGGTATAATCCTGTTGGCTGCCTTTATATTGTGGCACTTCAATATATTTGTTTTAATTTGTTTAACAGTAGCTTTAACTTTGTGTAAGCTGCCTTGGGAACCTCTTGAAGGGCGTGGTATAAATCAAAATACAGTGGTACCTCGGGTTAAGTACTTAATTCATTCCGGAGGTCCGTTCTTAACCTGAAGCACCACTTTAGCTAATGGGGCCTCCCGCTGCTGCTGCGCCGCCGGAGCACAATTTCTGTCCTTATCCTGAAGCAAAGTTCTTAACCCAAGATACTATTTCTAGGTTAGCAGAGTCTAACCTGAAGTGTATGTAACCTAAAGCATATGTAACCCGAGGTACCACTGTAAAAATAACTTGAAAATGATTTCACTCCACTCCAGACTGTGAGCAAAGTTTTTTACACCTTGGGTTAAGATTTGGTAGGGCTGTGGGCCCTGTATGAAAATTGTTTTCAGGCTAGATTCATTCCACGAGCTGCCAATAGTCAAAAAGATCAAGACACACACACACCTTCCCAATAGGCCTGTGAACTAAATAACTCTGAAATATGGCCTGCTGGTTGAAGATTTGTCACAGAGCCAGCAATTTGACTTCATTGCTAAGTCATTGAGGATACTGTGCCTTGGACTGAAAAGTGGAAGCTTATCCTTTTCTACCATCAAACTAACTTCCTCTCATGGGTTCCAGGATTCAAGCCTATTATCTACTACTAATAGATACTGAGTACACAGGCAACAGCAAACCAAAGGCTTCCATTTCTGAGACTGAGAAACCATTCTCTGAAGAGTGGGTGCATTTCATCCCTCTGTTTATTTGTTCTAACCATTCACAATCCTATGCATGCTTACCTTGAAGCAAGTCCCACTGTGTTCGATGCAGCTTTACTTCCTAGTAAGTATGTTTAGGAATGCAACCTTACTCTACCTATTTTGAAAGTGTTACTTGCAAAAGAGAGCCAACTCTCCAAATTACATACCCATCTGCATCAAGCAACTGACTCTGAGTGTCGTCTTCTAGGGAGAACTGGAACTGGAACCTCCCAGCTGTTGGAACTGGGCTTTTCTCTTCAGGAGTAGCATTGTAGAGATCTTGGGAATCCTCTATGGGTAGGGAAGGCTCAGATGCCTTCCCTGAACTCTAAAGCAGAGGAGAAGCAGAACACAGTTATATTCATGAATTAAAAGGCAGACTGTAGCCAAAATTCAAAATAGAAAAATTAAAAATTAAAACTAGAAAAATTAAAGTACAGGCCAGAACTCTGCAGCTAACAAACTGAAGCAATACAAAATTGGAATCAATTATAATGCTTGCATACAGAAATTAATCAATTTGCAAAAACTTTGAATTTCTGGACATAGGAAGCAAAGAAAGAAAGGTTTCCCTAAGGCTGCAGAATTAAAGGAAATACATTCTGGTCTCTGCTACTAGCCAGGGGAACAAGAGCATTGGAAGGCTCGTCCTCAGATTCTCATGTCTGATTTAATGTACCGTAGATTCCGGCGCATAAGGCGACTTTTGAACCTCGGAAAATCTTCTCCAAAGTCGGAGGTCACCTTATACACCGGGTATGGGTGGCGCGGAGCAGAGCCCACCCCCCGCTGCTGCTGCGGAGACTCCAAAGCAGCAGTAGTGGGCGGCAGGCTCAGCTCCGTGCCAGGCGGCTTTCTCCCAGCGCAGAGCTGAGCCCATCCCCCGTTGCTGCCCAGCGTAGTGGGCAACTGGGCTTATAAGACGAACCCCCAAATTGCAGCTGCCAATTTGGGGGGTCATCTAATACGCTCAGTCGCCTAATAGGCTGGAATTGACAGTATATGGTTGTTTTGTATCTTGCCCTGGGATCTGCTGTACTATGACTACAGAAGATTTAAAAACAACAGCGCCTGTCTGCAAGCTCACCATTTAAGAAACATGATACAAAAAGGGAAATCGTGTGGAGAGGGATGACGGGGGAAAGCAAATTCAGGCACCAGTTCTTAAAGTTACATATTTGCTCTTCAAGTGACCAGCTACTATTAGTTAAAGATTCAAAAAAAATCAAAATCTGACCTTAGAAGCAGAACTGATGAAGCTTGTTTTGAAAAAGCCGGGAGAAGGAGAGCGGACGACTCCAACGGCAGACAGAAAGTTGCCTCCACGTGCCAGTTGCTTATTACAAGGTTGATAGGAGGGAATCATAGAACCAATCAACTCAAAGCTGCTGTTATGACTGTTTTCCTTTGCCAGGTTCGGCAGTAAAAATGAATCTTCATCTTCTAAGAGAAGGAAAAGAAAAATGAAAAAACCCTACTAATTTTTAGAGGAATTAAAACAACCTGAGCTGCTTATTAGGAGTGAACTAAGCCACATCCCTCTCCATGGAATTTGGGGGAGGGCTGAGGTTCCACTCAGACGCCAACTATGGGAACTGGTTTATCACTGAGTGCCAAGTGAAATTCATTCACTGGGTCTTCCCCAAATAAAGCTCTGCTAGAGCACAAGTGTGAATCAATCCCACGAAATATCCTGTTTCCAGTAATGGCAAATCTTCAAGGGGAAACCACCAATTCATTGAAACAGAAGTCACCAACAAAATGAAACATTTGCAATAACGTAGGGAAACAGCTGAACATTTTCAGAAGTACAAACATGGAATGAGAACAGCTCAAGCTACATAAAACAGCCCACATCAAAACGAAGATCTTCTGCTCACCCCAACGCCCTACAACCTAGTTATGTATAACTCATCCAGCGACTATATCCCATACATCTTTCTCCTAGTTTCACCTCTCATATACACAGCTCTCCACACACTGCTTCACGTTTTCCTTGCAGCAAATCCAGTCGGGTTCTGATCCACACTTTAGCAGATCGTAAGCCAAGATAGGTTTGCAGCAAGGCATGCAGCAGATCACATCTATCCCAAAGGTGGTTGTTCGACAGACCTTCCCAAAATTTAACCAACCTATGTATCTGTGTATTAAACTTATCTTGTAACTAAAAGAAATATATTGCTAATTTTTGAAGTATATCTATGTTTTGGAAAAATGCTTGCCCCCCATTGAATCATGAAGAGAACAAGCAGAAAGACTTACATACAAAAGTTATCAAGACATATATTCTAGTTACAAGAAAAGCTTAGTTTGTCGTTCAAACGCACAGTATGAAAAAACAGGCAAGATAAGAGCATGCCAGCTGCAGATACGCAGGTATATTACCTGGCTTGTGTGATCTTCCCACACTTTCTTCCACCTCAGCTTTTTCACTTGGAAGAGAACACCTGTAAGAAACAGTAACAGCCCAAATGAAGGATAATCATATTTTAAAAGGTAGTAAGGACCACTCCATAAATCAGGGATAGTCAATGTGGTTCCCTCCAGTTGCTATTGGACACACTGGGTGATTGGCTATGCTGGCTCAGTGTTGGATTCCAAGAACATTTGGAGTTTACCATGTTGGCTAGCCCTGTAATAAAACTAAAGCTTACCCTGTTTTTGAAGAGTTATCCTTGAACAGCAGCAAGGTTGACTCTGTTGAGGAAAGCTTTGGAACAGCGGTGCAGTGCACAAAGTTAGCTGCTTGTTCCTCATCAACCGATTCTTTGTCAGTTTCTTTGTCGCTATCTGCAGGGCCTTGCTCTTCCAGCTCCTCATTATCTTCCTCTGCCTCACCAAGGAGATACTCCACCGTCTAGTGGAATATACACACACACATATACCAAATTCCACAGTGAGTGAACTTTTGCGTATGGGTATGCTTAAACACAGATAGTTGTTGGCTTCAAGTGCATACACTTTTACAGCGAACAGTGAAAACTCTTATGAAACCTACGGTTACAAAACAGGGCTTTAAAAAAAGGATTAGGCCAGTTGCTAGGAGACAACAGAAGAACGTTGCCTTCCTGACTTGCCTCTGCGAAGCCCACAAGCATCTGGCTTGGCACTATGGGAAACAAGATGCTGAACTAGATAGACTCTTGATCTAATCCAGCAAAATCATCATGTTATCTAGACTTCTTTAGTCTCTTCTTTCTGTATATGTGATAAACCAGTTTCTAGCCCTTATAGTTACAGACAACACCTTATAAAGATGGAGCCAGTATCTGCCAAAAGCTCAGACTAAGAAAAGAGGTACAATGGGGGCCACCAGCAGCAAGGATAAAGAAGTGATTGCTGGTCACAGTTCCCATTACCTACTGCCTGCCCCATCCTTCTTTTGGGATGATAATAATAATAATAATAATTTATTTATACCCCGCCCATCTGGCTGAGTTTCCCCAGCCACTCTGGGCAGTTTCCAACAGAACACTAAAATACAATAACCTAATAAACTTTATAATAAACAGGGCTGCCTTCAGATGTCTTCTAAAAGTTTGGTAGTTATTTTTCTCTTTGACACCTGGTGGGAGGGCGTTCCACAGGGCGGGTGCCACTACCGAGAAGGCCCTCTGCCTGGTTCCCTGTAACTTGGCTTCTCGTAGCGAGGGAACCGCCAGAAGGCCCTCTGCGCTGGACCTCAGTGTCCAGGCAGAAAGATGGAGGTGGAGACGTTCCTTCAGGTATACTGGCCCAAGGCCGTTAAGGGCTTTAAAGGTCAACACCAACACTTTGAATTGTGCTCAGAAACGTACTGGGAGCCAGTGTAGGTCTTTCAAGGCCGGTGTTATATGGTCTCGGCGGCCACTCCCAGTCACCAGTCTAGCTGCCGCATTCTGGATTAGTTGCAGTTTGCAGGTCACCTTCAAAGGTAGCCCCACATAGAGCACATTGCAGTAGTCCAAGCGAAAGATAACTAGAGCATGCACCACTGGCGAGACAGTTTGCGGGCAGGTAGGGTCTCAGGCTGTGTATCAGATGGAGCTGATAAATAGCTGCCCTGGACACAGAATTGACCTGCACCTCCCTGGACAGCTGTGAGTCCAGAATGACTCCCAGGCTGCGCACCTGGTCCTTCAGGAGCACAGTTACCCCATTCAGGACCAGGTAGTCCTCCACACCCACCCGCCTCCTGTCCCCCAAAAACAATACTTCTGTCTTGTCAGGATTCAACCTCAATCTGTTAGCCGCCATCCATCCTCCAACCGCCTCCAGATACTGATCCAGAAAGCTAACACTTAATTTCTAGAGCAGGTCTATCTCAAACTACTATTCTCCGGTTCAGAAGCCCTTCCTCCTAACATATTGCAAGAGTTATCTCAGCAGTGAAGAATATGTACTTCCTTAAATTCTTTCTTCTTCTTTTCCCAAGTCTAATCCCTAGCATTTAAAAACAGGTGTCAGGACAGAGTCCAAGAACACGTTGAGCCCAGACAGATGCCCTCTTTTGCAGCTGGACATCATGGGTGGCATAAACTCTGCAATAGAGGAATCTGCTGCTACTTGACATTCACAATGTTTTATGATCAGAGGCTGCTCCCTTAGTTTTTGATTTGGCTCATTTTTATTGCTGTATTTTACAGGTTCCAATTATATTAATAATGTACCCCACTTTGATAATTCAGATCATAACTTGCTTTTCAAGTCTTTAAATAAATACTAAATTTTTGCAGAACTCCAAAACTTAGATGCAACAGTTGTTGCCTTTTCTTTAATTTATTCTGCCTATAGTAAAATTGCAGAATTGGTCTTGCTAGGGGGGCAGATATGTATATTTAAAGCAAACCAAAGTACCGGTTCATCACAATTCTGCCTGGCTTTGTAGTGCTTCATTTCCTTGCAACAGAGCTTCTAAGATATTCTGCTAGTTGATACTCTGTACAGCCATGTCATTCTTGGCCTCGTTTCCTACTTTCTTATATTCAGAGTCCCACGGTGTGGCTTTTGAGAGGTATGGAACAAGGCAAAGCAAGTGGTGGCCCTTCGGGGTTCTGTGGCTACCTGCCTGAATTTCTGTACTTCCTTGGGGAAATTGCTTCATGATTAAATCATAACAAATTTCTGGCTGCAAAATTGCCAGCAGTGAGGTGGACAGATAAAAGCCTGGATTTCAATGCCTAGCTGTGTGGGAGCTGAAGCCACATTTACTTAATTACAATTTTTATTTCAGATCAATTTGGCAAGAGGCCAATATTAAACATGGCGCAAATTCCTGAGTCTCATAGTTCCTGGACAGTTTTATGAGAAGTCAGCAATACATTAGAACTTGCTGAAGTAGGCCAAAATAAAATAAAATGTAAAGCAAAATAAAGGAAACACCTCTTGATTGCCTTCCTCCTCCTCCTCCTCTTCAGATTCATCTGTCATTTCCTCCTCTTCCTCCTCCTCTTCCACCATATCCTCATTATCCAATTTATACAATGCTTGCCGCTTCTGGCGTTCCTCCATCCTGCGGAGCTTCATGACCTCCTGCAGTTGAGCCTTAAGCATTTGTAGCTTTTCACCTGGTAAGCATAAATACGCTAAGATGCACATTTTAACAGACACACAGAAATGTCATTGTCCCAGGCAAACATTTTAATGATGCCACCAACAATTAATTTTAAAAGCAATGGCAGTTTATTTGAAATTGGGGGTGTTCAGGAACTCATGTGCTGACTAAGAGAACCAGCAATTCCAGCTAGGAGAGGAGAAGGAAAGCTTCAGGCTTCTGAGATCTTATTTGCTTTAAGGACGATTAGTCCTACCTGAAGCATAGATTTTGTAGGCGACAAGGGGTTAACTGGGGATACTGTATCATCAAGAGGACAGAGCTACTCATCATGTGGGACTAGGGCTGTCATTCAATTGACTAAGACTTGGACAATTAAGGAAATGTGAGTCAATCAATTAAACCTGTATGAGCAACAAAGATTATTTTAAATTCAGATGAATACCATTTTGTGTCTTTTTCTAAATGATGCATGCTTGTGATGCAGTAGGCATCATCTTAGTCAGTTCCCTTTTTCGAAGCTGCTGCTTGCCATCAGCAGCTTTGAGAATCTGCATATTTTTTTTAAATGTAAGAAACTAAAAACCTGCTTTCCAATCAAGGGGCACCTTTTTAATGTATCAAAAATGTTACTGACAAAGTAATCAATATTGGTTGAGCCACCATTGCAGCTCTATTTGTGACAAGCACCCGAGAACTGATGGAAGCATCCCCACCCTGTGCTCTCTCAAAGCGTACCTGGCTTTGCATGGGTTGCACCCTCCACAGCCTCTGCAGCCAACGTCACGGCCACCACATCTGCTTTCAGCTCCTCCTTGCCCTCATGAGTGGTCTCTTTCCGAATGATATTCAAGCCCACCGTTCGTTCTGCTTTTGGCTTGGTTGTGTAAAGTGCATGCTTCACAAAACGTTCCTTCAAAGCATCTAGTTCTGTTTTCGGGGGGGGGGGGCAGTTAGAAAAGAAAACATACTATAATTACTTAGTTGTGAAAGACTTTGTAGTTTTCATTTTTTTAAAGCCAATTAATCTTACTTCAGCTGGATCTAAAGTTACCCAAAATCAATCAAGTTGGAAAATAAGAGTCTTCCTGTTAAGAATTTAACACCATGCCAGCATCTGTTGGGATTTCTGAAATTTTGGTTGAAAGTGGGAGAAAATAGTTCTCTCGTGAACATGGCACAATTCTGGGGTTAAGCCTATGGGCAAAAGTCAAATCTTCTGTCTTTTCATAATTTTTTTTAGTTTTTCTTGCACTAACAATTGAATAAAAGATGTCAAATGTCTTCTTAACTCTTGTTGGGTTTGAGACAATAAAATAGTGCCATCCCTCAAACAGCACCTCAACTGTCAAGAATTAAGGGACGCTTTTTAGGACACCTTTGGAAATTAGGAGCTACATCTAGGTAACTGTGATGGCAAGCATTTGAAGAAGCCTTAAGGAGAAGGGCCGTAGCTCAGTGGTAGAGCATCTGCTTTGCATGCAGATGGTTACAGGTTCAACCCCCCCAGCATCTCAAGGTAGGGCTGAGAATGTTTCAGATGAACACTGAAAGGCTGCTACCAGTCAATGTAGGTTGTACTGAACTAGATGGACCAATGGTCTTACTTGATATAAGGCAGGTTCTTGTGTTCCTAATGGAATGGTGTCGATTTATGTTTTTTACTGCTATGTGTCACAATTATTAATACTGGGTGGGGGGGCGGGCTTGTGAAGAAGTGTCCTTGCTTAAATATGAGCGAGAGACTTAACCAAACCATGCTAAGTGAATATCCTATGGAGGCCTAAAAACAACCTGATTTAAGCAAAGCATGTCACAATTCTAGACACATTACACAGAAACAAATGATTTCAATATCCAAAGTGGCAGATAGCACCTGGCCATTGAACTCTAACATTTTAGGAGAAGATACCATGGAAGAATGAAAAATCTATTTTTCTACCTTCCCCTCCCCAACAATGCAAACTTCCCTAGCAATTCCCTTTTCAATCTTTTCCCATATAAGCAGTAGCAAGCGAATAAGAATCACAACATAGAAAGATACTAGATGCTGGTACCACACCTCTGTTAGATTCCGGCTCATCAAGATTAATAAACGAATCATCCCCGGAACACAGCCTAGGCTTGATTGTCAGGTCTACTCCCAGCTCCCGAAGCCGATCCAACTTGGACTTCTTTGTTTTTTCAGCAGGAGCTAACAACACTGCTTCCTGTGGCTGCACAATGTCTTTGGGCTTTGCACCCAGTTCTGAAGATTGCTCCTCCACTTGCTCAAGTAAGCTTTCTTCCACTTCATTATGTACTGATTTGATGCATTCTGCAGGAATTTGACCAGGCTTTTCTTGCTTTCCAGAACTCAGCTCCTCCTCAAGGCACTCAATTTTGGAATCACTGCCCTGTTCATTTTGCTCAAGACAGTGTTTTGCCAAATTTCCCACTTCCCCAGTAGAAGTTTCATCTGCGCTGGCAGAAGCAGGGTTCAAGGGGGCCGAAGCTTGCAGATCAAGCCCTGCTGCCAATACTCTCCCTGCTGGTTGGTTAAATTGTCCTCTCCAACTCTCACTGCAATCGATACCTGGGTTCTTTGGAACAGCACTTTCTTCATCCAGACTGGGCTGATATTTAGTTGATCTGTCGGGGGGGCGGGGAGGAATACAAGTTAGATCACTACCAACCAATCTTAAACTTGTTCATTTCAGAAAATGAAGAAATCAGTCTAAGGGCAGAATGCAGTATTTTGCCTATTTATCCTTGAATAAAGGGAGGGGGGGGAGAGAATTACTGAAGAATGATTACAGTTTCCCGCCAATAGTTGGACACAGTGATGTGCACAGTGCCTTCTCATGTGGGGCAGGAGAGTTAAAGTGTGCAACATGTTCTACTGATGTTCATTTTGTTTTAGCCCATTTTGAGTCAATTCAATATAATCATAATGAAAAGAAACCATCTCCCAATTTTTGAAAAGGAAGCAGTCCCTTTCATCAGTGCCCAGTACAAGCAGAGAGGAAGGAGGGGCTTGTGTGCTAAGGAAGAGACTCATCACTATCCAATCTCAGACTAGCAGGCTGCCATAGCATCTCACTTTCTGGAAAGCAGCTGGACCTGCTGGTATGAGAAGTCAGGATAGGCAAGTGTACATAGGATCCATTTCCCCATCTCTTCATTGCAAGGCAAATGTATTTTTTATCTTGTGAACTGGCCTGAGATCTTCAGATGAAGGGGGTATATCAATTTAAGCCTCTCCTTTTTCTTCCACACAATAATTTCTACATGTTTCCACAGGATTACAAAATAGATACAAGGGTTGGTTGGAGGCATTCACTCATTGCAGCATATGAAATGAATTAGCTCTAACTTGGAGTAAATAATAGTATTGTACATAAAAACACCCTCAATTAGATCTCAGAGTATAAATGACACACTTTTAGTAAGAGATGACAGTTGCGTACTCAGTGCTAAAAATAAAAGTAGAATTTAGCCCCAAAAATTGCAAGAAAAAAAATTCCTGTATAAATTATGTAAACTGGGGAATTACACAAGTTTGTTTATTTTGCACAATATATTTGGATTTTGCTTGTCAATGGGAAAAGCTTGAACTGGGCAGCATGTTGTAGCCCTGAACTTGACCTCTGGAAAAACTTAATCACCCTTCTGGCTTCTGAAAACTGAGCAGGCATATTTTCACAGCTATGCAGTCTTGAAACTTTTTTATTTTCATGAAAGCCAGAGTTTCTAAGAAGATTAATTCTGTTAAAATCCTGGGAAATCTTTTTAATCTCTAAAACATTTTATATCTACTTTTTTTTATTTTTACTGTTGCTACGATAATTAGTTTTGTTTCTAATGTTTTTGATCTGTTTTATATTTGTTTTATCCTGAAAAACTAGATTAATGAAATTATGATTTCAAAAAGATGAATTCTGCATCCTGTCCTATTCTATAACAGCACTACTGCAACAACTACAGGTGCCTGTATCATGAAAAGGAACAAGTTAGCAGCAAGCTTGACTTACTTTAGCAAAGCCATAGCACTTCCCTGGAAGGCAGGACGAGGTTTGCGCTTGAAGAATTCATGGACACTTTTGGCTTCTGGTAGGTGATATGGGAGAGGGATGTTGGCTTCTACCAGAAAAGAAACAAAGGGATTAAACTGGTCTGTGTGGATACAATGAAGGAAAGTTTTGAATAGTATGGCCTTGGTTTAACTTTTAATGATAAAAACACAAAAATCTTAAAAGGAACATATGAAGCTGTTTTATACCAAGTAAGACCATTGCTCTAGCAAGCACAGTAAGGTAAAGGGACCCCTGACCATTAGGTCCAGTCGTGACCGACTCTGGGGTTGCGGTGCTCATCTCACTTTATTGGCTGTGGGAGCTGGTGTACAACTTCCAGGTCATGTGGCCAACATGACTAAGCCAGAGCAGCTCACGGAAACGCCGTTTACCTTCCCGCTGGAGCAGTACCTATTTATCTACTTGAACTTTGATGTGCTTTCGAACTGCTAGGTTGGCAGGAGAAGGGACCGAGCAATGGGGGCTCACCCCGTCGCGGGGATTCGAACCGCCGACCTTCTGAACAGCAAGCCCTAGGCTCAGTGGTTTAACCCACAGCGCCACCAGCATCCCAGCAAGCACAGTTCTGCCTAGCAAATGTCTGTCCAAGGTCTGTGACAAAGATAGGTCCACATTCTGTTGACAGTTCCTTTAAGGTGTTTTTAAAGTGGGTGATACCAGGGTTTAATAGAACCTGAAACCTTCTACATGCATACAGAATCTTGCAAAATGTTTTGAAATCTTACCTCTGACAAGCCGCTGAGTCTCGCTGTGCAGCTGTTTGATGGCTTCCTTACCCAGCTTGGCTGCCTTCCGCTCCTTAACAAAAATGCAAAGACAGCTTTGAGCAAACATGTGGCTTAGACACAATTAAAAGTTAGGCATACTCAGGATGGAAGATGAGGTGCTGTTAAGTACCATACAAAAAAGTGAGATAGAACAAAACTAAAAGTGAATAGGTGTGGGTGTCATTTTTAGGTTCCTTCAATAGACGTTCCTCATATTCATCCATCTTGTTTGTCGCGTTCACTCTCAGAACCGGTATTGATGGGAGAGGCAATTAAATTTAACATGCCAAAAGAAACTTTTGTACACAGTATTGCTTAAGGAAATACCAAATATTTATCCAAATATTTATTTCTGAGGTTTCTGTGGTGTTTGCTGCAGATCCACACCAATTTCTGTCTAGCACACTGGGACGCTGTGCTTTGAAGGTGCTCCAATGCAGTACTTTTGGAATCTTCATGTAACCCTCTCCACTTGAATTCCACAAATGTGGCACCACTTTAAAGGCTCTGCCTCTGGTCACCACCCAACTAGAATTTGGGATCATCCAATAAGACTGATTGGCAATAAGTTCAGGTAAACAAAAACAAATACTCTGTATGATTTCCTTGGATGGTTTAGCATTACTCACCTTCCGTTTTTTCACTTTCTCTTTCCCTGCAGCTTTTATCAACTCTAGAGACTCTTCATCTTGAAGAAGGGGATCCTCTTCCTCTAAGCCATTCTCAAAGAGGTCTTTATCAGCCAGCAGACACCCACTGTCATTGAAAGAAAACCTCTCACTATCCTCCTGGCCCAAGAAAGGTAGAATACAGGAAACAGTTAGCAGTTGCTACCTCCCCCTCTTTCCTATATAAATAAAACGGAAATCAATTTTTCCAACTGCATACTATAAGTTCACAGTAAAGCCAACCACAGATGACCACCCTCCACTCACGTGGAAGTTACACTTCGGGGCCCCACACACATAGCAGAAAATCATGTACGTGGGAAGCACCTGTTTTTTCCTGCTCTCCAGCTCTCTCTTCAATCCAAACCAAATATCTAGAGTTGAAGCTCTGGAGCCTGCTGGAGGTAGCTTTGGAAAGTGGCTGCTACTGCTACTACAGGGAGACTAAGCAATCTAACAAAGCCCTGCTGAGCCTCTCTTCAGGGCTTCCTCCTCCCTCACTGACATCACCTTTAGGATCCAGAGATGCTTTCCTTATAAGCCATGAAGACTCTCTCTTCTGTCATTTCCTGGTATGATTCCGTTTTATTTTATTTTATTATTTTATTTATTTCCCAGTACCACATGTATACGTGATCACGTGTGAGTCGACTGCACGTAAAAGTGGGGAGACGCCTGTAGTGCAAGGCCCCATGCTATACCATGCACCACAGTAGAAGTGGGGCATCTCTGTCCCTCCAGATACTATTGGAATACAACTCTCATCATTCCTGACAACCAGTCACATTGGCTGAGGCTGATAGAAGCAAAAAGTACAAAAACATCTGTAGCACCCACATGCTCCCCATCCTATTTGCATTCAAACCCTGACCCAGTTTAGACAAACAACTTAACATGCAATAAAACTGTCTCTGGCCTGTACTGCTTCACACTGAGCAAAGGATTATATGTTGTGGGTAAGCATTCAATCAATGTTTATACATGGAAAATCAGCACATCAAAAGAAGCCTACATTAGATTACTCCTACCCATCACATTTTCTATATAAAAGTGGTGGTGTGCACGATATAAGATTTTTTTAGAACAGAGGGGAACATTCAATTATGCAATGGCCATCTGTCCTCTAAAGTGACATGAAAACAAGAACAGTTGCATGGTGAGCTACTTATCTAGACTGTGCCTTATTCTCTCCTGTTGTAGCAGCAAGTTGGACTACCATACCATAATGCTATAGCTGACATTTCAGCTTAACAGTGCAGCTGGTGAGACACTTGTGTACATGCCAGTCAATGCAACATGAGGCATGAATCACAAAATGTAAATACATCACTTGGCATTAGACTGGGCTTTACCTTGGGTGCACACAATTATTCCATCAAAGCCCAATCCCTTAAAATGTTCTTCTCATTCCCATCATACCTTCCCTTCTTCTGCCTCTCCTTTCTTTACAAGATCTCTAATAGCTTTCATTTTTCTTTCTTTCTCCTTCCTCCTTTTCCTTGGGGCACCCTTTTCTTTTTCAGTAATTTCCTTCGTACAATGAATTCTGTGATTCTTGTGCTTTTTCCCAGAGTTCTCCAACTTATGTTCAGGCAAGCCAAGCTCTGGATACACTCCAAGGTTCTTATTATGGAACAAGTTGTCCACTTCATCATCATCACTGTCTTGCAGAGCCTTGCAGATTAGGTTGGATTTCTTCTCCTTAGTAGCAAATGTATCACCATTTTCCTTCATGCTTTCCATATCCCCAGTTGCAGCCTCCGATTTCTCAGGAGCCAGGTCTTCTCTTTCACTGTCACTGTCTGGGAGGATCTTCTTACATTTGACTCTCTTACTCACATATATCTCTTCATCAGAATCTGTCAAAAATGTAAGTTTCACATATTTATGGCATGCACCCCTTTTTTAAACACACACATATTTTTAAAGCAGTTAAACTTATTTCTTACCCTCTTTTCCTCACTTGAAATATTGCAGATTCAGTTACATACTGCAGTTAAAGATAAGCGATGCTGAATTCAATGTAATTTAATTGAACTTTATTGTGCAATTTAGCTCCTGTAGGCTCTATTTCCCCCCTGCTCTGGTAACAACCCAAAAACTACTACAGCTCATAGGAGTGTAAGGACCAGGTGTGTGCATGTAATTATTTCCTTCTTAAATCGGCTTCAGCAAGCCTTGTTATGTTTTGGCTTTAATGTTCAGTTCTATTGTTTGCCACTTTAGAAAATACTAAGATTTTTTTTTATTTTTTTAAATCAGTTTCAGGAAAGCAGTCCCAATATCAAAATGGCTTTCAAAACTTTGTGGGAGAGGGGTAGACAGGGAGGTGTCAGATATGCATGGAGGGGCTCCTATGAAAAATGGATTAACTTACTGCGTGCATGATGTTGGGTAAATTATATATGTGTCACATTTATATATGTTAGATATATTTACTGTTGTATAGGACATTTCTTTGAAATAATGCAATGACCTCTGTAATGCCCTTTTGTTTTTAAAGACAGTAAATTACTGACCTTCATCATCAACAGATGCAACTCCTTTGTTTATCTGTGCTGGAGAGGTCATTTCACAGCTTCCCTGTCCACTGTCTGAATCACTGTCAGACGCTTCCTGAGATTTCAGATCCTCGACATCCAACAGAATCTGTAAGCCACAAACATTTGTAAGTATGACAAAAGAGACAAAGACATGTAAATGTTTTGATAATGGAATTTTAAAATAGAAGCCAACTCCAGCACCCTTCACCTCCCAACTGCAAAGAAAATGACATTGGGCCCTTAGAAGCAGAGTTCTTCAGGGTTCCATTATCTAATGTCTGCATGGCAAGATTGCCCAGAGAGTGAGTCTGGCATGATTAACACAACAGTGACATGCTTCTCATTTAAAAATCAAAACCAGAAACTGCTGCATGGTACATTTATCAAACTCAGCACGCTTAACAGACTGCATAGTAGAAGTTCCCACGGATGTAAGTTGCACAGTAGTGGAAAGATCAAAGTTATACAAGGCAGGCGTGGGAGAGAGCTCACTGGGTGACCGTGGGCCAGTCACTACCTCTCAGCCTAACCTACCTCACAGGGTTGTTGAGGGGAATTAAACGAGGTGGGGGTAGGACCATGGATGAAAATGTAGGATATTAAGGCAATGAATGAATAACAAAACAAAACAAATTAAAAGCACATATACACAAGTCTGAAACGGTAGCACTGCATTCCCCCTCCGAGGACCATACAGTATTCCAAAGACACTGAGGGGCCCCCAGGACACCCGAGGTTAGCCGCAATGTATGCTGGGAGTTGTAGTTCTTGATCCCTTAGGTGGTTCCCGCTGGGCCGCCGACAGCCGCCAAGGCAAATGTCCTCCGTCTTCCCCTCGCACCGCCAGCCGCTGACTGGAGGCAGTTTCCAGGCGCGAGCCAAACCTACACTGGACTCACCTCAGTCGCCGCCGCCATGGCGCCTGACGCCGACGAGCGAAAAGCGCCAAAGCCTCCCTCGCGCCTCCGAATTCGAGTCTTCCCGCTCTTGCTGAGAGTTTGCCCCCCGCTCCTCAGACCTTAGCCAATCGCAACCTGCCTCCGCCCATACGCTGGTTGTCATCCTAGCACGAACCAATTGAGAGGCAGGATTTCCTCCGCAGCACTGCCCCCACGTAGCCTGCGTTAACCCCTCTCCCTTCGCGTTGCAGAAGGAACATAGAGATAAAATACTGCAGAATGGCCAAATTATGAAAACAAGGCACTTCCCTGTCCCTTTTTTTTTCCTTTCTTTCTTTCCTGCGGGGTTTTCTCTCCAGCCCACAAGAAGTAAAAGAGCGCGCGCGGGGTGGTGGGGGTGGAATATCCATATTGCAGATGGGTGGTGTTTGTCGCGAAAATGGCTAACCACAACCCTGCAGTTTAGTTCACTGTCATGTGCGGGGGAGGACTGAGAGCGTAGCATGCAACAGCTGCACAAACAACAACTCCGCAATATAGTACAGTGTTAAAATATTGTTGCTGTTATTGTTTTTAATATAGCAAAAAAGCTACCCCTTTCAACACAAAAAACCACCCACTCAGAGCTCAACAGTACTGTACTCAGAAGCTCTGTGTGCTGATGCACACATTGATGCTCCCTTTGTGCATCAATATAGGTTGCATTTTCAGATGTTTAAAACTCCACTCCGCACATCACTTTTTCCACATAAAAATAAAACTTGAGTGTGAAACGGCGTGAAATGCTGTTAACTTCGCTGTTAGGGTTTAATGCTGTTGCCTAATCGTAGTTATGCTAAAATAAACTATTTCTCCACTGATTTCTATGGGAAGCAATCGCTTCCTCAACAGTAGATACAAGCCTATGTCATGCCTGGATACGTAGCGTCCAGCCTCTCTGATGGTCTTATGCCATGTTCACTATAGCAATGAATCCTCCATGGGTTGTGCTTTCCCATGTAATGCTGGCTGTACCTGGAGCCTTTGTGGGCTCAGGGCCAGCTCAGGGTTTTTGTGGAACCCTTTCAGCTGCTTCTTCCTCTAATCACCTTTTCCTTTGCACTCACTCACCCTGCTCCTTAAAACTAAAACAAGTGTTTTAAATATGCAAGGGAAATGGTATTGTTTGACTACATACACTGTACAGGCACACTGCTAAAAAAGGTATGGGAGAGGGGAAGCATTGGACAAAAGCCTTGCTGGCTGGAATCCTAAACCAAAATTTGGCCAAACTTACCGTATTTTTCGCTCTATAAGACGCACCAGACCACAAGACGCACCTAGTTTTTGGAGGCGGAAAACAAGAAAAAAAATATTCTGAAACTCAGAAGCCAGAACAGCAATAGGGATCCCTTTTGCTGTTCTGGCTTCTGTGATAGCTGCACAGCCTGCATTCGCTCCATAAGAGGCACACACAGTTCCCCTTACTTTTTAGGAGTAAAAAAGTGAGTCTTATAGAGCAAAAAATACGGTAATTTCTGCTTAGAGTAGACCTGTTTCAATTAATGGACCTAAGTTAGCTGTGTCCATTTACTGTACTTAACTAGGTCTGTTCTGAATAGAACTAGCACTGAATACAGCCCTAAAATTTTATTAATCTCTTAGTTTTGTCACATTTTTGCTCCTTTGCAGTTGCTGTTGTTTAAATTGTACTTTTGCAAATCTTGGTGGTTCCTCCCAAAACATCCTTCTCTCTCTTTTTCTCTGTGGCATTGTTTTGCCTCTGCATCTGTTGGCATTCAACCATCTGTCCTGAGTTTGCTATTAGAGGAAATGATTATGATTATTATTAATTCATCTTATTCATCATATACCTGAAGTGGCCTCTATGCTATAAAGGTTTATGCCACAAAAAGCTGCACTCTGTATCCACAAGTGCATAGATTTGTACAGTAAATCTGCTAGGACTGTAGCCAACAAAATTATACAGAGAATAGACTCACCCAAATCAATAGTGTTAAGCTAATAATGGCTCAAGGTGTCCCATCACATTGGCAATGAAAGGGTTGGTGCAATTTCAGTCAGGATTCACTAGGGCAGAGGTTTTCAACCTTTTTGTGGGCATGGCTCCCTTGACCAACTACATTCTTTCTGTGGCACCCCTGTGGGGCTCAGGGGCCCAGTTATGTCACCCCTTGCCTGCACAGCTGGCAGCCTCTCACCCTTTTTCAAACACCCTCCCTTGTGGAGTGTTCCCTCAGCCTCTTCTCTCCCCTCTCTTTGTGAGTCCTCCAGGCAGCTGCTGCTGCCACCCCTGGTCTCTGAGCTGCCCCCCACCCCAAGAGGCACTATTCACTTGTCGAGCTCTTAGCCAGGGCTGCTGCAATAAACAGCTGTGCAAGCCTTTGGGAGGCAGTGATGCAAGAGAGCATCAGAGGAGGGAGGGAAAGAAAGAGGTACAGAAGCCAGTGTTGCCCGCGGCACCCCTGACTATCATTCAAGGCACCCCGGGGTGCCACGGCACAATGGTTGGAAACCACTACATCATGGAGTGAGCCCTGAGATCTATCTGCAATGCCAGGAACATAGGCCTAATACTGCTTTTTGATGCATTTTCCCTCAAACCAGCTCTCATCCAATTTAAAATCACAAGCCACTGTTAAGCTGAGACGCATACAGCTGCTCTGCATGTTCAAATGGCAGAGCATGCACAGATGAAGGTTTCCTCAAACAGGAATGGGGTGCAGGATTGCAGGAAAACAAATTGGGTAATGTTTATCAGATCAGGTGAAGACATAGCAAGCACAAATGTATTTTAAAACTCAGCAGGGCCAGGGGGGAGCAGTGTGTGGACCTCTAGTAAGTAATGCATTTGCCTGGCCCAGGATTGGATCAAAGTTTCAGGAAACCTCCCCAGGAGGAACTACCATCTGATGGGCCTGGCCTGGGCTATTTAGTGCTAAAGGGGGGGGGGGAATAATAATAAATAAGATGATATACTAATTCATTCCAAACCTAGACATATCTGCTCAGAAAGATTAAAAATCTCACTTGTGTGCTTTATTTAACAAACATCTCTTGGAAGAAAAATTGATTATTATTATTCTTTGTTAATTTATGCACTACAAAATATCAAGAAAAGGTGTAAAAACACACACACCTCTAAACACCTATACTAAGCTGCCCCTGAAAAAGATGACACCTTTATAGTGTGAGTGCAGTCCAAGATTTACGAAGTATTTTGTGCACTGAAAAAATACATGTAAATAATAGCCATCTGCATTATTGCTATTATTTATTTATACAAAAACTGAAATAAGAACTGGCTACACCAAACCAGAGAAGCACAATGATTTCTGTTAAGTTGTGGGTGAACATATCAGACGACACAGCGATTCTTCAAACAGCTCTTGTTTATTCACAGGCCAGAACAGAACTGAACTGAAGGGTTCAGCCAGCCTGCTTATATAGAGCTCCACTAGAATGCAACAGTAACCATTTTCTGTAACTATCCAATCACTGAATGTCACTTTTGATCCCTTATTTGCATATATGGACCTGAACTATCTACAGTATCCCCCTGCTGGCCCAGGGTGAGAACTTCAGTACATAACAATTTCCACTTGCTAGTATCTTTTTGACATGACCATGATTAGCAGAAGATGACAGATGTCTCAAAGGGCAGCCTTCCCCAACTGCATACCCTCCCGAAGTTTTGGACTACAACTCCCATTAGACTCAGGCAGTATTGCCAATGACCAGGGATTATATGACTTGCAGTCCCTGCCCCACCCCCCAAAAAGTGGGGGAAGAGAGAGAGAGAGAATGAAGTTAGGCAAGAGAATAAAAAGAGGGATAGAGTCTCCCACACAGATATTAGCAGTAGGGGGTAAAATGTGCTGAATCCTTTCTCTCTCTTTTGAGGGAAATTATGTGTTCTAAGAGGGACGCGGGTGGCGCTGTGGGTTAAAGCCTCAGTGCCTAGGGCTTGCCGATCGAAAGGTCGGCGGTTCGAATCCCCGTGGCGGGGTGCGCTCCCGCTGTTCGGTCCCAGCGCCTGCCAACCTAGCAGTTCGAAAGCACCCCTGGGTGCAAGTAGATAAATAGGGACCGCTTACTAGCGGGAAGGTAAATGGCGTTTCCGTGTGTGGCTCTGGCTCGCCAGAGCAGCGATGTCACGCTGGCCACATGACCCGGAAGTGTCTTCGGACAGCGCTGGCCCTTGGCCTCTTTGAGTGAGATGGGCGCACAACCCTAGAGTCTGTCAAGACTGGCCCGTACAGGCAGGGGTACCTTTACCTTTACCTTTATGTGTTCTAAGAGTGGTTTGGGAAGGGGCATGGAGAATGAGAAGGGGTCAGCTACAGAGGGAAAGAAACAGGTCTCATTGGACTTGTGGGTGAAGTTTCCTGTTATTTAGGTGTGGTGCTTTTGCTGAAATAGGTATAGGACATGGGGTAGTCTGCTTCCCTACATCCATACCACCATTTAATCCACAGTTATTTCCCTAAGAGAGGTGAGGGGGTGAAGAATTGTTTGTATATATTTCTGAGGGATCTCCTTACAATACACCTGTCCATTCACTCTGGTCACCCATGGGGACCCTCATTGCAGTGCTGCATGTGCCGTACACTCAGTCTATGGTAGTCTGGATCAGGTCCTCTAGCTCAGTGGCACTTGACCTATGGAAGATTCCACCCACTGAGGTCAGACATGCACCAACCCTGTTTAGATTTTGGTGGATGCTAAAAACCTCATTCCGTCAGTCTTTCCCCAAAAGCAATTTGTGGGCAATTTTGATGCTTTCTGATAATTACGTATCCTATTTTTATCTGCTTTTATTTTTTTATTATTGTACACCACTATGTTATTTAGTGGTTATTAACTCTCATAATTAATAAATAAATAAATAATTATAATCCTGGGTAACATTTCTGCAACAGCTTAGGCAATAAAAATCCTACGCCTGCACAACATAATCTCTCTGTCAGCTGGCTGGTTGAGCTACTGACAAGCAATAGCATGCTTGCTGCTACAAATATCAACCATATTTTGGTGCATTTGGGCACACCCTAATTTATTTTTATATCCATGTGCCAAGTTGGTTATGAATTCTCCTAATGTGCCAAGTTGGAACATATAAAGCCAGTGGCACTGCCCTGACCTCAAAACCAAGGTCTGTGATGGGAATTGGATCATTTTGCCGATTTCCATGTTGCCAATGACCCCGATGAGTCATCAGCCCTGTGTTGATTCAAGTAAAAAATAGGTATAAAAATGAGTCTGGGGCAAGTACTCTTTGGTTACAAAAGCCCCAGCAGAGATATAAAATCACAAAATATGCAGCAAAGTAAAGACTGGAAATATTGGCGTTGAGACCTTTGTCAGGACAATATTTCAGATTATGGATGTTGCCAACAGCTGAATGTTATTTATAGTCAATGGTCAGTATAATATAAAACTGGCCAGGTGCATTAAATATGTAAGCAAGGCAACATGAAACAAGGCATTACACATTAGCAGAGAGAAACATGTCTCTATTAGAATTCTGCAAGAGAAGAGGCTAAATCGTTAGAGATTCAACATAAGAGTACAAAAATGCCTTATTTGGTTTGATAGTGGAAAACATGATGTGATGCATTTTTCTTATGTTTTTCTATAAGTGCTTGCCTTTACTTGTCTGAGAGTTGGCAGTCCCATCCATAAAAATAAAATAAAATACAAGTGAGATGTGCTCAAAAGCACACAGTGGAGGAATTAGCAGACTCACTCACCACCGCCCAAGCCTCCCTTTTTACATACATAATAATTTTTATTTGATTTTACAAATACAGAATTATAACAATCCAAATTATATATCCCTATTTAGAGATGTCTCCAAATCTCTGGACTCTTGCAGAGGATCTCAGTGACTGAGCTGGGATATAAGGGTACAGCGAATCTCTACAGTTCCATGGACCTTAGTTGCTTAGGGCTTTCTATATTAATTAAAATACTTTGAATGTGGTTTGATAGTGATGGGCAACAGTGTAGAGGTTTTAACTGCTGTGTTCCACGTTGTTGGCAATAGATAGGTGTGGCAGGGGTGGATTTTGGCATCCTGAGTGAGGACAAAATTTAATGCTTCCCCCCAAATATTTATTATTTTCATAATTTTTTTTTTTATAGTTGCTTTTTTATGGATCATTTCAATAGGTATCCGTATAAATATGTGATGATGAAAATGATGATTTTATGCCCCCTCGGCTCACCTAAATCCAGCACCGCATGTGGTATCCAGGAAGAGTAGCAAATAGCCTGGTGATGACCATGGAAAGACACTAGCAAGCTTAAGCACTTGAAGGATTAAGAGCCATTCAGCAAAGCCATTCCAACTGCCTAAAGTTCAGTGTACAGATAGTAGTACTGTACTGTAATGCCAAACTTTATGTATAATTACATATAAAGACATTGCATTTTATTAGTTGACATCAAAGGGAAATAAATCTTACTATGGAGTTCATGCCTAGTAAACATTTCCCAGAGAAGCAATAAATGCCATAGCTGCTTAAATCCCATTCTGCTTTATAATGGATGGGTGAATTGCCAACATAGGGAAATAATACAATAGACCGTATTTTTTGTGGACTCTACTGTACAAGGATATACAAGGAATAAGGGAGGGGTGTCTCTCTGTTTCCATGCCTGTTACCTGTTGTTTTCTTATTGTAGGTACTTAGAATGTGCTTCCCAATACATATCCTGTATTTGCATGTTTCCCCCCTCATACCCTATATGTTAATCATGTATAACCCTCCCCTTTTCTGATGTAATGATGATGTAGTGGTGATGCTTTTCGAACTGTATCTTGGGAAATGGTGGGAAGTTTGAAAAGTCCTTGACACTCCATCCTCGGGGTTCAATCTCTCTTTGAACCTGTTGCGCAATAAATGTGGATCTTCTTCAGTTTGCTCTGATTGTTGGCTGTGCTCCTTTTCTTCTGCAGGGACCCGCGGGCTCAGCCCAACGAGCTAGGTGGCTGAGCAGCCTCGCACCTAGATTTTCCGTAACACTGTGTTGTAGTTTGTGGCATACTGAACTGCAGGAAGCATAGAAGCCAACTCCCAGGGGCCGAGGGGTCTTCACCCCCTCCCATAAAACATTTGAGGAGGCTGCCCCCCCCCCCCGTTAATGGGCATTGCCATTCAAATTGTGTGTGTGCACCACATCATGTGATTATTATGTGGGGTGGAGCTGACTTTCCTTCATTGGAGGTTTTTAGGCAAAGTTTGGATAGCCAGAGATTCTTTAGCTGTGATTCTTGCATTGCAAGGGGTTGGACTAGATGACTTCTGATATCCCTTCCAACTCTTCACTTCTTTGATTCAGTACCATAAGGTGCACTTCTCCAAACTACAGATAATAATGTGCGTCACTCTGTAAGATGAATTCCAATATTAGGTACAAGTTCAGTACACACCAGCAGATGCCACACGTGAACTCAGTTGCACCACCAGGAGTGGTTCTGCTCATTTCAGTGTGGCCCAGAAGCTTATGCCACCATAAACAGCATAAGATGCCACAAGACCCCACTTTGTATAACAGTCTGAATCCATACAGTTGCAATCTGGAAGGTACTTTGGAGCAGCCTTGTTAACATTAATGAAATCACTCTGAAGAAAGGACAGGATTGTAACTTCAGACTTTTAAAACACAAACCCATGTATGCCAATTAATTAATTAGTTAGTTACTTAATAAGGAATATTTATAAACTGTTAATCACAAAACACCATAGCATTATAAGAAAAGAACATAAAATAAAACAAGTAAAACGGATGAAACAGTGGTATTCTTTTTTAATCAGGTACTCCCCACTAGTAAACTCATCCCTTTAGGAAGGCCTGCAAAAAATGAAAATAGGTTGTTAGCATCTGATTGAATGTGTAGAGTGTTGGAGACTGACTAACTTATTTGGTGAAAGTTAAGTCCATTGCATTCAGTGGAGCTTACTTCTTAGTAAGTGTGTTTATGACTGCAGCCTTAAAGATAAATTGTGTATGAATAGTGCATGTGTTTTACTGCCTTTTTGGATTGGGACCTATTTTATTTTTAACTGCTCAAGGGCTAATGATACCAGCTAATTTCCTCCCTACCAGTGTCTTTCATTCCTGCCAAATTCTGAGTGACATCCCATGATTGCTATTGATCTGTGCTCTCTGTGTTAACTATTAGCTGCTGGGTACTAATCAATCATTAATGCCAGTGAGAAGAGCTATCACATTTATCAGTGGACAGCAAATACACACACACACACACACACACACACACACACACACTGAGGCTGTGATCCTAAGGGTTTGTGTGTCCTTTTGAAAACTTCAGCATGTAGGTGGGCTTCAGATAATATATCTAATTTATTTGCAAAAGGGTTACTACAGCCATACCTTTAAGCCTGCCTACTTGGAAGTAAGTCATTGCGGTTTAAAAGATACCTACTTCATACCAAGTGTGCTTAGGAGTTTGACTACATAGACCAGGCATGTTCATGTTTACTCTGAAGTAAGTCCCACATGTATTCAGTAAGCCTTACCTGCAGGTAAGTGTATGTAGGATCACACCCTTAGAATGCTTTGACATGAAACTGAAAACACCTGAGCTGCCTTAATTATTACAATTTGCATATACCAATAGAAGCTTATATATAAGATGCTTGTTTGGCTAGAACATGGATTATGGGATAGGTGTGGCTCAGTGGTAGAGCATGTACTTTCCATGCAAAAGGTCCCTGGCAGCTCCAGGTAAGACTATGTTCTTAGCTGAAGAAAGGATGATGCTAAAGGAGACATTGAGATAAAATTCAGGCAAGTTTTTGCTTGTTAAAATTTAACATGTAAGTGTAATAATGAACCTAGACCAGGAGCAACAAGGAACATGTCCCTAGAGCAGATGTGGAATGAAGAAATTGTACCTTCTTTCGCCAGGGTGGTTTTGTATAGTTCTGGGGTATAAATGTGCATGTGTTTTAAGTGTGCTCACACAGGTAAATTGATAACTGAGCGTGCCCATAATGATTTATAGGTTTGTCTGTTGTTTTTAAGGTATATGTGCATGGGTAACTAATACCTGTATACATATCCATAATTGTACTTGGGGCTTGTGCAGTTCTAGAAGAGTAACCCTCCCCCAAAATCTTCCCACTTGGAAGAGGAATGGAGGGTAGGGAATTCATAACAGGGACAGCTCAAGAAACTCCCACCAAAGACCATCTACGACTGTGGATGGGAAAGACCAGGTCATGAATCTGGACGGAAAACCCGAAGTACACATGTGTGGATGTCCTCACTTAAATTTGCAAACACAAAATGTGGATTCTCAGCAAAGTAACAACCCCATATGGATGTGCCTTATGTTATCTCAGCAGTTCTTACAACAGTCCTGTAAGGTAGGGCAGTTTTGCGACCCCCATGTTTTCTTCTTTGAAGCGATGAGGCTGAGAAATTGAGACCTGTCTAGGATAACTCTGTGACTTATAGCTAAGGTGAGATTTGAAGAGGGAACTTTCTGTTCATCATTTAGTTTCTTGGTAACTACATTGATTAGTTTTCTCTGCTTTTTTAGTTTGAATTCACCTGGATAAATATTTTCTAAACTATTTTAACCCTCACCTGGATACCTTAGTTGGTTAGAGCATGGTGCTGCTGATGACGCCAAGGTTGCAGTTTTGCTCCCCATATGGGACAGCTGCATATTCCTTCATTGCAGGGTGTTGGACTACTAGATAATCCACAAGGTCCCTTCCAACTCTAGAATTCTATAAGAACTATATGCCTGTTAATTTTTTGATGGGATACAGGAAAGGTGTGTTCAGATCCTGTGATCAGTTTTGGAGATGCCAGGCTTTAAAACTGGAGAAGCTGTGCAGAAGTTCTTACTTTGACCCCAATATTGTCTGTTAACAAGGTCTTTGAGTAGCAGGAATGGGGAAGTCTGCAATCATTGTAATCTTTGAGAGCTGCAATTAGAGGCACTGCTAAGGCCTTAAAAGACATGGTGAACACCTGTGGTGCAAATGTGCATGTGCTAATTTATCCACTAGAGATGCAAATATAGGCTGGCTTTCAGAAGGAAAGCTTGCTGGTATGCTTACTATTTTATTGAGTTCAGTCATTAAGGCTGATGGCTCAACCATACTGGAGCTTTTTAAATGCTTTAAAATTCAGGGTGATTAGAAGAATCATTATGATGCTCAGAATATGAAAAAGCCTGAATTTGCTATTATTATTACCCCCCTTCCCTTCCCCAGGTTAAGGTTAATTTTGCTGTAGCACAAATTCGCAAGAAAGTGATGTGAGAGTTTTGCAGGTAGCAGTTGCATGCTTATTGAGTATGCAAAAATGCTCAGAAAATGGATGTGCATAAATTTTCACGCCAGATGAGTGGAAAAGCTAATGATGACAAATGGGACAGCCCAAAATGAGCATCATTCCCAGGTAGCACTTTTTCTTGCCCCCCCCCCCCCGTTCCTTGACAACCTTTCAATTTACCCCCCCACAGTTGAAATTCTGTGGCCTTACTCAAAAGTAAGGCCCATTGATTTCTATGAAATATGCTGCTAAGTGAATGTGCCTTGGAGAGAATAATTTTATTGAAAGTAGGAGAGTAGAGCAATCTGTGTTGAGAGTTACCTCTTTCTGCTAACACACCTGCCATTCCCGGTTTTACCTTCACTTCAACAAGTCCTTACTCCCCAGGCAGCACTTGGTGAGATGTGTGGCGCAAAGAGTACTGTGTGTGTACCATGCAATCTGCCTCATACTTCTTAAACCAGTGGTGTCCAAACTTTTTTCAAAGAGGGCCAGATTTGATGAAGTGAAGGGCCATGAGGGCCAACCAAAGTTCTTGACCTTTTTTTAGGATTTTACCCCAGAAAATAAACTGCCACAGGGGCCGGATTACACTGACCAGCAGGCCAGTTTAGGCCCCCAAAATGGTGCCTGTCTTAAAATAATTTTACCTGCCCTCTATGCAGTGGAGGATACTGCCCGAACAGACCAATCTGGTTGGCTTTTATACTTACTTGCCTCAGGCAACAAAATGCCTCAGGCCAGCCCTGATCAAAACTTTATAGGGACTTGTTCATCATTTAGGAGGCTCTGCAGCCCTTGCCCCCATCCCCAAATCTGATCCAAGGGTTGGGGAAATATTTGGGACAGCATTTGGAGCAGGGGAGGTGACATTGAGGGCTGCAAGAGAAAGGTGGAATTGCTATCCATCGCTCCCACCCAAATGAATCCTAGGAACTGTAGTTCGTGAAGTGGGTTGGAATTGTAATTATGTGTGGGATAAACTACAGTTCCCAGAATTATTTGTGGAAGCAGAGTGCTTTAAATGTAGCTTGTTAAAAAAAGGAAGTAGTTCAAAATTAGGGAAGACAGGCATTAGACCGTTAATTCTTCTCCTGCTGAGTATGCTTTCTAACATTATTATTTCTTATATTGTTATTTTTGGTGTGAGTGTGTATTTGGTAACTTTCCACAACTACCTGTGGGGGTGGAATATTTGATTGCAGCACCTTTTGATGATGAACTGAATTTGTAACAGTTTAGCTGAAGAGCCTTTGAGAAACAACCTGCTTTATAGAATTTATATCCCAAACTATGTAATTCCCCCGCCTCTTTTCTAAGAAACCCTCCTAGAGTGCGTTTGTGTCTCCTAAGTCTAGCTACAGCAGCACACTTGGTGCTGGGAGGAATGCACCTATATATCTCTTTTCAGCCTATAGTTTTGTACATTAAAAAATTATGCTTACAGCTATTGGAAAATGAGTGATTCTGAAATGTTGAGCTATGGGAGACACATCTAAGAAGATGGATTGGGTTGTCAGAATGCTGGCATATGTGCTATGTTTGGAGATTTCCTTTCCAGTGGGACATACAAGTAGGACAGTAGTGATGAAACTTTTCAGCCCAGGGGATGTATTCCAATCTGGGGAATACAAGGGCCACATACCTATGGCAGATATGACCAGAGGCAAAAATGGACAATCAACAATTTTACTTTTCTATCCAGACTAGCAATTGGCATGATCAGTGTTCAAGGACACATTCTAGGTCAGCCATGCAAAAATACTCAAGGAAGGTGTGAAGAGGGGCAATGAGGGCTGTGGCCTGGTGAGAGTTGCAAGGGCCATATACAGGGAGTTGAAGGGCAAACTTAGGGGCCTGGGCCTGAGGCGGGGCACTGTGAAATGGGAAATGCTGGCATGCGCAGACTTTGGCGTTGGGCTTAATTGCCTCATAATTATGACTGCTGGGTGTTTAAATAGCCATAGATCCTCTACAAGAAAACTCTGCGAACTGCATTAATATGAAGCAGGAATGGAGATTTAGGATGGAATATTCCCATCTTTCTGCTGTTGAAGCAAACATTTTATCAAGAAAGAGGATGCAAAAATGGAAAATAATACTATCATGGGCTGACTGGATGCAGAGGAGTGGTGGGAGGCACCAGTTGGGGAACCCCCAAGTTGGACCCTCAGGGGAAGAAGGCTCAGAGTCAGGGGACTGGTGGTGGGACATTGATGAGTAGTGCTTGCTATGTGTGCAAGACCTCTGATAGGGTAAATGACATCTGCTTAATGCCACAACCCTATTTTTGCTTATCTAGGAGCAAGACTCCTTGAATTAAATGGGGCTTGCTTCTGAGTAGACAAGGATATGATTGCGTGGCACCTCTTGTAAAACTGACCTTTTTAGAACTCCCTTTCTCTCCCCCCCCCCCATCACAGGTAGGCTCATGGCTGGTGGGATAGTACTTGTGGCTGGTGTGAAAAGAGAACACACTCCGCACATGTTCAAAGGCACTCGTGGAGCCCCACAGACCGAAGCTCCCTGAGAACTTCCGAAAGGGCTGAAGTCCTGGCGCGGTCTCTTCTCTTGCTGAGTGGGGACATTCGTGGGGGATGGAGAGAAAGAATGGCCGGCGCCCCCGCTGTGCTTAAATGCCTCTAGTTGGCAGGGCGAGGTCGGCGGCAGCCTCTCTGTGCATGGGTTTGTGTTTGAGGGAGACGGTAACAAGCCCGCGGGGGGAGCGCGCTCTCCCCCCCGCCCCAGACGGCAGAGAGTGCAGCGCTCGCTCATCAGGGTCTTCTGCCGGACCGGGGGAAAGCGGGCGAGGAAAGGAAGCTGATCTACAGGCGCGTACACCTTCGAGGCGAAGAGGACGGAACAATATACCGCGCCGCGCGTGCACCTTACGCGGCTCTTTGCCTCAGCCATTCCCCTCTTCCCCCGCCCCCGCCCCCCATGTTGGTTGAAGCGGGCGGAGCTAGTCGCGCACTCGCGCCTGAGGTGACAGCTGAGGCGGCTGCGCTGTGAAAGGGGGCCTGGGCGGGCGCGCGGGCGCGCCGGAGGGAGGCACAGGGAGCGCGCACGCACAAACACACGCACGGCCTGGGCCTGAGTGAAAGGCAGCGAGCGGCAGTGGCCGCAGCGCGGATACGCACATTTACAGTCTCCTCTCTCTCTGGCACCGTCCACTCGGTCTCGGGGCCGAGAAGGCGCGCGCGCGTGCGCGCACATCCCCCAACACACAGACACGCGCGACCGAGCGTGGAGAAGGGGGAGGAAGAGGAGGCGGAGGCGGGTGGGGGAGGAGGAGGAGGAAGAAGAGGCGCTCCCGGTGCCGAGGGAGAGCGCTGGGCGGCCGGGCTGGTTCCGCCGAGGCGGCCGCGGGCTGTTGGCGAGGCGGGGACGCCCCCTCCCTCCGCCTCCTGCTCTCCCCCCGTTCCCGGTACTGACCCTCACACCGGAGCCAATATTCCCGAAATTAAGAGATACGCTGCGGCGGCGGCGGCGGCTGGAGCTGCGGGGCCCGGGGCGGCCGGGACCGGAGGGGACCGCAGCGAGGCCGCCGCCGTCGCCGCCATGGAGGCGCTGGGACCAGGTGAGAGGGGGGTGAGGCCTTCATGTATATGCATGCAAAGGGTGTGCGAGGTGTGTATGCGTGCGAGTGTGGTGGGAGGGGCCCAGCGGTGGTCTTGAGGCCGTGGGTGACGACGTGGGTCATAGTTGGGATGTGATGGAGGGAAGAAGGAAGGAGCCCTTGCCCTTGCATGCCTTGCTTGGGAGTGACATTGGGAGCAGGGGTTGCTCCACCTGGGGGAGGCTGCAGAGGTGGGGCTGGGAGTGTTGTTGTTGGTTTTTCTTGAAGGGTGGGGCTGGGCCATGGGGCTTAAATGGATATATCTTCCAGCAGAAGCTTTGGGAGGAAGGAAAGGCTTGCTAAACCATTTGTTTATTTAGGTGAAATAAACCGCAGACAAACCATTCATTTAAAGCACACACCCCCCCCCTTCCACATCACGGGAACTGTAGTTTGGCTACCATAGAACTATAACTTCTAGCACCCTTAAGTGTAAGCCCCCAGGATTCTCTTGGGGATGTGTGTGCTTTATATGTGGCTGATAGTGGTGACCCTGTTGCTTTTGTGCCTTGAGGGCTATTTACACCCACATAGCATGTAATGTTTTTAGGTAGATGCATAAAAAAAAGGTGGTGGCAGCTTGGGTGTATATCTGGAAACTACTGTGTGCAGTAAGCAGCCTTGCACCTCAGTGTGAACTCAGCCCTGCAGGGAAATGGGCTCTGACCAGGCTTGCTTTAAAAATGGGTAAGCCTGTAGCATAGTAGTACCCTCTGTAGGCTAGCTATTAAAGTTCTGGGTCCTAATTTATCTGGTTTAGGTGTGCATTTTAGTGTTCATTCTCCCTTGCCAAGGGCTCTGGGTGGGAATAATTTAAGTGGAATGGAGCAGTTACTTTTGGATGTCAACCCAAACTGGAAAGTCTTAGCACCATTTGCAGAAGATACTGGTTGATGATTAGATGTAGGGCCCAGTTATGTTCTTGGGATCTTAACCCCAGGACTGTGATAAGAGTTGAGGTATGTATCAGTAGTACTGGTGAGGAACTTCACTCTTGAGCTGATGGAGCTCCTAATATATAAGAGATGTGCCCGGATTGGGCAACAGAAATAAGCGCTAGAAAGATAGCTAATATTCTTTGATTGAAGAGGGTCCAGCTTCAGCATAGTAGTATAATGAATTGATATGAGATGTGATAACATTAAGGTCTGGTTCATTTGGCCAGATGGAACTTGGAAGCATTGTGTTCATGAAGGAAACAACAGGTTAGCAATTAGTTGTGGTTTTTAGGGTGACTGTAGGGATTTCTGCCTCCTGTTAAGTCTTTTGTCTCCTGAAATAGTTCAAGTGATATTCTTTCTTTTAAAGTAGATTCTTAAGGCTTATTTTTTTCCAGCCAATCTTTGTCTAATTGTGTTTGGTCTCCTTTTTTAAACTTACATTATCTAGTTGTCTGAACCATAAACCCATTGAGTGGGACCTGTCCTTTATGTGTATTTTGTACAGCACTTTGATTTTGTGGCGTTTGATTGTTTTAGTTATCATTAATCATCCTTGCTTCAGCTTCTGTAACCTGGAGTTCTGTTGTGGGTAATTGTTGTTGCGTCCTTCATCTGAAGTCTCTCATCTGCACCCCCACTCTGTTCTGGTAGATGCAAAACTGTGCCAGTGTTCTCTTTTATGTATCTCAAATGTTGAGGGCTAAAAGCTGTTACTTAGATGAGTCACTTTTGTAGTGCATTTTATATTTTTATCCTACCTTTTGACTCATTAGGAGCCTCCAGAGCAGCTAACTATCCAATAGTGTACAGAAATATAATTGGATGTTGTGCTTTAGATCTATCCTGTGAGACTGTTGCCATCTTCAGTCTTCCCCATATTCTCCATTTGCAGCCTGCAGCTTCCTTGAGAGTCTTGTGTTGGGTACTCAGTGAATTCCCACCTGGAAGTAGTATGAGTTGCTGTTGATTAGCATCATCATTAGATTTGATTGGGTGAGCTTTTGGGGTGGTGTGTATGGTTAGCCTAGGGTAGCTATCAGAGGTGGATCACTGCTGAACATCAAAAGTATTACTAACACCCAAATATTCAAATGGAGTAGTTTATCTGGCAGTTTGCCTTTTGAAGCCTTTTTTGTCTTGGCTAGTAAAAGTCATATTATGGGATGACTAAATTAGTTCTGTGAAATTTATTTGTGGTTCGAGGGAGGGAGTGATGTTGTCATCTCTCAGAGGTGCTTGCAAGACCGTCTACTGAGGGAACCTTCCTTGGATCCCCTTGTCTTGAGAAATCAGATTTATCTTGTATTGAGAATTTTTTCCTATTTTGGCAAGGTGGTTGGGTGGGCAATGGCTTATTAGATACATATCATTACATATAAATTCTTTTAAATTTGGGGTTCTGGATGGAGTTTAGGATGGGAAATTCTTTGGTTACCCCGATGGATGTTCTTTATTGCTGTGAAGCATGGCTTTATTGATCTTCCTTTCTTGACAGTTTTCAGTACCACCAGTTTATTTTATTTATATTTTAATTTATATACCACCTTATACCCGGAGGTCTCAGGGAGGTTTACAGAATAAAATCAAAATATAAAACCATAAAATACATAATCAAAATAAAAACAGCAACAACCCAGTAACCCCCTACAAAAAAAAATGTGGCATCCTTTTGGACAATCTGTGTAGATTGCAGGGAAGAGTATTGTGCTGCAGTGGTTCTGCTCCAGCCTTGTGGGATGGTTCCAGAAGTTGGTGCTGTAACTGCTGCTCTGCCTTGTGGAAGTTAAGCTTGCATGGTTCTCCACTCTGCAGGGTTCTACTCTAATACCTATATGACGCTGCTGGGTGAAATCATTTGGAGATTTGGGGCACAGTGTCATTATGTTTTTATTTCTCTTTTTCATTTGTATCAGATGCAGTGTATGAATGGCTGAAATCAAGTAATGAACTGGATATGAATTAATATGTTCATTCCTGACAAGACAGATGCAGATGGTGGGTGATTTTATTAGAAAGGATCTAAAGGACATTCCTCCTCTTGTTGGGTTCATACTCCCCATTAGGTAGATAGCTGTTTGGGAGTTACCCGAGGCCTGGCACTGTTTTTGGATGTTTGTGTAGCAGCTTGTGTTCTGTAAGCTTTCACTGATATGTCCACTGTGCCCTTTTCTGAAGATTCGGGGACTTGGCCATAGTCATGCATGCTCTGTAACCTTTTAAGTTGACTGTTATAATGGGCTTTGCATGTACCTTTCCTTATGGACAGTGTGGACCAGCTGAAGGTTGGAAGTCCAATAGTGTATCTTTTGTCAGAGTTCTGAAAATGTGTGATGGTCATCCTTTGTGAGCCCTAACAGGTTGCCTCTTGGTTACTGAGCTGAACTCCAGATACTGATTTTGACTTGCACAGCCTGAGTCTACTTTGTGAATACATTAAAGATCACTTTCTCCCATATAGTCTCCTCCCTACATAAACTGTGAGTCACCATAAACAAGAGAGTGCTTTCAGTGCTGCAATAATAAAGTATTTTCAGCAGTGGTGCCTGGATTGTGGCCCTCCACGTGCTTTGGAGTTGGGCCTTTTGTGTATCCAAATGACATGTTTTTCACCTGTGCTTTGTGTAAGGTTGAATTCTGATGTTACTGTTGTTCCATGTGCTCTAAACTCATTTCAAAAGGAAATGTTTTTTTAATTGACTAGATTTTTAAAATGTGTGATGTCCATGTAAACCCCTTTGCTTTTGCAGCTACTTTGCAATACGTTTACCTATAAAAACAGAACTCTATTTTTTTATTTGCAGTGGACAATTTTGCTAAGCCTGTACATTTGGCAACTTTTTGCCTTTTGACAAGTGAGTAAGTGAAACAATGGGATTATTTTTTTCCTTAAAAGTGTCCCTAATAATTCCTTGATAAGGGACCCAGTGTTGGTTGAGGTTTAGGTTGTTAGCTGATAGCCCCGGAAGTTGCCAGTTTTTTATTGCAAAATGTGACCAAGCGTTGGTTTAAGCAAGCTTAATGGGGCTGGTAAATTCACATGCAGAGACTGCACCACTTCTCTGTTCACTTGTTATTTCACTTCCTTTGTCACTTTCAGGAAAGAGGAACACCAAGTAGGTTACTGAACTTCACAGGGAGGTTCCTCTCCAAAGAACTTAGAGTGTTGGTGTCCTTGTGAGGAGTCTATGAGGCAGGCAAAGTTCACATTTGGGGGATTCCTTGTGGAATGAGTATGGCTTAGAGCAGGAGTCAGCAGCCTTTTTCAGCCATGGGCCGGTCCACCGTCCATCAGACAATGTGGTGGGCCAGACTATATTTTTTTTTGGGGGGGGAGAACGAATTCCTATGCCCCAGAAATAACCCAGAGATGCATTTTAAATAAAAGGACACATTCTACTCATGTAAAAACATGCTGATTCCCAAATTGTCCGTAGGCCGGATTGAGATGGCGATTGGGCCGCATCCGGCCCGCAGGCCTTAGGTTGCCTACCCCTGGCTTAGAGAGAGTGATGACTTGACCAAGGCTACCCATTGACCTGAGCAAGGTTTCGAACCTGAGTTTCCCACATGCAAATCCTCTAGCATGCCACAATGGCTCAATATGTAGAAAGGCTGGTTCACAAAAAGTCTCTTAAATGGTAACTCTTTCTAACAAATATTGCATTGTACTCATATTGCATTATGCACACAAGTGGATTCAGTTTTGATTTATGCTCATTATGAAAATTTAGATGACCCCTTGCCATTCAGGGTTGAGGGAGAAGCTGGTTACATACACCACACAGTTAAACTATGGAATTTGCTTCCATGTGATGTAGGGTTGGCCACCAACTTGGATGTTTTTAAAAGAGGGTTAGACAAATCCATAGCAGATCAGGCTATCAGTGAATGCTAGTCATGATGCTTGTGTCCTGTCTCCTGTGTTAGTGTCCCTCTGAATAAGAGTTGCTGGAAATCCCTGCTTGCAGGTTTCCTGTAGGCATCTGGCTTGACATTGAGAACACGATGCTGGACTAGATTGGCCTTTAGTTTGATCCAACAGAACTCCTCTTAGTTACCGGTAAATGAAATGACTTGTTCATTGTGAAGCGATTATGCTGACTTGTGTGAAGGATGGTGGCACCCTGCTTCAGTGGCAACCTAGATGTGATCTTTCCTTTTCTCTCTCCTCTTGCCAGCAGTGACTTATTTATTGCCTAGAGCAAGGAATGTGGGATTCCTACTACTTACAGTGATGTACTCAGGAGCTGAATTCCAGTTGAATTCTGAGTCTCCTTGATAAAGTTTTAGTCATAGATTAGTTTATCTTCTTCATTACTACAGCTCATAATAAAGAAATTCTTGGCTTGGTACTATTTAAAGAATTGCCGTTGTGAAGGCTTCTTGGATATGATGACTCACCTTCTTAATCAAATTCACCTCAGGAAGAATTGTGAAAACAGTTGCTTTCTTTAACAGTATTTTATCTGTTTGATATTTATTAAATTTCTATGCCATCAAGAAGCTACATAATTCAGAGCAGGGTTCAAAATTAGCAGGGCGCCAGGTGCATTTTGCACCTAAAGATTCTCCATTTGTGGGCACCTCCCAAAGTCTGGGTGCCATTTTTTGCACCTGTCTGACACTCAAGGATTACAGAAATGCATGTGTTTTGAAGCCTTGAAGTGTATGTTAAGGGTAGACAATATGTTAAGGAGTTTAACAATAAAAAGTAGAGTGTTTTGAAGACTGAAGTACGGTACCAATATTTTTATTGTAAGCACCAAATTAAAAATGTATCAACAAATTTCTGCTAAAATGTGATATTAATCATGTGTCACTTAAGTGAATTGTGCATTAGCTCATGCTTATAAAAATAATAAATAAAAAGTGTTGCCAACTTCTCCCCAGTGGCAACTAGACATTCTGTTTTGGTGCCTGCAACCCAGGTTCCAGAAGCTATTTGGCTCCTAGCTTTTCCATCCCAGTTTCTAACACTGATTCAGAGTGCTGGTGATTACTTGTAAAGCCCTAAACTTAATGGGATCTGGTTACCGAAGGACCGCATTCTGTCACACAAACTGGTCAAGGCCCATAAGAAGTTAGGCAGGTGATGCTTGGGGAGTGACTGCAGGGGATGGGAGAGCAAGTATGGATTGACTGAAATGCCTGAAGGAGGGCTAAAAAAAATACTAATCTGTTGACTATACAGCCTACAGTGGGGGGAAATAACACCCAGTGCTGTGCTGTGTGGCAATGATTCATGGTAATCAGCTGAGTTTTGCTTACAAATATAGAATCATAGAATCATAGAATCATAGAGTTGGAAGAGACCACAAGGGTCATCGAGTCCAACCCCCTGCCAAGCAGGAAACACCATCAGAGCACTCCTGACATATGGTTGTCAAGCCTCTGCTTAAAGACCTCCAAAGAAGGAGACTCCACCACACTCCTTGGCAGCAAATTCCACTGTCGAACAGCTCTTACTGTCAGGAAGTTCTTCCTAATGTTTAGGTGGAATCTTCTTTCTTGTAGTTTGTATCCATTGCTCCGTGTCCGCTTCTCTGGAGCAGCAGAAAACAACCTTTCTCCCTCCTCTATGTGACATCCTTTTATATATTTGAACATGGCTATCATATCACCCCTTAACCTCCTCTTCTCCAGGCTAAACATGCCCAGCTCCCTTAGCCGATCCTCATAAGGCATTGTTTCCAGGCCTTTGACCATTTTGGTTGCCCTCCTCTGTACACGTTCTAGTTTGTCAGTGTCCTTCTTGAACTGTGGTGCCCAGAACTGGACACAGTACTCCAGGTGAGGTCTGACCAGAGCAGAATACAGTGGCACTATAACTTCCCTTGATCTAGATGCTATACTCCTATTGATGCAGCCCAGAATTGCATTGGCTTTTTTAGCTGCCGCGTCACACTGTTGGCTCATGTTAAGTTTGTGGTCAACCAAGACTCCTAGATCCTTTTCGCATGTACTGCTCTCAAGCCAGGTGTCACCCATCTTGTATTTGTGCCTCTCGTTTTTTTTGCCCAAGTGCAATACTTTACATTTCTCCCTGTTAAAATTCATCTTGTTTGTTTTGGCCCAGTTCTCTAATCTGTCAAGGTCGTTTTGAAGTGTGATCCTGTCTTCTGGGGTGTTAGCCACCCCTCCCAGTTTGGTGTCATCTGCAAATTTGATCAGGATGCCCTTGAGTCCATCATCCAAGTCGTTGATAAAGATGTTGAATAAGACCGGGCCCAAGACAGAACCCTGTGGCACCCCACTAGTCACTCTTCTCCAGGATGAAGAGGAACCATTGATGAGCACCCTTTGGGTCCGGTCAGTCAGCCAGTTACAAATCCACTGAGTGGTAGCATAGTCAAGACCGCATTTTACCAGCTTCTTTACAAGAATATCATGGGGCACCTTGTCAAATGCCTTGCTGAAATCAAGGTAGACTACATCCACTGCGTTCCCTTCATCTACCAGGCTTGTAATTCTGTCAAAAAATGAGATCAGGTTAGTCTGACATGACTTATTTTTCAGAAATCCATGCTGACTATTGGTGATCACAGCATTCCTTTCTAGGTGCTCACAGATTGTTTGCTTAATGATCTGCTCCAGAATCTTCCCTGGTATTGATGTTAGACTGACTGGGCGGTAATTATTTGGGTCCTCTCTTTTCCCCTTTTTGAAAATAGGGACAACATTTGCCCTCCTCCAGTCTGCCGGGACTTCGCCTGTTCTCCAGGAATTCTCAAAGATGACTGCCAGTGGTTCTGAGATCACATCTGCCAGTTCTTTTAATACTCTTGGATGCAGTTCATCTGGCCCTGGAGACTTGAATACATCTAAACTAGCCAAGTATTCTTGTACTATCTCCTTAGTTATTCTGGGCTGTGTTTTCTCTGCTGAATCATTTCCTCCAAATTCTTCAGGTCGGGCATTGTTTTCTTTATCGGAGAAGACTGAGGCAAAGAAGGCATTGAGGAGTTCAGCCCTTTCTGTGTCCCCTGTTTGCATTTCACCATCTTCTCCTCTGAGTGACCCCACTGTTTCTTTGTTCTTCCTTTTGCTACGAACATACCCATAGAAGCCTTTTTTGTTGCTTTTAACCTCTCTAGCAAGCCTGAGTTCATTCTGTGCTTTAGCTTTTCTGACTTTGTGTCTACACTTGCTGGCTATTTGTTTGAATTCCTCTTTGGTGGTTTCCCCCCTTTTCCATTTTTTGTACACATCCTTTTTTAATCTTAATTCAGTTAAAAGTTCTTTAGATAGCCACCCTGGCTTCTTTAGGCACCTTCCATGTTTCCGTCTCATTGGTATTGCCTGAAGTTGTGCTTTTACTATCTCCCTCTTAACAAACTCCCAGCCATCATGAACTCCCTTTCCTTTTAGCATTACTGTCCATGGGATCTCACCCAGCACTTCCCTAAGTTTTATGAAGTCGGCTTTCTTAAAGTCAAGAAATTGAGTCCTAGTATGCTTGGCTGCTCCTTTCCGTTGTATAGTAAACTTCAGAAGAGCATGATCACTTGCGCCTAATGATCCTTCCACTTCTACCCCATTAACCAGGTCATCGACATTGGTTAGGACCAGATCTAAAATGGCTGTTCCTCTTGTTGCTTCTCCCACTTTCTGGACAATGAAGTTGTCTGCAAGGCCAGTGAGGAATCTGTTTGACCTTATGCTCTTGGCTGAGTTTGACATCCAACAAATATCTGGGTAATTGAAGTCCCCCATTACTACTATCTCCCTTCCTTTTGCATGCTTGGCCATCTGTTCCAGGAAGGCATCATCTATGTCCTCCGTTTGGCTTGGGGATCTATAGTAAACTCCCACAATGAGGTCACTATTATTCTTCTCTCCCTTAATTTTGACCCAAATGCTCTCACTTTGGCTTTGAGGTTCTAAATCTTGGATCTCTTCACAGGTATACACATCCCTGACATATAACGCCACTCCTCCTCCTTTCTTGTCTGGTCTGTTTCTCTGAAATAGATTGTATCCCTCCATTTTTACATTCCAATCGTGGGACTTATCCCACCAGGTTTCAGTGATATAAGTGGAGGTATATTTCTAGTCACTAGTTCTGGAGCTCCTGTTTGTCCCAGTCTGTTTAATTTTTCTGTTACCCAAAAAAGTTAAAGGAGGATAGGTTCTGATAGTAATTGGACTTTTATTTATTCTACATGCCCTAGAGAGTGGTGCCGGATTGCCCTTCCAAGTCATGGTCTATCTCTCAACCTCTGCTTTCTATCTGTAATGTTTTAGTAACAATGGCCTTTCAGGAGTTTTGTGAGAGATACAAAGAGTAAAAAATACTTAAACAGAAGTGTTGTATGAATACAAACTATTATTTCAGAAACTGAGGGAGCTTTTGACAGTAATTCTATCTCAGCAGCTCAAATGCTGAACCTACAAAAATTGTCAGCCCTGAAGGACACCAACATATTTTCCGTGTACCGGTAATTCTTTGAGCAGATCACTGATCTATAAAAGCTATGCTACTTCAAACCAAAAAGCACATCTCCTGAGTATACAAATAAAGTAAACTTTGATTGTCCTTGATTCATGATAGTCAAGAGATCTAATTTTTTGAAAGCAAAAAGGTTTAGCATTATGGAATCTTATGCTGACCGATGAGGGTTTTTAATGTAACTAGTTCTGTGAGGAGTTGAACTTTGAGCACTTTCCATAGGTGGAAAGGCTAAATCATTTGTGTGTGTGTTAGCTGGAGGTGGGTGGGGAAAGTGTGTGCAAGGGAAATGTTAAAGTAGTAGAAAATATTTCAGAAAGTTTTCTGTCACTAGATTTTATATGAAAAATGTCATTGCTAAAAATACATTGTCCATAAAACCAATGTGTAATGGTTATGAATGTATACAATACCAGTCAAATTTTCTATTTTCCCACATGACTATTCCTAAAGAGACTAATAATATAAAATGTTCAGCTATATATTAACAGCTTTTAGTACCTTAATCTCCCCTCTTAATGTTTAAACCACGTTAAGGGTTTAAATGCAATTTTGAGTTGTAAGTGTCTTAAAGTGTTTACTAGCAGCCCAATAAAAATTCCACATAAAGCGTTGGATTGGTTTGTATCTAGCACACCACTGCTTAAATGTAACACACCACTGCAAGTGGTTGTGTTAGTGAAACCCAAAACAGTTTGTGACCCAGGCAACTCGAAGACTGCCTCCTGCCACATAAGGATGCCTGTGTAAGAAAATGCACCAAGAGGCCCTTCTAGGTTTCCCACCACCATCAGAGCTGTGGCCTGGAGGTGACCAGAAATAGGGTACAGTGGTACCTCAGGTTAAGTATTAATTCGTTCCGGAGGTCCATACTTAACCTGAAACTGTTCTTAACCTGAAGACCACTTTAGCTAATGGGGCCTCCTCCTGCTGCTGCGCCGCCGGAGCACAATTTCTGTTCTCATCCTGAAGCAAAGTTCTTAACCTGAGGTACTATTTCTGGGTTAGCGGAGTCTGTAACCTGAAGCGTATGTAACCTGAAGCATATGTAACCCGAGGTACCACTGTATTTCTAGTGGTGGCACATTGTTCTGCAATTGTCCCTGGAGGAGTTTGCCTGACAGTGACAAAATAAAGTACATCTTTGTACAACATGTAATTAACCTTTGAAATGCATTACTTTATGTGGTGATGGCTAGTGGCTTTTAAAAAATAGACATAATTGTGGAAGGCAGGCCTTGCAATGGCTATTGAGTATCCAGATTTGGATACAGTATTCCTCTGAATATTAGAGACAGATGGAGGGAAGGCTGTTGCCTGATCTTCCCAGAGATCCCTGACTGGTTACTGTGGTAAAGAGAATGTTGGATCAGTTGGACCTTTTGGTTTGTCTCAGCAGATTTGTTAGATTCACAGTGCAAAATATTACTAGTTAGCCTGGCCTATTAGCTATAAAACAAAAAGAAACAATGCTTAGGAATATATTGTACCGTCAAATGTGGAGCACCAGATACTGTTTTTTTTTTTTAAAAAAAAATGTGTTGCTCAACATAACAAGATCCAGTTGTCTGAAAACCTCCCTTCCATCAAATATACTTTCCAGTTTCTCCCATCATCCCTAGCTAACAGGACCAGTGGTCAGGGATGATAGGAGTTGTAGTCCCAAAACATCTGGAGGGCCGAGTTTGCCTATGCCTGTGTGAAAGCTCACTACCTCAGAGAGAATTAGCTTTTTACACTTACTGACACATAGCCCTTTCAGTGCTTTGAACTTCAATGGTCTATCCCTGTGCACTTGGTCATCTCACAAGGAAACTAGTATTTCCTACTAACACTTGTTGACTGGCTTTGCATGACAGGACAGAGTCTGCAAACAACATTTCTGGGCTGGTTATCCGAGAGATGTTGTTTGCAGATGCCCAACTGTTTTGCCCAAGCCTGCATGGAGTTTGGCCTCATCCTCAGTCTGACGAAGACCAATATCCTGGGTTAGGATGTCATCAGCATTGTTGACCACACACCTGAGGGAGCGTTTCCACCCCCATTGTTCTGCCCGGACACCGAGGTCCAGCACTGAGTGCCTTCTGGTGGTTCCCTCACTGCAAGAAGTGGGAACAGGGAACCAGACAGGGGGCCTTCTCGGTAGTGGCACCTGCCCTGTGGAACGCCCTCCCATCGGATGTCAAGGAAATAAACAGCTATCTGACTTTTAGAAGACATCTGAAGGTAGACCTGTTTAGGGAACTTTTTAATGTTGGAAGTTTTATTCTGTTTTTTGTCCTCGGTTGGAGGCCACCCAGAGTGGCTGGAGAAACACAGCCAGATGGGCGGGGTATAAATTATTTATTTATTTATTTATTTATGTATGGGAATCCCTTGCAGGCAATCGCAGTGCCTGGAGTGAGACAGACAGACAGGCAGGTTGTGTATCCATAGCAGTGACTGCTGGAAGGAGCCCAGAGCACACCTTGGTGCACCTGTAGCAACAAAACCCAGACACTTTCATCTGCCCCACCCACAATAAATTATGTCTCTTCTGTCTCTGACTCCACAGCCATACAACATGCTATAACACTCCAACTTCACGGCCGAAGGTGCACTCTTCCATTGCAAGACAGACTGATTGCCAACTGTTCATTGGCTAGGATCATTGTCCTAATATGCAACCCAGGAAGTGTGGCTGCTTCACTAACTTTTACATGTGCTAAATTACTGGTGCCTGGAATACACACTGCGCTTCCTTAGATTCTAACCTCTTGTTGGTTTGACACAAAACTTTTAACACAAGCTTAAACACTTTAAACCTTAATTAAATTCTGGCACTAGCTGATCTGGAATTTAGCCTGTCCCCCAGATTCATAACATCATACTCAGCATAACTGAGATGCTGTCAAGGAGAGAGATGTCAAGGATGCAAGCTTTGGGCATACGTCTCCCACAATGTCTAGTTCTGACTTTTATTACTATGTTAGCAGTGTTCCCAGGAAGTCCTACATAACTTTTGTTTGTCAATCTCATCTGAATCGTTTCAAGGGGAGTGTAAACTTATTTGAGTGTGAGAAATCAAAGGACAGAACAATGTACTCCTTTCTGTTAGTATGAGCTCTGTAGTTCAGTCCATGTATTTTTATTCTGTCCTTCAGCCTGATTCTTAGGGTGGCTTACAAAAAGAATAAAACAAAGCATCAATATGAAAAGCATAAAGCCTAATTGGCCTTAATTTTCTAGTACCTGTTGGGATTGGAATTGGAATTGCTAAAATGATCAAGCTGGCAATGCATGCTAGGCAATCCTTCTAAATCTCTCAATTTTTTACAGGGCCACCAGCCAACCTGTTTCAGCCGCCCCGTCGTCCAGGCCTGGGAACAGTAGGGAAACCGATTCGTCTCTTAGCCAATCATTTCCAAGTGCAGATCCCTAAAATCGATGTTTATCATTATGATGTGGATATCAAACCAGAAAAGCGTCCCCGGAGGGTGAACAGGTGAGACCAACTAGAGAATTCCAAGTCTATTTTTAACAGTTCTCCAACTGCTGTCAATTGCAGTTTTAAATAGATTCTTTGGGTAAAGAACTAAAATATGCTATGAGCATTTGAGTACTAAAATTGGATGTACTATGGAACAGCCCTGTGTCCTCAGCAACAGATTTGGTGACACTCTGATACTGTATAAACCGCTTGTACTTGGACTAAAAGAATTTTTACTTATTTGGGCTCTTCAGGCAGCTTGGATTATGTTTTGACAAACTGGATCAAGATTGCTAAACGCTTGCATGCCACTAATTTTTCCTGTTGTCTCTGCTCACTTCTATTTTGCTTCCAACTCTTTTCAGGGAGGTAGTTGATACTATGGTGAGACACTTCAAGATGCAGATATTTGGGGATCGGCAGCCTGGCTATGATGGCAAGAGGAACATGTACACTGCACATCCTCTGCCTATTGGCAGGGATAGGGTAAGTGCTTTCATAAATGGCCTTCAGAAGATACTATTCTCAATCTGATGCCTAGATCAGGCACCCCCAAACTTGGCCTTCCAGCTGTTTTGGGGCTACAGTTCCCACCATCCCTGACCACTGGTCCTGTTAGCTAGGGATGATGGGAGTTGCAGTCCCAAAACAGCTGGAGGGCCGGGTTTGGGGGTGCCTGGCCTAGAGCCTAATGATGTCATGCTTAACCTGACCTTCAGCATTGCAGGAATATGAGTTGTCAATAAACTGATTTAGTTCTAAATTTTGCAACAACACCGTGTAAACAGAATGCTGTGCAGAAGCTTAAAGTGGTGTTTCTTAAAATTGGCTAAATTCAGATGTGATGCTAAGCCATGAGGTATAGTTTAACATTGTGAATGAGCTAGAGTTCTCCACCTTTGCTCCTTGCTTACTTGAGCAGGGAAACAAACCATGGAGCAGCTTAGCATTTCATGTTCAGACCAGTGCTTATAATTTGTTTATTTCTGATTAAGCCATGATTGGGAAGCTAAGAAGAAACTTGAGCTTCCTGATAGGGACCTGTTTGGAGAGAGACAAATCATGAGTGCTGGTTCAAAAGTTTGCCTGCTCAACTAAGCAAGGAGCAAAAGTGGGAGAGCTTGACTTGCGTCATGCACAGTATGAATAAATAAACCATACACTATGGCTTAGCATTGCATCTGAATGTGACCATTGTATAAAGTGAGAATCTTATAGTATGTGTGTTCCTTTCTGGAGAGGGCCACTTTTCATGCCTCACTGTGCTAAATGAAACATCTCAATATGCTCTGAAATACTTCTAGGACTTGTTGTACTTCCATGGAGTGGTGATCTGCAGCTTCAGAAGGAGTAGGGAAGTCTTAATGATGAAACAGATGATATTCTGGGATCAAGGTTATTGTGGCATTCCCGTATTTTTATTCTGAGTGCTTCAAAACTTTAGGGTGGCTAGGTTGCAGCCCTTCAGGCCAGGCTAGCATGGCCAATGGTAAATGAATGATGAGAGTTGTGGTCCAGCAATATCTGGAGGACCAACCCTACTCCTTTTTAAGGGTTTTTACAAAGAGCAGATTTCAGATTCTTCTTCTGCAGAAATACATGCTATAACTAAAACTGCCCTAAATTTAAACTGATCTTCATCCAGTTTCAGTGGAGTACAAGCAGTGAAGGGCTTCAGCCTTTATCAAAGTTGAAAACATCTGCATTAGTATCAGCTATATGGCTAACTTTCACAATTGACTCTTCAGGTGGATATGGAGGTCACACTCCCAGGTGAAGGGAAGGACCAAACCTTTAAAGTGTCAGTTCAGTGGGTGTCTGTGGTCAGCCTTCAGATGCTCCTAGAAGCTCTGGCAGGGCATCTGAATGAAGTCCCAGAAGACTCTGTACAGGCACTTGATGTCATCACACGGCACCTTCCCTCTATGAGGTGAGCTCCTATGATATATTCTCACTCTTCTCACAGCCAAGGCTAGATAAGCTACCTTTTGTGGATGTATCTTTAAGCCCCCCCCCCAAATCCCCACCAATGCAGCCCTATTGAGGATCGAGCACAGAATTCTGACTGACTTGGTGGGAGATGGAATGGAATATCCTGGTTGAGGGCACGGCTGGCTGGAATCCTGAACAGGAACAGAAACATTCCTCACTGCAGCATTTTGTTGCAAGTCCCACTTGGTTAATGCTTGATGCATGAAATATGTTGTACAGAATTTGTTATCTGCAAGTTTCCTCCAAAGAACACAAAGCTGATACACCTGTCTTCTTAGGTACACGCCAGTGGGCCGTTCCTTCTTCTCTCCCCCTGAAGGATATTATCACCCACTGGGAGGTGGTCGCGAGGTTTGGTTTGGCTTCCACCAGTCTGTCAGGCCTGCAATGTGGAACATGATGCTTAACATCGATGGTATGAAAAAATCTCATTTGCTTTAATTGCCTTAAATCTCTTCCATAAACCTATTTCTCAGTACATTTTGTTGTTGTTCTCTTTTAGTATCGGCAACTGCTTTCTATCGTGCCCAGCCTATTATTGAATTCATGTGCGAGGTCTTGGATATTCAGAACATCAATGAACAAACGAAACCCCTTACAGACTCTCAGCGTGTTAAGTTTACCAAAGAAATCAGAGGTGAATCTTTGGAGTAAATAAAATATTTTCATGCATGTTGAATTGTAAAAAACAAAGTAACTGAATCCCAAAGCTGCTTCTGGTATGTGCCCATCATTGGAAAATAATATGAAGGCCCAGGACATCTATAGCACTTTTCAGTATGCAGACTGTAGTTCTTCTCATTTGTGTTGTTGCTCTTTCTTCCCAATAGGTTTTAGCTTGAGTAGCTGTTAAAAACATCTTGATCTTTTAATGTGGCCTGATCTTTGATAACCAGGTTTAAGCTTTTCATAGGTGGGATATTTCAGCATATAATATTTTGATTCCTATCTGGGACTTTGAAACTGTAATGCAACCTAGAGATGGGCAGGGTAAATAAAGTAGACTTCACAGCAGCTTTCTAATGTGGTCACTTAACCCATGTAGAAAGCAGGGGTTTGAATCTGGAGTTCGGCATAAAACCCCAAATGCCTTCTCATTGCTTCTCATTAACCTTTGCTTGTTGGTATATTTGGTGTGTGTTCTGGATTTGCAGGTTTAAAAGTGGAGGTTACTCACTGTGGTCAGATGAAGAGAAAATATAGAGTTTGCAATGTTACTAGAAGACCAGCCAGCCATCAAACGTATGTATGCTCATTCTTTGAGTTGTAGCAACTAAATTCTACTCAGAGTAGACTCAGTTTAAAACAATGGATCCTAGTAAGTCATATTCATTAATTTTGGTGGGTCTCCTCTTGAGTTGGATGCAACCCTTTGCTTTTAAGATAAATATTTTTAAAGTGTAAACATGTGCATTACAGAACAAGGAACAGCAGACCATTCATGTTCTAGTACACAAACATTTTTCTTGTGAACACTTAATAACTGTGAATACTAATCAAAGCAATATTTCCCCTCACAGGTTCCCTCTGCAGTTGGAAAATGGGCAGGCCATGGAGTGTACAGTAGCCCAGTATTTTAAGCAGAAGTACAGTCTACAGCTGAAATACCCTCATCTTCCATGCCTTCAAGTAGGGCAGGAGCAGAAGCATACATATTTACCCCTTGAGGTAAATAAACATGGCAGTTTACTTCAGTCCCATTGTATTCCAATATGGTCGCCTACATGCAGTCTTTCTGATCTTAGGTATGTAATATAGTAGCAGGCCAACGATGTATCAAGAAGCTAACTGACAATCAGACGTCAACGATGATCAAGGCAACGGCACGGTCTGCACCTGACAGGCAGGAAGAAATTAGTAGACTAGTGAGTAACTCTTAACTTGACTTTACGGGGATGAAAAGCTTCAAATAAGTCTGTGGCAAACATGATGGTCACAGTGTGCATATCTCAACAGCATCTTTTCTCGTTAGTGTTCCAAACCGTTTACTTAGATCCAGGGTTAAAGACCATCTTTGGGTACTGGGCTTACTAGGATTGTGAGGTTAAGGCATGCTCGTTTGTTGGCTGTGGCACAGAGTATGATGACAACAAATAACCATAGCCAGTTAATTTTTGACAATTTAGGTGTACATGAATGGAGCAAAGAATGACAACAGCCCAGAAAACAGTATACCGTATTTTTCGTCCTATAGGACGCACTTTTTCCCCTCCAAAAATGAAGGGGAAATCTGGGTGCGTCCTATGGGGCGAATGCAGGCTTTCGCTGAAGCTTGGAGAGCGAGAGGGGTCGGTGCGAACCGACCCCTCTCGCTCTCCAGGCTTCAGGAAGACATCCGCAGCCTGCTTCCCAGAGCGCCGGGCGCACTGAAAGCAGAGCGCCTGGCGCTTCGGGAACACACCCGCAGCCTAGGCAGCCCTGCGGGAGTTCCCGCAGGGCTCCCCACGCTGCGGATAGCAGCCTGCCACCCAGCGTGAGGGTCGCCCTGAAGCAGAGCGCCCCTCGCACCGGGCAGACATCGGCTAGCCCCACAAGCTTGGGGGACAGCAGGGAGGCACAGCGCCACCATCCCGCTGTTCCTCGACCTGGTTCGGTTTCCCCAACCTGGTTTGGGGGGGGGGAAATAAAGGGGAAATTTTTTTCCTTTATTTCCCCCCCAAAAAACTAGGTGCGTCCTATGGGACGGAGCATCCTATGGGACGAAAAATACGGTAGTTAATTAGCTGTGGTTGAGCCACACCTGCACAAGTAAAAGATCCATGTAATTATGTGTATTCAAGAGATTCTCTCTTGTATCTCCAGGTGAAGAGTAACAGCATGGTAGGCGGTCCAGATCCATATCTGAAGGAGTTTGGAATTGTTGTCCATAATGAAATGACAGAGTTGACAGGCAGGGTGTTGCCTGCCCCAATGCTGCAATATGGAGGCAGGGTAAGTTTCCACAAAATCATACATTAGACAAATCATGTATCATTTAATCACTAGTTGAATTTCTAGTCTACTCAGTCCCTTTAGATTTAGGTTTAACAGCGTGAAGGAGAAACGCCATTTGTTTTTTATTTGTTCAGGCTTTGGGAAGATAGCATTAATTTTTTTTCTGAAGTAGATAGTAAATATTGTCTTCAGGGTTATATATTATTATTATTAGGTGTCCTAGGCTCTCTTTGGGGTGGAAAGGCGAGTCTTATATCTTAAATAATAAATATTTTTAAATGAGATAATAATGCTAAAAATATGCAACATAATACCTTCAATTACCAAAATGTTTCATTTGTACATTAGCTTAAAGCTGTTGTGGAAGAACTGTTTTGTTTTTTAAATCTTCCTTAGAATAAGACGGTTGCTACACCAAATCAGGGTGTCTGGGATATGAGGGGAAAGCAATTCTATGCTGGCATCGAAATCAAAGTTTGGGCTGTTGCCTGCTTTGCTCCTCAGAAACAATGCAGAGAAGACTTGTTAAAGTAAGTCATTTCTAGCTTTGAATATACAGTGTGATTTATTCTTTTTCCCCCCACTGATAACTGCTGGTGATTTAGCTGTCGGTTGTGGGCTCAGTGCCCCTAATGCATGCAAGTCTTTTCCTTGCATCTGCATGACATTGTTGACATCGAAAAGCCAATCCATATGTTTCCCATATTTGATCTGGTTTTACAGTTTCCATAGAAAATCCAATAACTGATGAGAGGGGAAATCTTGTTGCCAGTGACTTGCTAGCAACCTCCGTCTGGAAGCATTGTTTGTTGAGCATATTGTTTTTAGTATGCTATGCTTTACACAGAAATAAATGAGTTAACAAAACAGAACGAGCGCTTAAGGGCATACACCTGAGCAGGGCTAGCATGGGGCCCTTGCATGGGACCCTATCATGGGGCTACAAGACTACATGGGGCCCTTGGCAAGGTCTGGCTGATGGGACTCAGCCTCTGGAAATCTGATTAATCCATCCTTCTGTTTCAGGCAGCAACAGAGTCACTGCCCCCCTTTCCTGCCTCCACCACCCCACTTAAAAAAAAGTTATCTGTTGCAGTAGCAAAGGCAGCACAGGTGGCTTCTCTGCCACCTCTGGGCTCTGAGAGTGGGCCAAAGAGGGGTCCTTTGGAGCCAGGTATTTCTGGGCAAGGTGGCTAAGATAATGCTTGCACTGCTGCCATGATTTGCTGCAGTGCTTAGGAAGACTTTTGAAACTTCTAAAAATGGTGTAGAAGGCCTTTCTAGCCACTGTAGCAGCGGGGTGGGCATTTCCCTGGCTATCTCACTCAATGCCTGGCTCTGAAGAGTAAGCCTTTTTGGCTTTTTCAGAGCCCACAGGAAGCAACTGGCAGAGGCAGACAGTTAGGTAGCCACTGCAAATTGAAGCTGAGTTTGTCTCCTAAGAGGTGTCTGCACAACTCTGACCTGACGATAAATGAGTGAGTAGCAGATTGGGCCAGTGAGAGCCACTTTCTTGGCTGGGCCTGTGCACAGTATTTTTTTAGATTTCTGAAAGTGTACTAGAAACTGTCTCCCCAATCCTAGTTAAAAATTGCAATATAATTTGCTTATTTTCATTGGGAATTTCATATTAAAAGCATACTAATTTAACTATACTAAAATCCATTTATTACGGTGTTCCTTTTCCAACATTGACAGGTCAAACACTTCTAGAAGATTAAGCAAGACTTGAAGGGAATAGCTGTCCCATTTATCTTTAGCTCATGGTATCCTGAGTTGTACTGTGACTGTACATGGAATTTTCACTTAGCAAGTAACAGCTAATGACTGTTGCAAAACCTATATTCTAGGAATGGTCTAATTCTTCTCTCTTAAAACAGGCTCAGCTAGTCACCATTATGTCTCATAGCAGTGAATCTCATGGTGTGCTCAGAGTAATAGAGATAAAACTTGCAGGACTTTAGGTTGCTGTAATAACCGAAAAGGCATGATTTGTTTATAGGAGTTTTACTGATCAACTGCGCAAAATCTCCAAGGATGCAGGGATGCCAATCCAGGGCCAACCGTGTTTCTGTAAATATGCACAGGGTGCCGACAGTGTGGAGCCCATGTTCAAACACTTGAAGTTGACTTACGTTGGGCTTCAGCTCATTGTAGTGATTCTCCCTGGAAAGACACCAGTCTACGGTAAGGAAGATAAAACTTAATATAACTTTGCAGTTCCAACAAAAATATTTGTGACCAAAGTGCACACATGATATATTTGGCATCACCTTTTCCTCCCTCCTGTGCAACACAGTGAGGTCCCCCCCCCACTCCCCAAAATAAATCCACTCACTCACTGAGCAGGTTATCCAGTTCACTTAGCCACTGATGGTGGGCGAGATTGAGCATATTAGGGTTGTCTGAAGATTGTCTGAAGTAATATGGCAAATGTTTATTGAATACATAAATTGTTCAGACTGTGGGAGGAATCCACCCAGCACTCATGGGATTCCATGGCATGATCTCTTAAAGTAATCAAATGAAAATTTTAACATATGGCATGATAAAAGTCTGTAATTTTATCAGGACAAGTTACCTGTTGTTTACTGTTGTAACAATTGTTTTCTCAAAATTTATCTTCTGTACCATGAAAATAAATACAAGTTTTTTTAAAAAGATTATCTGAAGTAAATTCTTGCTTTCCCTTACAGCGGAAGTCAAACGTGTTGGGGATACTCTGTTAGGAATGGCCACCCAGTGTGTTCAGGTGAAAAACGTGGTGAAAACCTCTCCGCAGACTCTGTCCAACTTATGCCTGAAGATCAATGCGAAACTTGGTGGGATAAACAACGTGCTTGTACCACATCAAAGGTCAGATTAAACTTAATACCTTTAGGAATCTAATGCAGCAGGTACTCTGGTTGATATTGGTTGAGAAGCAAAGTGAGACATGGTTGTTTAGAATGGCTTCCATTTGTAATGCACAGCGTCAACATCTTTCCAGTAAAAATTACACTATATAGTAATATGCAAATTCTTGACATGCCTAAAATCTCACTATTGGCCCTAATAGGGAGGCATCTAGATGCCAGTAAAATATTTTCTGTGTTTTTTACATGTGCGCTTCTGTCATTGTTTGAACAAGATAGCACTGTGTACGGTTCATACTATATAGTTTTCCGTATTACAACCCACTTTATTTAGATGCTGTTGCGACATAGGGGGCAGCATTAAAACAACTTTACTAGAATTCCTGTTAAAGCCATCATAGATGTTGAGACCCATCCATTTGACACGCTTGGTACTGGGAATTTTTTTATCTTTCTGTCCTAATTTGGTAATTGTGTTTTCTTTTAATTTTATTTGACTGTGTGCTGCTCTGAGTTGTTACTCTCGCTCCACTTTCCACAAAATAGCTCCAGAGAGTTCGGAAAATTCCCATAATAGATTTGGTTGGTGCAAGTGTGGCACAGAGTAGGAAAATGCTCAGTTGCCTCCAATGCAATGAATGTTTGCTCATTTTTGCCATTGATTAATAAATTGCATTAATGTGATTTTGTGAAATTAGGATGTTTATTTGTGCCTCAATTTAATTAGACCAAACTAGCATGCGGTCATAAAGCAGTATTTTAATGACTGGAGGCTGTTCCAATAGGGCTGCTGACATTCCCAATGAGAATGCCAAGCAATTCTTTAACCCTCTCTGCTGCCGCCCCAAGAAAAATCTCAAAAGAACACACACACACTTTCTTCTCCCCACACATACTTTATACTTTGATAAAGTTACAGTGGCTTACAGAGGCATTTGTCAGTTTCATGTTCTCTGACCAATCATTCTCTGTACCACTCAGCCAGTCCTAACCTAAAAGGATCGCTATAGTTAGAGATGTGAAGGCCTGAAGAAGAAACTGAAATAGAACAACTGCTCCCATTGTCCAATAACTGGAAAACAAAACAACAGGAAAAATCTGGGAAGCTGAGGTCCCCCCCCCTTTTTTTTACGGGGCCTATTCCATGCCTTCATATGTCTAGCTATGGCAATAATGGTCCCTCACATATGTCTCTGGGAAGAAAAGCCACTGACATTAAGATATTTGAACATTTGGATTATTGGATATTAGGAGATCTGCAGGCTTTTCAGCCCCTGAAAGGGCTCTCTCTCCCTCTGTTGTTTTGAGGGCTGTTCAGCAGCCACTGGATTAGGAAGGACTACCTGAAAACCTTGAAGAACAGCCTAGCACCATGAGCATGTTCAGAGCTCTTTCCTTGAAGCCCAGACCCTCCTCATAAAGGAGGGAGTGTTTTGAGGAGCTGTTTGTTTGTTTTGTTTTGTGGTATTGCTGAGAGAAAAAGAGGGCAAGCAACAGTGGAGACCGCATGTATAATAAATAAATAAATACCTATCTATTCTTGCCTGATTGTTTTGCATTTATTTTTGTGAAATGGATTGGGAGGAGAAATGGTGGATGGCTTGTGTAGCTGCAAACTCTGTATTAACCATTTCCCTGCATTCACTCATTAAAAGCTGCAGCAGCTGCTGGGTGGGGCAGGGCAGCTTGTCTGAGCCACGTGCAGTTCCAGAGCCTTTCCAGAAAAGGTGTGTAGATCAGCTTCCAATAAGTGCCCCCAGAATATCTTGATTGCAGAATGGAAGAAAATGTGGGTGCTATGAACTGTTTCTCGCTTGCTTGTGAGCTTATCAGTTAATTTCTAAAACGAAAAGTTTGGGCTCTGTGCCTGTCCGGATGTCACACTGACTGACTGCACATCCTTCCCCAAACCTGAAAGGTATTTCTCCCTAATCTCAGACATAAGAGGCTGATAGTGATTGTTCTGATGCGATGTGCTCTGCACATGAGACATTATTACTTCACATTTTCAGGACTCAGCTATACTGATCAAATGAATCAATAATTTTTGTCTATTGGTTGAAATACCTCATTCTTTTCATTTAGAGAAAAAAAGTGTTTTGAATAATGAAAAGCTAAATTTTGGCAGGGGGGGGGGGACTGCATGCAACTGAAAGCAAGTGTTTCCCACATTTTAGAAGTTTTGGTTTCATGGCAATAGATGTACTCAATACATAAATAAAAAAACATCTAATTTCTAAATAAAAGGTACAGAGTCATTCTTGTCTGAGAATCATAGTTGGGCCCTCTTACATGAAGCCTCTTCCCCTGTCCATAGATGTGCAGAGAATAATTTTTGGCTCTCTGCACAACTGTAATGACATGCTTTCCTTAAATACAGTATTTTTCGCTCTATAAGACGCACCGGACCACAAGACGCACCTAGTTTTTGGAGGAGGAAAACAAGAAAAAGAATATCCTGAATCTCAGAAACCAGAACAGCGAGAGGGATCGCTGGGCAGTGAAAGCAGCAATCCCTCTTGCTGTTCTGGCTTCTGGTATAGCTGCGCAGCCTGCATTCGCTCCATAAGACGCACATACATTTCCCCTTACTTTTTAGGAGGGAAAAAGTGAGTCTTATAGAGCAAAAAATACAGTAAGTGCTATGCAAGTCCTATTGTGATGAAAAACAGCAAGGTTAAGAGTTGTAGCCCTACCAAGTCAAAATGTTACCAGGCTCCACTGATTGTAAATTTTCTTAATTTGATTTTAATTCTAAAGCTATGGTTCTAATTTAAATATGTATAGATCAGGGGTAGGCAACCTTAGGTCCGGGAGCTGGATGTGGCCCAATCGCCTTCTCAATCCAGGTCGCGGATGGTCCGGGAATCAGTGTGTTTTTACATGAGTAGAATGTGTCCTTTTATTTAAAATGCATCTTTGGGTTATTTGCGGGGCCTGCCTGGTGTTTTTACATGAGTAGAATGTGTGCTTTTATTTGAAATGCATCTCTGGGTTATTTGTGTGGCATAGGAACATGGTCAGAGGGACGATGGACCAGCCCATGGCTGAAAAAGGTTGCTGACCCCTGGTATAGATAGTGGGGGCGTGGGGGCACAGTATGTGGTTTGCACCAGGTGCAGTTATGGTTAGTTACAGCATTGTCTATAGGAGCAGCAGAATGTTCAGTCCTTGTGGTACCCTGCCCATCTGACAGTGTACATTGGTGCATAAAGTCAAAAGACAGGTGAAGGGAATGTGAAAATGCATCCCATTTCTTGATTTCCAGTGTAAACTTTTTTTTCTCCTTTTCAATTGAACAGGCCCTCTGTATTCCAGCAGCCAGTGATCTTTCTGGGAGCAGATGTCACACATCCGCCTGCGGGGGATGGGAAGAAGCCTTCCATTGCTGCTGTCGTAGGCAGCATGGACGGCCACCCTAGCCGCTACTGTGCTACTGTGCGAGTACAGACTTCCCGCCAGGAAACGTCCCAAGAGCTGCTGTACAGCCAGGAAGTGATTCAGGACCTGACCAACATGGTGCGAGAACTGCTGATCCAGTTCTATAAGTCCACCCGCTTCAAGCCCACGCGGATCATCTACTATAGGGGAGGTGTGTCAGAAGGGCAGATGAAACAGGTATTTGTCTCAAGATCCTTATATGTTGCATGGAGGTTTAGCTTTCCAAACTTGGGAAGGTCCAGGAGACACCACTTCTTTTCTGGACAGAGAGGTTTGTGCCATGAGGTTGCATGAAGCGGAAGCCTGTCCTAAAAAGCATTTAGTTCATAAGCTTTATTATCCAGTTTTGAGATCCAGTATTAGTATCACATGCAGGCTGTGCCACTGCAGTTACTTTTGAGATCCGATACATCCACAGACCAATAGCCTGTTGGTTCATGTTGCATACCCACTCCTTGCAGAAATGCTACTCTGTATAGGTATAGGTAAACATGGCAGTGGTTAAAAAGGGTGGTATATAAGTTGAATAAATAATAACAGTAGTACTGTAGGCGGTTATTGTTTTTGTTTGGTATTACAGTATATATTTTTGTGTTTTTATACTGTAAACTGCCCTGTGATGTTTGGTTGAAGACCAGTTTAGAAGTTTAATTAAAAATAAAGGAATAATAAGAGAAAACCAATCTGTGACTCAGTACACCCTTTTATGCAGAAAGTCTCATGTTCAGTCCCTGGTGTCTCCAGTTAGAGCTGGGAATGAGAATGTCCCCTATCATATACCCCAGCGAGCCTCTGCCAGTTTGTGAAGACAGTACTGAGCTAGATGGACTCTGTATAAGGCAGTTTACTATAAAAAATGACGACTTCTTGGTGACTGCTTTGCATTTTTATCGAGTAGTAACTATCGCAAGTAACTATGCCATGTCTCCCACCCCCAAAGAGTGGTTGTATTGTAAAATCCACACACAGTGACTGAGCCATATTCTAACATGTTTTTGTTTAAATTTCTAGCCTGGCTCTCCAGCAAATTGTGTTTTTTGTGTGATGTGTGTAGTTGTCATTTACATTCTAGAACCATTTAAATAGTCCCTTATACATTTGCTAATGATGAGGAAGATGGTGTTTAATCTTCAGAAAGAGAAACTGCCTTTTCCTTTGGGTGTGGGAACTTGGTACTATCTGAAATGACTGAACCCTGTCCTAATGTGTTAGTTAAGCTTCCTCCTTACTCATTGTTGGCTGAAAGAGTAGGCTGGCTGGCAGCCTCCAAATCTGAGCCTCTTATATTTTACTAAATGTATTTCTTCATCCTCAACTTGAATTGGCATTTAAGTTGAAATCTTACAGTGCCAGTGGAACCTGGCCCTTTATTCAGGTAGGTAGCCGTGTTGGTCTGACACAGTCGAAATAAATAAAAAAATTGTCCAGTAGCTCCTTAAGAGACCAACTAAGTTTGTTCTGGGTATAAGCTTCTGTGTGCATGCACACTGTGTATCTGAAGAAATGTGCATGCACACGAAAGCTTATACCCAGAACAAACTTAGTTGGACTCTAATGTGCTACTGGACAATTTTTTTATTTATTTTATTTATTTTGACTGGCCCCTTATGTAAGGAGTTGTATGTATTGGATAAATCCAATAAAAATAATGACCTTGTGCAATCCAGATAAGTAGCTGATGTCAAGCACTTAAATTTTCTAGGTGGCCTGGCCAGAACTCATTGCAATCCGGAAGGCCTGCATCAGTTTGGAGGAAGACTACAGACCAGGAATCACCTACATAGTTGTTCAGAAAAGGCATCACACAAGGCTGTTCTGTGCTGACAAATCTGAAAGGGTAGGCGATTCTTCCTTTGGAATGATGAGGCATCTCATTAGACCACATCTTGTATGGGGCTGCCAAATAACTCTTGGTGGAAAGAGGCGATGTATTAGCACATTTCATAATGTTATTCATTGCCTGTTTGCAAAGTGAAGTTGGAAAAAAACCATAGAGCAGGGGTATAAATTAAATTAATAATAATAAAATAAATAATGTCATGCAGCCAGACAAAGGATGACTTGAGAAGAGTGCATAATTTCTTAAGGTATAATTTGTAACTAAATGCTCAGATGCGCAGGATACCAAAGTAAGCACCGGGACTCAGGTTCAGAATAACACTGAAAGTGCTTCTTTTGGCCATTCTGCAAGTCTGCTGTCAGTAGCATAGCAACTCTTAAGCTGTAGGACAATGTGATATAGCTGTAAGACAGGTAGCAGTTCTTCCTGAACTTCAAAGCTTAAAACTTTGAAAATGGTGTAAAGAATAAATTATAAACTGAGAGTATCCAAAAGCCAAATAGAGTAGATACAGCATATTTCATCTATAGCTTGCCTTTTCCTCAAGGTGTTCAAGACAGCGTAACTGACTTCGACATTTTTATCACAACAAAAGTAGCTGCAATAGGGCAGTTGTATACTTCAGGTTTTATTGTTACTACAAAACTATGCTTAATGTTGCTTTAAGTCCAGTTGGACATAACTGATACATTATACAAAGCTGAAGAAAAAGGTGGAAGGCAAATTTTAAAGTGTGTGACACTGTTAAGTGGCCAAGAAGGTAAACAACTGGTTGGTTGAATGGCATTGAATTGTGCCACAAATGCAGATACTAAGGCACTCATTGATGTATCTAATAGGTGGGGAAAAGTGGCAATGTTCCAGCAGGCACAACTGTGGACAGCACAATCACACATCCCTCTGAATTCGACTTCTACCTCTGTAGCCATGCAGGAATTCAGGTAATCTGCAGCTTTGGTTATGATATCTTAATATTTTAACGTTTCATTCACTTTTACATGCATTGGGAGTGCCTACAGCAGCTTCATTTAAGCCATAATGTGTGCTAGAGGGGGAGAATGCATGAATATACTGTTAATTCAATGGGCCCACAGCATTTGTGCCTCTTAGTCAGTGGAACAGTCCCTTCTACCTATGTCGTTAGTGACATTCAACCTTGCTAAAACCTGTGTATCTCAGAGAAATGGGGAGGCATCTGGAAAAGAAGAGGGATAAACGGGGTTCTTATTCCTGAGATGTAATTTACCCTTGGAGAAAGAGAGAAGGGACTTTCTGACAGGGGCCCAATCATTCAACTTTCATTACACGTCTTCTAAAATAAAAATAGTGGATTTCCTGGCCTTCTCTTCCTGCAGGGAACTAGCCGTCCTTCTCACTACCAAGTCTTGTGGGATGACAACTGTTTCACTGCTGATGAATTGCAGTTACTGACATACCAGCTGTGTCACACTTACGTCAGGTGTACACGGTCTGTCTCGATCCCTGCTCCTGCATACTATGCCAGGCTGGTAGCATTTAGGGCAAGATACCATCTTGTGGACAAAGATCATGACAGGTGAGTAGTCGAGGGGCATGCATGCTTCTGTTCCATGGACCACTAGGCCAGGAAGGGATGGTGAACTTCATTCCCTTACTTAAAGGCAATCAGTGGCTGGAAATCCCTTACTCTGCGGTAGACTGTGGGCTTGTATTCTGTGTGAGTGTCAAAGAATGCATACCCCATTTAGCGCTGTGTTGAATTCCACCGTAAAGTTTTGCTGTTGGTATATAAAGCCCTGAACAACCTGGGACCGGGTTACTTGAGAACCTGCCTTCAACCTTACAGTCCTGCTCAGTTGCTCAGGTAATCTGATGAGGCTCTCTTAATCGTGCTAGATGCCCCTGAAATTCATCCTGCTTGTGGGTTTCCCACGGGGATCTGGTTAACCACTGTGAGAACAGGATGCTGGACTAGATGGACCTTTGGTCTCTGAGCTCAACAACAAGACGCTTCTCGCATTCATCTTGCAGCCACTGAGAGTAGGGCCTCTAGTGCAGCAGCATTTACTAGGTTCCTGTTCTTTGCAACAAATTGTGCACCAACGGCATTCTGGTTTTGGTGGCCTTTTCTTGTATTCCGAGCCTTCATAGAGCAACTGTTTGCAAGCATTTATTGTCTTCTACTTGTCACTGTATGGGACGCGGGTGGTGCTGTGGGGTAAACCACAGAGCCTAGGACTTGCCGATCAAAAGGTTGGTGGTTCAGATCCCTGCGACGGGGTGAGCTGCCGTTGCTCGGTCCCAGCTCCTGCCCACCTAGCAGTTCAAAAGCACGTCAAAGTGCAAGTAGATAAATAGGTACCGCTCTGGCGGGAAGGTAAACGGCATTTCCGTTTGCTGCTCTGGTTCACCAGAAGCGGCTTAGTCATGCTGGCCACATGACCCGGAAGCTGTCTGCGGACAAACGCCGGCTCCCTCGGCCAATAAAGCGAGATGAGCATCGCAACCCCAGACTTGGTCACGACTGGACCTAATGGTCAGGGGTCCCTTTACCTTTACTTGTCACTGTGAAGTTTGAACTGTATTTTATGTTTGTTTGTTTTTTGGTGTTGCTGGCGCTTTTTGCCTTTTATCCTCCTGTGTACTGCTTTTCAGTTTGGGGGATGTTGTGATTTATAAGTATATTTTTTTAAAAATAAAGAAAATGTTGACTAATTGAGACAATGTTGCCTTACTAAATCTCTTTTCTGTTTCCCTCCCCCCGCAGTGCTGAAGGCAGCCACGTTTCAGGACAGAGCAATGGCCGTGATCCTCAGGCGCTAGCCAAGGCAGTGCAGATCCATCATGACACCCAGCACACAATGTATTTTGCCTGATAAGAATCTGAGAGTCTGAGGCAGAAGCAGTAGCCCAGTTGGGCGGGCCACCAACCACTGGTGGTTAGGGCTCATTTTTATTTCAGGCTGTCCACCACCAGCAGCTTGGGACAGTTGCACTGAATTGACGCAGCAACATCCGATGCAGGCGCAATTGAGCCATTTTTATTTTGTGATTTTCAGTAAATAGGAATTTCATAGACAGTCTTTGCATTGGACTGAATTTTTACCTCAAAGCGCAAAAGGCTGATCCTCGTAAAAAGAAATTTTTAAAGGACTTGGCACGAAAGGTTTTTATTGAAATATTTTGCTAATCAATTTTAAGTTACCTCCTTGTCCCCCCCATTAAGCTTATCAAGAAGCTGAATTCCTCCTGGGCTTCTTCATACTGCTTAGTGAGTCTCCAGATATGGCAAAACATCTTATTCCACTGTTCTTCTGTGTGGGGCCATATAGACTTTATAAATGGAACTTTTACTGTAAACACCTTTCAACAACTATTACTTTTCTGAGGTATTGCTGTTTGTTTTTTTTTTGTTTTTTTTCGCTTTGTTGTTAAGTTTTACTAGTCTTTTTGTAAATCTCTCTGCAGTCGTGGGCTGCAGAACAATTGCACTATAACTGCGAATTCAACTTGGTGGTTCTTGTTCTGTGAATGTGTAACATAAGCGGATAGCAATGCCCTCTGGCAGGTCTAGTAAAATCATAATGGTTACACACAACTGCCACTGTCTGGTTCAGAATGCTGAACTGCTTCCCCCTCTAAAAAGTATGTGACTAAGTTCTAAAAGATTAGTTTTAGGTATTTTTCAGACATTACGAAAGTGCCCATTTTATGCTGCTGTGTTTGATGAATTGAGGTCATTTTTAATACTCTTTTTCATAGAAGGTTTTAACTTTGGCAATAATTTTTTTTTAATACCCTGGCAGTAACTTTTCTAGCTGAATACTTTACATGAGTTACAGCCAACATTCTTGTGTAGATTGACTTGACTTTGCTGAAGAGGAAATTTGTTCTTAAATGGATCAGAAAAGGCTCCCTTCATGCTTTTTACAAATGATTATTTTTAACTGTTTTATATTCACCATTGGTCTGTCTAGCCCCTTTTTATAAGCTTGGAAAGTGGGTGTTCCATATATAGGAAAGGCTTTGCCAATATGTACAGTTGTGTATAGTGTGACAGTAGCAATCGAAGACTTTTACCAGCATTTTAAAACTTTTGTTTCTCTGAGAGCTTAGGTTGCTCGCATGTACAGCAACATTCGCTAGCATGTGTGAAGTGTACATTTCAATGTTGATCTTGACCCATTTCTATAAATTAGAACTCTTATTTGCTTGGTTCTCTTCCACTAAAATGTGTAATGCAAAAAGCGGGGGTGGGGTGGGGCACCTGCAGACCATAGTAGTGCTGCCTTGAGACTAGCTTGTGAGTGTTAGCGCAATATGCTTTAAATTCCTAGTTTTTAACTGAGATGATGCCACTGTGAAAGATTGGGATTTTGCCAATAATTGCACTCTAGTCTCTGATGTGAGCAGGTGGTGTTGCAGAGTCATGTGACCTTGTGAACGTTTGGATCCAGACCTCAAGGTCAGCAATATGCTATGTGGTTTAGATTTTTCCTTCAGTCTTTTGAAATAGAGCTCGTAGATACTTGGAAAGTTTACATTTCTAAATACTGTCAGTCAGCTGTATCAAAATACACTTGACATTAGTCTTCTGAAAGCAGTTTTTGTAAGCTCCTCTTAGAAATCTCTCTCTTTCTCCTTCCCCCTCCCCCTTGTGGGTTCTAGCTTATAAAATTTTATTCCCCCCCCCCCCCAAACAGGAGCAAAGCAAACTCTGCTCTGATGCATAGTGTGGCCAGGCTTAGATACTAGATTAATTTAAACGTATTTAAGTCTTTCGTTTTCTTTTCCCCTTAAGAATACCTCACTTGTGTAATAAATATCAGGACATGTGGGGAGGAAGAGTGCTGCTTCAGTTGGTCCGCTGCTTTTCTTTTCTTTTTTAAAAATACCTGTTCAGGGAGAAAATGCAAGAATCGAACTCCTGCTGGCCAACAAATGGAGAACTAAGGCACCTTGAAGCGAGTAAGCACCTGTGTTAGTGTGTAGCATGGTTTCGGTTTTTTTGCACTAGGTAAGGACGTGAATTCGGACAGAGGGAGAGAGTACGTCAAGAAGAAAAATGTATATTGTAACATCATCAGGCAGGTAGCTTTTCCTAGCGCCAAGCACACCTAGTGCATGTGGAGCAGAGAGATTCTCTAATTTGCCTGTCTGCAGGTAAGTCTGACTCTCTTGGACATCAGAGTCAAGCAACATGTTAAGTATACTTAAAAAGCAAAAACAAAAACCAACTCTTTTTCCTTAAAAACAACAGTTTGAGTTTCTGGATTAGGACTGGCGTGGTGGGGTTACTGTGCAGAGTGATAGAAAAAGGCACCATATTTAATAAGCACTGATTCCTAGCTGCCGATGAAGAATCAGTAACACATTTTATATATGACACCAGGTCAGGAAAAGGTAGGCATGGTTTGCCCAAACCAGCCTGGAAAGCATAATTGGGCCTGTGGGCCAAAAGTTCCCTACTTCCTCATGCCATTGTCACCAAAGGCAAATCTGGATCCCACCCTTCTGACACACCCACCCCTTCTTTGGCTGCGTTTGCTAAAGAAAGAAAGTGACCAGTTGAAAGCATGCTTTTTTATTACTAAATGGGTGCTCAACATAACTTGCAGTTTTGTCCAGAACTGCGTAGGCAGGAATCTGAACTTGCCCTGGAAAGGGCTTTTCTGACTCACTCGCTCATCATAAAATAGGCAGGACTAGACGAAATTATCTTTTTTGTCTTCTATCAAAGGAAAACAAAACCCTGTTCTAATCATTATATCTTTCTTATGTATTACAGACCGCAGCTATCTTTTGAAGTCTTCTGTATTTAAAAATTATATATATATATAAGCGGGATTCTTTTTAATGCATTAATGTCACAAAAAATTATCATCCAAAAATGTCTGAGCTTTTTTTTGCCAACTTTTGCACTTTCTTGGAATTTTTCATGAATTTTCCTTTAATTTTTGCCCCTGTTGGAATTTTTTTCTGTGCAAGAAAATGTTCAGTTAACTCTCTGTTGCTGAAGAGTGTGATGATGTCTTTTGGGGTGGGAGTGCTTAAAAGCTGAGGATTTATCCAAGGGGCTGTACGGGTGGCAACAGTAGCAAAAAAGATCTTCGGAACTAATGACTGCAAGATCCAGATGCAGCAACGCTGTTGTGTGGCAGAATCTCTTGACTCTGCTCATCTGAACTAACCTCACCCCCACCCTGAAAATGGGATGAACTGAATTGTTATGCATGTGTCAATCAATGGGAAGACGTGCATTCTGTAGCTGTAGGTTCTTATGGTGTTTGGTTTTTTTTATGCTTTATCCTTTTGTTTAAAGCCTGTTGGCTATTGTTTAGCTATATGTTGTGAAAGATTCTCAAATGTAGCAAATTTGGACTGGGGTGGGGGGAAGGGGAAATTTTTTAGGAGCAAAAGGTGTTTATAGAGCCAACCAAAACACCATGCTCTTTTTTGCTTTCCCCCTATCCTGTTCTGCTTGTTGTGAGCACTTAAATTTGAAAAGAGGCTCTGAAAATCTTTTGTTCTGTAGCGGATTTGAGGTGCAGGCTGGGGTTGCTTGCTCTTTGCTTGAGGGCTGTTTAAAGATGACACCCAAAGAGGCATAATCAAGGGATGCAAAAGAGATGTTCCATGCAGTATGTATCAGTATGATTTAGAAGTCCCCCCCTCCCCGCCCTCACCCCATTCTGCCCCACATGACCCTTATATCAAAAGCCTTTATCCACCTGTTGGGGACAAGGCCATTCTGACAGGTTAGCAAACCTCCAACCCCAACCTCCCACCCCCCACTCCCCAAAAAACTACCCTTGTGGATGTGTTGTAGATCTTTTTACCCCCTTCTTGCTCAATAGCAAGGCAGTCGCTCTGCTTTCATTTTAGGAAAGTAGAGCTTGGAGGGCATTGTATCAATACTGTTTGAACTGCAAGGTTTTTTCCCTTGTGCAATTTGAGGAAAGATCATATGTGAATATCACTTAAGAGTTTCTTTATACCTTGCTATTGACACATTTTGGTGATATTTCTGTCTAGAGCCTGAAACATGTATGTAAAACTTGTTTGCATTTGTTCATTTTTGACTTCTGATGTATTTTTTTGTTTTGTTTCTATATTGTTAGACTTGTAATGTTTTAAATTGTATTTTATTAAAATTGGACTGGATGTATGTCTATAGCAATACGAGGTACTTTTTTCTTTTAAAAAAACAAACACAACCCCTGTTGGTGGGGACGGTAGGCTAATAGCCTTCCTATTGCGATAATATGCTGGCTGTGTATAACTGCAATGTATTTTTTTTTCTCTCTTTTTTTTTAGCCTGCAGGGATTTTGTGTTCATGTGTCCAAAAAAATAAATAAAGGCATTTGGGTGCCAAATGTTCTTTTCTTTCTTGGTGTATAATATATATTGCATAACAGAGGAAATATTGTATATTAAACAGTTACATGCTTGATTTATAAACCAGATATTTTAGAACATAACATAATTTGTAATATCTAAGCATAGAGCCATATGGTCAGTAAGAGCAGAGTCATAAGTAATTGGAAGAGTTGCTATAAGGTTCAGTTAAATGTCAAGTGATTCATTTTCTAGCCAAAACTACTCATTGTATATACACAAAAGGTCTGAATTGGCAATTACTAACCAGGAAATAGATCATTTGAGATGTAGTGGTTAACTCAGTTAAAATGGTAACTGCATGGCAGCAGGCAAGGTAAATTCCATGTCCCAAGTTTATTAGGAAACTTTCAAACCATGAATGTTTGAACCATGGCTGTGTAACAGTTTGGGTGACTTGTGTCAAAAACTATAGAGCTGAACTAGGTACAGAAAAGCAACCCAAATGGCTAAGCGTTGGCATAGCTTCCCAACAAAAATTATCATGTGGAGTTTTCGTAGTTTAGAAAAAACAAATCAAAAGTGCACTAGGAGCAAGAGCATTTATAAGATCACTCATTGGAGGTGGGAAGAAGTTGTCTCCTACACAATACTAGAATTTACGGTTAGTGAGAAATAAGTTTGTTATAGCTTTTACAACAGACAAAGGAAGTAACTGACAATACCCCATAGCTGACTTAAAAAAGAATTCACTGCCACAAGATATCCTGCTCACTAGAACAGATGTCAAAGGGATGAGGCAAATTCATGGAAAAGGATAGATCTCTCAGTGGCTCCTAACCCGGAGGCAAGATGCCAGTGACTAAAATTGCCTCTTGGTTTCCTACAAGGATCTGGCTGTTCCCTGTGGTGGCAAACAGGATGCTAAGACTAGATGAATCTTTATTTGTAGGGATATTCAGCATTAGACATGCATTCTGCAGGAGCTGTGAGAAAAGAACAGAAGCCATTTAGCGCACAGCTATTTGACAAAGGGACAAGGACGGTAGAGTAACTGGATCTCAGAGGCATAGCTAGGGGAGTCGGGGGGGGGGCACTGGGCACCACACCGCAGGGGGCGGCACTTACCCAAGCCACGTATCTCCTGGGAGTGAGACTGTGGCCCGGGCAACTGCAGACCACCACTCTACAGCTGAAGGAGGTGGTAGGCAGACACAGCTGGACCACGTTCTTTGCAAGTGGTACTCTGCCAGGCTGCATCCCAAGTGTTTGATTGGGGACCTAGGGATGAAGTTTCTCCTCTACCCTTCCTCTAGTGGTTTTATCACAAGTCTAGTGAATGGCTACACCAGGGGCAGGGGATCTGTGCCCTCCCCCCAGGTTTTGTTGTACTCCAGCCCCCCCCCCCCATCTGCCCCAGCTAGCATGGCCAATGGTCAAGGATTATGGGACTTTGAGTCCAGCAACCTCTGGAGGGCCACAGGTTCACCACCGCTGGCCTGCTTCAACGTAAAACTTCGCAATGTACAGACCAAATGCTGCAATGTTAGCTAGGGGTGGATCTACACTTAGGAAAAAATGCTATAAATAAGTCAGAAATTGTTATAAGAAGAAAAAAAAACTATGTAAAAATCACATAAACATTTATTTTGCTCTCTGGTGCCATCTGGTTTTGTATGTTTATAACACATTCAAAATGTTTTTTGACTAATGTAGCTGAGTTCTAGGTCTCTTGTGTACTCTAGTTTTGATGTAGGTCAAGTTAAAACAACTAGTGGTGTTGGATGGCCCACCTGGAACAAGAGATATACCCAGTTGGTTCAGTGGGGCTGGAATGAGTATTGTGGCATGCACATGTATTACAAAGGGCTATACGGTATTCAATGTTCTCTGTCACTAGTGCAAGGACTCCTGCGCCAGCAGGTGGGTGAGTTTTACTGTTGCACAAAGAGGAGCCCAAAGAATAGTTGCATAAAGCTATCGGTAACCACCGTATGTATTCTCTTGCACAACATAACATTTCTCTAATGGAACAAGTGTACCACTTTAATTTAGTATTACAACTAAATTTAGTGTTGGTGGCTCTCCCTTGTTTGCTTGGAGTCACTGGCTTGAATCTGTCTTCAGGTTTGCATCCTCCATTCAGGTAACCACTGTTCTCAACAGAACAGTTGAGAATATACTTAATCTGCACATTTGCTTTGCTTGTTGTTTTCTCAGTGCTGGAGACTTCATTTTCTCTTTTTAATAGTTGGGGAGCGAGGCTGCTGGAAACTTCCAAGAAAATGTTAATGAGGAAAGCAGCACAAATTTACTTATGGCATGCTTTCCCCATGGTTTACTAAACATGGGATGACAATTCCATAATCCAAGACGACTACAATCTGGAATGTAATTGAAACTGCAAAATTAAAGAGAGGAAATGAAGACTGGGATAAATGGAGAAAAACACTGCAATTATTGCAGTTAGACAGAAAGCTTGGTTGTGGAGGTAGGACAAGTGGTGTGTGCCAAAGACACAGCAGAGAATGTGAGTTTTGAGAAAGATTTGAAGTAGTGGCATAATGGGTGTTGGTTTTTTTTACAGCGATAAATGGACATTAAATATTTTATCTCCTATGTAATAATTTTTTATTTCCCATTAAAATATTGTGCTTGTGCATCATTCTCTTTTGTAGCAGTTGGGATTATTTCTCCCCACCTCCCATCCTCCACAATTCGTGCAAGCTTTGCAGTGCACCAATTACTTTCCCATCTCATTTTACTAACTGCCCCCCCCCCCGCTCCAAAATTATGCTGTATGACTCTGGGTCGCCAGACTTCTGTTTAAATTTTGTTTGAGCAGGCACATCTTCAACATTCTGCCTTTTTTGCAGTGCAGAGCATTATTCAGCTCTATGTCAATGTGATCTCGGTGCACTTTCAGACAAAATGCAAAAGTGCCAACCCATAGATGGGCAGGGTATATAAATAATAAAATAATTATTATTCTGTAGTAGGATGTCCCTATTTTCATCAGAGAAATGTTGGAGAGTATGCCATTCAGTGAGTTTCGTTGCCAGCTGGGAACTTAAACCTGAGTCTCTCCAGGCCTAATCCGATATTCTGCATTAAGGATGAGAAAATATACCACTTTCATATGTCTTGTTGGACTACAATGCCATAACCACTATCATGCTGGCTGGGGCTGATAGGAGTTGTAGTCCAACAGCTGAAGGGTCATATGCTCCCCATCCATGCCTTATGCCATATTAACTTTGTTACAAGGCTTTTTTTATGATGAGCCTGAAAGTGAGGAGTACCATTGATGAATACTCTCCCATGTCTGAGAAGCAGACAAACAACAAAAGATGAGCCAGCAACAACTCCCTGCAAGTAGAAGATTAGCATAGCACATTGGCCTACCCCTCTCCCTGCTATGCTAGTTTTCTACTTGCAGTGCATATTTTTTTAAAAAATGTATGGGAAGCATTAAAAAATACTATCCTCCATCTTGGGCCTCGGATGGTTATTCCCCCAGACTCGTTCTGGTTTCAAAATGGCCCCCATGCTGCATATGCCCTATACGGCCCCGAGCCTTACTCTGTTCTTGCGGCTCCCTTAGGTCGCCGCCAGGGGGCACCCACAGGATTCCTTCCCCCTTTTCCTTTGTTGGCAACAGGAGTCGAGGCAAAGGGGAAGAGTGAAGGGCTGCACTGTTACACTCTTAACGGCTCAGCACAGAGATTTCCGGTTTCCAATTGCAGCTAGTGGTGGGGGGGGGCAAAAACACAGGGTTAGCGCTTCTAATTAGGCTTTTCGTAAATGTTTTTTTTTTTAATCAATCACCTCCACACTAAGCGGGCAAAAACAGCTCGACACGGATGAAATTCCTTTTCCTCTCCTGCGCTCTCAGATCCCACAATAGCATTCATGGAATTGAACAGAGAGAGATGCAATGATAAGCAGGACAAATAGCCTTGGGAATTTTTAGCTTTGGGAGGGAAAAGGAGACGGAAAGATTGCACGGGAGTGCAACTCGGTAGGCTCCCTTTTGCCGCCTCCGTTTACCTGTTTCCCATGAGTCCCCAATGCAATTACCACTCATAGCCCCGCACATGGAGGATTCCTCAAAAGAGCCTGAAGTGAGGACTGCCTAGGGACAGTTATCTCGGGCGAAGAGCGGGAGGGGGGAGGCGAAGAGCTGAAGACCTCCTGTGACGCGTCGCCGGCGCTGCTGGTTGGCCGGGCGGTTGCGCATGCGCGCTCTGCGAATCCCAGGCGCCTGCCTCGTACAGAGCAGAGGCTGCGGCTGCAGCAGCGCGAGCGGCGCCCTGGTCCCGGCGCGCGCTCGCGGGCATCACTCAGCGCCCCCCCCCCCTCACCGCGTCCGCCGCCTCGACTTTCTCTCTTCCCCCCGCTAGGCTCGGGGCGACGCCCGCGTGGATGGGATGGAAGCAGGACCCTCGGGAGCAGGTATGGAGGACGCTGTGGGGGGGGGGGGAGACGGCTTAGAAGGAATGCAGGGGGGAATCTTGGAAGGAGGAAGATGCAATAGGTCCAGGGGCTTAGGGGAGCAAGTGCAATTGAGAGGAGGGGGGCTGAGAGCCAAGGGTGGTGTGCAAAGGGACATGGGGGCAGCGCGAGTCTGCTGCATGTTTGGGTTCAGCTTTTTGGTGGGCCGCAGTATGTTTGGGGGCTTATGGGGAGAAGTGCAATTGGGGGGAGGGGGCTGAGAACGGTGGGAGGCCTGCTGAGGAACAGCCGGGAGAGGTATTTTTTGGGAGGGCGGGCTGTGTTGGGGACTGCAAGGGGCTTGAGGGGTTTAGGGGAGCTGCTGAGGGAAGGGGGAGCTCAGGAGCAAGAGGCCTGCTGAGGCAGAGGAGTGGTCAGTGGGGGGATTACAAAAGGAGGGTCTGCAGCTGCTGTGTGTGTGCCGGAGGGGGGTGGCCCATACGGGTGCAAGTGTGAGATCAAAGAGGTCTGCCAAGGAGCGGAGTGGCAAATCGTGTGTGTGTGTGTGTGTGTGTGTGTGTGTGCTTGCAGTGCGCGTACGTGGGGGATGCAGGAAGGATGAGGACACGGAGGGGGCTGTGCGGATGAGGGGCGGGAGGAGACATGGATCGGTGGGGGAGGGGAGAGAATGAGAAGCCTTGGGACTTTGAGAAAGGAGTCCCGGCGTGGCGTCCAGGGCACCTGGAGCCACATGTGGAAAGGGAGTTGTCTGATGGGTTCCGGTTGGGGCTGCAAGAGTAGTTGGCAAAGAGAAGGGGATGCTGAGGGGTGGGTGGGAGGAAGTGGGCATTCCCAGGCAAGTTGGAGGGGTTGGGGACTAAAGAAGCACTTGCGTTGGGGGTGTTCTTGCCTAGGGAAAGGGGGAAGCAGGAGCAAATTGAGAGTGACAAAATGCAGTAAGGAGAGGATTGAGAAGAAACACACACACACACACACACACACACACCATCACTGGGAGGAAAGTTGGGGACGTCCCCCAGTATCCTAAGTATCCTAAGGATGACTTTAAAACTGCCCATCCCCCTCTCCAACAGATTGATGTGCAGGGATTAACTTTGTGCATGGTTACATCCACATCATACATTTAAAGTTCATGGCTCCTGCCACCAAAAAAAAAATGTGTCCAATTAGCTGTATTTTGTTACAGGTGCTGGGAATTGTAGCTCTGTGAGTGGTAAACTACAGTTTCCAGGACTGTGTGCTTTAATTGTATGATGTGGATGTGACCTGTTGTTTCAAATTGATTTTTTTAAAAATGTAAACCACTTTGAGGTAACTTGTGACAAAAAGCAGCACTACTACTAATATTATTATGTGCAACAAGGTGAGAGAGGCCTGTTGCGTACTTAAATGGAGGCAGAGGAGAAATCTGCAGCATTAGTACATCCATGCCCAAGTTGAGTTGGGGGAGATGTTGGCCTAGCAAGTATGAAATGCCTTATGGCTCTTGAAAGGAGAATGTTGCAAAGGAGGGAAGATATGGAGAGTAAGAGTTTGCTGGGCACTGTGAGGTCCAATAGCTTTTGAAAGAGGGCAGAATGTGGTGCTGCAGATCCTCAGAGAGGGAAGCTCACTTCAGCAAAAATCACCCTGAATAGGAGAGCTCTAAGAGGGGCTTTCTCTGCTTTGGGTCTCCTGTGTTTAAAGGAGTTAGGCTGATTCAGGAGCAAAAACTGACTTTAGGTGTGCGAGCAAAGCCTTGCTTGTTACCTAGACAGGGGTGTGAAGGTGGGTGAGAGAGAGAAACAAATGCCCTGTCCAGGAAGAGGAGATAAAATGCTGAATCTTGGCGCAAACATTTTTGTAAGAATACTCGTTGCTGCTTAATTGAGATTTGGGAAATGATTTTGGAGCTGAGTAGTGGAGGAGACATAGAGGCATTCATTCTGCCCCCTTCACTGTATCAGGGAAGCTGGGGGTTGAGATTTGAGTGGCTGAGCATGCCTGAAAGCTGGATGGTGAGGGGACAGAAGCAGAAAGATAAGGATCCCTTGTTAGGACAAGGGAAGCTGGCGGCAGCTGGGTCCTTAGTGAGCCCCCACCCCACCCCCGCTTTCCCCCCAGGCATAGCTAAGAGGTTTATGGGGAAGATATATGCCCACTGCCTTTGAGTAGCTGGAGGAGGAAAGACTCTTTTGCAGCCTTTGTCAAGTGGGTGCCCTCCAGGTGTTTTGGACGGCTAATCCCATCAGCACAACTGGAGGGCAACTCCAGCCTGGCGGAGAAGCTGTTGTCCTGTTTTTGTGTACCGAAGGAGTGATTAGAAGGCTATTGAAACCCATCATTTATGTGTGTGTGTGCTTTTTCTTTTGTTGGCTTTTACAAAAGTAGAACATCTTCCTTTCAGACCTACTTTAAATTGACACACAAAGCCCTTCTAGGTTGATGGGAAAGAGAATTAATGCTTGAGTTTCCTGACATCTTTTCGGATATGGTTTTTTTTTTAAAAAAATAAAACTTTCCCATAGTGCCTTGTAGAGGCAAAACCTAACTTCCAGGGAGGTGGGTGATTGTTTACTACACTTGCAAAGTGCTTTGTGATCTCTTGCTTCATTGTCTCCTCAATAGCCCTGTTAGGGGTCACTGCTATTAAAAAAGTGTTGCGGGTGGTGATCTGTCAGGCTGATGAGACTGGTGTGCCCATTGCTACTTAGTGGCTGGTTCCGTGTGACTCTGAGCCAGAAACATAGGAAGATGCCTTACACTGGTTCCACTGGCTCAGCATTGTCTACAGTTTACACTGTCTGGCAGTAGCTCTCCCAAGGTCTCCGAGAGGAGGCATTCCCAGCGCTACCTGGAGATGCTGGGGGGATTAACCTTGGCCCTTCCTCGTTCAGTGCAGGTTCTCTGCCGCCGAGTTATCTAGCTTATTGTGGTTTACAGGGCATGAGCTTTGTGCCCATGCACATGGCCTGATTGCTTCTGCTTGCTCTTCCCCCTAGCAGGAGCAGGAGAAACAAATCAGCCTGCCTTGGCTTTGCAGACTGACCAAGCCCAGGGTTTGTGGTTTTGGTTTTCTCTAACAAGCCACAGCAAACCAACAGCAAATCATGGGTTTGGACTGGCCAGCAATTGTGGTTTGTTAGGGAGCAATAGATCGCAGCCCCTTGTTTAGCCATAACACAAAGTCTTAAGTTTCTGTTTCATTTATTCTCCTTCCTCTAGGGCAGGGCTGATGTAGGGACAGCTGGGCAGCGCTGTACCAGCACCCTGCCCAGGTTCAGTAAACCAGAAGGCCTGGATTATGACATGTGAACGTGACCACTATTTAAAAGGGATGAGTTTTCATATGGCTTTCCCAGGTTTTAAGTCCTCCAACTGCTTCCCAGTTAGGTTGGTGAGAGAGGAGCGGGGTTTGCTGGCATATCGAGTTGGTTGTCTGCTTGCCAGGCTGCAGGTGTGTACTCATGTCCCAGGAAGGGCCGTAGCTCAGTGGCAGAACATCTGCTTTGCGTGCAAAAGGTCGCTGGTTCAATCCTCACCCTCTCCAGGTAGGGCTTGGAGAGACGACTCCTGCCTAACATCCTGGAGGGGTCTGACTGTAGAAGGCAGCTTTCTGTGTTCCTGATGTTCTTTAAAATAAAGTCAGAGCCCAAGAGTGAAGGCTGGCTTGCTTCCAGTTCTGGTTTTAACTTGTGGAAATGCACCCGTAAAGTTTTTGTGCAATGAAGGTTGCGATCCTAACCCCACTTTACCTGGGAGGAAGACCCACTGAGTTCTGGGTGGGTATGATTAGGCTTGCACAGGGCAGCTGCCTCATTAGAAGGACTTACACCATTTTTGTTTCAGAAACTAGACATGTGTCCATTCATCTCTTTGGAGGCAGGGCTTGAACCTGGAGAAAGGAAATTAATTAAGATGGTGCGTTGGACCAAGTGGAAGGGTCCATTCTTAAAGAAAATTTGTTCCTGGCACCAGTATTCGAAATTTGCCAGGTGCTAGGCAAGTTTGGCACCTGGCTATCTGCCACTTGTGACCAAGTGAATATGTTTGGGTGCCTGGATGGTGCCTGGTGTCTTTGCCATCTGGAGGTGCATGTCTGGGGGACCATTGAATCGTGCCTGTTTTCACACACTAACATTACATCCTGTAGAATTCTATCTGTGATATTTTATCTGCACAATCAAAATTTGGCTTATATATCTGAATTTCTAACACACCCCATATGTGCTTAGATGGCCCTTTTCCAGCTTGAAAAGCAAAGACAACTTCTCTAAGTTGCCTCAGTTACAATTCTTATTTGCTACCAGAAGCAAAGTGGGCAACTACAAGCTGGACTTTTCCAAAAGCCAATTTTGGCATTAAGCTGTACTCAGCTGTATTCAGTGGAATATCTCTGTTGGTACAGCATGAGACTCTTAGTATCAGAGTTGTGGGTTCGAGCACCACATTGGGCAAAAGATCTCTATATTGCAGGGGTTGGCCTGGATGACCCTTGGGGTCCCTTCCAACTCTACAATTCCACGATGAACATAGAAATTTAGAGTGTTACCCAATTAGCCATACAACTTGTATTGGCTTGATCAATCTGTGTCAATGTAGGTATAGCTTATCAAGAAATAAGTCTCTACGGATCCTATCTTGTGTGAGTTGTTGTGTTTAGAAGAAGCCAAGCGAGAACAGACACTCATTAAGGGATATAACAGCAGACATTTCTGCATTTGTCTCTGTGTCCAGAGTGGCTTGAATGCTCCTGTTTGCATGCAGAGGTATGGCAGGCTGCTTCCTTTCTAGATATGGTGCCTCATGGCACACAGTTGGATGGCTGTGAACCCTAATGCCTCATCTTGACAAATTGATTGCAGATGTGAACTGAGGATGTGTTGATAACTCCACAAGGCGGATTTTAATTTGATAGATAAATAGGATTGCATCCCAACTAAGTTAGTCATGTCCTTCCTTTCAGTAGGTCTCCTCTGAGTAGGACTAACATTGGATCAGGGATGTTTGACTCAAAAGTTTCAAGTGCAAATCATTTGCCAAGCATTTTGCGTCATTTTTACCACTTCAAAATAACCAATGTGGCTCAGTCCAGCAGCAAAAGTGTAAAATTCTTAAGAGTTAATTTCTGCCGCTTTTGCTGAGTTCCTACAGAATTGCGACTTACGAAACAGCTGGGGTTCACAGCCACACCATTGGCTGCTGTGTGATATTTGTAGGGGTGGGAAATGTTTAGTTTCACAAGTTCATTAAAAAGAATGAATGGATGCCTATTTCAAGTCGGGTTGTAGACAGAGCTTGGCAATTTACGAGATTTCAGCTTTGTTTACTAAATGCCAGTAAAATAAACATGCTAGATTAGATCGCTCTCTAGGGCAGTGCTGGGAAACCTTGAGCTATGAGAACTAATTATTTTGCCTGCAGCATTGTTTTCCCTAAACCATGCCTGCCTGTCTGCCCATCACCTGGTGTCATATGATATCAGGTGTGGGTCAGGTAAGCTCAGCTGATCCAAACTGAACAGGAGATGTTCTCCCAATTCTTCTGTTCTGCGCGCAGGTAAAATTTCTTGCTTTTTGAATTCAGCACTTTTTTTTGGTCCTGCCCTGCAGTGACTGAAAAGGCACCAAACACAAAAAGCACAGAATTATTTCTGGATAGCACCCTGCCTCTGAAATAAAATCCTGTTAAGCATTCTAGGAATGGTAGCTCTGTGAACTACAGTTCCCAGGATTCTTGGGGGGGGGGCGACCATATGGTTTAAATGTATGACCTGGATGTGACCAAAGAATTGTGAATGCCCTTGGATCAGGCTCCTGTTTTTTCCCCTTTGCAGGTGTGGCTTGAAAAGTTTTGCACCCTGTAGTTGCTACTTATTGCTTTGCTGATTTTAGATGCTCTTGCCATGCCATATGGTTGATTTGAAGGAGATGGTGGTTTTCCTAGGTCCAAAATGAGGTTTTGGTTGCTTCGTTTTATGTGTTCCTTCACTGTAGACTAGAATGTAATGTTGAGGTCTCTTCTTGCTCCAACTCTGAGCAATGTACACTTTGAGTTGCTTGTTTAGTATGGCCCTGTGGGCCTTGTCATGATGCGAAATCTCTGTGATTTGTGTGATTTTTGGCATCAAATCCATAACAAGCTTACATTAACTTCATCATAGCATAGCAGAGAATCATCAGCAGGCAGTGATTGTAAACCTGTGGCTTTGCAGAACTTGGGTGAGAAAAGATTTTGCCTTTTATTCATCTGCATAGATTTCTAAGTTCTTTGTTTAAATGCCATCTTCATGCTGGCTCTGATAGCTTGAGTTGTCTTCTAGGAATTTTGCTTGGGGCACATATTCAATTACAGCAAATAACCTGTTGAGTTTTGAATTTGTTGCATGCCTAACTGTGTTTTTTCCTACTTAAAAATATCCTCAGTTATCTGGAATAGCTTCATCTTGCGCCTATCTAAACAAATGAAATTTGCTGTTAATGCAGATTACTGTAATTTAATACAGATTAAATCTAGGTGATAATTCTCCTTAAAAATAAATGCCCACAGATGAGAAAGAAAGAAAAATGGTTCTGATTCTCCCAGGTTTACAAAAAGCCTGTTACAGCTTCAAGGAATGTGTAATTTAAAGGTGGGGAACTTTTGGTTCTCCAGCTGCTGTTTGACTCCCAACTCCTGTTAGCTCTGACCATTGGTCATGCGGAGGCATTTCATGAAGAAAATTAGCAGCTGCCACAAAAAATGGCGGCCCCAATGTTAGCTAATGGGGCCTCATGCAGCTGGAGCACGATTTCTGTTCTCATCCTGAAGCAAAGTTCTTAACCCGAGGTACTATTTCTGCGTTAGCGGAGTCTGTAACCTGAAGCGTATGTAATCTGAGGTACCACTGTGTATGCGTTGTATATGTGCTATAACAATGTGCCACCAGATGGTGCTGTGGAGTCCCAGTTTTTCCCTACTGGATTTCTCTGTTTAAATTTACAATGCGTTTTAAGGCTTCTTTGATGTGTCTAGATCCAGCCTGTGTAGGTGCCAGAGAGGAACCCAATCCAATCTAATCCATAGTTCTATGCAGGATAAGTTTAATTTTAGAAATTAGATTCCATCTTCTAAAAATCAGATGCTGGAACGTATTAGGACTTGAGAATACCTTTCCCCAGCCCCCTTGGCATCCCCTACCCCTGGTGCTGGGGACCCTCCTGTGAATGGGAAACTTTGCTGTCTATCCTTTTGTGTGTGTTTGGTTTGGCAGATTGAGAGCTGGTTCCTAGAGGAGTGATTAATGACATGTGTTGCCCGCAGTCACAACTTTGCTGCCGTTTGGAAAGTGATGGGTCTGTGTGTGTGGTTCGCCCTCCCCCTCTTTCCCCTTTGGGATCTCACTTCTCTCCCTGCCCCCAGTTAATTTATTGAAACAGCAGGAGAGTATGTGGGAGAGAAAGGGTTGGGTGGAGGTGGCAGTTTATCCTTCCAAAAGCCTCCGTGAAAGCAAAACTACTCCATGTGTCCTGTGTTGTCTAGGATCCTTGGTGCATCCCCCTCCCCCCCTTGTGTTGGGGGGGTGAAAGGATCTAAATAGACATGTTAATTTCATGCCCTCCTAACAGGGCAGCCCCCATCAAGCAGCTGTTGATCTAGAGCTGGCTGACAGCTGTTAAGACAAATCCTTTGTTTAGGATGGGGATTATCTCAAAACAGAGGTTCGGAGGCCTTGAATTTTCTTTGCACACCCAAATAAAGATGCTTGGAGGGAAGGATGGGTTTCAGGGGGAAACCAGACATGGACGTTCTCTTTGGAATATGCCGCCTCTGGTGAGCAGGGAAAAAGAAGAAGTTTGCTGCCGGATCTTTCAGTGGCAAAGTCTGGTTTCATACTGCTGGATGTGTTATGCTTCAACTGAAAATAGGCTTCTTCCCCTCCTTGTGCCCCTTTGCCTAGGCTCATTCATTTGCATGACAAAGTGGAGGCTTAATGCAACTTTGCCATGGTGAGTGGAGGTATGCAGAGAGGCACCCCCTTGTTTCGAGGGAGAATGGGGCAGGTCTTGATAAAGGGGTGACTGTCTCTGTGGGTTCCCCTGTGCTGGCTTTGGTACTTGTGTTTCATACAACTGTTTCTGCAACTGTGCCATGGCGATGACCTCAAGCTCTTTATGACTGGGTTGCCCAAATGTCTCGTCTGCATCTGCAAAGACAATTTTGTTTGGATGGTATTCGTAATAGGGCCGCCGTGGTGGCGGCCCCACAGTTAAGTGGAATTAGATCTTGCTCTAAGTTGGGCAGGACCCATCCCATGTCGTCTTTACATGGGCCTTGAAGACCTACTTTTTCATGAAGGCCTTCGTGTAATATAAATGGGGGTTTCTATGCTGGGGGTCTGCTGACATTTCTTTTCGCTGCTGGTGTATTTCAGTCTATTTTGTACTGTCTTTTAGGGCTAGTGTTGTAATAAAGTGGATTTATTGAATTGTTACCTTTGTATATTTCGTTCTGTTGTGAACAGTTCTGTGGTGCCATGTGCTCAGAAATCAAATCATCTTTGTTTTTAATTGGTGCAAATGGAAGTTGTATTTGCATCTGGTAAAGTTAAGTTCATTGTGGTTGCTGATTTCCCCCTTGCCACCCTTCTATTTTATGGATCATTGGCTCACCTTTTACAGGTAAGAGCACTGAAGCCTAAAGAGAGAGGAGTGGGGCGGGGGCAAGTTCTCATTGTGATATATGCCACAGTGGAGTATGGTAGTCCTTGTTGTCTCTTAATCCCTCCCCTTCCTTCAAGGAGCACAGTGGGGTCCCTGGAATTGCTTGTCATCTTTTTATTTCTAGACAGTTATATCAAACGTTGGTCACACCCAGAATAGATGCATTGAAATGAAATAACAAGAGTGACTTTGGTCCATTAATGTCAATGGTTCTTCTCCAAGCAGAAGTTAGTTGGCCTCAGCTAGTCTTCTTGAATTTCAGCTAAAGCAGGGGTACAAACCAGATGTTGTTGGACTACAAATTCCATCATCCATGACCATCGTCTAGGTTAAGATCCTTCCTCTAGTAAAACTAAAAACCCAACAAGGTCTTAAACAGTCTTTTAAAGCATGGGTTCTACCTCTAAACATGATGGTGTTTGTTTTGTTTTTTGTTACTCTTCCCATGGTTAAGATAGTACAGCTAGCTCTCCGTTTTTATCCTCACAACAACCCTGTGAGGTGGGCTAGACTGAGAGGCTGGCCCAAGATCACCCAGGGAGCTTCATGGCCAAGATTTGAACCCTGGTTTCCCAGGTTCTAGTCTGGCACTCTAGCCACTGTGCCACCACTAAAACTCCAGTATTTTAGGGTTGTGTGTGATGTTAAGTTTTTAAAAAATATTCTCTGCCATGAAATCACAAAAGCTCAAACACATAAACAAACAACAGTTATGGCATTCCTGCAAGGTAGTGTTAAAATGAAATTTCTAACTCATTTAAATTGCTTTGCAATGAGCACAATTTGCATACCACATTTCTGCATATTGGAGATAATGAACAGGTGGCCTCTTCGCACTTATTCTGCAATATCTATTCAGAAGCTATTGCCCCTGAAAATGTGCAGTTAGGTACTGAATAATCTTGAGCTTTTGAAAATTAGGAAAACCAGTGCATCTTGGCTGTCTCATTTCAGGAACCTTGAGTATTTTTGCCATCATAGCAAACTCAGGATGCTTGGTTTCTTAGGAACTTGAAAAGACATAAAAGTCGTGTTCAAATGCTACTTTCACAGAACCTGTGATCATGCTGAGATTAGGAGCGGATCTCGGGCTTGAAGACCTTCTCACCCACTTCTCTGCCTCCGCCACCGTGCATGCTGCATCACCAGAGCTGTGATATTGCAGGAGCACTGGGCAAAGCGCAAAGACTTGTATTGTCACCAAATTCAGCTTTTTGAGAATCTCCGCTGTATTTTTAAAGCAAGCATCTAGCCCTCCTGACTGAAAGTATATAGAATGGACATGAACCTCAGAACTGCTCCCTGTCTTGGTCATAGCTCAGTGATAGAGCACCTCCTTTGCTTCCAGAAGGCTCCAAATTTAATCCTCAGTGGCATCTTTGGGAATTTCCCCTGCCTGAAACCATGGAGAGGTGCTGCCAGTCATTATAGACCAGTGATTAGCTTATATATCGGAGTTTCTAGCACTAGTTTGAGAAAGGCTGGTGTAGGCAGTACTGGGTCAGATGGATCAATGGCCTGACTCTGAACAAGGCAGCTTCCTATGTTCTGGGGTAGGGCAAGTATTGGCTGAAAAAGCTTCATGGTGCCTTGGGGAAAGTGCTTTGGAGGAGGTCTGAATCTCTGGGACAGAGGATCTCCTTGGCCTTTGGGAGGTCCCACGCTCAACCCCCAGCATCTCCAGGTAGGGCTGAGAGAAAGACCCCTATCTGAAACTCTAGACAGTCTCTTGTCTGTCATTGCGGACAGCACTGGGCCAGATGGACCAATGGTCTGGTTTGGGCTAAGGCAGCTTCCTGTGTTCTTTGGGGGTGCTGGTGTCTCTTGCCTCTTGGGCAGGCATTCTGCCATGGGTAAGTCCTAGGGTGCAGTGAAAAGAGGGGTGGGAAAGCAGCTGGGTGCCAAGGATCTCGGGCGGTGGTGTGTAGCTAATGTCTGGAGTCTCATCTTGCCAGCTGGGATGCTGAGCTTTAATTTATGCATCGTGGCCACTCTTCCCTTGTCTGCCGTCCAGCCATAATTCGCCCGCCAGCCATCCCCCTTGTTGTGTCGCTCACGGGCAACCACTTTTAATCTGTGCATTGATTCCTTGACTTCATTAATTAATCTGCAAGGCTTTCAAGAGACGGGGCTTGGCAACGGTCCGAAAGCTGGAGCAAATCTGCATTTGTGTTTTATGTGAAACTCTGTGGCATCCTGGCAACTCCACAGCAATTTCACTCCTTCTGTGTGGTTTAAGACCTTTGAAATGTCCCAAACCATCTCGCTGAGGCTGTTACTGCGGAAAAGCAACAGCTAATCCTCAACTTGATCTGTATTGCAGGTGGAGGGGTGAGGAGGGTGAGAGAGAGAGAGAGAAAGAAGGGAAGATGCATTGAATGAGCCCTGGGGGAATCTGGGAGAGTTTGGTCCCCATTGTGTGTCTCTCTAGTCCACAGCTGCGCCTTGTCCATTCATTTTTGTCCTGCAAACGTGTGCAGTGACGCGGCAGGAGCCCTGCCACAGACTGTTCTCAGACTGGGTGTGTTAAAGATTCTGGTTTTCTTTTTTAATAGTCTGTGGGCTTAGCCATGCCATCTTGCCGAGTGTGATCCAGCCACATACTTACTTTTGTTCAACTCCTCCTTTCCCCCAAGGCAGTCCTTGGACACAAAAGTATTTTGCACCAGATCCACTGGATATGGGAAGGGTATGGCAAAGGTGCATGGGGGGAGAGCCCTAAGTTCTGGGGGCAAGGAAGAACTTTGCAACTTCACACCTTCAATATATATAACCTGTTTAATCTCCTGTCCCAAATTGTCAGTTTCATCTCTCTTACTGGAAATGTCAGTGGAGATTTTTCATTTTTAAAAATGGTTTAACAATGCACTGATTGAACAAGTGCTTTCTTTTATGTGTCTAGAAGCTTGCCCAGAAGTCTGTGGTGAGGTACCTTGCCAAAAGTTTTGTGAAAGTCCATGTATACTTTGTTAACTGGATTACCCCTATCTATATGTGTGTAGGCTCTCTTCTCTTAAAGGTAAAGGGACCCCTGATTGTTAAGTCCAGTTGTGAACGACTCTGTGGTTGCAGTGCTCATCTCGCTTTACAGGCCAAGGGAGCCGGCGTTTGTCTGCAGACAGCTTCCGGGTCATGTGGCCAGCATGACTAAGCCGCTTCTGGCGAACCAGAGCAGCGCATGGAAATGCCGTTTACCCTCCCGCTGGAGCTGTACCTATTTATCTACTTGCACTTTGATGTGCTTTCGAACTGCTAGGTGGGCAGGAGCTGGGACCAAGCAACGGGAGCTCACCCCATCGCGGGGATTTGAACCGCCGATCTTCTGATCGGCAAGCCCTAGGCTCTGTGGTTTAGACCACAGCGCCACCTGCGTCCCATATGTACGTGTAGACTCTCTTCACTTAAAGTACGCTTAATAAGTTGTTGACATTACTGAGCTAGATGGCTCAGTGGTCTCTCCGTATAAGACAGTGATATCGAAACCAGATCAGCAAGGAACCCCCCCCCCCCCAGTGGCTCTCAACAGCCGTCATTTAATGAGGCACAGGAGAATGGGAAGAGGTTTTTAGCTCTTTCTTAAAAGTCATTGACAATTGTGGCAGACTGACTTCCCTTAGTAAAGTGTTTGCTGTGCTGGCTGGGGCTGATGGGAGTTTTATGTGGGAGTGTAGAACATCTGGAGGGCACCAGGTCGGAGAAGGCTGCTTGAATGCTCCCAAGGATGCTTCTTAGAACGGTCCCTTTCGAATTCCAGAGAAACATGTGAACCTGTTCCTTATATATCAGTAGTTCTAGAACTATGATATGTGGAAATGTTGTTGTGGAGCCATTGAGAAATATCTACCGGTATCTGTACTAAATACAGTGGTACCTCGGGTTAAGTACTTAATTCGTTCCAGAGGTCCATTCTTAACCTGAAACTGTTCTTAACGTGAAGCACCACTTTAGCTAATGGGGCCTCCTGCTGCCGCCGCGCCACCATAGCACGATTTCTGTTCTCATCCTGAAGCAAAGTTTTTAACTCGAGGTACTATTTCTGGGTTAGCGGAGCCTGTAACCTGAAGCGTATGTAACCCGAGGTACCACTGTATCTATCTGTACTTGGCCTTGTATGGGATTCTGCCCCCACCCCCAAAGATGGAGATCAGTTTTGCAGAACATCTTAGTTCATAAAACAGTCACATCCATCACTCTAGAGCAGTGGCTTCCAACCTTTTTTTGACCATGCCCCACCTAAGCATCTCTAAAATCCTGATGCCCCCCGCCCCCCATGACATATAATTCTTATTATTCAAAAAATGAACTCCTATTCACAAGGAGGGAGCCTAAAAGGCCATTAACTTGGTCTAACACATTCTCGAATCCCCCCCCATAAAAATCAATTTGCCCCCCTGTGGGCTCTAGAGAGTAAAGACAAAAGTTATTAAAAGTGAGTTGTGGATGTGCCTTGATTTGTAGAACTAATAAAGTTTATTAAGTTGTCAGCTTAGACTCGCCCCCCCCCAGCAGTTTTCAAGTGGTCTGCATTGAGGTTTAGAACCGCTGTTCTCAGTGAGGAATTAGACTGTGTTGAAAGGAAGCGCAGCAGCAGCAGCCTCACAGCAGAGTAATCCATAGTATACCGGTAAGCCAGAAAGCAAAGCGCAGCAGTGTGGCTTGGGATAAGAGGATTCCTCTACTTTCTCTAAGCAGTGCTTTTGGGCAATGGGGGTCAGGGGCTGTTTAAGGTGAAATGTGGTGGATAACACCCAGCAGCGGTGCTCTGGCTCCTGTAGACTAGCTACAGGGGTTTAAGCAACAGACGCATTGACCGTGGAAGTAGAATGAAGGGTAATACCTGTGACGCCTGCCCTGCATGCAAATCGGCCATTGAAAGATTGTTCAACACCTGGCGGGTGTTGTTGTTTTTTTAAAATGACTTTACATTAAATCATGTTTTCAGTGTGGAAGTATCTGTTCAACGTGGTACTTGAAAAAGCGACCTGCTAGCTTGCTCTGGGGTGTGCTATTCAAATCCTTCGCATGTTTACTCAGAAGTAAGTCCCACTGTGTTCATTGGGGCTTACTCTCCATTAAGTGTGTGCAAAATTGCAGCAGGCCAGGCAGTGGTGCAGGTCTTCTTTGGTTGACAGCCGAACCAAAGTAAAGCACATAAATAAAATTTAATGTATAACAAATAAGACTAACAATGTATTCTAACAATTCAAGGGAAGAGCAAAAAAAAAAAACCCACAATTGAGCATGGTCAGTATAAGGTAGGGACACACACACACACACACCAGGGAGGAGAAAATAAGAGGTGTGTGATTAAGGAACTGGCCATCTCAGTAATAGTTTCCTTAAAAGACAACAAACCATTCCTGATTCTTTCCAGAGCTGGTCCTTGTGATGTGTGAATGGGTGTGTTACTTGGGATCCTGTCCCAGGCAGAGAAATGGCTAACTCTACCTCCTGAAACTTTCTACTTCTGCTGGGGGTCTCTGGCAGCATTGGGTTTAAACAGTTTCTACTGCAGGGCTGAGCAAACTTTAAAAGGTAAAGGTACCCCTGCCCGTATGGGCCAGTCTTGCCAGACTCTATTGTTGTGCGCTCATCTCACTCTATAGGCCAGGAGCCAGCGCTGTCCGCAGGCACTTCCGGGTCACGTGGCCAGCGTGACAAGCTGCATCTGGCGAGCCAGCGCAGCACACGGAACGCCGTTTACCTTCCCGCTAGTAAGCGGTCCCTATTTATCTACTTGCACCTGGGGGTGCTTTCGAACTGCTAGGTTGGCAGGCGCTGGACTTATTATAAGAGCTACCAACCAGAGCCAGGTGCAAAAGAGAGTAGTGTTTGAGTTGAAGAAAACTGAGCATCTCCTGATCTTAGGATTTGTTTTCAGCTCAGGAACTGAAGCAAGTTCACAATCCCTTTGCCCAAGGGTCCAACTCCTACTTCGCTTTATTCACTTCAGTGGCCTAATTTAGTTGGGGAAACTCATTCTGCTGTTGCTGTTGTTAAAGAACTGGGGGTCAGAACCCCTGGCTGACCTACTGTCAGTCACTCAGAGATCTACTGGTAGATCGGGATCTACCACCTGCCCACCCCTGCTCTACAGAACACTGTTTTAGTCCTTTTTCCTAAGTGGTGTGGGCTGCCAATTTTTGTCTGTGGATGGTCAGGCTGGTTGATGGTGTCTACTGATTCATTTGTTTTTAAAATTATCCCAAAGGGCAATGAATCCTCATCATCTTCAGGAAAATCAAGGCAGATAATTGGCTGGTTGTCGCCTAATTTAGTTGCACTAAGTTTCCACTGAAATCAATGGGACAAGTTAGTTGGGACAAGTTAGTTACAACATAAATAAGTAATGACTAATTTGTCACACTTATTTCATTGGGACCCAAATTCTGCTAACTTAGTCTGGAGCCAACCCAATGTTTGCTTTGCACCCAGAATCTAACATAACCCCTACCAAGCCCTCCCCACTAAATGCAAGGTTTTCATTTGAAATTTTAAAATGCAATATTAAACACATACAACAACAGCTGATTGTCCACCACCCTCCTCGCTGAGGCTTGTAAATCATGTTGCAATTCTGGAGAGCTGTGTTGGGTGGGATGCAGGGCTGATAATAGCAGTTTGTGGTATGGAGGGGGCTCTTCAGAGATGGCTGCTGGCCTCTGGGTGACCTTTTAAGGGAGCAGACTCCCAAGTCTGTTCACTGGGGAAGCCGGTAGGTTAAAGGGCAGGTTGAGATTGATTGTAGGGTGGAACCTATTGCTTCCTGGAATTGCATGCGAGTGACTTGACTTAAAAAGAACAGCATGCAATTGATCCTTCCCAAATGTTCTTTCTCTGGGAAGAGTAGTTGAAGAGAGCTAATTTCCCTCTACGAGATTTCCCTTCTGTACTCTGAATCATCACCACACTTTACCCAAATCTTCACATGGCCACAGAATGGAGTGATATAAAAAAGGGCTGTGCAAACCACAGGTATAATGGCATTTATTTTTCTTACTGCTGTGTGTATGGTTTAAAATAAAAATAAAAATCCACCCTACAAATAAAAAGCAGGAGAGAGAGGTGGGTTAGACCTTTATCACCAACATACTAGATTTATTATTGCAGGAAGTTTTAAAAAGTGTTGATCATCCTGAAGTGGTACAGCTCACTTTGTGTAGCCTCATGACCTGTACCACTTAATTCTGCTGCCAAGTAGGAAACAGTGCTTAGAGTGGGATAACTCAGTGGTAAAGCACCTGTTTTGTATGCAGAAAGGTTCCTGGCTCAATTGCTGGCATATTCCATTAAAATCAATAACTAGGAACTGTGTGTGCATATATATCTGTCTTGGACCTTGTAGCATCCTCTGCCAAACTGGTACCCTTTCGGACTTCAACACCCAGCACAGCCAGTGGCCAGGAATCATGGGAGCAGTGGTCCAGAACTTCTGGGGGGCACCAGGTTGTGGAAGATGTTGCTGCTCAGAGCAGATAATGCTGTGCCAGACAAGACAAATAGTCTGGTCCGATAAAAGGCAGCTCCTAAGAATATCATAAGAGCCTTGCTAGTCCAGCACCCTCTTCTCACAGTGGCCAACCACATGCCAATGGGAAGGCCACAAGCAGGCCCTGAGCACAGCAGCACTCTCCCAGCCTTCAATTTCCAGCAAATGGTATTTAAAGGCATACTTCCTCTGACAGAGGAGGTCTAGGAGTCCTTGACACAGAACACAGCCATCAGGGCTAGTAGTCATTGATATTCTCATCCTCAGTGAATTTGTGTTACCCTCTTTAGAAGCCATCCACTTTAGAGGCCATTGTTAGCCCCTTGTGGCAGCGAATTCCATAATTTAACTGAGATCCAGCACCCTCTTCTCACAGTGGTTAGGCAGGTGACTATGGGAAGCCTGCAAGCAAGACCCGAGCATGGCAACACCCCCTCTAGTGCCCTCAATACTGTAAATAGTACCTAGCCATAATATTTAGTGGTTATTGGTAGCCTGTCCTCCATGAATTTGCCTAAACCCCTTGTAAAGCCACCAGAGAAGGTGGAAGCAAAATCCGCAATTGAACTATGTATGTGTGGTCTAAAATCTTCCATCATTCAGCTTTACTGGCTGGTGCCAGGTTCATTTTTCTCCATGTCGTGCATAATTCTACACACATTTATCATGTCCCCTCACTTACTTGCCTGTTTTCTAAACTAAAATGCCTTAAATGCTGCAACTTTTCCACACGGGGGAGTCACTCAAGCCCATTGATTATTTTGGTTCCCCCTCTTCACCTTTCCCCCAGCTTTACAATATCCCTTTTTTGAGGCACAGAGACCAGAACTGTCCTGTGTTCCCATGAACATGATGCCGGCTGGGGCAGCCCAGGTGCTCTGGGAGTACAGGGTCCACCAGCCCCAGCCAGCACAAACTGTCCAGCCACTAACATCTGGGAATTCTACTTGGTCCGTCCCACACCCCCTTTGCCTCTAGTTCTATTAGGAACCCTTCAGTGAGGTTGGGGGTTCAAATCTTCATTATTTCAGGCAGATTCCTTTGCCACTTTGCATCTCATGCAACACTGTTGGCACCAGGGAAATCTGACTCTTTACTCTTGTTCTCCAGAAACCATGAATTTTGGGGTTCCTTTGGTTTCGGTTCACTTTTGTTCTCTGAATCAATCTATTGTGAATCTTTGGTTAGAGCTCCCCCCCCCCTTCCAATGTTGCTGAACAACAATTCTCCAACCTTCTGGACCAAAGACCTCTGTATCCTACAAACCACCAAGGTGCATGCATTGTGTCTATCTTACCACCACTAGTGCATTTGACAGGCCTAAAAATATTATAACTGAGCTTTTCGTTTGTCATTCCTGTGTTTAAACTTTGTAGCCAGAGGCCCCAGGAATTAGGCTGGGAACTGGGGAATTGGCTTTGGTAGGTGAGGGCTGTCCAGTGGAACTGGGTTATCAGAGAGATTGAGGGAAAGGTTACAGTGGGAGTGCATTCTGCCAGCATGAGGTGGAGATGTATTACTTAAAAATCCAGTGCTGACTCCCTTTTAAGTGTGGGGTCATATTGTCACAGGTAGTTGAACTGCAGATTTGCCATCTCTTTGGAAAGCTCTTTGCGCCACTCTTTCCCATAATTAATCAATGTTCCTTGGCTGCAGTCTTAATTGTTTACTTGGGACTACAACTCCTCTGGCCATGCTGGCTGAGGCTGATGGGGACATCTGAAATGCCACAGGTTGACCACCCATGATCTAAAGCATTGGTCTTCAACTGGTGGGTCTGGGCGCATTACCAGGTCACAGCCTGACCTAGGATGGGTCACAATAGCAGTACCCCATTGTGCAAATACACGGCAATATATTAAGTAATGGGTCCCCAGATGTGTGTGTAGGCTAAAGTTTGGTAAGATTGAAGACTACTGCTGTGACATTTTAAAATATCCTCTCCTCTTTCTTTTGTCTAGCAACCGCTGCAGGCACTTACCTGCCACCCCTGCAGCAGGTATTTCAAGCTCCTCGCCGGCCCGGGATAGGAACTGTTGGGAAGCCAATCAAACTCTTAGCCAACTACTTTGAAGTAGACATTCCCAAGATTGACGTCTATCACTATGAAGTTGACATCAAGCCAGACAAGTGCCCTCGCAGAGTCAACAGGTAAGGCAAGTATTAGCGTTTAGCAATTTCTCCTCTTGTCCAGCCCTTTAACTGGGAAGAAGCCAAAGGCCTTGGAGAAAAGGCATGCAGAGCCCTGCATCTCTTCTCCTCCCCCATCTGGCTAGTTCTGAGAGCCCCACTTCCAAGCACACCTGCTGCAGCTCTTTCTGCCCGGTGGGATACTTGGCACTATTTAGCTTTGCTACGAGTGAAGTTGCCGCTTTTTGCACAGGTGGGAGCTGACCCTGCAAGCTGATGCTTGGACCGGCAGTGAAGTGGCTTTCCTGCAGCATCTCTCTCTTCCTTCCTCTCCGCCCACACTGGGAATTCGGCCTCTCTCCTCGCCCCGTCTCTGGCCATGCGCTGGCGGTGGCGGCTTGAGAGATAACTGGGCTTTGGGCTCTATCACTGGTCAGCTTACAGCAGCTGTGTGATCTTGGCTGCGGTCCCAGGCTTTTAAAATAGCCGTTCTTAGGCTTTGGGCAATTGTACTCCTGTTTAAAACTCTGCTGTTCATTTAGTTCTTTGCTTGGGAAGGTCAGTATTGAGAGCTATCTGAATTAAAAAATGAAAATTCTGCAAGGAGCACGTGCGTAGAGCAGCTGATTAAATTTTGTACCAGTTCTCTTTTAACTTGCATAATTCTGCCTTGGCTATCCATGAAGGCGTGAGAGACCTATAGAGGCTCACTCTCCCCCGCTCCTGGATACCAAACTCAGGCTTCTGAGATGTCAGCTGAAGGCATTGTAGAGTTGGCATGCTGGTCAAATATTTCAAGACTGCTACTAGGTAGAGGGCAGTGTAATTTAAAAATAAAAATTATGGTGACATTTGTTAGCAAGGACAGCAACATGGGCTACTTGTCCCCTAGCCTTGCAGCAGCCAGGGGCAAGTGTACCCCCACTGGCCACCTGCTTATAACTGCAAGCAGTCATCACTGGCAAAGGCCAACATGTCAGACTAGGACCAAGGAGGGGACGCAGGGCCAAGTCCTTACTTATCCATGAAGTTCATTAGATGGACAGGTTGCGCACAGCCAACCTCACCTACTTCGTGTAGTTATTGGTATTTTTTTTTTGTGGGAGAAATTTATATATCACCCTGTCCTTTGGGTAGCGTGAAGTAAAAATGCAAGAACGTTATTTATTACCTTTTAAAAAAACTGGCAGTCAGGCCAGTTACAAAAAATAAATAAATAGTTAAGTGGGGAAACGGTTGATCTCCTTATTTCCTAATGGCAATGCTTTAAAGTCCAACCCTCCAGATGTTGCTGGACTACGGTTCCCATACTGCTAAGGGGAGCTGTCGTCTAACAACATCTGGAGGGCACCAGGTTGACCAAGTCTACTTTAAACATGCTTGACCATGACTTGTCAGTATTTGCCTGGTCAATGTTGCTTTTGATCATCTCAGGGCATCACCCATAGGCTTAAGTAACTTTTATGATAAACATCGAAATTATTCAGATTTTTTTTTTAAGAAAACTTATTTAGCATATCATCAAAGGCAATTAAAAATAAGTTTTTTTTAGAGGAAAACATTAATACAAATTTCATACTTCTTCACTGGTTGGTGTGTCAGCTGCAGTCTTTTTCTGGACAGGGATAGCCTGGGTACAGTTAGCTGCACTCTGTGACACACTTTTTATGAGGCTACCATTGAACGCAATTCAACAACTGCGACGAGTGCAGAATGTGGCAGCCAGAGTGTGGAGGGGAATAGAACTCAAGCAGGTACACTGGTTGCCAGTTACCTTCTGGGCACAAAACTATGTGCTTAAGACAACATTTAAAGCTCTGAATGATCTGCAGCCCAAATATCTGAGAGAATGCTGTCTCCTGTATCAGCCTACCCTGCATTAAGATCAGAAGAGGCTTTCTGGGTCATCCCTATGTTAAATGAGATGCATAATGCAGGGATGCATGGTAGAGCCTTAATGGTGGTGGCTCCATGTCTGTGGAATGACCTCTCCTGAACTGCATCTCACCCTAGCTGTATATTTGGGAGGAAGGGTGGGATATAAATGAAAATAATAAAATTTGTTTTGATGCCAGATGAAAGCTCTCTTTTTGGTAGGCCTTCTATTATAAATTGCATACATTTATGTAATTTCCGAGAATGATTTTTAAAAGTTTTTGCTGCTTATTTTATCCTATATTGCCCTTTTTTTCTTTTGGTAAACTACCCTGTGACCATTTTTGGTGAAGAGCGATAAAGAAACCTGATAAAGAAACAAATCATTTACCAAGGATTCTACCTCATTTTTGCCACTTCAGGTTAACCCATCTGTCTCAGTCTAGCGATGAAAGCATTAAGTTCTGTCACTTTTGCTGTGTTTCTGCAGAATTGTGGAGTTCACAACGACCTCATTGGCTGCTGGGCAGTGTTTGTGGATGGGAATCTGTGATGCGGGCTGGAAAATGTCCTGTTCCACAAGTTCATTAATAAGAGTGAACAAATGCCTGTTGCAAACACGTTAAACAAGCCTGGCAATTTATGATGGTTTTTAAAGCTTTGTTTACTAAATTCCAGTAAAATAAACATGCTTTATTAGATTGCTCTCTAGGGCATTAGTAAATTTTCTAATGCAATCATGGTGGTTTTTTTCCTGATGCAAATCACTATGATTTACATAAGGAAAATTTTCCAATTCAATTCAAGTTACATCACTTATGGGAATGAGGGAAAATACAAGATCAGCCGAGGTGATTGGCCAAGCAATACAAAGTTGTTATATTAGATAGTCTTGGTAAAGTCTAGGTGCTTAGCCTATTGCACTCGTTTACTCAGCAGAGTAGTATCTTCCACTTGCTGCATGTTAAGGCTTCAACTTTTCCAGCACCATCCACTGACCCAAATGATCCTGAGTTCTCCCTTATGTTCTAGCTTGGCTGCTCCCAGTCCAGTCATACTTCTGGTCCTAGTTTCTTAATGGAATTGTGAACCTGCTAGCCAATCCTTCTAGCTTCTCTCTTCCTCCCCCTCCCCTCCTGGTCTCTCTCTCTGCAGGGAGGTTGTGGAATACATGGTACAACACTTCAAACCTCAAATCTTTGGAGATCGGAAGCCGGTGTACGATGGGAAAAAGAACATCTATACGGTCACTGCCCTGCCCATTGGCAATGAAAGGGTAAGAGGGCAGGGTTCTCTTGGGTGGTTGGGCTTCCTCAGGCACCCTCCTTTTTAAAGCCAGAAGGATCAGGAGAATTAAGAAGTTGCATCGGTGTTCCCTTCTATTCCTGCTGTCCATCCAACATGGCAGCGACTGAAAATTACATGTCAGTCACTTGACATCACCTTGATGTCTGGCGACCCAGCTTCAGAGGAAAGAATTGGGAACACACTCTTAAGTGTGTTTCCCGTTCTTTCTCCCTTTGTATCCTGACTTGAACTCAAGCCCCTGCTGAAAGGGACTTGCAAAGCACTGTGCTTTCAGCTGGAATTGTGTTTAATGAATGCCAGAGACAGCAGGAGCTTAACCGCAACTGTTTCATTGTCTGAAAATGACTATACAACAGGCCTAACAAACTCACTAATGCAACTTCTTTTTCTTCAATCCTTCACTCCTAGTTCTAGTTCCATACCATATAAGGCAGGGGTTCCAAAGCCATAGTTCCGTGCCATGCCATATAAGGCAGGGGTTCCAAAGCCATAGTTCTAGTTCCATGCCATATAAGGCAGGGGTTCCAAAGCCATAGTTCCATGCCATGCCATATAAGGCAGGGGTTCCAAAGCCATAGTTCCATGCCATGCCATATAAGGCAGGGGTTCCAAAGCCATAGTTCCATGCCATGCCATATAAGGCAGGGGTTCCAAAGCCATAGTTCCATGCCATGCCATATAAGGCAGGGGTTCCAAAGCCATAGTTCCATGCCATGCCATATAAGGCAGGGGTTCCAAAGCCATAGTTCCATGCCATGCCATATAGGGTATGGGTTCACAAAACTCTGGACCGCAGGTACTCCATGAGCTTCATTCAGGTGGCCCATAGCATGTCTGAATTAAATATTCATATTTATTTTTTAAATGGTTCCTTTCTTTCTTTCCTTGTATTTTATTGTATTACAACCTAACTACTGTGGAATGCAAATCATAACACACAATAAAAGACAATTTTAAGAAATTAATTTATTTTTCTGTCATTTGTAGGTTGACTTTGAGGTGACAATTCCAGGGGAAGGCAAAGACAGGATATTCAAGGTTTCAATCAAGTGGATGGCCATTGTGAGCTGGCGGATGCTTCACGAGGCCCTGGTGAGCGGGCAGATTCCTGTTCCGCTGGAATCTGTCCAAGCCCTTGATGTTGCCATGAGGCACCTGGCCTCCATGAGGTAACTTTCTTTCGTGATCAGGGATTTAGTTAATTTTTTTTTTAGGGAAGATGCACACAACTCTGGGCACATCTTTTATCCTGTTTTCACACAGATATATTATATCCATGAAGCCAACATGGCCCTGGGAGTTGTATTTTTGTGGAATTTTCTGTGAGGGAGTAGCTCTCTCATGCCTCTTCACAGTCTTCAGCTGGTGTCTAAAAGAGTACAGTGATGGTGCCTACATAATATCAATAGGCAGGGTGTTCCAAAGCACAGGTGCTGCCTCATTAAAGGAAAACGACTGCTTTCAAATGCAGAATGGACATCTCTTGGCACTTGTAGAGGTGCAGGTTCCACAGATTGAAGTGATTGGATTGGCATGCATGGAGCAAGGAAATCCTTTAACTTGCAACCTTGAAGACTGCCCACCCCAAGTAAATAGTGCCTAGGTATGAGGAAAGAACTGGGCAAAATTATGCTAGTGACAAATCTGTAAGAAGATTTGAGGCCCAGTGACATTCTTGAAGGGTTTTTGTGCCTCAGTCTAGACTTCAAATACCAAAGTTTGCTGTCCTACATGGGTATAGCATGGACTAATGTTCTTCATTTTCTTTGGCCTCCCCAGGTACACGCCAGTGGGCCGTTCCTTCTTCTCTCCCCCTGAAGGATACTATCACCCGCTGGGAGGTGGTCGGGAGGTCTGGTTTGGGTTCCACCAGTCTGTCAGGCCCGCTATGTGGAAGATGATGCTGAATATTGATGGTAACTAAATGCATGCAGTAATGTAACCCTGATACAGTGGTACCTCGGGTTAAGTACTTAATTCGTTCCGGGGGTCCATTCTTAAGCTGAAACTGTTCTTAACCTGAAGCACCACTTTAGCTAATGGGGCCTCCCACTGTCGCCACGCCGCCAGAGCACGATTTCTGTTCTCATCCTGAAGCAAAGTTCTTAACCTGAAGCACTATTTCTGAGTTAGCGGAGTCTGTAACCTGAAGTGTATGGAACCCGAGGTACCACTGTATATAAATATCACTGTAAAACATTCAGAATACCCAACCAGAAGTCTGTGGCTGAAAAAGGATTGTTGACAATGCCTCTTAGGTTCTATAGGGCCCTGTTCACCAGAGGTGCCTGAATTAACTGTTGTGATAGGTTCACTGGAGAACAAGAACCTGGTCAGATGTAGTTTGCATTGTGGTGATTATTTTGACAGTTCACAGGCACAGGTTTTCTGACAGCATGCATGGCTGGTGTTTCCCTAAGCAGCTTCATAAAAGGCAGAGCAAAAATGTATTATATAAACATAAGTAAACTTATCTGGTTTTCTGCAAGTGTTGCATTGCTTTTTAAAATGTGATTTTTCTAGAGCATTTGAGGGAGGGGGTTCTTCTTTGGTTCTTGTTTTTATTATGTATTTTGTGTTTATATATTTTACTTTTATGCTGTGAATGGCCCAGAGACCTACGGATGAAGGGTGGTATACTAATTCTAGTAGTAGTAATCATTGTCATCGTCCTGGTTTCGTTATGGAGTATTTACATGTTTTTCCACTAGTCATTTGTTTTCTCTGTCACTTTCCAAACTGCAAAAAAATCATTTAAAAATGGATTTGTTGAGCTAGGGTGACAGTACTTAAATCCATGTTAATTGCATAAACCTAAAGTTCTGGTATGCGCTCGAACCCCTTCTGCAAAATGGTGGCAGTCTGGAAGCACCCCTAGAGAAAGAGAGTCAAGAAATGACCGTGATGCTTGTTCTTCTGTTGCCTGGACTGACCTGCACTCTTGTCTGCTCACTCCACAACAGTATCAGCGACAGCCTTCTACAAGGCCCAGCCAGTGATTGAGTTCATGTGTGAGGTGCTTGACATCCGGAACATTGATGAGCAGCCGAAGCCCCTGACTGATTCCCAGAGAGTCCGTTTCACCAAGGAGATCAAAGGTAAAAGAGGGCAGAGACTCTAAAAGGCCCCAGTTGGCAAGTGTTTTTTTTTTTTCAGGGCCGCAAAGGAAATAGATGCAAAGCAAAAGGCAAAATTAAGAGGGGCAATATTTTTGAGGCCGTGGTGGAAAGTCTGGGACACCCTATCCCTCCTTTGCATTCTGTGTTTTATATGTTGACTGGATCAATAAGCTGATAAATGGATTGACATCAGATGTCTTTCTCTTTTGATAGGTTTGAAAGTGGAGGTGACTCACTGTGGGCAGATGAAGAGGAAATACCGTGTGTGTAATGTTACTCGGAGGCCGGCTAGCCACCAAACGTAAGGCTGTTAGCTTGGGGGAAGGGGAAGAGACACGTGTGTGTTTCAGGAGAGGGCTGGCTTTGTTACCTTGTGACATTTAGCATCAGTTGGGTAGCATTTAGAAAGGGGAATGAGAAAAAACACTTGTTAGTCTGGTGATGCAGGAAGCCTTGGGAACTGACTGATGGGCACTTTCTTGGGAGAAGTGTGCACTGCTGCTAGGTGACTTGTTTCAGCTGTCAGTGTGGGGAAAGCTGTCCTGGAATTAAAAGCCTGACGAAATCCAGCAACTTCTCATAATACAAATGTTTTGGAGTTGTTGTTTGTCCTGCTTTTGTTGCCCTATAGGGCAAGAGTGCTCTTCCAGATAGCAATAATGCAGTAACGTTGGGGAAGCATCACACAACAACTTACAAAGCGGAATGACGTGTGGATGGTCCAGCATAAATTCGCCACTAATGCGCAGTACAAGTTGTAGAGTTCACCTGCAAAACCAATCAGTCTGGAGAGGCTCGAGGTCTTTTCCCCGGTTTTGTAGCGGGCTCTCTAAACAGCTGTGGATTTCTTCTGTGTAGGTTCCCTCTCCAGCTGGAGAGCGGTCAGACGGTGGAGTGCACAGTAGCGCAGTACTTCAAGCAGAAATACAACCTCCAGCTCAAGTACCCCCACTTGCCGTGTCTTCAAGTCGGCCAAGAGCAGAAGCACACATATCTACCTCTGGAGGTGAAAACTCATTTTTGGAATGGGATGTGGAAATGGCTTTGAAATACCTCAAGGCTTTGCTGTTATAGGGGGGGGGGGGGGAGAGTGTGTGTGTGTGCGCGCCCGCGCCCTTGCATGAACAGTTACCGTATTTTTCGCTCCATTGGACGCAGTTTTTCCCCTCCAAAAATATGGAGCGAATGCAGGCTTGTGCCATAGCCGCGCACAACCCCTCCGGCAGGGAGAGGCTGCACGGGGCTATGGCTTCTTTAGCTCCACACAGCCTCTCCCGGCAGGGAGAGATTGCACGGGGCTAAAGAGGAAGCCAAAGCAGCCAGCGGGATCCATCCCACACGCTGCCTTGGCTTGTGCCATAGCCGTGCGCAACCCCTCCGGCAGGGGAAACTTGATTTCCCCGTCTAAAAACTAGGTGCGCCCTATGGTCCGGTGCGCCCTATGGTGCGAAAAATACGGTATGTTCTGTTTTGTACTCGTTCTTGTCCTTTTGAAGCTTTTTGAGCTTTGGCCTCCAGCTGTTTTAAGACTTTTAATTTTTACTGAAAAACAAATAAATAAAAAAACAAGAAGTGCCTAAACAAACAGACACAAAACAAAACACTACAATTTTATACACAAAGAATAAAAATATATATAATAAATATATTATAAATATAATAAATAAATAATATATAATAAATATATAATGAAAAAGAAATAAGCTGAATTTTCTTTCTTTCCCAACCACGGGACTTTGACCAATCTTGACTGCTTGCTTTAAACTTAAAAGTCCCATGGATTTCTCAGCTGGTTAGAATGTGGTGTTGATAACACCAAATTTGCAGGGTTTGGTCCTCCATATGACACAGCTGCATATTCCTGCATTCCAGGGGTTGATCAATGATCCTCAGGGCCTCTTCTGACTCTACAGTTCTATGAATCTTGCCCTCTATGCTCAGAGCTGCCTGTCACATCTTCTAAAATTTAACTTTGTTGTGTTTTATTATCCTGCTTTTCAGACGAATAATGTCTTCCAAACAGAAAAGAACCACAAGCACAACCCTCAGGCTTATAGACTAAAAAGACAAGAGGCAGGAAGGCAAAGGAGAAGGAAAAGGAGGGGACAATCTTTTTAAATCCTTCCCCTTAACAAATGGTCTGAAACAAATTGGAGGCTCATAATCTTGCCCAATCACCCTGCCTTTTAAAGTCCCCTTTGTGAATAATTTCAATGCGATGCCCCCTATTCCCTTCTCCCTTTCCATGCCAAGTGCTCAGCACAAATTCTGCCTGCTTGGCTCAAATCAAGGGTAGGCGGGACTCAGTAGTGACTAGTGGATACATCCTGGATTGGAACACAGGAAGCTGCCAGTCACACTGGTCTGGTTCACACGTACTGGTAAAACATAGTTTGAAATGAACTATGGTTTACCAGGAACAAGTAGCATGCTAGTGCATGCCAGTGAATTGCACCTGTTTTGCACCTCCCTTTCCAGAAGTGGGAAACAAAACCACAGAATGGCTGACTTCACCTAATGTGTGAAACATTGTTTATTTGCAAACGACTACTGGAAGCCAAGGTTTTGTTCTTTTAAAAGAAACCCATGAATGCTGGCTTGCACAGAATGCTAAGTCAGCTTCTCCATGGTTTCCCACCCTGACTCTGGGAAGGGAGGAGCACAGCGGCTGCTATTGGGCATCATGTTTCTGACCATGGCTTAATGTTCACGTGTGAACCACTGCCCAATGGTCTCTTACTGGCCCCTGATCATGGCTGTCTTAATGGTGTGTCCAAGATTCTGAGAGGGCTGTTAGTACAACAGTTTTACAAATTGAAGTGCGCCATGATCACTCACAAAATCTATGGGAAATTGGCTCCCGACTCAGGAGCTATTTGGCTGTATTTGCAAGTTTTCCATAGCTGTGGTCAGGCAAAGTTTATGTTTTCCTCTAATGTACTGTATTTTTTTCATGTATAAGACTATATTGTTTCCTAAATTTTTGAAGTTTAAAATAAGGGGTCGTCTTATACACGGATAGTGCACAGTGCATTTTCTTAATTTTGAGTCCCAAAAAATAGGGGGCGTCTTATACACGGAAAAATACGGTATATCCTGTATGAATCTCCTTCTGCATTGCGGTCCCCCAGAGAGGCCCTGTTTTGTGTTCCTCTACCATTGGCAGTTAAGCTGATTGACACAAGAATCAAGGCCTTCTCTGTAGTGGTGCCAGCTTTGTAGAACTTCCTTCTGAAGAAGGAGCAACAGTCCTGGTGTACTGAGGACTCCTTGTTTCTCCAGGCGGTTGGGGCAGGCTGATCCAGATTAACTGGAAGCTGCTGCTGTTTTCCATAAGTGTTCTTATATGCTGCTGCTGACATTGATCTGAGTTTTAAGTGTGTGTTTGTTTTATGCTTTCATTGTTGTCCATCTGGAAGACCAGTATTGGGGCCAAAGGGCAAGATAGTAATTTAACGAAAACAACGATTAAAAAGAAATGTCTTTGGCAGGTATGTAACATTGTGGCTGGCCAGCGGTGCATTAAGAAACTAACGGACAATCAGACCTCCACCATGATCAAAGCAACAGCGAGGTCTGCCCCGGATAGGCAAGAGGAGATTAGCCGGCTGGTATGTGCCTCTTGTCTTTTTGCTCTTGTGGGAGGGAAGCGGCAAGCGCTTGTGAGCTTTCTGTTCTTTTGGGCTGGCAACTTGCGAGTGAAGGTATCTGAACTGCTGCTGAGGACGGCGAGAGCTTTATGACTTAGTGGTGCAATTCAAATGGGGTTGGCTGTGGCAGAGATCTGCCTCCACCCAACCCCATAACAGCTCGGGTAGTTTCTGCCAGCAGAGTGATGGCAGAGTCTCTCAAACCAAAACTCATGTACTTTAAAACTTCAGGAGTTCTAGGTTACTGTCAGTATTTGTATCTCTTCATATCTACCAGAATTTTAGGATGGGGCAGGGCAGGAAGTATGGGGCTTTCTGAGTGTTTAGCCACAAAAGCTACAAAACCTTTGACCTAAATCCCTCCAGATCTTATGGAACCAGTGCTGAAGTGATGCGATCCTGCCATTACCTGGGTAGAGCTTTCTGTGATCCATTGACAGATCCCAGCACCTTAATCATTTGAAGTGTTCCACTAGGAGCTTTCACAGGCCAGGCCAGTGTTATTTATCCTGAAGACTGTTGGCTGCCCATGCTTTGCTTAAACTATTGCCTATATTTTCCACTCCTATGAGTAGTGTTTCTTTTTTGCCAGTGTAGCTGTTGGAAAGCCTGTTCTGTTTGGATAAATATATTTTATTATATTTATATATCATTTTTTCCAGCCAAGTTTAAAACTAAATTTCAATATTACAATGGAAAATGGGAAAGAGCTGTGGAAAGGAAACCCCTTGAGTTAGTTTCAGCAAAAAAGAGAGAGAAAAGGTTCTTTTAAACTCACACATTGTTGATACCTCACTCTGAGAACACTAAGCTTAATATATGCAGTGAGTCCTGTATGTTGACGATGTGGGTGCCCAGAATTGGGCACATACGTACATATGTGGTGGGGATGTGATGTCATACAAGTTTTTTGGGGGGTAAATCTTATTGGAATGTAGTAAAATAATAAGCTACTACATAGATCCTTTCCTGATACTGGCATTGTTAACGATATTTGATGACCAAAATTCAGATGAACCATATAAACAGGTTTTATTGATGTTATTGGCTGCAGCTAGACATGTAATAGCAAGAAATCAGAAAACGAGAGGGGGGGGCGACATTTCAAGAATGGAAAATTTTAATGCAGCAAAATGCCTTAATGGAAAGATTGACGAAGCAAGTACAACTGATGAGACAGACAAGCATGGAAGGTGATTTTGTAGGGCAGTGCTTTGGGTGCATTCTACGGTTAGAAAGTTGTGAAATTGGAACCTCAGCAGCAGCTTCACAATAACCTTACTGGAGAGACTTGATAGTTTAATATGAAACAAAACATTACTATTCATATTCTTCCTATGTATTATGAAAATAAGTATAATGGGACAAAGGGTAGCATTGTATAAAAGGTAAAGGTACCCCTGACCATTAGGTCCAGTTGTGACCGACTCTGGGGTTGCAACGCTCATCTCACTTTATTGGCCGAGGGAGCCGGCGTACAGCTTCCGGGTCATGTGGCCAGCATGACTAAGCCGCTTCTGGCGAACCAGAGCAGCGCACGGAAACACCGTTTAGCTTCCCGCTGCAGCGGTACCTATTTATCTACTTGCACTTTGACGTGCTTTCGAACTGCTAGGTTGGCAGGAGCAGGGACCGAGAAACAGGAGCTCACCCCATCACGGGGATTCGAACCACCGACCTTCTGATCGGCGACTCCTAGGCTCTGTGGTTTAACCCACAGCGCCACCCGCGTCCTAACAGTGCCACCCATGAATTCCATGTACTGTAATTTTTGTGTGTTATTATATGTGAAAAATAAAAAGTTAAAAGTTATTTGTGCAGTATGTATACATAGATCAGCTGTGGGCCATTTCCGGTCTGTGAGCCTAATTTGGCCTGGCAGGGGTTCTAATTAGGCATGTGAGGCCATTTGCCCCAAACCCCACCCACATGCGCCACACCTGACATAATATGTGAATTCAAATGTGGAGTCTGTCCCACATAACGACTGGCTGCCTTAGAAGTTCCTGATGAGAATTCCCTAGTGTAGCTGATGGGGCTTTCTCTTGGCACCAATCAGCTGATGAGCACTGAGAACAAGCCCTTTGGAGGGTGCACTGTTGGTACCAATCAGTTGAGTGGAGCTGAGTTATCCCCTTTGAAGTAGTCACCTGATGTCACCACCCTGTGGTGGGTGGGGCAACTGAGGAACCAAGCCGATAGCCAGCTTCAGCTCTCCACATAGACAATAAAATAGGAAATTCTGTTTTCAGAAGGAGCCCTTCCTTAAAACAAAACATAAGCACCAAAGCAGAAAGATCAGCAAAAAGCCAACTTAGAGCAGCATAAAGCACAGCAAGGGGAAAGTTGATGCAGAAAGTGAGGCACTCAGTAAAATGTAACCATCCTTGTTTTTCAGATGAAGAACGCCAGTTATAACCTGGACCCATACATACAGGAGTTTGGCATAAAGGTGAAGGATGACATGACTGAAGTGACTGGGCGTGTCCTGCCAGCCCCAATTTTACAGTATGGAGGACGGGTAAGCACCCAAGGGTCTCTCAATCGCTCGTGGTGGTGGAGGGTGGCAGATTCTCTTAGAGTAACTGACTCTAATATCTAAGGAATGGACATTTTGACACCTCCTCCCCAAAGCCTTCCATCAGTCACCATATAAATTGTGTTTAATTCTCAGGATTGTGGGTTCAAGCCCCACATTGGGCAAAAGATTCCTGCATTGTGGGGGGGGGGGGGCTGGACTAGATGACCCTCGTAGTCCCTTCCAGCTCCACAATTCTACAATTTAATGACTAATATCTTTTATCTTTCAAGATGGCTTACAGAATAAAATTATATCTGTCCCACCACAGGCAAGGGCACAAGAGAGGGCCTTCTCGGGGGCTGCTCGCAATGGATTGTGGAGCTCCCTTCCAGGGGAATCTAGGCTGGTCCCCTTTTGCTTCCCTTTTGTTGGCAGGGAAATAACTTTGTTTGTTTAGTGAAGCTTTTGGCCGCTAACTGACGATTGTGGCAGAGTCTTCTGAGGCCGGCTGTTGCGCATTTTGTTTTGGTGCTTTTAAATAGTTCTAAGTGTTTGAATTTGGTGCTGTTTTTAATAGGGAAACTTGTTTATTTTTATTATTTATATTGATTGGTGGGGGTAGTCACCAATTTGGATGGCTTTGAGAGAGAATCAGACAAATGCATGGAGCACAAGCTACTAGCCAGAATGGCTATATTTTGCCTCCCCTGTCAGTGGCAGTATGCATCTCGTTTACCAGTTGCTGGGAGTCACAGTTGGGCAGAATGCTGTTGCGCTTAGGCCCAGCTTGTAGGCTTTCCACAGGCATCTGACTGGCCACTGTGAAAACAGGCTGCTATACTGTATAGACCCCTGTCCTGAAATAAACAGTTAAGCTTGGATATTGATGCCAGATGAACCCCAGCCCCCCCCCCCAATTGACTGGCCATACTTTCAAATGGTTATCTGTGTGGGGGATGTAGGGCAAATGATCCCCAAACTCCCCTGGTAGGTGGTGTTTATTTTGAAAGACCAACCCACCATTTTCTTTCCCTGCAGAACCGTGCCATCGCCACACCCAACCAGGGGGTATGGGACATGAGGGGGAAGCAGTTCTACAATGGCATTGAGATCAAAGTCTGGGCCATAGCCTGTTTCGCCCCCCAGAAGCAATGCAGGGAAGAAGTTCTGAAGTAAGTGAGTGGTATGTTTGTGGGTGTGGGGAACTGGACATGGCTATAGAAGGGCCACGGCTTAGAGTCACTTTTTGCAAGCAAAAGGAGCCAGGTTCAATCCCTGGCATCTCCAGTTAGAATTCAAAAGGTGTAGGTGAAACTGAGTTTAATGGGTCAATAGCTCGTCTTGGTATAAGGCAGCTTCCTAGATTTCTAAAGGGAAGCTGGATCAAATATTGAAGCAGCCGCATAATGTATTCTGGTAGCCCACCTCCTTCAAAATGTGTGTGGCAGTTTTTTGAGGATTCCCTTGGAAAACTGGTGTTGAGAAGCTGGCAGCAGTTACTCATCTACTGTAGAACCTGGGGCCTTGTTCCTGGGTATTGCAGGGTTGTCCCTCCCATCCAGGGCTATGGGCGATTGCTGGGAGATGGTTCCTTCATGCCTGGGTGGGCCGCAAGTTCTCCTCCCAATGTTGTTGGACTCCCATTAGCCCACCAGAGTAGCCAGTGGTCAGGGATGATGGGAGTTGTAGTCAAAAATACAACAACTGGAGGGCCACTGGTTCCCATCGCTGCCTTCACTGCTTCCTGTGGGCTTAGGGACAACTTGCAGACTTTTGAGATGGATTTTGAGTCCCCTGGGCTAGGTTCTCCATCCTGGACCCAACACACCCCTCAGTGCAGTGATGAGAAACCTGTGGCCCTCTAGACTGCAGCTCCCAGCTTTCTTGAGTGTTGGCTGTGCTGGCTGGGACTAATGGGAGTTGGGAGGGGCATGGGTTCCCCATCCCCATCCTATGCAACAGCACTGCTTAGTAGAGGGATAACCAGTCCTAAAAAACTCTACCTGCATCCTCCTTTCAAACCTCATTTTCTTTCCCCCGTGCTGTAGGAACTTTACAGACCAGCTGCGCAAGATCTCCAAGGATGCAGGGATGCCAATCCAGGGCCAGCCGTGTTTCTGCAAATATGCACAAGGTGCAGACAGTGTGGAGCCCATGTTCCGTCACCTTAAGAACACCTATTCAGGGCTCCAGCTTATCATAGTCATCCTGCCAGGGAAGACGCCGGTGTATGGTATGTTAACAGGAAAGGAGGGAGTTGCTGGGAGGGGGGAGGACAAAAGGGAATTTCTGTCCATTGAACCCTTAATAATCCAACACTTCCAGATGCCAATTTCCCCTTCTCGGACAAGGTTTTTGAGTGGGCGGTTGCAGACCAGATCCATGTGCTCTTGGAGAAAGCTGATTTTCTAGATCTGTTTTAATTGTGGTTTAGGCCTGATTTTGGCACAGAATCTGCTTTGGTTGCCCTTTGGTTTTTGAAAGAAGGACAGTGAACAAATGTAAATACTATGATGACGACGACGACAGTGGCGTAGCGTGGGTTGTCAGCACCCGGGGCAAGGCAAGTAATTTGCGCCCCCTAACCCAGGGCAAGGCAAGTAATTTGCACCCGCCCCCCCCCCCGCTGCACTGTCCCTCCCCCAGATAGTCCCTCTCTCTCTCTCTCCGCACCGCACCGCACGCCTGGCACCCTCCCCTCCACAGTGGGCAGCGACCCGGCGGCTCGGATCGGATTCGCACAGCCAGCACTGCAGTGAGAGAGAGTGAGTGAGCCAGGTAGGGGCAGAGAGCTGCGAGTGCAAGCACGCCCCCCCCCTGATGTTGCGCCCGGTGCGGCCAGCCCCCCCTGCACCCCCCACGCTACGCCACTGGATGACGATGACTACTACTACTATGTATTTCTTTTTAAAGGACAACCTGTGCCTTTGAACGTAGAAAGTTAGTGCAGCAGGGACGTGACTAGGCTAAAACCCCTTTTCTTGAGAAGTTAGATGTTTAGTGTTAAAAAGATTTATCCCACACCTTCAAAGTTAGTTGGCTTTTTCTGGGCCAAACAAACAAAATCCCACAATAACAAGCACAAACAAACAAACAAACGGCCTCCAGTAAAAGTAGAAACCTAGGAAAACTTAAAAACTGTAAAAGCTTTTTGAAAGCCTGAGTAGGGACAACAATAAAGTAGGAGCCAGACAAACCTTCCTCAGGTAGCAATTTCACAGGCAAGGTTGTTACCATTGAAAAGGTACTCTCCATGGCTTCTGCTGACTGCCTTATTTAAATTGGACATCCATGGGCGTGTGGGAGAAGATCCAACCAGTAGCTGGGTCTCATTCTTTGCAGATAAGCATCACCGCTTTGAACTGAGCCTGGAAGTGGACAGGGAGCCAGTTATGTTGTTTCAGAACAGATGCAATAGATCCCACCTCTTGGGGAGAGCTGTGGCTGAGTGGTAGAATGAAAAAGTGCCAGGTTCAACTGCAACATCTCCAGGCACAGTTTGGAGAGATGCCAGTCAGTATAGACGATACTGAGCCAGATGGTTTCACTTGATATAAGGAAGCTTCCTGCGTTCCTAAAGCAAAGTGTACAGGAAGTGGTGAAGAGCTTTCTTTTTTTTGTTCCTGTTGGCTGCATATCATGTTATGAGAAAGCTTGCAGGTTTCTCATAGGCATCTGGTTGGCCAATGTGAGGACAGGATGCTGGACCTCATAGGCCCTTCAGCTTGATGCCGCAGGGCTGCTCTTCTATCTCTGTTAGCGATCTGGCAGTTCTGCACTACAGTGGTACCTGGGGTTACATACGCTTCAGGTTACAGACTCTGCTAACCCAGAAATAGTGCTTCAGGTTAAGAACTTTGCTTCAGGATGAGAACAGAAATCGTGCCCCGGCGGTCCGGCGGCAGCTGGAGGCCCCATTAGCTAAAGTGGTGCTTCAGGTTAAGAACAGTTTCAGGTTAAGAACGGACCTCTGGAATGAATTAAGTACTTAGCCCAAGGTACCACTGTAGTTGAGTTTCTGGATTGTCTTCAAGATCAGCCCCACATAGAGTTTATTACGGTAATCCAGCCTCTGTAGTTACAGATTTTAGGAGCATATTTTCAAGATGAAAAAAGGAAAATTAAGATTTGTGTCATTTGCCCCCCTGCGCTGTCTGTAGTTTGAAGCGATACAGTGCATGTAGGTCTACAAACCCACATGCTTTAAAATCAGCTCTGGAATTCTCAGCCTCTCTTATAGCTACTGCCTTATCCCTCCACAAGTCAAATGGAAACCTTCCCCAGATATGTTCCTGATATCCTTTTCAAGGAGAAGCCGCAAGGTGCCTGTTGCTTTAAAAAGCTTTTACTCTTCTGTCTGCAGCGGAGGTAAAGCGTGTGGGGGACACGCTTCTGGGGATGGCTACCCAGTGCGTGCAGGTCAAGAATGTTGTGAAGACATCGCCACAGACTCTTTCCAACCTCTGCCTCAAGATCAATGTCAAGCTCGGCGGGATCAACAACATCCTGGTGCCTCACCAGCGGTACGTTTGCCAAGTGGGATGGAAGGGAAGTACCTTCACTAGAAACACCCCCCCCCCGCCGCCCAGTGATGTTGTAGCTCACACAAGCACACTCTGCTCCCTGGTGTAACTGAACAAGAACACATGATTAGGGATGTAAGAAAGCATTGATTTCCATTTTGTCCTGTATTGGTTGCATGCAACTGTTTCTGTTCTGCCATTCGTATTCCACCCCAAACTATGCTGTTCATCTCCACATCCACTGTGGTGAAATTACGTAACACATGTAATTTATGTAAGCTACACTGGCATTCCGTCATTCCACCCCATTCATTTCAGTGCAAAGTAAACGAGGCGCAAAGCGGGGTGAGGTGGGGGACTTAATCAGTTGTGTATTGTTTGTGGATGGAAAACAACAACAGCAACAATGAATACTGATCATATTTACTGGATTGATTTGCACCGGCAATTTCTATTCCCATTTCTGTCAGGATTCTGACATCCATACTTGTGACCCTGATAATCTCAGCTTTGGCTCTCATTTAGAAACAAAAAGTGAAGTTCTGGCCCCAGTAGTCACATCAAGCACTTGGGCGCAGAGAGTCCAAAAGAGAGTGGGAGAGGGAGAACTCAAGGCAGACCAACGTACCATATCCAAAGCCCTATTGGACTTGTGCCTTCCTCCCTTTCCCCCAGTCTTCTGTCAGCCTTTTTAATACACATTTCTCTCCCACTGAACCCAAAAGAAGGGGTGGGGGGGGAGTATGCCAGCCACAAGGCTGCTGGTGTCCTCCACCCTTCCCACCCCCCAGTTCCCAAATCTGAAGATACGTTAGGAGAACAGGAGAGCTTGTGAACCAGAGGATCCAAAGGCTCCTTTGAGTTGCCCCTACATCTGAAATGCAACCTTCTTTGCCGCTCTCTACTGCTGTAGCACTAATGGCCAAGGAGGTGACTGTGGTTGCAAGATGGGTTCCTTTATGGGTGGACCTCGTCTACCTAGGGAGATCTGTGCTATCCTATGGCCCCTGGGATGCTCTCCCAGGGACCACAAGGGGGCAGCCGCAAGATGTCAAACAAAGGAACATATAACCTGCATCCGAAGAACCTTCCTGTTGAACTGAGAAATTTGAGTCTTTGTCCTAGAATGAACTACACATAGTAAGTGGAATTATGTAACTGCTCATTTTTTGCCCTGTTCATAATTTCCAATATTTTATAGGCAACGCTCTCCGCTATTTCTCCAGTGCTTTGCATTTGCATTTTTTAATTTAAAAAATCTGGATTGTAAACCAAGTTTACAGTCCAGATTTTTTTAAAAATGCAAAATTACTACAGAACCATAACTCTTAACAATTAAGCAGTAATAAAAGGATCACCTGAAATGTTTCATGGTTTAAACATTCAGCCAGTTATACAACTACACTGAATACTTTATGAGAGCTTTTTTATCAGATTTCTCATCGTTTTTGTCTCCAGCTGTTACTTTGTTGTTTTTTAAAAAATGAATATGAATAAAGAAATATATTAAAAAGAAATGTGGGCAGTTTGGAACGCAGTAAGTCAGCCCAGAGGAAGAGCTTACTGAAAATACCAAGATTTCTCTTGGCAGTGGAAAATCGCCAGCGAAGGAGCCTGATGAACACACTTTCAGGAGGAGTTCTTTGGGACTTGGCTTGGAATTTCAGGGAGGAGACTGGGGAGATAAAAGCATGTAACTCTGATTATATTGCTTGTCAGTAACTTGCTTTAACAGAAGGAAGTAACTTGCTTTAATTTAGCTACAAAACATTGGCCAGCTAGCTTTTGCAGAAGGGTGTTCCCCACAAAATGCTAGTTTTTTTAATAAAAAAAATATCTCTGGTTGTATTTGGTACTAAATCTTCTACTCAATCTTGTTCCCAGGTCTGCCGTCTTTCAGCAGCCAGTCATATTCCTTGGAGCTGATGTGACTCATCCCCCAGCAGGTGATGGAAAGAAGCCTTCTATAACAGCTGTAAGTTTTACCTCTCAAATGTTGTGGTGTGTAATAGGCTGGCTTGGCCCCAGATCATCAGTAAGGGAAGAGCCATAGTTCAGAGATAGAACACATGCTTTGTGTGCAGAAAGTCCCAGTTTCAGTCTCCAGGGAAGTCTGGGAATGTCTCCTACCTGAAACCCGGGAAAACCATTGCCAATCAGTGTAGACAATGCTGAGCTAGATGGACCATAGCTTTGGTTCGGTATAAGACATTTTTCCTGTCTGGAGCACTTGGCCACCACCTCAGTTGTGCACCAACCTGCTCATTCAGGATGGAGTTCAGTGAGAGGCTCACATAGGTACATTTGCCTTGTGTCCATGTAGCCTGGCAACCTAGCAGTTTGAAAGCATGCCAGTGCAAGTAGATAAATAGGTACCACTCCGGCAGGAAGGTAAACGGCATTTCCATGTGCTGCTCTGGTTTGCCAGAAGCAGCTTAGTCATGCTGGCCACATGACCCGGAAGCTGTACGCCGGCTCCCTTGGCCAATAAAGCGAGATGAGCAACCCCAGAGTCAGCCACGACTGGACCTAATGGTCAGGGGTCCCTTTACATTTACCTTTTACCATGTAGCCTAGCACAGACATCTAGGGAGTTGCCTCTTAAGTCCCCTAGCGTAGGGAGAGGCAGCGTTGTCTTCAGCCTGTTCTCTCCCATTTGTCTTCACCAGTTGACAGTCCTTCACTTTCATCAGGATTGCTCCCTGCACCCACACCCAAGCATGACAGAAATAATACAGGGGCAAAATTCTTAAAAATAATAATAACAACAATTCTCAGCTTCAGTGGCGTGCAAGTTTCACACTTTTGCTCTTTATGGGCTGCAGGTGGTGGGCAGTATGGATGCCCACCCAAGCCGTTACTGTGCCACCGTGCGGGTTCAGCGGCCCCGGCAGGAGATCATAGAGGACCTGTCGTACATGGTGAGAGAGCTCCTCATCCAGTTTTACAAGTCCACTCGCTTCAAACCCACCCGCATAATCTTCTACCGTGATGGAGTGCCGGAGGGACAGCTCCCACAGGTGAGGGGGGCCTCTTTTCCTCAGTAGTACCAGGGGGAATGGATCCTGCGCAGGAAGCTTTGTTCACATTAGGCAGAAAGGACAGAGGTTTGCAGTGGCTTCAGGTTAGGAATTGCCCAGTTTAAGGTGGGCTTCAGTAGTAGATAAGTTCTGTTGAATTTGACTAACTGGATTTTTGTAAACCGCTTTAAGATTTTTTACAATCAAGTGGTGTATAAATTTTATAAAATAAATAAAGGTCCATTTAGTCTAGGTCTGGGGGACCTGTGGCCCTGCAGATGATGATGGTGGGGATTATGATTTTGTTGACAGCCATAACTTCCACCATCCCATTTGTCTTGGTGGCTGGGAATGATGGAAACTGGAGCCCAATAACATCTAAAACCGCATTTCCCAGCCTTGGGCCTCCAGCTGTTTTTGGACTACAACTCCCATAATCCTCAGCTAGCAAGACCAGTGGTCAGGGATGATGGGAATTGTAGTTTGAAAACAGCTGGAGGCCCAAGGTTGGGAAACACTGATCTAAAGGGCCCCAAATTTCCCAGCCCTGGCTTATGGGAGACCCAGAGGCAGGGCGCAAGGGCAACAGCTACTGATTTTCAGGAGTAAATGTTTCAGGAGGGTCCATTTAGGTATTAATAGCTGTTGATACGCCTCTCTTTCTTCGTGATTTTTGCCTCCCCCCCCCCTTTAAAGCCACCTTAAGCTTGTAGATGTGCCTACAACTTGGGGCAGAAAGCTCAGTAAATTAACCATACATTTGTCCTACAAAGTGCTTTATCTTTTGTTGAGTTGTGCTAAATTCACTTCCAGTCCATTTTACTGGGTGAAAAAGTTTTCAATTAGCTGGAATCATGCCTTAGAATAAGGTGGCCTCAATCTTTTTTTTTTAATTAAAAAAATACTCTTCATATGATCAAGCAAAAAATAATAATAATAATAAATGGCTCAATGAATAGATTATCTTTCTAGAAACAGAAGTGGGGGCAGCATGGTGTTTTCTTTTTCCTTCTACCTTTTAAAGCATTACGGCGGCTTTTCTCTTAGATCCTTCATTATGAGCTCCTGGCCATCCGTGACGCCTGCATCAAATTGGAGAAGGACTACCAGCCAGGCATTACTTACATTGTTGTGCAGAAACGACACCACACTCGCCTCTTCTGTGCAGATAAGAATGAGAGGGTGAGGATCAGTGATGGGGCATGCTTCAAATTAGTTCTTTTGGTTGTGTAAACACAGATCAACGGGGCCTAACAAGTGGCAATTGTGGGATTGCTGATAGCATTAATAAAGCTTGAGAGGTTTATGATACGAAGCTAATTTAATTTTTCTCTTTTATTTTGTTTGGCACAGGAGTTCCCTAACTAACTTGCTTGAGATCCCTAAAGGATAGTGGAGGCATCCCAGGCAATTGCTTTTTCTTAGCCTTGCTTAACATCCGTCTTTCTTAGCATCTTGCTTAAACATCCCAGACAATTGCTCTTGCTAACAGCATTTACGCTTTTGTTTCCTTTGTAATAAACTCTGCAGATCGGTAAAAGTGGGAACATTCCAGCAGGAACAACAGTGGATACAAACATTACTCATCCGTTTGAGTTTGACTTCTACCTGTGTAGTCATGCTGGCATTCAGGTACTGTGTATTAATGACCTTTTTTTATTTAGGGAGAGGAGGTGATTTAGATAATAGCCGGAATCCCAAAGTATACTTCAGTCTTCCTACCCCTATAATCCCTGTTCTCTTTTTGCGGAGGGAGTCAATAGCAAGGAAGGAGCTGGTGAATGGGCACCAGCTTATTGTGGCTCCCTGAAGCAGAGGTTCTATGGGGGCTGTAGATCTGGGGAAGGAGCAGCAGTTGGCTCTGTTACATGGAGTTGACCACGAGGGAAGATAACAAAGGGACCAAATTGAGGCGGTGGCCTCTGGGTTTTGTGGGTCACCATAGTGGTGGTTGGAATTTACCTAGAGGTTCTTGAATGCACAGAGCACTTCATATTAGCTCAGTAATCCATATGTCAGCCTAGTAAGATGTTGATATTATTATATCCATAATGCCAGTGGGGATTGGAAGCTGGGGGAGTTCTTGTCTAAGGCCACCTAGCACAGGGGTGGCAAACCCATGGACCAGATTGCGTGTGCATTGGCTGCTTTTGCATGCAGCCTTTGGACTGAAAAGGTTAGCCACTACCTCTGTAGATGGACCATCTTTCCACTGCACTTAGGAAGTTATCATCATTCCTCCCTGTGTACCCTACTGAGTCCAGTTCTTCTTCCCATCCAGGGTACAAGCAGACCTTCCCATTATTACGTTCTTTGGGATGACAACCGGTTTACAGCGGATGAGCTTCAGATTCTCACCTACCAGCTTTGCCACACTTACGTACGCTGCACTCGCTCAGTCTCTATCCCAGCACCAGCATACTATGCCCGCTTGGTGGCATTTCGGGCGCGATATCACCTTGTGGACAAAGAGCATGACAGGTGAGCAGCTGGGTGTCTGTACATGTAGTATCTCTACTTGTTTGTTTCCATGCATGGAGCAGGATAGACTAGGGCAGTTCTGTGGCTCCACGGTAACTTGTTTTCCTTCACCATCATCACCGTGTGGTGGAAGCCCAATGACACCTGGGTTTGAATGTGTGTCTTCAGTTCTGAAGGAACATATTTGTATGTCAGGTACATCCCATTTGTAGAGTCCCTGATGGGTTGATTGTCGCATTATTCCACCAATAGGCATGGTGCTTTATGGAGCACAAGAGGGCAGGTCGCTGCTCGAAGGGGTTGCCATCTGAAAAACAACTGAAAGAGGGGAGGGGAAGTGGGAGGCAGAAGAGGGAAACAAGGGAAGGGTATATGATTGTTTCAGTTACACATACCTAGGGTTATATGCATTGCTAGTTCTTCGCAGAGTAGATCCATAGAAATTAATGGGCCTGAGCTAGTCCTGTGTATTAATTTCATGGATCCACTCTTGAGTAGAACTAGCACTGGATAGGGTCCTTAGGCTTTGTTGAGAAAAGGGCAGGGTTGATGAATCTGTGGGCCTGCTAGAGTTGCCATCATTATTGGGTACAGGTGGTGGGCAGCATGGATCCCCCCCTCCCACCCAAGCCGATTTTATGCCACGGTGTGTTGGTAGCCAGCCTGGCCAATGATCAGGGATGGTGGGCTTTGTACTGCAGAGAATTTGGAGGGCTACTGATTAGCCAACCCAGGATAACAGAAATGGCATTATACACCCCCTGTTTTTACTGTGCGAACCAGTGAAGCGTACGGCCTGAGAGAACTGAGGACCAGTCCAGAGACCTGGAAGGCCACATTTGGCTACCTGTCCTGTGGTTCCCTACTTCTGTCTTAAAACATAATATTATTGAAAAATAAATCTATTACATCATAACTTAACTTGTCAAAAAAGGCACTCAAAGGCTTTGCAGTCAGCCAGATGCTAGAAGCTTAATTGTTAAAGAGGTGGTGCAGAATGGGGTGGACTCAAGAGAGCTCAGTCCCAGGTAGAACATCTCATAGATGTTCACTGTTGAGATCCTTGAAGGTTCTTCCTTGTCCGGCAGCAGCACCAATGATCAGTGAATGACCACTAGAGAAGATTCTGCAGATCACGCTGAGCTGACCGGAGGTCAGAGTTTGGTCTTTAGTTTTCTAGGTGCAAATAATTTATCTGCCCCAGAGAAGGGTTATAGCCCACCTGGCAAGTCCTTTCTGTGCAGCCATACTTTATACTTATTTTTGGCTATGTCTGGATATTTGTGATACTGTAACGTGAGTGGCGCCGTGGTCTAAACCACAGAGCCTAGGTCTTGCTGATCAGAAGGTTGGCGGTTGGAATCCCCGCAATGGGGTGAGCTTCTGTTGTTCAGTCCCAGCTCCTGCCCACCTAGCAGTTTGAAAGCATGTCAAAGTGCAAGTAGATAAATAGGTACTGCTCCGGCGGGAAGGTAAACGGCATTTCCGTGCGCTGCTCTGGTTCACTAGAAGCGGCTTAGTCATGCTGGCCCGGAACTGTCTGCGGACAAACACTGGCTCCCTCGGCCAGTAAAGTGAGATGAGTGCCGCAACCCCAGAGTCGTCCACAAGTGGACCTAACGGTCAGGGGTACCTTTACCTAAGACAGTTTTCTGCTAGGGCAATACTGATTTGCTTGCAGGCATCTTACCTGGAATGGAAGCAATTCATAAGTAGTGGTTTTATATGTTGACAACTAATGCTTTGTTCTCTTTTTCCCCTCGCACCCTGTTTCTTCCACTTTCAGCGGAGAAGGCAGTCACATATCTGGCCAGAGTAATGGCCGAGACCCTCAGGCCCTCGCCAAGGCCGTACAAGTTCATCAGGACACTTTACGTACCATGTACTTTGCTTGAAAGTATAACTTTTTTTACCTCACTCCAGAAAGCTTTCAGATTTGTAGGAGCCATAATTTAAAAAGAGGAAGCATTGGGAGCACCTTGCGGGCATCCAATGAGAAATCACTGCAGGGCGCAGATGGCGTTGGAGGCAGGAAACCAGCATCCTCTGGAATGAATGCAGGAGAGCCACTTAACCGGATGAACACACCTTTGTAGTCTTTGTTTTTCAGGCTTTCTAGTTACCTGACCAAACACACTAAGTATTTAAACCAAGGAAGAGATCTGACTTCCTGTTACGAAAAAAACAAAATGGTTTTCATTATTGGGACGGGGCGGGGGGCGGGGGACGCAATATTAGACTTTCTCGACTGTGAAATAACTGTTTTGGTTCTCCAATGCCAAATCAAACGCTGGTAAGATTTTTGTTTGTTATTGTTTGGGATGGGTGGGGGAAATGGGATTTGTAGAGCCTTAAAACAGATGACTAGATTTATAAAAACTAATATTTTAGGATACAAGATGCTTTAATTGGTGAAGAAGAAGAAAAAGCCAGTAGTTTATAGATTAATTTTAACACTCTTACCCTTCCCTATGAAGAAATTTTCTCCCCTTTATATATAATAATAATAAATAATAATAATAATAATAACGTAAGGCACCCCCAGCACTTACCACAATGCCGAAAAGGAAACTTGTCTTCCGCCTGTTTAAAAGTGGGATAGCTGCTGCCCTTTTAATGCAACAGTCACATACTCAACTGTGGGCGAGTGCCTTACTGCAATGCTGCAAAATGTTGATGTTCGTTCACCTTTCAAAGGAAAAGAAAAGCAAACCAAGGATACTCTTGTCTCGGTGGTGGTCCAAAAAATCTCCATCTTGAAGGTATTAGGAGTTCTTTTTTTAACGTTCACAAAGCTTTCAGTTTCATGTTAGCCTCACAGCCTCACGATGGGTTAAAATTCTGTGCACTTTTAACATGACATATGAATTTGGAGAGCTGCTGATGAAACCTGTTTTTGTTCTTTTGTTTTTATTTGATGTTGATTTTATTGTTCCTGATGTATTTCTTGAGAGGATTTTTTTTTTAAATTTTTAATTTAAAAACTACATTTCTAACAAACGGGGTTTTGCAAGAGGAAGAATGTTTTTGCCTGCCCCATGAGCACAAACGAGAAACTCCATTATCAATTGATGTCCTGACTTTTTTTTATATGCCGATGAAATTTTTTATTACCAAGTGTTATTTTTATACGGTGCCGAGTCTTATTGCCAAAACTTACTCAAATCACTTATATATTCTCAGCGTTTACACCACAATATTCCCCCAGCAGCCCCCTCATACTTTGGAGTTTTCCTATAGCTTATGTGGTGGGTCGTGTTATGAGATTTTTGTTTGCTTTGGCAGCATGTGTACTAAAATGCAAGCGATAGAGATTAGCGAGAGGCTGGCTGCTTTTCCATTAATTGAGCTGCAATCCACAAAGTCTTTATTTTTCTTTCCTAAAGTTTCATTCTATTTTTTCTTTATTGTTTTAGAATAGTTTTAGGTCCAGCATGTTCTCAAAACTGCCCTGATGGTTTCTGCTGCTTTTAATTATTGCCATCCCCATGCAAATAAACAAAAAACCCCTTGGCTTTTCCTTGGATCAGAACAACAACATGCACTTTGCTATCTATGTAGACATATGTATTCTGTCCCCTCCCCCTGATGATGAATTTAAAACTTCCTACAAGAAGCTACTTGTGCTTTCAAGGCTGGAGGTTCTCTGGCATATTCTGTTACAGACACATTCTTGCCATTTTAGTACAAAAGCAGGCATGTGGTGAGAGAAGGAAACGTCACCTATACTCAAGCCACATTGTCTCTTTAGATCATTACCTTAAACTGCCAAAACCTTTGTTAAAAAAAGGAAGGTTGAACCTGTGCAGCCATGCCACTCTCTTTGTAGGCACACCCTGTTAAAGCATATGCTTTGCAGCTTGTGAGGCAATACTGATTTTACCACTCAAGCTTTGAGTGTCAAGTCAGGTATCCCATCCTTTTTATTTTCACTCCTCCATCCCACCCCCTTCTCTCTCCAAATGTTATTTTTGGGGCAGAATGTTAACCCATCAAAATGCTATGCAAAAAAAAAAAAACGTGCCACAGAATGGAGCACTGTTGTGTTTTACATTACTTGGGCATTATGGCTCATATTCTTTAGCCAGGTCCCAAAGAACTGCTGTAGGAATGCTCCAACATTGCTTGTGTGCAGCTGCTGAGATTTCTGACCTTGAGCATCAGATCTCCACTTCATATCACAACTGGCTTTTAGCCCTTCCCCAGGTTCCAGAATGGTTCACCTGCTTCACTTGGGAAGGTGTGTGCCTGCTTACTGGTTTTTGAAGCACAAGTCCAATGCACTATTGGCTGCACACAGTGAGTTATGCAGTTCTTTGGATCTTTGACTCTTCTCTCTTTCCCCGCTGGTTTCCTTTATCCTCTCACTCAGCTGCTTTGTATCCCGCAAGGCTGGGAATTGCTTTGCTTTGGGCAGAGTCCGGTCAGCAAAAGCATCAGTCTGGAAAAGCTGATCTTCTTAACCAAGTGCCTGCATGGGTAAACACATTATCATCTTCCAGCATGAACCTAGATTATGAGCCCTGTGTTTTTCAGAAAGAGATGTTGGGGAGTTCCCCCCTCTTACTTGGGCTTGTGAGTGAGGATGCTTTTATTTCTAGAAGCAGCTTTTTTGAGTTCTTTGCATCCCCTTCATGTCCTCTGCGCCGCTGTCTCTGTGCTTGGAGTGGGATTTGTAGGTTCAGTCACCAGCATTGCAACTAAAACATTTGGTCCAAGATTCAGAAGCGTTTTGAGCAAAAATGACTTGGGCATTTGCAGAACTGGGGGGTGGGGGAGATGGAGGGAATTTGAAAAATATTCAGCTTTGTTTTGGGGAAAAAAATTGCTTTAAAACAAACACAAACCTCCAGGACTTGAATTGTTGTCAATGGATTCTCTTTTTCAGATTTTTGCACTCCGCTGTTAAGTAGCTGCTTTGAATGAATTGGTGTTAGCATGACCTAATGAGACAGGCAGCTAGGGCAGGCTTTGCCAACCTGGTGCTCTCCAGTTGTTTTGCACTGCTTTGAGTTGCTTGGGGAGTTATAGTGCAAATCATCTGGAAGGCACAAAGTTGCTGAAGGTTGAGCTAGAGGAAACTTACCTGTTTCAAAGCGCTTTCTGGCCCATCCTTCACTTCTCCCTCCCACCCACCTGGTGCATGCAGAATTTTCACTAAGTGCCGTAAATGATGTCATTGCTGCACCCTCTATGGAACAAAGTTTCTGGGTTCGGGGTATTTTCCCTCCCCCCCTTTAGATGTTCTACTTAATGAGTTAGATCTCCCTGCATGTTCTGTGTACTAGAGGCTCCCTGTTCCATTCCTGCTTAGGTTTGGCAAAGTTGTATATTATGTCCTCTTGATAGTCCACGAGAGCACATAGGAGGTGGCATTCTTTTTTTTTTGTACCACAGACTGCCCACTTTGGGGGCGTTGCAAGGCTACCAATAAGATATTTGAATACACATTTTGGAGCATTTAACCTTGCACCTTAAGTCTGTCTCTTGTCGCTATGTTGCCCTTCTGCAGCTGAAAATGTTGCCAAATTCTCACAGGTGTGTGTGGTGTGTGCGTGCGTGTGTGCTCGTTTGCGTGAGGGTTGGGGAGGCAGCATAATTATGTAGCTATCCGTTGTTCGCTCTTGTTTTTTATTTTACCTGCACTGCTGCTAGTTCCAATTTAATGCTTATATTTGAGCAAAAGACACTGGGCTGGGTGGAAGAGGATGATGAAGAAGGCAAGAACCTGTGCCGCGAAAGATTGCAAGGAGCAGTACAAAAACTGGACTGGGATTCAAGGTGGCCCTTAGGTTTGTGCCAAGGGGCTTATATGAGCCCAGTGGAATATTTAACCCCCCCCCCCCCCCGCCGCCAATTTTATAAACTGCAGACCCTAATGTCATGTCAAAAGCTACTGTTGACATTCTTCTCAGTTTCCAAAGCAACTTGCCATACAGCATAAAGGGGCTGTTACCTGTGGAGAAATTATTCTTAAATTTCCCTTGGGCTTGTGGAAGGAGCTCCACAGTTCTTGGGAACTTTGGCCCACCCATGCCTATGGTTGGTGTGGCTAACCTCTGTGGCCCTCTAGGGGGCTCTGGACTCCAGCTTCTATCAGTCCCAGCCAGCATGGCCAATGGGACTTGCAGCCCTTCAGACATTGCTGAACTACAAGTAAGGGCGTACCAAAATGAAATTGATAGGATGTAAAATAGAGGTATGGTAACAACCTTTTCATTTGGTGGATGCAAACTTTCTGAGTTACACACCACTCTTCAGGCAGAGGATACACAGTACAGAGGGCAAAGCTGGGTAAATATGCAGCGACATCTAGATATTGTCTCTAGTGTAAATCCTTACGTGGAACCAGAGGTTCTCTTTAGTTTGGAAAATGAGCTGTTCTCATCCGAAGAATTCTATACAACTGTAAAACATGAAAAAATTCTCTGGCTACCAAACATTTGTCTGAAAAAAGGAAAGTTGCCGTGCCTGGTTTTTGTATCATAATCCTTTTGGGACCAACAAAGCAGCTTCTGTCTATAGAAAACTGATGTTCTAGGAAAGCCTAAAAGCGTCAGCATTGCAAGGATTCAACAAAGAATCCCTTTTTAATATAATGTTCAAAGCAATTTGGCAGCAAGGTGCAAACTTGTTGTGTTGGTCCTATCTGGAGAGAAATGTGAGCAACATGGCAGAACAGCAATAAAAAAAGTGAAACCCGTATCATGTGTGCACATGTAATTTTGCACTTCCAAGAAATTGTGAAAGTTTTAAACTGATGGCAACTCTGGTTTGTGTTCATTTTTTTTTTAAAGAAAAACTGTTACAAGGAAGCGTTGAAGTGTAAATAGAGAATGTTCACAAAACACGCTATTGGTTGAGTTTTGTTTTCTTGTTTGTGTTTTTTTAATTTGAAACTGAACATTGTATGGTCCATTTATTAAACAGATTTGAACAACTGCTGTACAGTCCTTATTGAGAGGAGCAAACTGGAACTCAAATATTATAAAGAGAGTTTCAACACCTGGATATGAGTTTCTTCTGTGAGGCAGACATTTCACTTAAAGTATAAACAAAATCCACATAGAATACAGTTGTGCTTTTTTTATTTTTAAAGATAAAACTAACTAGGATGTCAGTATTCTGGCAAGACTGGTATCTTATTTCTTGAAAAAGGTTTTGTGCCTTTGGTGTGCATAGATGGCCATGCAATTCTGGATACCAGTAAACCACATGCCCAGCTTGTAATAAATGTCCCACTGTCATGTTGCATTATTATTATTTAATTAAATTTGTAAACTGCCCTTCTTGCGAAGACCACAGAGCGGTTCACAACAGAAAAATGCAAATTGAGAACACAAAATGCATTTAACAAAAACCAATAATGTCCTCCCATCACATTTAGAAGGTGATAGAATGTTAACCAGCCAAAGGCCTTCTTATAGAAAAACCTTTTCACCTGGGGTCTTAAGTATGTAATGATGCCAGACGAGCCTCCTTGGGGAGGGAATTCCACAAATGGGGAGTCACCACCCTCCAAACCTTTTATGGAGGAGGCACATAAAGAAGAGCCTCAGATGATGATTTCAGGGTCCAGGCCAGTTCATATGGGGAGAAGGTGGTGGTCCTTGAGGTATTGTGGTTCTGAGCTGTTGATTGCTTTATTGGTAAAAACCAGCACTTTAAATTGGGCCCAGAAACTAGAATCAGTGTCATACACTCTAAACTGTCTTGCCCCTGTGATCAACCTAGCTGCCAGCTGAAGTTCCTGAAGTTTCTTCAGACACCTTTTCACAATCCCTGTGACCACTCATCACTACTCCCTGGGCTCTGGTTCCTCCCACCACTACTCTGTTTCCAACTAGTCCATGGCACTAACAAAGTCATCCAACATAGCAGGACTAGACAGTGCTCTGGACACCCCTTGAAATTCATCTGCTGTAACAGTGGAGTCAAGAACCTGTTGGATGCAAGCAAATTTATTCTCAAGACAGCTTGCAAGCAAGTCACAGTGCGCTACCTGCTTCAGGCCAGACTGCACTACTTGGAAAAGCTCTACCAGATGGCACAATGAGGATACAATGGAGGTACCAAACTCTGCTGCCTTAGTTGCTTCACTGCCACTAGGTGGGCCCTATGATGAGCCCTCCTGAACAGGTGGCCCTCCTGAATGGACTGTGTTTAGAGGATGGACTACACCACTTCTCCCTGTACAGCAGCCTTTGTCCAAAATATCTGAGGGCACCAGGTTGGGGGAGAATTATGCGTCTGTAGAGTTAGTGTCTTAGTGGGACTGAAAATTCATAGCCTGTCAGTCCAAGCACTACAACACACTGCTTTTACTATTTTATAAGCTGCTGTACAAAGATTTAAAACAAGATGGTTCCTGCCCAGAAGCTTACAGTCTTACAAACATACACAAGGACACTGAGCCAGGCTGCCTGTTCTTTATGCATTAGACTGTGTAAGTGTCTCTCAAGAGAAATAGTCTTGTTATTTTCAGGCAGAGACACCGTGTAAGTGTGAAAACCATACATTTTTTACTGTTTGGGATGGGAATGTTGCATTCAGAGTTGTGGATTCAAGCCCTACATTGGGTGAAAGATCCTGCAATGCAGGGGCTTGGACTAGATGACCCTAGTGGTCTCTTCCAAGTCTACAATTTTATGAAAACTCAATACAGTATACAAAAAGAATAAAGGTTAAAAACAAGCAATTAAAAGTAAAAACAACAACAATAAGCTAAAACTACATTAAAACTACATTACATGTAATTCTCTATTTTCATTGTTAAAATCAAGCTAACTTTGTATTTATAATTATATAAATTGTTGCCTGGTGGGCAGGGAAATGCACCTTTTGCAGCCGTCTAAAACTTTAAGGCAGTTAAACAAACGGAGTGTTAGTTTGCTAACTATTAAAAATATTAAACAGCCGCGGAATTTAAAGGTCCTCCGAGTCTCGCGCTTACCTCAAATAACACAAGCCGAGACTCGAACTCTCGGCCTTTCGTTCATTTACGGCCAACCCTATAACCACTCCATCCTTTTGCTTGTTCCCGCCTCCATACGGCCCTAGCTCCGCCTCCTAAATTTGCATTCGCCGAGGGCTCCCCTTGAAGGAGAGCGGCAACTCTCGTACGCATGCGTGCTGCGTTTATCTTAGTTGTTTAACAACAACGCGAGCGGGACTAAGCGCGAACTTGCGCGGGGTTGAGGTAGAGCGAGAGAGGCTGAAGTAGGAAAAGAACTTCCGGCGGCCAGAGGTGGTGGAGGAGAATACACGCATGCGCGTGAGCCGGTGAGTGAGTCAGTCAGGCACCCTCCCCTACTCCTGCTACAGAGTCAGTCATCGTAGAAAGACTGTAGTCTCAGAGCCGAAAAAGGGAGGAGGGACGGCTTCCGGTAGAGAGGGAGGCGCATGCGCGCGCCTGCGGGCACCCGGGGACTGGTCCCTCCAGAGCGAGGCTCAGTGTGTGCCGAGTGGAAAGTCGGGTTTCTCAGTCAGTTAGTCAGTCAGTGGAGAAGGGAGCGAGCCGGGGCTGCGGGCGGCCACGCAACTTCCGCTTCTTCACCCGTCACCGCAGCCCGAGACTAACTGACTGACTGACCGCCCGTGGGCGGCTGGGGAGGCAGAGTAATAACCTGCAAGACTCGAGTGGCTGCGTTGTGTGAAGAGGAGGCGCCGCCGCCGCCGTTGTTGCTGCTGCTGCTGTCTCCGCAGGCCCGGCCGGACCGGGACGGCGCCAGGCGAACGACGTGGGGGACCAGGCAGGAACCGGACCGGCACCCGTAGCCTGAGAGCGGCCGCGCCGAGCTCCATGAATGGAAATCGGCAGCGCAGGTGAGGCGGAGGGGACGCCTGACGGGACGCTCCACTCCTTAGGAGCCGCTGGCAGCGCTTGGCGTGGGCTGGATCTTGACACAATAGGTGGACTCGGGGAGGGAAGTTTCGGGGAGGCGGTTGGGCGGCAGTTCCCGAATAACTGACCTTGAAGTTACAGGGCTGGTGGCAAGTATGTAGCTTGGGTTTCATGGTGTCTGCCATTTGGGTATGGAGACAACCCGGGGCCCTGGGGTATTTTCCTCAGAACTAAAAATAAAATAAAATATGCGGCTGAAACACAACTAACTGCACGAAGTAAATGTCCTCTGTGGCCCAAAATATTGTTTACTGGTAAGTTCCACTTAACCGACTGAAGTTGAGCTTATTCCTAAGTGCATGTGGGGTTGTAGCTTTTGGACCAATCCTATACTCTTGAGATGTCTATAAAATCAATAGTTGGCTAGGACCAACGTGTCAGGCCGTGTGTGTGTAGGAGCTTGTAGGTAGGTGGACCTATGGAGAAGCTTAGGGAAGTGTGGGTCTGAAATCTTGAACAGAATATGGGGGGACTGGTGTAGGTGTTTTTGCTTCAGCAGGATGGCCTCCCAAGGTGCTTGGGGGGCAGTTCGGACCCTGAATATTTTATATGTAGCCGTGCAGCAAGTGGCTTGATTATCATTGCCATTGGAGTAGAAACTTGGAATAATTGTGAGGTAAATGTGCTTCTGATTTGCAGTAGTTACTATATAAAAGCACATGTTTGCTTTGGTGACTTATCTATGCTAAAAAATTATTAGCTTCTTGTAACCTGTGGGTTACCTGAAAAATCAAGAAATGCATGAAATAACTGATCTTGAGAATGCAGTTTTTCTTAAATAGTATTTCCCCCCTGTGTATTTGTGCTTGACCTCAGGTGAACCCTGGTATGGGTGACAGGTAGATGTGGTAGACATGTATAGCTTGTCTAGACATCAATATTAAATTCAGAAAGTTGCTCAAATTTTGCAGAATATTTGTAAATCCTACTTGTCCACTTGAAATGATTTTGGGTGAATCAGTGGCTGAACTGAAAGAAAGGACGCTTCCTGAAAGTTTGGGAGTTATTTGAATAGCTAACTGCCTTGAGATATTTGCTTTTGTGGATTCTCAAGTGGAAGGGATTCCTGTTCTTTCACAATCATTTCTTTAAGTTTGTTTATAAACATAAGCAGCTGTGTGGGTTTTTGTTTGTTTTTGTTTTACCAAGCCATTATTGAAAGAGTGATTTAATTTTTAAAAATATGGACACGTGTTTGAATAAGTGTTTAAGCAATACAGTACTAGCATTGGATCCTATATGGCCTGAGGGCATATGAAACAAGCATTCCTGGTTGGTGCCATATATGTCATTTTTAGTACTGTGACAGAATAAAAGTAGGATTTAATGTACTAAGTAAATAGCTACTTGTGTCTGAAAATACTTGTGTTGCAAGTTAAATTCATTGGTTAGATCATACACACACCAAAACAAAAAATTTCTTTTCACAATTTTAGCAATGTGACAGCTAAAATCAGTTGCAGAACCTCCCCCCCCCCAAAAAAAAACCTGCACTAACATGTAACTTTGTATCTCTAGAGCTGCTTAACAATTTATAACTGGAGCCTGAAGTTTTTACTGACAGTGTTGACCAATGAATGCAAATGCTTGGATTTTCATGTTACAATGTTAAATGATAGCCACAGCATTTGTTTTCTTAACACTTTTGGATTCCTCCATTTTAGATTTCTAGCTGTTAAATGCTACTAGCTATAATACCATTCTTTCAGATAGGGTGCTTTGATCCACAACTTTAGTAGCTAAATTATTTTGAAATAAAAGTTTTACTAGCTTGATATGGCACATATCTAAGAAAGCCTTAGCACTCAGGTGGAAAATCGTAATGCCATTTGATACAAAGATATATAAAGGTGTGTTGCTTTGTAACTTTGGGTTCAAGCATTAAAGGGGAAAAATAAGTGTGTGCTATATGCCTAATACAGAGATAGACAACTTAATAAGTTTTTGCTGGTTTCTTCCACTTTGCAGGATACTGCTGAGTAACACTTTTAGAATTTGTTGGGCTTCCTAATGAAGAATAGTGATCTAATTGTTGTCTGTATGCCATATGTTAGACTTAGTGATATGTACATTCTTTATATCCCTTCTTACTGTACAAAAAATTCCTCTTATGATTTTTAATGTGGAGAATTGAACATTATTAATCCTGGAAAGAAGATATTAGTATGATTGCAGAACTGTGTGTGCCTGTGTGTACTGAAAAAATCAGGAAACATTTGGCTCTTTAAGTCTGTGATTTTAAGCTTGTTTAGAAGTATTATCTTTAAAACCAGAGATTAGGTTCTAAGTAAACATGGCTAAAATCTTAAATTCTGCAAGCCTCAACTAGTTTATCTGCCAGTTGCACCCTCCCAAAAACTACTGTTATTTTCCTCTAACTTTCATATGGTTAATAATAATAGCATTAATACTATATCATACCTTGTATACAGAGTCAAAGTCATGTGGGATTTCCCCCCAAAGTTTCATTTCTGAACCATTTTCTTACAATTTCTTTCAAGTTCTCTCTGCTTTCATTCTCTCTGTAAGTTGGGGAAATTCCATTAACATTTGTTTTCTATGTCCATCTGTTTGATGGACATAGTAGCAGTGATGGCTATATGCTACCTCTAGGGTCAAAGACAGCATGCCTCTGAAAACAAACCTGTGACTATAGAGCAATAGTAGGAGAGGATGCCTGTGGGCTTCCCAGTGACTTCTGGTTGTTCATTATGGGAAACAGGATGCTAGATTAGATGGATGACTTGATCTAGCAGGGGTGGTCTTATTCTCTTATACCTTGCAGGTAGACTTTCTTTAATTTTGTCATAATTGGATATTCAATTCCAATATGTCATTATAAAAGCACTAGAACACAATAAATGGTGTATGGGTTTGCTCTACCTACTCCTCTCCACCCAATTCCTTTTTCTCTTGTGTCTGTTTTTTAGATTGTAATCCTAGACAGGGACTCTTTTATGAATGTCATTTGTAATTGTAAGCCACTCTGGGAGCATTTTTTTGGTTGACGAGTGTGACAAAAATGCTATGAATAAATAATTTAAGAGGTCAGTAAATACTGAGGTGAGTGGGACTAATGTTTCTGATTTCTGAATAAAGTTTGGTTTTATTATGCATAGTTTTGACATAAGGTTGGTAATATTCTTATCCAAATAATGGATGCACTGAGAAGGTGAGCTTTGTGGTGCTTAATTCACCCCACCCCCAAAATAACCTTGGCAATAAAGTCAGAGGATCTAAAGCTGGCTCTCTGGAAGTTTTGACTGTCACAGGAGGACGATAAAAAGATAAAGCTACTCAGGCAGCTGGGGGCTCTTAGTAAAAAATATTTAATTGGTGTTTAACATGTTTGTGGGTGTAGCTGAGGATAGTTTGCAAAGCAGAGTTCTGCATTTAGCTTTCTTGGGAGTTCTGTGAGTCACTGGTATAATTGATCATCTATGTTAAACCTACATCTTAATTAACTTCATTCTAATGGTCTGAATAGCTTCAGAGAAAAATGTTTTATCAACCTTTGGAAAAGAGCTACAAAATATTCATTATGTGCATCTGGAAATGCAGCAGTTACAAGAAAACTAAGTTAGAGCATAAGGGACAGGTTTGGAGATCTCTTCCTTCAGCCTTAGGAACTCAGCTGTCAGCTCCCTGTTTCTGAGTATGCAGTGTTTATGTTCAGAATTGCTGGCTGCCTAAAGGATGCTATAAAATTTGAGATTTTACTCTGGCATCAGGTATAGAGATAAGAAGGAACATGTCACTTGCGGCATGGGTAGCACATTCAAATTTAATGCTGGTGAGGTCAAAGTCCTTCATTAGGTCTATGAAAAAGATGCATGAGGTGCATCACTGCTCTCAACTTTTCTCTTGCAGTTTTCACACTGAGAGAATCATGTCAACTGTTGATCTCTAAATTCTAAAGGCTCATTGTGACTCTGGAAAATTGTTGGGTGTGTTGTAACTCTGTTTAAGGCAAATAGCTGGCGAGATTGACATATATGTTATGGTAGATACAAGACTTTTACTTATCTGCTAGACTGTACTGTTACACATCTTACTCTGAAGTATTTTCCCATAAGCATGTTCACAATAATTTTGCACATGTGGGTGGGGAGACACCATAGATCTTCTGCCAAGCAAGCAGAGGTTGGGTTTCCCCCTTTACTTGAGGAGATATATACAGCTGACCTTTTAGTCATTTGGTGGTATTTTTTGTTTGTTTAATTATATGTCAACTAAACTTGAGGTTGTTTATTATTATTATTATTATTATTATTATTATTATTATTATTATTATTTCCTGCCTTTCTTAAGAACATAAGAGCATAACTGAATCAAAACAAAGGCCCATCTAGTCTAGCATTCTGTTCTCCCTGTGGCCAATCAGATGCCTATCAGAAATCCACAAGCATAACATGAGTATAAGTGAACTTTTCCATTGAACCTACTGCCCCAATTCTGAGGGTAGTCCATAGTTATTGTGACTAGTCGCCATTGACTACCTTATGATCCATTAACTGGGCAATTCATTTTTTAACCCTTCTAAGTTTCTGGTCTTTACTTCATCTTGTGGTAGCAAATTCCACAGTTTAACAATGTGTTGTGTAAAGGAATCCTGCCTTTTGTCTGTCCTGAATCCTCCAAACTTCAGCTTTGTTGGATGACTTTTCTTTCCCCTTCCTCCACATCATGCATAATTTTTATACACCTTTATTGTGCCCCCCACTTAATCACTTTTTTTCTGACCTTCAATATCCCAAACATTGTTATCTTACCTCATAAGGGGGTTGCCCCTTGATCATTTTGGTTGCCCTTTTCTGGCTCTGCAACATCATTTTTTGAAGTGTGGCCACCAAAACTGTACGTAGTACTCCAAGTATGGTTGTACCAGAGTTTGTGTAATGGTATTATGATAATGGCAGTTTCATTTTCAGTCATTTTCTTGTGGGATGCATCTTCGAAGACGAAATTCCAGGTGGCATACATAGGTTTTTCAAGCCATCTCCCATCTAAGACTGAACATATATATTCAACTTTAGCAAGGTTACTGCTTCCTGTGCCTTCAGTCCAAATGTCTTTCTTCGTTAAAATTTGTAAACATACTAAGCTAATTTTCATAAATGTTACTTCTTTTTTAATACCACCAGCAGGCTGAGCACACTTAATATACAAACAGTTGTAAAATCATTTGAAAACAGCAATTGGCAGGCATGCTTAAGGGATATTCAGTGTTCAGGTAAATCCTTTGATAACATATCCTTCCTTGTTTTGAACATTTTGAAATTCATATTTAAAAAAGCAGCCATAGGACAGGCTTCAGTGCCCAAAATTCACCAGGTGCATTTTGAGACTGGTGTGGGTCCAGTTGCGACCACATGGACATCTGTGGATGCCAGGTTGGGATTTGGCATCTCCATCTGGCTGACCTCTCTAGCTTTCTTAAGCAAGTACAGTGGTGCCTCGCAAGACGAAATTAATTCGTTCTGCGAGTTTTTTCGTCTTGTGAATTTTTTCGTCTTGCGGAGCACCACTGTGTATTGACGGTTTCCCATAGGAATGCATTGGCGGTTTTTAAAAAAAGGTGCAAGACGTTTTCGTCTTGCAAAGCTAGCCCATAGGGAAATCCGTCTTGCGACTCAGAAAATGAAAAACTCTTTCGTCTTGTGAGTTTTTCGTCTTGCGAGGCATTCGTCTTGCGAGGTACCACTGTACTGTAAGCATTTACCGTATATCCCACCTTTTTCTCCAAGGAGTACATGGTTCCCCCTCCTTAGTTTATTCCTACAAAAACCTTGTGAAATAGGTTAAAAGGCTGTGACTGACCCAAGGTCACCCCGTGAGCTTCATGACTGAGTGGGGATTTCAACCCCTGGGTTCTAGATTGACACTCTAACCACTATAGCACATTAACTATAGGTAATCCACCTGGATTAGCAAGGTGGATCAGACCTGGCAAAGCAAAATGTCACTTAGGAAGGATCTGAAAGATTTTCCTTGAAGCTTGAATTTGTTTTATTCTGGGTTGTTTTATTTGACGCTTTAATGTATTGTAAACTGCTTTGAGATTTTTTTTCTTTAAGATATAAAGTGGTATCAAAATGAAATAACTAACTAACAAACAACAACAAAATTTCATTGCCAAAAAGGTACTTAGACATTCCATTGTGGTGACCGAAGTTTAAGGTGCCATTTGGTGATTACCTTCTGTATCTGAGATTCTTTTTTAAATGATATTTTATTAAGACTTCATAATACAATAAAAATAAACTAATCTAGACAAAAAGGGGAGGAAAAAACAAAGGGAAAGAAAAATGCTTATATATCTGAGTTTCTAACACTGACAGGCTTGTCTAAACTGTGGATGAATAGGGTTTTTGCAGCACTGTATCCCCTTGACACATATATCTAAGTGATGCACAGAAGTACCACGTAAATATTCTCTCCAAACCTTTAATGTGCTTATTGTGGTTCTGGACTGTGACATGTTTTCACATAAAATCAGATACTGTTATACATTTTCAAAAAGTTTGTTTGAGACCAGTGACTGGTGGCAATAGATGAAATATAATAACTTGGTCAGAAGTATATTTCTTCATGGCAGCATACTGCACATGCCTCATTGGAAACACATCTAGTTTTAAAATTCTAATAGTTTTCATTGGATCTGCATGCATTGAGAGGGAAGGTTTAATCCTTCTTCGCCAACTGTGACACTGACAAAGGTAATCCCCCACCCCTGCACTACTATCAACATTAGTGGGGAGAAACTCCCATTGGTGCCAGTGAGAGATTTTCTTCTCAAAAGCTAATGGCAGTGTAGGAGAGATGATTCATCAGGATTTTGATGTAAGGGTTAAACCACTCTTCTCTTATGCTGCAGTCCCAGTGAAAAGCGTGCCTTTGTCAACCTTCCCCTCCCCCCAAAAGCCCAAACTCTGTCATGCATGCAAGATACCCATTTAACATCCTGTTTGATGTTTGCAGTTTGATACTGTAGTCTTAAAATGTATGTGGATGATTCAACAAACAGGGTGCTGCTAGTTTCAAGCATACATCTGTGTGCTTGTGGGATATGATTCGAGTAACTTTGTTATGCAGGTTGATCAGGAACTGAGGTTGGACAGGTTTCTAGCACTTCGCGTTATTGCTTACTTATGCTGCCTTTTGTTAACTAGAATTCTAGAAGTTAGTCCAGTACTCAAAGATGATTGAATTCTACCTATTGTAGTAAGGCAGGGTTTTCAATTCTGTAATCACTGTCTTTAGCACACATCAGGATTCTAGCCTCCTTACCCACATATAGCATAACACCACCCAAATTGTGTGTTAGTAGTAGAAAATGTAGGTGGGCCAGAAATTGTAGGTTTAAAAGTTCCTGGAATCAATAAATATTGTTGCAATCTAGAAAGCTCAAGCAAGTTTACAACATGGTACAGGGAAGGGAAATTTCTTGGGTTCTTAGTTGACTTGACCTGAAAGAAAACTCAGTTTTAGGGATTGGATGGACAAAGTTTGGAAGATCATCATGGTTCATAAACTGACTTGACAGATATGAGCTAACCAATAAACTAAAGCTCAAGCAAACTAATGTACATGTCTTGCTCCTGCTTAGGTTTTTTTTCTCGGCTCATAATTGATTCTCAACATAGGAACACAATACCTGATCATAGTACATGTATTTCTTCTTTGTAGCATTCGCAGTCAGTACTCACCACCACTTTGTTGAGTGATAAATACATACATTAAACTCTAACCTTTATAGTCTTATTGCTATGTTCATACTTAAACTCTGGTCTGAAAGAAATGAACTAGTTAAGTTCAGTATTAATATTCTGTTCTCTCCTTTCTTATAATAATATGTAGGCAGTTAACTCTTCAATGGTTTGTTTTACTTTCATTTTGTATATTTGAAAAGCCTTTAATAAATGTAATATACAGTGAGACCAGACTTCTGCATACATAATAGAGCTTCCCTTCTCTGACTTCTGACAGGTACCCCAAATCTGCCTCAGACAGTTGAGGACCCTCCAAAACAGATTTAGGGGATCACAGACTGTAAGGTAGAGGAGAGAGGATGGAATTCCCTGCATGCAGCACTGAATATGGGCTTTTAAAAAAAGCAGTATTTTCTGATCCTAGGCAAGGAACAGGACACAAAATCTGTTCACTCTGCCTTTCTGAATAGGGTAATCACTTAGCCTGTAGAACAACTCCATCCCACTCAACCTTCCAGCCCCTAGGAAAAGGCGTAGTAATGAGAAACCAAGATTTGCTATTTGTATAAGAACTTGGCTTGGGAATACTTCTGTGTTTGCAGTGTAATTTATTTACTTAAAATTCTATGCTACCTACTAACAAAAGGTCTGTGGATAGTTCTCACACAAGTTAAAACTGAAGTAGAAAATGGAGAAGTGTAAAAAGAACTTTGACATAAATGTTGAGCAGCTAAAAAAGCATCAGAATAAAACCAACACAAAACAATTGTTTCACAGAACTTAAGTCTTCATCTGATGCCAAAAAGATCACATTGTAGGTATAGGTGAGCCTTTCTGTGGTGGACATTCCTCAACCAAGGTGTCACCGCTAAAAAGTGGCACTGGTGACCACCCACCTCACGTCATTTTGCAGTGATACCTGGAGAAGGGTCTCTTAAGATATTGGTGTCAGTCCACTTGTGCAATGGGAGTTTCCTTTTCTCTCCTACCCTCCCTCCCTCAGTCTCAAAATCTGCTCTGGATGAACCTCTGGAGTAAATGGAGGGTATGTAGAACTGTAATGAGGTAAGAGAGGAAGGGGAAGTCTAGTTGCATCTGCTGGTGTAACATTCAATATCACCTGATCTTAGGGTCTCGGCAGTTATAATATGGGAAGAGACAATAATTTAGGTACTGTATTATAAACACAATCTATATTGTAGCAAATGTGGCTTGTATCACTTTATTTCTTTATATTTGAAAACTTTTCAATAAAATATTAATACCAAAAAGAGATAAATGTGTCTAATTACCTATATAGTTGTTTGACTTGCTTGATTTTTGTTGTGTTCATACCTTTTGGAGGCCTTGGCGGTTAGGATTTGTGATTAGGTTGGTGTATAAAACAAGTCACTTTGAAATGTTTGCTAAGCAATTTTCATATGTGATATGAATCTGGTCTTTTAATATACCGTATTTTTCGCCCTATAGGACGCACCGGCCCATAGGACGCACCTAGTTTTTTGGGGGGAAAATAAAGGAAAAAAATTTTATTCCCCCCCCCAGCCGCAGGGCTGGGGCGGGGGAAGCCCGAGCTTTTAAAAACGCACCTACAGTAGTTTTTAGAGGAGAAAAACAAGTAAAAAATATTCTGAATCAAATGTTGTATGAACTACTGCATTTAATAAACAACCAGTATATCAGAATCATATTACAGCCATGTAAAGCGAACAGCAGTCAACAGTGGCATTAAGAACCATCATCACTGTCATTAACAAATGAAGAGAGACTTTAAGGTTTGAGTACTCTTCTAGTCTTCTGTGAACCCCAAGAACTCATCACTGCTAGAGTCAGAATTTATGAAGCTCAGTTGCTCACAATCACTGACATCACTTTCTTCGCTATCTTCATGTAAAATATCATCTTCATTTCCATCCAAAGCATTGCTAATGCCACATTTTTTGAATGACCGGACAACGATTTCCTCCTTCACCGAGTGCCATGATGTTTTCACCCATTCACAAACTTGAGTGATAGTGGGCCTCTTCATTCGTCCAGTGGGTGTTAGATCATGATTACCAGCAGCCATCCATTTGTTCCACTCTTCTCGCATAAAGATCTTAAATGGCTTGTTGATAGAAACATCAAGAGGTTGCAACTGGCTGGTAAGACCTCCAGGAATTACAGCTAGATGAGTCTTCACTTCTTTAAAGCGCTTTTTTGTAGTTTTGCTAATATGTGCTCTAAACTGGTCAAGTACTAATAAGGCAGGTTTTTTCAAAAGCCCTCCAGGACGTTTGGACCACACTTTTTCAACCCATACTCTCATCCCATTTTCGTCCATCCATCCTTTCTCATGAACATGTACAACAACTCCTCGTGGAATCACTTCTTTTGGAAATGTTTTCCTTTTGAAAATTAACATGGGTGGCAATTTGGTGCCATCTGCACAGCAAGACAACACAACAGTGTAATGGGTTTTCTCATGTCCGGAGGTTTTCACGGCGATAGTTCTGGCACCTTTCCGATCAACAGTCCTATTTGATGGCACATCAAAGGTTAGAGGGACTTCATCCATATTCCCAATCTGGCCAATTTCAAATCCATTTCTCTTCCTGGTATCAATTACAAAGTTATGAAAAGACATAATCTTAGATTCATATTCTTCTGGCATTTTTTGTGCGGTTCTAGTTTTGGTGCGCATAGCAAGGCCACATCGCTTCATAAATCTGTAGCACCATGATGGTGAGCCAGTAAAATCATGAATGCCTTTCTCTAAAGCAATCCGTTTGGCTTCATATATTATCATTTTTGTAGAGACTGCGAAGCCATTTTTCCGGTGACTTGTGATCCATTCTTTCATGGCAATGTCCATCTGTGGCCACTTTGCAGCACATCCACGAAAAGTGTGCTTGCTTTTATCTGCTTTTTGCAGCTGATCCTCCTGTTTCCTCCACTCTCTTATCATTTTTTCAGTTGGAGGTGATCCAAAATGTCTCTCCGCTGCTCTGTTTCCATGCTCCCTAGCATATTTTACTACTTCTAGTTTAAAAGGAATCTTATATGCTAGTCTTTTCTGCTTTATCATTCTTATCGGAATGGGGGAGGTTTTCTGCAAGAAAATACAGTGGTAAGGAACTGTCAGTAATGTACAGGACAGTATCTCCAACGTTTATCATTGAGCGCTTAACTGGCCCCCCCCCCCAATATTTTTAAGTTGGAAGAGGGAGGGAGTGAAGGAAGGGAAAGGGAGAGCTCAACCTGTGGGTCCCCAGATGTTGTTTGGCTATAACTCCTATCATTCCTCAACTCCCATCTTCCCTGAGCTCTGGCCTTGCTACCTGGGGCTATGGGAGTTGTAGTTCAGCAACATCTGGGGACCCACAGTTTGAGAAAGGCTGAATTGTCTGTGAGGTGGGGCTTAACTGCCCCCCCCCCATATTTTTAAGTTGGAAGAGGGAGGGAGGGAGGGAAAGAAGAGCGAGGGAGATCTTACATCTCTGGGTGTCTGTGGAGGGCAGCTGCCTTGCCTCGTGCAACCAGAGCAAATGCAGGAAATGGCGGGAATTTCCCGGCACAATAAGCTGGGGGAGGGGCGGAAGGGGCAGTCCCGATCCTTCCGGCACACTGTTAATCTAGCAGAGTGTAAGCAGCTTTCAATTTGCTTGAATTACAGCCCCGGGAATCAGCCAGCCCTGGCTGAGCTTGTCGGCCAGTGCCGGGGCTGAAGGGGGAAGCCATGGGTTTCCCCATAAAGCCCCGGCAAGTGGCTCAGGGAACAGCCTAGACATCCCTGCAGGTCCCCCCGCAGGGCTGCCTAGGCTGCAGATGCCTTCCCCAAGCGCCGGGCGCTCTGCTTTCAGGGCGCCCGACGCTCGGGGAAGCAGGCTGCTATCCGCAGCCTAGACATCCCTGCAGGTCCCCCCGCAGAGCTGCCTAGGCTGCAGATGCCTTCCCCAAGCGTCGGGCGCTCTGCTTTCAGGGCGCCCGACGCTCGGGGAAGCAGGCTGCTATCCGCAGCCTAGACATCCCTGCAGGTCCCCCCGCAGAGCTGCCTAGGCTGCAGATGCCTTCCCCAAGCGCCGGGCGCTCTGCTTTCAGGGCGCCCGACGCTCGGGGAAGCAGGCTGCTATCCGCAGCCTAGACATCCCTGCAGGTCCCCCCGCAGAGCTGCCTAGGCTGCAGATGCCTTCCCCAAGCGCCGGGCGCTCTGCTTTCAGGGCGCCCGACGCTCGGGGAAGCAGGCTGCTATCCGCAGCCTAGACATCCCTGCAGGTCCCCCCGCAGAGCTGCCTAGGCTGCAGATGCCTTCCCCAAGCGCCGGGCGCTCTGCTTTCAGGGCGCCCGACGCTCGGGGAAGCAGGCTGCTATCCGCAGCCTAGACATCCCTGCAGGTCCCCCCCGCAGAGCTGCCTAGGCTGCAGATGCCTTCCCCAAGCGCCGGGCGCTCTGCTTTCAGGGCGCCCGACGCTCGGGGAAGCAGGCTGCTATCCGCAGCCTAGACATCCCTGCAGGTCCCCCCGCAGAGCTGCCTAGGCTGCAGATGCCTTCCCCAAGCGCCGGGCGCTCTGCTTTCAGGGCGCCCGACGCTCGGGGAAGCAGGCTGCTATCCGCAGCCTAGACATCCCTGCAGGTCCCCCCGCAGAGCTGCCTAGGCTGCAGATGCCTTCCCCAAGCGCCGGGCGCTCTGCTTTCAGGGCGCCCGACGCTCGGGGAAGCAGGCTGCTATCCGCAGCCTAGACATCCCTGCAGGTCCCCCCGCAGAGCTGCCTAGGCTGCAGATGCCTTCCCCAAGCGCCGGGCGCTCTGCTTTCAGGGCGCCCGACGCTCGGGGAAGCAGGCTGCTATCCGCAGCCTAGACATCCCTGCAGGTCCCCCCGCAGAGCTGCCTAGGCTGCAGATGCCTTCCCCAAGCGCCGGGCGCTCTGCTTTCAGGGCGCCCGACGCTCGGGGAAGCAGGCTGCTATCCGCAGCCTAGACATCCCTGCAGGTCCCCCCGCAGAGCTGCCTAGGCTGCAGATGCCTTCCCCAAGCGTCGGGCGCTCTGCTTTCAGGGCGCCCGACGCTCGGGGAAGCAGGCTGCTATCCGCAGCCTAGACATCCCTGCAGGTCCCCCCGCAGAGCTGCCTAGGCTGCAGATGCCTTCCCCAAGCGTCGGGCGCTCTGCTTTCAGGGCGCCCGACGCTCGGGGAAGCAGGCTGCTATCCGCAGCCTAGACATCCCTGCAGGTCCCCCCGCAGAGCTGCCTAGGCTGCAGATGCCTTCCCCAAGCGCCGGACGCTCTGCTTTCAGGGCGCCCGACGCTCGGGGAAGCAGGCTGCTATCCGCAGCCTAGACATCCCTGCAGGTCCCCCCGCAGGGCTGCCTAGGCTGCAGATGCCTTCCCCAAGCGCCGGACGCTCTGCTTTCAGGGCGCCCGACGCTCGGGGAAGCAGGCTGCTATCCGCAGCCTAGACAGCCCTGCGGCACCTCCTGCAGGGCTGCCTAGGCTGCGGATGCGTTCCCCAAGCGCCGGGCGCTCTGCTTTCAGGGCGCCCGACGCTCGGGGAAGCAGGCTGCTATCCGCAGCCTAGACATCCCTGCAGGTCCCCCCGCAGAGCTGCCTAGGCTGCGGATGCGTTCCCCAAGCGCCCGGCGCTCTGCTTTCAGGGCGCCCGACGCTCGGGGAAGCAGGCTGCTATCCGCAGCCTAGACAGCCCTGCGGCACCTCCTGCAGGGCTGCCTAGGCTGCAAATGCGTTCCTGAAGCCTGGAGAGCGAGAGGGGTCGGTGCGCACCTACCCCTCTCGCTCTCCACGCTTCAGCGAAAGCCTGCATTCGCCCCATAGGACGCACCCAGATTTCCCCGTCATTTTTGGAGGGGAAAAAGTGCGTCTTATGGGGCGAAAAATACGGTATGTGTCTTGTTTTTGTCTTGTGTTTTGTGAAAGCTTTTTCCAATACAGAGCAGCTAGTATATAGCCCCTGAAACAGTGGACAGGGCAGATTTTAGTGTAGGTAAAAAGAAACATGATGCTATTTTATCTATGATTTGCTTTTCTCCACATACAAGAGATAAATTAACAGCTGATGTTAGAAGGTGGGAATATACACAATTTCTGTCAATGAGTAGGTGTGAAAAAAGGCGGGGTCATTTTTGAGTTTGTCATATCTACATATAATGACATTTGTTGGTTGACTCATTCCAATAGCTCCAAATGAGTTTCCAGTATTTATCTTTTTGAATATGTTTCTTTTTATTTGAGACAGTGTTAGTAAAATGAGAAGTGATAATATTACTTCCTGTACAGGGAATTTCTACAGAAAATGCTAAAAACGGAAGAAGTAATGTTGCTGCCTGCATAGCTAGATATGCCTGAATGCACCTCTTGAAAATGCATCCTCCTTCTGTTTTGGTAGTATTGGCTTTCTATTAAATACTTAAGCTACTGAAGCTGATTGCTGTGAGTAGTGAAACTTCTAATTGTCTCAGTAGATATGGTTCACTTCTGGTTTCACTGTCTTTCAGCCCCATCTTCAGTTTTGCTAATCATTGTATGATCTTTTTTTAAAATAAAATTGTGCTTCAAAAACATAGGAACTAATTAGAATGTGGTTCATTACGTAGGGATAGACAGTTAGCTCTCATTTGGTGGGTTGAATACAATGGTACCATTCCATGAACTGAATGAGTTCTCCAGTAATGGAAACTCAGGATTCAGCAGAGGCTCCTGCTCACAAAATGGTGGTGGCGGAGAGGTGATTTTTGCCAATTCTTGCTTGCATGCTGTTCTAGAGGGTTTCCTGCTACTTCAGAGCTGATTTGGAGGAGCTGCAAGACAGGGGGGCAGTTCCATAAGCAGGAGCCTCTTTTGGATCCAAGGCTCCTTTGTGAATGGAATCTCTTTTTCTCTCTTTTTTGCAATGCCATATTGCCAAAAGATAAATTTGTTTATTTACACATATTACAGTGTGAAAGCCCTCTACTAAGGGGGAAACAGTGTCTGCGCCTTTGTGCTGAAAGCTAATGGCTTAGCAAAAGGGTAGCTTAAACCAGTGGTCTTTACCCTTTTAGGGTCAGGACCCCTACTTCCTTTATCCCAAACATGCATTAGAGAGCCTACTTGTTAATGTTTTGCTATATCTTTGAATAGTGTTAGTGCTGAAACCCACCTTAGGTCAAGCTGAGACCTTGCAGTGGGTTCCAACTCACTGGTTGAAGGCTGGTGGACTACCAAGGCACTTTCTGGAAATCCTTTGCTCCAGGAAGCTGAACTGAGGCTTTCCCTCTAACATGGGGGTTGTGATGTTGGGCTGTTCTCTTTAAATAGAGGACTCTTCTGCTAAAGTTGGCATACTTTTCTTTATATTTTATTCAAATAATTTTTTAAAATAAAACACTTTTAAGAAGCTAAGGAAATTTGGAATGAACTTTGGAAACTTTAGCTTTCTGAAAGTTTGGGTAGGTCTGAGGATAGTGATGAGTGTGGAAAATATGAAGAGGGTGAAAGGGAAACTGGTGGAATATTAGCTTTCTCACCTTGGCATATTGATCATGCTGGCAAGGAACAAGCACAGAGGGATTTCAGGAAGTGTTAATTAGATGCATTAAATGCAGCATTTATAATAGTAGTAAGAAAGTTCAGCAACCTTTCGTCAGGCACTGATTGGACCATACTGGAGAATACTGTGTTAACAACTGGCCATCTATATCTGAGAAGGATGAATTCATACCTAAAACTGATGCAAAGAACAAGATTATTACAGAAATGGATGGAACTAGTCCAGGCATAGGCAAACTTGGCCCTCCAGATGTTTTGGGACTACTACTCCCTCATCCCTGACCACTGGTCCTGTTGGCTAGGGATGATGGGAGTTGTAGTCACAAAACATCTGGAGGGCCAAGTCTGCCTATGCCTGAACTAGTTCAAATTCTATTATATGTTCCTCACAAGCGCCATTGTGAGAGGGAGGAATGATTGTGGGTCCTCCCAGGTGATAGCTCCATAAATGAGGAGTATGTCATTTTGCCCCATCTTTCAGTGTGAGCTTAAGTTAGGGAGACAGTTGAAACGAGAGTGCTGCTGCTACCTTGTATATTTGCATGTATATTTGATGGGTAGATCTGGTTGTCACTGCTGCATATTGGATCTGCTAGAAGTTGTTATGGTACCCATAAAGGTAAAGGTAAAAGACCCCTGGATGGTTAAGTCCGGTCAAATTCAACTATGGGGTGCGGCGCTCATCTCTGCTTTCAAGCTGAGGTACCCATATTTCATTTTAGTATATAATGATTTTTAAGAGGCTATCTTATTTAATAATTGTTTCCTGCTCTAAAAATACAGATTTTTAATTGCATTTTTGCTGATACATTTATGAATTGCAAACAGCTCTTTTCTTTTGACTTACGGAGTGGTATATAAAATCCTTAGAGTTACTTGGCCTGTTTGGCTTCAGTGAAGGAAATAGAGGTACAGTATATAAGTAGTTGCAGAAATGTATTGGAATTATTTAAAGGGCATAGAGATAGTTGTATTACAGAAGATGGAAGGCAGTGGAACTAATAGCCACCACTTTTTACGTGAGGTTTCAAACTGCTAAATCAGTGGTAAGAAAGAGGGCCTTCTCAGTAGTGGCACCCACCCTATGGAACGCCCTCCCATCAGATGTCAAGGAAATAAACAACTACTGTATTTGACTTTTAGAAGACATCTGAAGGCCGCCCTTCAGGGGAAAAACTTCAAGGGAAGTTTTTAAATGTTTGATGTTTTATCTTGTTTTTAATACTCTGTTGTAAGCCGCCCAGAGTGGCTGGGGAGGCCAAGCCAGATGGGAGAGCATAAGTAATAAATTATTATTATTATTATTATTAATTCTCAAAGGGTATGGTGTGTGGCAGGAGAGGATGGTAAGTGTGGAAGGAAGATTCAGAGACAATCAACAAAACATTTAAACAATTCAGTGTAGTATAGCGTAGTATCAAAACATTTTTTTGATTTTCAGAATATGGATAGATACCTTTTCAAAATGAGAGCAAGACATCAAGTGATACTGAGGACAAATCCTAGCTGTGATCCAGAATCACTGTTCAAACAGAGTGCTGGAGAATAACATTGACTATTCTTCTACAGTTCTCCATGACATACTGTTGTCAACAGGAATTTTTAACTCTGACAAATATGAAAGATCAGAAAAGAGAAAGGCTTATTTGTGTTGATGAGGAGATGAAAGTTTGTTCGTCTCAAATTAGACCTAATATAAATGAGATTACCAGGCACAAGCAAGCTCACACCTCTCACTGAGTTTGTATGCATGCTTAAGGTTTGCCTGATCACAGAAGAAAACTTTCCTTTAGGTAAGGTTGGTTAGGTACTATGTGTGGGTTGGCTTGATTCCTTGAATAATTATTTCTTTGCTCTGCAAGCACATTCTCTCTGCTAATGGCATAGCTTGGTTTGAATTGAGTGGATCTGTGGCAGGGTCTGAGTACTTGGTTCTGCAAAGGGGTCAGATTAGGTGATATTTTGGGCAGGTTACCAATGTTACATGCTTCTGAGTCTCAGCAAGCTTTTTCTGTAGCCTTTTCAGTAACTACTTTCCCCCCAAGGTCTCCTAGGGTAAACAAGTTTAAATACATTTATTTAATGTGTCTGCTACATATTTCACATTTGAAACTCTAAACTATATGTTATATTTATTTGACAGGACCCGTTGGGGCTCAGCCCCTGCTGATGGTGCCCAGACGACCTGGCTATGGCACTATGGGCAAACCCATTAAACTGCTGGCCAACTGCTTCCAAGTTGAAATCCCAAAGATTGACGTCTACCTCTATGAGGTAGATATTAAGCCAGATAAGTGTCCTCGGAGGGTGAACAGGTAAGTCAGGGTGTTTAATATTAATACATCAAGCAGATGTTTAGGCAGTACTTGATGAAATTGGATGTTGGATGTTTTTGTAAGACTATAGCTGCTTTAACAGCTGGGACTAATCAGACAGCCTTGTTTGAGCAAAATATGTTTGCTCTAGTTTCCCTAGGTATTTTGCATGGTTGCTGCCCAGAGCACTGTTTTAATCTGTATCACAATACAGAGCGCATGTGAATGTTCGTACAAGATACGGAGCAAACGAGGACCATCTGTAGACTGAACATGCCTTCTTTTATATTGGCACTCTAAACCTGGAAAATAGCAGAATTAAGAATTGTTTTTGAAAACTGTCTTTCTTTAGTAAATGGGCTAGTGTGTTTAGAGGCAAGTATTTTATTTGTGTTAGGAATCACTAGGACATTAAGTATTCAGGGAGTAAATGAGAAAACATCACATTCAACCAGGAATTAAAAACAACTTTTAAAGTTAGCATTTGTTTGAAAAGAATTTGATTCCATCTTTTCTGATAACACCCTTTGTACAGCTGAAGTTCTACAAGTGGTCTCGTGTCTTTATGATATTTTCCTTTTGCTGTTGGAACTGTTTGCTTATTTGTGTGATGGGGTCAATTGCATTCCTTGGTGGGCTGTTTAATTTCTCAGTGGAAATGCTTGCTTCAGTTCCAGCAGGCAGAACAAGAATTCTGCCAGTCCCAGTTTTGATTTGTATTGGTTCTGTTTATGATGTGAAATAAGGCTTTACAAGCAAATTATAATCTGTAGCTTGACTGCACCTCACTTAGCCATTTGTAGAAGAATGGCCTTGTGATTAATTAAAGCAGATGCTAGTTATATTTAATAAAACTAAATTAAAAGCTGGGCTCTAAGACTTCTGTTCTGCCTCTTGTGATGGACAGTCACACCTTCCCCCAAGAGTAGCTTATGTTGAAAGTGCAGTTTGTAAATGGCATTAATATTGAGTAATGTAGGCAGAGCTTTATGACTTCTCTTAGTAATAGTTCTTCTTTAGCTTTTATTCTTGCAATGAACAGTTTGCGGAGCTTTCTTTTGTTCCCAGATCCCACCTGGCCAGTCCTCTGCATGGTGAAGCCTTCCAGGCAAGAAAAGACATTTATCCAGCCTGATGCTGTAGAGAAATGGAATGCATATTAAGAAAAGTTTAGTTTTAATTGGTTTCAAATAATGCTTCAATATGCTTTTAACTGTTCAGATGCTTGCAGTAGTGTGTGTGTGTGTGTGTGTGTGTGTGTGTGTGTGTTTAATGCTATTCTGAAAGTCTTTGCATCCAAACAAGTGAGAACTCTTTCCTGGGCCATTAGGTTAAAGATGCTCAGTAAAACGCTTGACAGACTGATTTAACTTTAAAGAAAGTAACTTTCCAAAGTCCTCAGGATCAAATAGTTTTAATACTGTACTAGAGCTTTGAGATGTTGCTTTTATTGCTTTTATTGATAAGTCATACTTGGGAAGCAAATGTAAGCATGTAATTTACAGAAAAGGCAGATTACTTCAACTCTAGCTCTAGTAGATTCTGCAATATGCAGTTGGTGTGAACTCATGCTTTTATAACTGAATGATTTCATACCTGCTGAGAAGTTTCATCACCTAGTGTTTGTACAGTGTGGTGGTGGATGGCTCCCAAGTTCTCAGAATAACTTTATTTTGCATTTAAATTTTTGTTTGCTATGACCCTATAATGTTGCTGGATGCTACTATTCAAGTATATTCAAGATATCTGCTTTGACCTTCGGGTTAGCTAATGTGCAGTGGGAAATCATAGTTTATAATGAAATGATTTTAGAATGTTGTATCATTTTACTGTTGTTAGCTGCTCTGAGCCCGGCTTCAGCTGGGGAGGGTTGGATATAAATAAAAATTATTATTATTATTATTATTATTATTATTATTATTATTATTATTATTATTGTTATTATAGTATTGTGTTCCATTGCTGTGCACCTAGTCCTCTGATACATGCTTATTCTAGAGCAGGGACATCCAACTTTTTACACCAAGTGGGCTGCATACTGCTTTGTTGTGTGTGGGGGTGGGGTGGGGAGTGAGGCCAAAATTTAATGCCCGTGAGGTGCTGGGATTAGTATGGGGATCACGTTGACGTGTTTTCCCTTTTATGTGCTTAATATACTGTGTTTATCTGTGAAAAGAAGATACAAAAATATTTTAAACAGTCTAGCAGCCAGGCCTCTAGGATTTAGCTGAGCTAGGACAGGGAATGAGGATATTGTTGGTGCACACCTGATACGTATTCCTAAGGATGTCAAGCTGAGTCTGGCTGGCCTTCAGGAAATGATAATGAGGCAGAGCTACAGTAGCATCTTGCTCTTGGTAGCATCAAATACAATTTTACTGAAAGTGCCACAAGCCATATAGGTGCAACTCCTTGACTAAGAGCAGGTCTGAACACAGTCATTGTGCAATTGAGACAGCTCCAGATGATTTGAAAAGGAAAATTAAGGCTATACTCCACCAACACCATTTGTTTTCACTAGACTTCCATACCACCAGATGCACAATTTGTATTTAATTACATTTTTATACCACTTTCAGGCAAAATTCTCCAGTTTGTAGTAGTAAAATACAGTCAAGTATGTAACTTAAACAGACAGTAACTCCATATACAGTGGTACCTCGGGTTACGTTACCTTCAGGTAACATAATTCGAGTTACGAACGCGGCAAACCCGGAAACGTATACTTCCGGGTTTTGCCCCACGCACATGCACAGAAGCGCTCTTCGCACGTGCGCAAAAGTGCTCTATCGCACTGCGCGCTTGTGCAGAAGTGGCGCCTCCGGATACTGACTTTTTGGGGTAAGTACGGACCCCCGGGACGAATTAAGTTCATATCCGGAGGGTCCACTGTATAGTATAAATAAGGAAAACTTTAAGAAACAAAACTTCAGCTTAAGTCCTATCTCAATAAAATTGTTTTAGTTTTCCCACCTTGTATTCTGAACCTTGTATTCTGAATGCACTAGTCTTTTAAGTGGCTAAGCCAGTATTGGATTTGAAATGGTTTGTATATATGGAATTGTTCTGAATGGTTTTCATCGATGTTTCTACACAAAAATTGCCTTGAGATACTTTGTGGAAAGTTTACTATAAATGGAATAACATAAATAAACAAAACTTTATTGGCAGTACTGGTAGTGCAGAGATGTGCCTTTGAAAACCTCACTCCCACTAAGAAGCATTCCCTATGATGTTTAGGGCCATGTCACTCGCTACACAGAAACAAACTGTTGTTTAAGCCATCAAATATATACTCAACATGAAACCACAGCCAAACTCATGAATCTGATATATGTGCATTCTCGAACACATTCCCACTGTACCACGTTGTGTACCCTTACAATCTTGAGGTATCCACCTAAGACTACATAATGTGTGAAGAAATCCTAAGGCTGGAAAATAACTCATCATAATATTTTATTTTTACTCTGCTCATTGAGTAGTTTTTCCTAAGATCAGTAATAAAGCTATATAGGAAAATAAGCAGAGGGGAGGGGGGAGGTCAACAACTTTTTGCCCTAAGTTCAAGTATACATAAAAACTTCATTTGCTTTTTTCCACTGTGATTGGGAATTTCTTTGCAATGAGATGGGCAGTTTTTTCTTCTGTTGTTGCATTAAACTTGGGAAGAAAGTTCAATGCAACTTATTATTTCTCTACGAAGATTTATGTTTTCAGTGGCCTAAGGCAACAGTGACTTTTAACAGGATAAGATGCAGCCACAAGGTCACTGTGTTGTAATTGTTGCCATCACCAGTCAGAGGAGTTGCAGTAACAAGAAATGTTCACTGGAATATGTAAAGAACTGAATTGTTCTCAGCTTTGCATAAGGAAATTAAGAGTGTTGGAAAGCACAGGGACGTAGCATTTCTCTTGTAGCAGTTAAACACATGCAGCAAGCTGTCATTCTGAGTTCTTTTAATTAAAATTTTATTTGGCACTGAGGAAGAAGCAATAACCATTCTCTCCCATCTTATGCACACTCTTAAAACTTTGTTTTGTTCTGACATCGTAATTCAATGAAGCTTCTTTTAGACAATTGGTTAAATGCTGAAAATACTAAAATGGGCTGAAATGTAGTGTTTTTCTTACTTTCTCCCTTAGTGCCATACTGTTTTAACATTATATATATATATATTGTTTCCCTAGGGAGGTGGTAGATTCAATGGTGCAGCATTTTAAAGTGACAATATTTGGGGACCGCAGACCTGTTTATGATGGTAAAAGAAGTCTTTATACAGCCAATCCGCTCCCCGTTGCAACAACTGGGGTAAGATAGTTTGTCCTTCCATAAGTTCTAATTGTTTGTAAGATAAATGAAATCTTTTCTGAAAATGTTAAGGTTTTATTGATTGTTACTGTACATTGCAGCCACTTGGTGTGGTATTTTTACAAAGAATGGCAGGTCTTGGAGGACCTTACAATCTAAATCTGGGCGATGGGAGAAATGACAGACAGGATGAGGGGAAAGGGGGGAGTGGAGATTAATGGGTTGAGTATGCACAAATGCAGTTGAGTTTATTTTAGTTGGGATTGAGGACTAAATAGTTGGGTTTTTGTGTATGAAATTGACAAGGTTTACAAGGTAGTTGGACACATTTCCGCTGGACACAGTCTTGCAACACAAATGGTCAGTCTGGTGTGGGTGAGATACATTGAGTATCTGCAGCATCATAGCCAGTGGATGCAGTTCTTAATTTCACTGTGAGCTCTGGCATGTTGAATTAATCTGGAATGCCATTTCATTGTCATTCACATAGATGCCTTGCATTTCTTCAGTCTTCTGTTTGGTAAAATAGGTTTAAATCCTTCAGTACAGTTTGGCCAGAGGAAGAAAAAAAGTAACACTTGCAGATAAATTACGTACTTTAGGATTCTTCTTCTCTGTATCCTCTCCTATGGCTTTTTCCCTTAACAGGTTGATTTGGATGTAACATTGCCTGGAGAAGGTGGTAAAGATCGTCCCTTCAAGGTGTCAATAAAGTTTGTTTCCCGGGTGAGCTGGCACTTGCTGCATGAGGTTCTGACAGGACGAACCTTGCCTGAACCTCTGGAATTAGACAAGCCAATCAGCACTAACCCTGTTCATGCTGTCGATGTGGTGCTACGACACTTACCCTCCATGAAGTAGGTTCCCTGTCATTCTCTATCTTTTTAAAGTTCATCTTTATGAATGGATCTCTTTACACTCCTGTGCACATTTTTCAGGGTAAGGGAGAGAAAGGGTTCATCTACATTTTGCATTAGGGATATGAGTAAAGGTTTCTCAGTTTTGTCCATTGAGCACATTGCTACTTCTAGACATGTACATAATTCTTCTGGAAGACCAATGGTTAATTGGAAAGCCTTTTCACAATGAGGTCATTCAGAAGTGATCAAGGACATGAGATGCTCGTGTTGGCAACTGGCAGGCAGTAAGATAATGGCCACAACAGAGCAGTAAAAGAATAGCAAACACACTATGACAGTGTTTTGCTTGTCTAATCTACTAAGACTGTACTGTGGAACCACATCATTAGTATGTTTTAAAGCAACTTTCTGTGTATGTATGCTTTCAGAAGTCTGCTATTATTTACTTTTTCTTTAAATTTTGTTGAATCTTTTCATCATACAGTACAATAAAAAACAAACTAATCTAAATAGAAAAAGAAAAAGAAAGGAAGAGCAAAGGAAGTACAAAGTCCTATCTTAAAGGAAAAGTTTAATCCTTGTCTCACACAGAAGGAGTTGGACCCTTCCAGCTCTTACCTTGGAGCTTCTCTTCTCTCAGCTTCCCACCTTGGGATATCTTTCCTTCGCCACTTCTCACAAAGGGCCCTTCATCAACCACCCATCGCCTTCATGTGTGTCCAATCCCCTTAGTAACCCAGAGTAGAGGACACCAAAATAAGCAAAACAGAAACAAAAGCAAAGCAAGGAAAAAAATAAGAAAAAGAAGCAGGAAGATAAAAATAATAAAAGAGATAGAAATGAAAAGGGCTTCCGGTTCTCCATCTGTCAGGTATATCATATAAGGATTATTCAAAATATTCACAGTATTCACTCCAGGGTAGTATCCAGCTGTTCCTCTTTCTGCTAGGCAGTATTTTCCCAGTGTTCAGACATCTCAAGTTCATTCATTTTCCCTTCCACACAAAAAGTCTAAAAGAGGTTCTGCTATTATTATTATTATTATTATTATTATTATTATTATTATTATTATCATCAGTACATGTCCACAATAGTCTTCCTCCAGTTTAGCACAACAACTTTACTTCCAATGCTGAGAAACAAGAACTTTTCATCTTTATTCACACAGGAGTCTCTCCACTGTGGTCTTATATTGAAACAGTAATCCATAGTTATTTACTTATTGTATATTCATTAATTCACACCCAGTTCTATATTTTCTGATCCCATTTCTATGGCTGTGATTTTCCATCCTAATTTAGGGGAGGGATCTTTGCAATTCTGCTTCTTTCTTTTTCCAGAAGAGTTGCCAGAGGCTTGGTAGCTTTTTCTTCTAAATTCATTCCAAATTGTACACAGAATCCTCAGTCCATGGTTTCATTCCACTTCTCCAACATTCATAAGTCCACTGCTTGAGTGTTTTACTCCTCCAGGCACCTGTGTGAAGGTCTTCTCCGTTTCATCATCTACTCTTTCCAGCTTTACCATTCCACTCTCCTGTTGTGGCAGTACTTTATCAATATTGTTCTCCAAAGGTTCTGTGTCCTTTTTAACCTTATCTTCTCCATGTCCATTTTTATTCACCATCTTTCAACCACCTAAACATTAGGAAGAACTTCCTGACAGTAAGAGCTGTTCGACAGTGGAATTTGCTGCCAAGGAGTGTGGTGGAGTCTCCTTCTTTGGAGGTCTTTAAGCAGAGGCTTGACAACCATATGTCAGGAGTGCTCTGATGGTGTTTCCTGCTTGGCAGGGGTTTGGACTCGATGGCCCTTGTGGTCTCTTCCAACTCTATGATTCTATGATTCTTGTCCACCTCATCTCTTACCTCTTTTAGTTGCTCATCCAATAATTGCCACACAATGCCAGTGGTCAGTGGGGTGTCCAACAGTGTTTTTACCATACTGTATGTTCTTGGTCTTATTAACAAGTTAATCTCCACCTTAAGATCTTACAGTCTCTGCCTTAAAAGCTTGAATCGCCTGTCTCCTTATCAGAGCGCATTCTTTTCTCACAGTAGCATAGACAATATGGAAAGTTTAAAATAAAATAAAATGACAATCAGAACGGCCCTTGGCCATTTATAATCTTTCTTAGCCGTAAAAAATTAAAACATGCTTTTTGTTTTTGCTATTATTTTATGATGGAATTCTCAGAGGGGAAAAAAGATGAAGTCAAACAACTTTTGTATACTCTTAATTTTTATTCTATTTTTCACTGAGGAACCCCAAATATAACAAATATGCAAACTTCAAGTCATTAAACCCAAATAAAGCCATGTGTTAAAGCAACCCCTTGCTGGTTGTGGGTTTTAGAGGGATCTCCCAGCAAATATTTAACACAAAATTGGGCTGACTACCTGGTAGTTTAATCAATAAAGGGTTAATAATTCATTGAAGAGCTCCTGTGTAAAAATTACAAAACAAAAGAACAACGTCTGTTGGTCCCACCTTCTGGTACTGTAATTACAAGGACAAAATTTTGAGGAAAGAGTGACAGAAGCATATCTGCTCCTAAGTAACTGAGAAGGCAATACATTAAAGCTTCTCCAAATGTCCTAGGTTATCCTCCTTGTCATTGTATTTTGAATCCAGCTTGGGAAGTTGGAGAGTCCCTCATTTACCAACATATTTTGATGCCTTCCAGCTTCAGCAAATCATTCCTATGATTTCAGCAGGCCTAGTAATATCCTGGATCAAGCTTGAAGCATGAGACTCTCATTTTCAACCCCAAATGAGGTGGACAGGGAAGTGTCTATCCAACCCTTTCGCATGAAAAGCGTGGAATAGATGCTGTAAAAAATTAGTCTCCACACTCAGACCTTTAATCCCACTTCCATATCTATTGCAATTTCAGACGCAAGATAAATATGTAAATATATGTTACTGTTTCAAAAGCAGGACCTTGCAAGACTGTTTATTTTCATAATAACTTCTGCCACTTATGGAATTGCAACTCTTGGAACGTTTGAAAGATTCATTCCTAGATTGGCTATGCACCCACCATCTAAATATTTAGCTACAGCAGTAACATAACCTCTTCTTTATATAGGTATACACCTGTAGGCCGCTCCTTTTTCTCTGCTCCAGAAGGCTATGATCATCCCTTGGGAGGTGGCAGGGAAGTATGGTTTGGATTTCATCAATCTGTTCGACCTGCAATGTGGAAAATGATGCTGAATATTGATGGTAAGCCAGTTCTCTGAGAGCATGGAGAAGTATGTTGTCTCTACAAATGGCTGTTGTATCGGAGTATGAAATATATACATATATAGATATAGTTCATCGCAGTAAATTTTGATAACTAATCAAAATAGTTAACATGCAAATTGTCTTGTTCTATATATTGTTCCTGCCAGCTTTTCTCCTTTGTAGATGGTGTGAGGTGTGCTGCAAATATTTTCCTTCATAATTTTTTGAATTATAGAAATACTTAAGCCCAAGAATCCAAGAGCATATGATAGAAATATTGTCTGCTAATTAGAGTAACAAGGTAGATGGGAAAGCAGGCATTACTAATGAAAGCCATGCCTTTCATCAGGCAGTGATAGGTGCATAAGCAAAATCACATTGACAGAACTTGAGTTGGTTAAATACTAACAGGTCACTGACTTTGGTATGATTTGATGGGGGAAGGCATCTTAACACTGAAATTATTTGTAATACTTGCAGTTCTGAAGAATGTCCCCCTCCCAGTTTCTGACATGAAGGTGCTTTGCTTTTAATCTTATGGCTAGAATAGACAAGGTTTAAAAGTTATAAGCAACGTACTAATTCATATTTAGGTTAAAATGCCTGTGTGAATGTTGTATTTGAGGAGTAAAACTGTTAGCGCGGGATAACTTCATTCTGTAATGTGGTTTGAAGAGGAAACCTGGTCCACTGAAACTTCTTAATTGTTGCCCATCCAGGACTAAGTACTTATAAAATGTTTTCTAATTGGTGTAGCAAGTTTGGTTACCATGGTGACAAGCTGCAGCAGGTTGAGGTTTTTGGGGGGATGCACACAAGCTATTTGTGTTCATTCAGTTAATCAGCATCTGTAGGCGTCGGCTAGCATGCGTCATGTGAAGTTGGCGGGCTGCTGGTGGTGACGCATGTCTGAAGAATGTTTTGTTATATTTGTATGGGGACATTCTGTTTGGTGCACTTGAGGCCTGGGAACCTCAAAAACGCCTCGTTAACTGTTTCACAGTCTAGTAATTCTGCTGTGCGGAAAGCATTTGAAATGTATTGCCTTGCATTCACCCACACACAGCATGGCAAAGGTGGCAACAAATTCATCCCTAAGTTAAGTAAGCCTTTATAATTTAGCAAAGTCTCAAATACCCCTAAATGCTTTTTGAGTGATGTTTTACAGTGACATCATGTTTAAAATATGGGAGGAAAAAATAATTTTGGCCGCTTGCGGTTGTATTATCATATTGCAATTGAGAAATTTATTTGGAGCGCTAAACATTCCTGAAGTCCTCCCAGTTGTGAAAACTCATTCAGGACCTTGAAACGTTATTGAGGTGTCATGATCTTACGAAGATCATTGAAACAGGACCTTATCTGCAAGCCTGTCTCCTCTCAGCTGCTTTGAGCATTCTTCAATACAATAGTCATGTGTTTTGCGCCATATGGTTGTTTGTAAGCTTTGATTTATAATGATATTTTGTCTATTGTTAACTTCTTCTTGTTAATATATTGCTGTTACAGTCCAGTGCCTTTCAGCATTTTTTTAATGCTTGTTGTATAAAATTGTGCCCTTATATGTGAATTTGAGTGCCTGCTATTTCCCCTCCCCCGAAACTAGATTAATGGCATCTTTTGGGGGGGACTTGCTTTGGAGATCTTATTAGTTTGAGAGAAACTTCAGGCTTGAGTCTAACTTGCAAGTTTAGAGTTTTGTGCAAGAATGAAAATATGGATGCTAGATGTTCTATTTCTTTGTGAGGAGAAGGAGAACTTAGGCTGGTTGAAATTTGACTGAGTGAGTAAATGTGCATAATTATTTGTGTAACTTACTATGAGACTTTTACTGTTTTGCTCACTTTGGTAGTCATGAGTTTATTACCCTACATAAGATTAATGATTACTTGTTTTCAATATGAACCCTCTAAATCAGTGTTTCCCAAAGTGGTTAATATAGAACCCCTAGTTTTTGTTTTTATTTATGTGGGCATTTGCAAAGTGTACCTTCCTTGCCGTTGAGAAACCTCTGTATTAATATATATATATTTACATTTGATGATTCCTGTTATTGGTGATTGATGATTAATAAATGTTGATTAAATATTGATATTTTTAAACTTTATTTCATTTACTTTCCTAAGAATTTGCAGGGTGGATGGGTGATGACAAAGGATCAGTAAACTGAGAAGTTTGGGGAAACTTCTTCCAAATTCATGAGATAATAATTTTAATTAGAAAATGTACTACATGGCACTTAGTTGTCCCAAAGCATAGTGATGATTTTAATGATTTCTTCTTCAAATGTATACACAGAACTAATTATTGTGTACCAATGGTTTATTTTAGCCTTCAGAAAGAAGCCATTTCATTTGCTTTTAAAGCTTTGGAAAACTTCTACTTTTTTAACTGCTCTATTTTCTGCTCTTAGTTTCTGCCACTGCCTTCTACAAAGCACAACCTGTAATTCAGTTTATGTGTGAAGTTCTCGATATTCACAACATTGACGAACAGCCACGACCTCTGACTGATTCTCACCGGGTAAAATTCACCAAAGAGATAAAGGGTAAGTAGAAAATAGAGCACTGATCCATGTAGAGTAGCTTATAATGCTCTCAGGTGCCTTTCCTCTGCTCTTCCTGAACACTCCTAAGTTCATTTAAAATGCATATGATTCTTCATCTTTTGTGCTACTCATACACTAATTTGCATGAAATGTGTGTTCTGGTAAGAGATTTGTATTCTGGAAAAGGTTGCCTTTATCCCAAACCCTGAAAATCATATAAAGAAGTCTCTAGTCCTCTTAACTGTGGAGACTTGAACATGGCTTGTCAAAAGGCCATACTGTCTAGGAGCGTACTTCTTCAACATTGTATCTTTGTCTCATAACCATTAGCCATTTTTGGCATCAACATTTGTTTCATATTTTCACTTAGTATTCCTTCAGCCACCACAGTGCTGCTGCTTGCCAAAATAAGATTCTCAGCGTACAAACTGAACTGTTGGCACTAGTAAGTGCACCTGTATAAGGTAGAAGCTCATGCTCTTCTGCTTTTGCGTCCCTCCTCTGGCACAGCCATGAAGAGGTGATTTGAAAGCTTTGACTGATAGATTCATAAAATCATAGAATCATAGAGTTGGAAGATACCCCCAAGGGTCATCTAGTCCAACCCCCTGCAATGCAGGAATCTCAACTAAAGCATCCAAGACAAATGGCCAACAGTCCTCTGTTTAAAAACCTCCAATGAGGAGGGTGGCTTCACCTCAATCACTGCACACAATGCTGCTAGAGGAAAGTGGTATAGTAGAGCCATTTTTGCCTGTAGCAGCGTGCACTCATGTTTATATGTCATGCTATTTTAGTCAAATGGCAGTTTGACAGTAAAGGTCCCGGAGCAAGCAGAGCGAGAATGCATTTATTATCTATTATGATTATGATTATTAAATTTGTATACCGTCCTTCATCCGAAGATCATAGGGCGGTTCGCAACATAAAAATACAAAATGAGAACACAAAATACATAATAAAACAAAAACAAGCCAATACCACCCCTAAAGACTTAGCTCACCAGATTTCATTGGGACACACAATTACAGATAAGAGTGAATGTATTTTGGTAATGTCATAGGTGCCAAGCCATGCAGTTTCCTGTACATTTGTACCATCTTCTCCCAGTTACCTTATGAACATGAGATCAAGTCATGTGTATGTGCTCGTGCAAAAGGGGCCCAATGGAAAGTTGGCATTATCTGTCCAAAGGTCTATTGGACCCTCTTTCCCCCCAGACTCCCTTGTTTTGCACATGAAATGAGACATTCAAAGCAACCCTTCTTTGTAGAATTGTTCCATAATAAGAAGCCTGATGGCATTCTTATTGTGCTGTACATTAATATGCATGTTCTGTTATAAAACAGCTTGTGCATGTACCATTTTGGGTGCAGCCATTCTGTGACATCAGTATTTCTCTTCCCCCTTTGTTTTCACATAGGTCTGAAGGTTGAAGTGACTCACTGTGGAACAATGAGACGAAAGTACCGTGTCTGTAACGTTACACGGAGACCTGCCAGTCATCAAACGTAAGCAAATGTTTTAAACAATTGACTGGAATGTTGCATACATGGCCACAGTAAAAATCCACCATCCAATTTTTCTAGAATTTGGAATGCATGACACTGTATTGGGTTTTTTTTTACACACACACATAACTTTATTGTGGTCCATAGACCCAAATTGCACAGTACTTTTTAAAAATACATTGTTGCTGTTGTTTTTATTTTTGTATTATTCCCTTGTATTCATGGATGCACACACTGATTTGAAGCCACTTTGTGTCCTTCCTAAGAGAGGCTCCTTAGAGGCTGGAGGGACATTACCGTAACAACTCTTGGGTTGGGGCAATTGGCTAAAATGTTTTAAATGGTTCTCATTTTGGTTCCTCTGTTTTGTTTTTGTTGGGTTGATGTTGGTTCCATTTCTGAGCACAATTCAAAGTATTGGTGCTGACCTTTAAAGCCCTAAACGGCCTCAGTCCTGTATACCTGAAGGAGCATCTCCACCCCCATTGTTCAGCCAGGACACTGAGATCCAGCGCCGAGGGCCTTCTGGTGGTTCCCTCATTGCGAGAAGTGAGGTTACAGGGAACCAGACAAAGGGCCTTCTCAGTAGTGGCACCCACCCTGTGGAACACCCTCCCTTCAGATGTGAAGGAAATAAGCAGCTATCCTATCTTTAAAAGACATCTGAAGGCAGCCCTGTTTAGGGAAGTTTTTAATATTTAATGCTGTATTGTTTTTAACACTTGATTGGGAACCGCCCAGAGTGGCTGGGGAAACTCAGCCAGATGGATGGGGTATAAATAATTTATTATTATTATTATTATTATTATTATTATTATTATTTATTAAAATGTTTAGTTTGGGGCTGGCGGTTATTTTAATTTGGGTATAACTGTAATCTGTTTATTATTGTTATTATTGGTTTCTATTGATTTATTGGTTTCTTTGTTGCTCGTATAGGATATTTTGTTTTTTTTTAATGTTTGATGCTTTGTTGTGTTTTTATATATATTGTAAGCCACCCAGAGTGGCTGGGGAAACCCAGCCAGATGGGCAGGATATAAATTTTAAAAAGTTATTTATTATTATAAGACTGACATAAAATAATGTTGTGTAACTTCCAGAAAAATCACTTAATTTTTTTCCAGAAGGCAGTTAACTCCCTCAGTTCTCCTCTGATTAAAACTCAATTTCTCTTTTCAGTTTCCCATTGCAGTTAGAAAATGGTCAGACTGTGGAGAGAACAGTAGCACAGTACTTCAGAGAAAAATACAACCTGCAGCTGAAATATCCTCATCTTCCTTGTCTACAAGTGGGACAGGAGCAGAAACACACCTATCTGCCTCTTGAAGTAATTTATTCAGAACACTGTTACTTTGCATAGCCAAAAAGGATTTACCAGATGTTTTAACTGTGTGCAGTGCAAGCAGTTTGCCAAACTTTTTATATAAAGGAAAGATTTTCTGGCTTATTTTTTAAAAAGTTAAAGCTTAATGTATACATTTTTAAAAATACACCCATTGTCTACAGCCATGCCTGCCATCTAAGGATAACTCCATTTATCTGATGAAATGAGCTTTAGTACATGAAAGCTTATGCCATAATAAACAAGGTAGTTTTTAAGGTGCCCACAGGACTCTTTATTGTGTTTAGGGCGTCTCTCTCTCTCTCTCTCTCTCTCTCTCTCTCTCTCTGTGTGTGTGTGTGTTACAAAACTAGCTTTCAAATATTTATTTATTTAAAAGCTTCACATTTAAAAATATTTAAGTGGTAAATAAAAATACAGAATAAAAGTAATATAAAAACAGATAAAGCAATATAAAAACTGAGATGCAAGTGTAAAAATGGAAAAAGCAAATCCAGTAACATAAAGATCTAATTTTATGGGTCAAGGAATGCCTTGGCAAAAGGATATGTCTTTGCAAGACATCTGAAGCGACTGATGAATGATGGTTTATGTATGGCAGGGAAGAAGGCATTCTAAGGGGAGGTGACAATTATGGAATGCACCTGTTTTCAGGTCACCACCCAGGGTGATGCTCGGTAGGATTTGGTGCAGTAAAATGCCCCCCTGCACACTTGCATTAAATAATATTGCTGAAATGAGGAAAGTTTGGGGTAAGTAGATTTTTGTGTGGAAGGATTGCAAGCTCTAGTCACTTCAAGAACTGGCTCTGACTGGTGGATTACAATGAACATATGAAGCTACCTTATTCAGTCAGATTGTTGGTTCATCTTGCCCAGTATTGTCTACTTTGACTGGTGACCACTCTTCAGAATTGCAAGCAAGAGACTCTTTCCCAGCCTTGCTTCTTGTTAATCTTTCAGCTGACAATGTTAGGGAATGAATCTGGAACCTTCTGCATGGAAGGTATGGGCTCTGTCAACTTGTCATAAGAACATAAGAAGAGCCTGCTGAATCAGCACAGCTGCCCATTTAGTCCAACATCCTTTTCTCACTCTCTAACCAGAAGCCTGTGGTAGGCCTGAAGGCAGGATCTGGACCCAATAGCACTCTTCCCACTTAGGATTATCCACTGTTGGTGTTCAGAGGCATACCTCCACTTTCAGTGAAGGTAGAATATAACCATTCAAGATTATAATCTTAGTCAACATGAATTTGTCTAATCCTCTTTTAAAGCCATTCAATTTCTCCTATGCTGAATGTTGAATCTTAGGAAGATTGATAACTTTAGGAAAGCTTTAGAAAAGCTAACTTTTGTGGAAACATGTACTGCACTGAGGTTCTTACCACATAGGAACGCTCACATTACTAGAACACAGTTCTAAAATTGCTTTGGCAGGCAATATGCTAGGTTCATAAATGATTTCAACAAATTTGTTTAATGTACATCATTAGACTGACATGTTCCATTTTTGCAGGTTTGTAACATCGTGGCAGGCCAGCGATGTATCAAGAAACTAACAGACAATCAAACATCAACCATGATAAAAGCAACAGCAAGATCTGCACCAGATAGACAAGAAGAAATCAGCAGATTGGTTAGTTTGCTTTTGAATCGGAAAGAGGACTTGTGTACCCTTGAATGGCTAATGAAGATAAAACACGGCCTTTCCTAGTTTGTTCTTAAATCCCACAGGCTCCTTTTTGCCATTTTCTCTGCTTAGTGTTGTAGAGTGTGTTGCTGCTGACGTCAAAACTGTTATGCCCACCTCTGAAATCAATTGGTGAGGACAAAACTTGGGTTAACCTACTTTGTACATGAAAGTTAGTGCAACATTTATCTCATGATCTCTGCACCAAGACCTATAAATACCAAGACCTATGGCTAATTTGTTTCTTCTATCCTTTAGTAAGATGTTTTGTATGTTTTTTTCATTTGCATGAGAAAGTTGGGTGTGATTTGCCCAAAACTGTCTGGTGGGCCAACCTTAGAGGCCTAACAGGCCTAATTAGGCCCATGGTCTGTAGGGAGTGAGTACAAACCTGGGATTATGCAAGCCAGGCTATAAATGTTATATGCCCTTGTGCAAAAGGGACCTGTTCTGGAAGGAGCTGTACTCACCCTGAAGGTGTAGATACAGAGCTTAGGGGTACTTCTGGCTCAGCTGCTGTGCTCAGTGGTGCACAGCATCTTCTAGCAGGCTTGGCTGGTGATCCAGTTGCAACCTTGTCTGCACAGGGGTAACTTAACTTCAGTTGTCTATACTCTAATAATCTCTAATTTATATTTGTTCTTGTTGTTGTTTAGTCGTTTAGTCATATCCGACTCTTCGTGACCCCATGGACCAGAGCACACCAGGCACTCCTGTCTTCCACTGCCTCCCGCAGTTTGGTCAAACTAATTTATATTAGTGCAATGCATTAAACATGGGACTGCCATTGAATACTGTTAGGAAACTGTAGAATTCAGTGACCATATTGCCAAATGGGACCAGCAGGTCTGAGTTTATTAAATCAATTCTGGCCCAACTGCAGTGGCTACTGATTAGTTTCTGGGTTCAATTCAAAGTGCTGGTTTGGACCTATAAAGCCACCATCCTCAGGACCCCAAAGACCACCTCTTCCCACTTGAACCAGCTGAGACCCTGTGGCCCTCAGAGATCCTTCTCTGTGTATCTCATCTGAGGAAGGTGTGGAGGGGTGACTACATGAGAATGGGGTTTCTCACTAGTGGTTCCCTGTTTGTGGAATGCTCTCCACAAGGAAACACACCTGGCACCTTCATGGTCACTTTTTAGGTTCTAGGCTAAGATGTTTGTATTTAATTCTGATGATTAATTAGCCAGTAATTAGCTCATCCTTCGGTAGGTATGGGTAAGATGTCTTATTCTATTGTTCAATGAACATTTTAGGAATGTTGCATTGTATGTAAATTTTTAATTTGTCTTTTAATTTATTTTACTTGTTTGTATTTCATCTTGCTGTTAAGTTGCTTTGAGATTTGTTTTTTCCTAAAGAGCCTAACAAATGCAATAAATAACAATAATAGTATGTCATCGTCTATTAAGGCTTAGATTGAACTTTTGGAAGAAACTCTGCTTATATTTAGTTGTAGATGCTTTAGATTTCTCTTAAGAAAGGGCAGCTTCCCCTCAAATGGAGCATGATAAAAGGTATGTGCTCTCCTTGCGTGCCACTGGTCTAGGAAATTTGCATGCCTTAATTTTGCCAACCTTTGAGCTTCAGCCTTAAGGGCATAGCATAGTTTTTGGTGAGCAGCCATCTTTAGTAAGTTATGAATAGTAAATAATAATGGAAATTTTTGCAAATGGCTTGTAATTTAAGGCAGCCAAGTCTGTGTTGAAGAATCACAGAAGGACCTTGTTCCACATTTGGAATACGTTGTTTGCTTTTGACTTAGAGGAGGAGAAAGGAATTGAACCCTTAAATTAGCACTTCTGCAATAACAAGTGTATTCAATATGGCTGTTTTTGGTTCCACTTTTATGCCAGGTGAGAAGTGCTAATTATGATGCCGACCCATTTGTTCAAGAATTTCAGTTTAAAGTCCGTGATGAGATGGCTCATGTGACAGGGCGTGTGCTTCCAGCTCCCATGTTGCAGTACGGAGGGCGGGTAAGAAACCCTTGTTTGTTTGTCTCCTGGTGTAATATTCAGATGGGATTCTAACTTTGATTAGCGGCTCTTCCCTTCATAGAACCGTCTGAGTTTAAACATCTGTGGAATGATTTATTGATGCACATGTTGTAAATTTCCAGTACATTAATATCTTAATTTTTTTCTCCCCGTTTATTTCCATAGAATCGAACAGTTGCAACACCAAGTCATGGTGTGTGGGATATGCGGGGAAAACAGTTTCATACTGGTGTGGAAATCAAGATGTGGGCAATTGCTTGCTTTGCAACACAGAGACAATGTCGTGAAGAAATACTGAAGTAAGCCACCTGTTAATGAGGCAGTGAGCTGTTTCTCCCTTCCTTCCCCTGCCCTCATGTTACACAGTTTTTATTGCATGGCAGGTCACCGATTAGAAGAGGGTATGAGTTTTGTGCTTCTGCCTTAAAACCTGTGAAGCTGTCCAACCTTTGCTGCTGACATTGCTCACAAATGGGATCTATTTACCCAAAAGCTGCCTTGTTGCTGACAACCTGTTTTTCGCAGCTTTACTTTTTAGTTTATGATTGAAATTCACTGGATAGTTTTGACATTGTGGCAAGGAGGGGCTGAATGAAGGGTTAACGGTGTGAGATGGGCAGTAGCACCTGAGCAGGACAGTTTCTGGGGAGCTGTTCTCACTTGTTTTTCTTCAGTTCTCTCGAACTGTTCCACCTGCTGTTCCGCTATGCTGCAGTTGCAGCATCTTGGAGGCCGTGCCAACTTAACTGCAGCATGGCAATATATTTTAAGATTTTATTATATAGTAAAACAGTAACCATTGGCTACAAAAATTGGCCACAAAGCCTCTCCTTTGTGTGTAGTTTCTCCTTTAGCAGCCCCTGACAGCCTTATGTGTGGTTAAAAGCTGTGCTGGCAACGCTTTTAATCATGTGTAATGCAAACCAGTGATCAACAGGAACTTGAAACAACATTTTAAATGGACTTGAGAGTGGTACCATCATAACCATAAATCTTGTTGAAGGCTCTCACAACAGAAAGAAGTAGGTAGAAAGTATGTGATCTATGCACCCACAACTTTAGGGAAGAAAAAGGTATTCAGGCTTTTGGGGGGGGGTATGCTTAGTTTCTATTGGTAGATGTTCATTATTCCTCCTTCAGAAAGCTTTCCATTTTTTGCCAGGGGTTTTACAGACCAGCTGCGCAAAATTTCCAAGGATGCAGGAATGCCAATCCAAGGTCAACCATGCTTCTGTAAATATGCACAAGGTGCCGACAGTGTGGAGCCTATGTTCCGACACCTTAAAAACACATATTCTGGGCTCCAGCTCATCATAGTCATCCTACCAGGGAAAACACCAGTGTATGGTAAATAAATATTAAAGTTGTATTTTGGTTCAGCTTGTGTTTGATCGCTTCTGTTTTCAAACTTTCAAACGGCAATCTTAGCATAGCAAGTTGCTGTAAGAAATGGCCAGTTGGACATGCAACATAGGTCAGACTTGTTGTATGTGTCTTGCTATTTTGCGAGGCTGAGAACTAGACAAGCTGGAAGAGAGGGGGAATGTTGTTCAGGATAAGATAAAACTCTTGCCTGGAAGGAGAGCTTTGCATTCATATTTTCAAGGAAGGAGAAACTTTTGTCTTGGGTTTTCTTTCTCCTGTTGATCTCTCTCATTCCAGCTAAGCCTCATTGCTTTCCTCCCTATTAGCTGCTAGGGAAGGTTAGCTCCATATGAAGAAAAGCAGATCAGCTCCTCTTGTCAGCATAAGTTCAATTCTCTCCAATTTTCTCTGCCTATCAGGAGGGAACCTCCTTCTTCAAAGTACTGAAGATATAGAGTTGTGCTGCTTTTTAATATTGTACCTTTCTCTTGACATCCTGTGCATTGGGCATGACTTAGTGAGTTGACATTGCAGGGACAGATTTTAGAACTGTGCTGTGGTGTAAAATATTGAAGTCCCTTCATATCAATTCTTGTTTCTCAGCCGAGGTGAAGCGTGTGGGGGACACACTTTTGGGGATGGCCACGCAGTGTGTCCAAGTCAAGAATGTCATAAAAACATCTCCTCAAACCCTCTCTAACTTGTGCCTAAAGATTAACGTAAAACTGGGAGGAATCAACAACATCCTTGTACCTCATCAACGGTAAGAATCCTACCTTAATGATAAGGCAATTGTCAGAATTGTGTACTCTGTAGAACTTAAGGGAATTGCTCCCCCCCCCCCGATGTGGCATGAAATGATCAATTGAATTAAGCAATTAAAAACCACAAACGTCTGAGTTCCAGGGCGTTTGGGATCCAAGGTATGACTGTACAGACATAATAAATATTTGTATTTTTTGTAGCTGTTATCTTATTGAAAACTTTAATAAGAAACAGGGTTTGACACAGCTAAATCTAAGTGATTTGGGGAACTTTATAATTTAAAATTTTGATAATTTGGTAACCTTAGATGTTCTTGATGGTTTTGTGTTAATCATATTGTAAGGGCTATTGGCTGTTATCAATAAAAATCTGACTGATTAGATTGCAAAAATAAATAAATACATGCAATCAATTTGAAAGGTACATTTTAGGAGCTTGGACCCCATTTTGCAGGATAATTTTTGTCTGATCTGTCTGGATTTCTATAGCAACCATATCCCTTATATATAATATAATTATTCCTAGCATCCAGTAAGTAACAGTTTTTGTCCCCACTATTCAAAGAATAAATTGTACCATGAATCAATTTCAAAAACCTATCCCTGAGGAATTATACAGCAAGCAGTACAATTCACAGTGAGCAATATTGTCCACCTCTCTCTGGCCACACGATTTGAGTCATCAGCTCCAGTCACAGGAATGTGAGACTGACTGTAAGATGCCCTCTGACTTGCACATCTTTAGTAAGCCCATGTGTTCAGAGCTTCCCTGCCTCCTACAGCAATGTGGAGTGTTTGTTTTTATTTATTTTAAGTAGAGGAAGTCTGGTACATCCAAAATCTGCTACGTGTTCTAAAAAACTAAACTCTGGCATTTTAATTTTCTGTATGAAGATTTCTAGACTCTGTGGATGCATTTCAGGAATAGTTGCTTACCTTCTAGAATGTGAGGTGCATAGTCTAGGACCCTTCTGAGGAAGGCGGTAGATGAAGTTTGGGGTTGAGATTGACATGTCACTTTTTTTTTTAAAGACCTTCTGTGTTCCAACAACCAGTGATTTTCTTGGGAGCAGATGTTACTCATCCACCTGCTGGGGATGGAAAGAAGCCATCTATCGCTGCTGTGAGTTGCATTCACATTTGTGTGTGCCCCCCACCCAACCTTCATTGAATACCTTAGTTATGAGAGAGTGAAAGAGAGAGAATGTTCACAGGGATTGACTGCCTTAAATAGGCCCCTTGTCTCTGTCTCATTAGTTCTCCATGCCTAATACAAAATGACTGTTGCTTGGGGTTCCAGGGCTAACCATGCGCAAGATGGAGCATTATTATGAATCATAAAGGTTCAGTTTGCACTTATGTAATGCTGCACCATCCTCTTTGCACAAACAGGAAGAAGCCAAAGCAAATCCTTGGGCTTTCACACTACCCTCTCCTCTTGCACAGTGAGGAAAAGGACCACCTTCATTTATGGCACACTGTTTGAAAACCACTGCACTAAATCATCATTTAGTATTTTCAGTGAATGAAGCCAGTGTATAGATAATAACATCGTGATAGCTGTGAGAAGAAGGCAGATCTGGATCAGCTGGTAGATATCCAGTTCATTTGCAATTGATCAGCAAGGATTTCTGACTCCCCATTTTTTAACAAAACCAACATCAGCAACAGAATGAATCCCACCACCCAACAAAATAATACTGCTGAAATGAAGAAAGCTTGGGGTAACCAGAAATAGATTTTGCGTGTGAAAGATCTGGGAGGCTTGGTTTGGCACTGATACTCAAAACTGTTGCTAGACTCAGAATTAGGCAGTGGAAGACAGGAGTGCCTGGCGTGCTCTGGTCCATGGGGTCACGAAGAGTCGGACACGACTAAACAACAACAACAAGAACATGTCTTTTACGCAAATACTAGTTGGTGGATCTTGAGGTTATAGTAAAAAAGCAGATTCCACAAGATCTCTTAACCCATGCATTATGATCACCAGTTCTATCAGATTCAGTTTTGTCCAAGTGGGTGTGTTTGCTGTGTGTATGTCATGAGAGCTCCACTAGATGTGTATGACAAATTAGCCATGCATTATTCACATGGCGAATGAAGCACAGTTGTTTAGACCTCAGTGGATAAAACATACTGCATCCTTAAATGTGGATGACTTTCCAGGCTTTTATACAGCAAAATTTAGTAATAAGCTGTTTTCGCAGCTTTTCGCAGCTGTCACTCTCTGAAGGCTTGTGCTTCCTGTTGGGGAAAACTATTTACACTGATTAGAGAAAGTGTTGTCTGTCTGGAGCGATCATTTTTCTTCATGTGCCTCTCTTGTTTTAGGTTGTAGGTAGTATGGATGCCCATCCAAGCAGGTACTGTGCCACAGTGAGAGTTCAAAAACCCCGCCAGGAGATCATCCAAGACTTGGCCTCCATGGTTCGAGAACTTCTCATCCAGTTCTACAAGTCAACACGCTTCAAGCCGACACGAATAATTTTCTACCGTGATGGGGTGTCAGAAGGGCAGTTTCGACAGGTGTTTATGTCCCACAACTTTTACCATAAAAGGGCCCTTAGAGCAGATTACGGCGCTTATAAAACCATTTTTCCAAGGGTCATAATTTGGCCCGCAAGCCCATTTCCCCCAAGTGACACCTGATGTAACATGTGATGCCATGTGTGAGGAAGGGGACAACATGACTGCAAAGAAGCAACTGGGAACCTTAAAATGTGCTCCTGGTAGTTCCTTGGCATTTTAATTTGGCAACAAATGCAAGGCTTGGAGTGTAGCTGATCCCTTTCAGAAGCAGAGATTGAACACAGCGCTAGTCAGCTTGATCACAGCGGCTTCAAGTTTCACTGTGATCAGCTACACTTCAGAGTATCGGAAGCTTTCAAGTGTAGCCAGTCCAAGAGTTGATGTCAAACTCTGCTTTGATTTCCTGGGATTTTCCTTGGCAGCACAGCTTCAACTTCAAAGGAAAAATGGGTCACCTGATGTCATGGTGACATAAGGTTCTTGAGAGTGGGGTGCTCCTGTCAAAGTGGGAATACTTAGAAAGGTGGGCTGTTCAGAACCGGACCATTCAGTCAGGTCCTAGTCCCCCACAGAATTCAGTGGCCAAGTTGCATGATGGTTTGAGAATATAACACCAATCCTTGCCCTACTGCACTGGCTGCCATTTAGTATCCAGGCCCAATTAAAGAGATGGTTTTGACCTATAAAACCTTAAATGGTTCTACCCTTTAAAGACTACCTCTCCCCATATGAACCAATACTGCAGTCATCCTCTGAGGCCCTTTTGTGCCTCCTCTACGAGAAATCCGGAGGGTGGCAATGTAAGAATGGGGCTTTTCTCCAGGGGCTCCTCATTTGTGGAATGCTGTCCCCAGGGAGGCTCTTCTGGAGCTTTCATTAGGCTCCAGATGAAAACACTCCTCTTCTCCCAGTCCTTTGGCTAATTAAACAACATATTACTTTAAAACTGCCAGGGGGTGGCAATTGTGTTTTGTTTGTTAAATATTTATGTGTTGTATACATAAACTGCCCTTTGATCCTTACATGAAGGGCTGTATATAAACTTAATAAATAATAAACTCCACTTTAAATATTTTAAATAGCTATAATATGTTCTAACATGTTTGGTTGAACTGGTCACAGGTCTTCTGACCCTTCCAGGTCCATCTCCATTCTCCCTTTATTGCCCTCAGCTCCTTGGGAAATCATGGAGATGGCTGGAGTCCACTAACTGGAAGAGGGCATTAAAAGCAATCATGCTAGTCACTAGGCCATTTATTCTTTCCAAAGATTAGCCCAGGACTTGTACACACACACACACACACACACGGTTACTCTGGGAAGCCTGCAAGTAGAGCCTAAAGGCAACAGTCCTCTTAGCAACTGGTGTTCAAAGGGTAACCTGGAGGTCGCATATACTATCATTAGCACAAATTAGTAGATCTGTCCTCTGTGAATCTATCTAATCCCATTTTAAAATTGTTCTTGATGCTGGCCATCATCACCTCTTATGGCAGTAAATTAATTATGCACCATGTGAATTACTTGATTGTGTCTGGCCTGACCCTCCTGCCAATTGGCTTTTCACAAAATGTTTCTCAGTGTCTAACAAATCTAAACCCCACCTCCTGACATTACTCCACTCATATATTGACACCCCATGTCCTTAACACCCCATGTCCAGTGGTCTTGCATATGAAATAGGTAGCATTTGTGAGAATTCTACAATAGGGGTTGTAGGTTGCATCACCTTACCTAACAATTGTCATTGCTGCTAGTATGCACTACAATACTGATTCCACCCAGCCTATCTAGCCAATATGTGATGCCTGCAACCTTTGATATGCATTAAATGCACCCACCAAAACCCATCTCTCTGTATGCCTAATTATCAAATTGACCATTACAAGGAGCCCTAGAAGATGTTTATTTGTCACCCAAGGAATACTTCCTTTGTAAAGGAGTGTTTTCCTCTTCCTCAGAAAGATGCTCTCCTTCCTCGAGACCCTCATTCTCCATGCCAGCAGAGGAGCTGTCAGCTTGGCAGCAGGACGTTTCTATTATGTCCCTGATGTGTCAGGACCAAGTAGTGATCCATCCACAACAATGGAACTACATTAAGTTCCCCACAATGAGATCACCCTCCTTCTACCCAGCACAAAGCACCATATCAAATACATGACCTGTCGCCTGGGTGGGACTTGATACTGGTTGTTTAAACACACTTGTTCTAATAACTGCACCAGGATGCTAGCTTCCAGATTGAACTGCAAGTCCAGCCCAAATCTGTATAAATCTATATTGTCTGTTTTGCAGTTCTGCTATACATAGACCTTGGAAGTTCTAAACCAGCAAATATATAATGTCTTCTACATTTTAGTAGACTTAAAAGTTAGACACACTTCAAATGTATGTGTTTGTCTCTGTAATAGAATTAAGTAGTGTATGTATTTTTTTAAATTGTTAATTTATCATGAAGACTCGGGGGTGGGGGGAGAATACTAGCAGCATCCACCTATACAACAAATAAACAAGGATCTGGAATTTGAAGTGTACCCTTTAACTACTAATGTTTCAAGAAATAAATTTCTAATTTCATATTTTTAAATTAAAATAACATAAATTAGTAAAATGTCCATACCTTTATACCTCAAAACATTAAGATCGGTGAAGCAATGAGTTTTTTTCTAGAATGTTCAGTAAAAGGCTTGCAGTGTGCCATAAAGTTGTCTTGCTGTTACCTTTCCCCTTTTATTCTTAAATATATCAGTTTTTCTACTAGAGCAAATTCTGAGAGGTTTTCCATCCACTCATTTGTTGCGGTTTTCTTTGTGATCTTGGTTTCTTTTCACATAAGAATTTGATTTAAGTGTCCTGTTTTATTTTCTATTTGAGAGTAAGCTAACCATTCTGTTTCTGCACTATAGGTGTTGTATTATGAGCTGCTAGCAATTAGAGAGGCCTGTATCAGTCTCGAAAAGGATTACCAGCCTGGCATAACATATATTGTTGTTCAGAAGAGGCATCATACAAGGCTGTTTTGTGCTGATCGGACAGAAAGGGTAAGACTTGTCTAATTTGAGTGTAGTTGCTTCCAAATGGATGATTGAAGAAAGTATAATCTATCATTATTAGCATGTATATAGTGGTTTAGAACTTTCACAGCACTTCAGATGAATCATCTTGTTGTAATCCTTACAACAGTCCTATAAGATAGCCCATTATGATTTCCCCCTGTCGTAGATGGGATTGAGAGGCTGACAAATGATGGTAGAGGCAAAATTTCAATGGAGGATGTCCTGATTCATAGCATGGTACAACAGCTTAATTCCCCCACTTTGTAAATGCTTCAATGAGGAGCCATAGCACAATGGCAGAGTAACAACTTTGCTTGCAGAAGGTCCCCAGTTCAGTCACTCCAGTGAAAAACATCTTCAGCAGCAGGGCTTACTAAAGCCCCTGTACGAGACCTTGACAATCTGCTGAGTATCTAGATATCAGGCTAGATGGGCCTATGGGTCTGGTCTGATAGAAAGCTATATGTTTCTATTCTTCCAAGTTTACTGTTTGATTTCAAAGGCAAGCAAAATTGACTGATACAAAATGGCATTCCAACTTCATTTTGTTGTGAACCTCACCTCTATGTTAACAACAGACTTTATTCCAGCTGCCAGCCTCTTTGCACCATCAGGTTACAAGTCTGGTGTCAGCAGCCCAGTTCTGGACTTGCTTTCATGCACAAAAACTAGGAGAAGCTGATGTTAAAAGTTGAATCAAATAAAAGCAGATTTTTCAGTATTTTATATCATGTGTTCATTGCATAATTATCAAACTAACATTTTTGTTCCTCTTCTGTGGAAATGCATTCTTTTCTAGGTTGGAAGAAGTGGGAACATCCCAGCTGGAACAACTGTAGATACGGATATCACACATCCTTATGAATTTGATTTTTACCTCTGTAGCCATGCAGGAATACAGGTAGGAACTAAAGCACAAACCTACTTGACTCAGTCTGGGTTTGGTACCATTCGTGAGCAGACATGAGTGGTAGTATAAGTGAATCTGCAGGGTGCTTTCTATTTAAACCAGTTTTTTAAAACAACCAAGGCTGACTTAAAGCAAACTTTTTATGACTTGAGCTTTTTTCCCAAGTGTGTACCCTTTAGATTTGCCATGGAACAAAAATGTCATATTAGCCAGGAATGTATTCTCAAAATGTTTGGCTCACACACTAAATCTTTTCTGCGACATCTGAAGACAGAAAATGTGTTAGGAATTGTCCCCTGGAAGCTCTGCTATGGCTCCAGCATTTGCTGTTCCGTGCTTGTATTCACCCATATACCTTTCGGAAGCTGCAGAAAATATGTAATTGCTGTGCTTCATAAATTTGTAACTGAAGCAGCTTGGCATCAAGCTCTTACAAAGTAAATTTGTTTAGTTATGCCAAGGCTCCTTAAAACTATCCTCAGCCTCTGATTATGGGCTGTATCCAATGTAGCAGCAAGTTACTTGTCTTGATCTGCTGGTGAAAAACTTTGTGCCAGTGGATCATTGTTGCACCAGAGAATGCATAAACTGGTTGCTAGTAAGTTAGTTGCTAACACAACTGTTGCATTGGTTTTCTCTGTTGTGCAGCATGAAAAGTCGCACAAGAGCCATTGCACTGGTGAATGATACAGCCCTATATTTTAGCACTTGGAAGTGTTCATTTGAAATAAGTGACAGGATAGGACTGTGGTGGTGTTCTGCAGGATGCTAATGTGCTGCAGTGCCAAGAGTGTGCAAGGGTGGGGCTACAGCAAGATGGAATCCCCTTTTCACATTAATAAGAACTGTATTCTCAGGAACACAGTCAATATCCTTGGCATACAAAAACATTTGCTGTTCAGTTTAATTTGTATAGAAATGTGATGCAGAAAGTTAATTGGGCATTTGAACTGATGTTTCATTCTCCCTAGGGTACCAGCCGTCCCTCACATTATCATGTATTGTGGGATGATAACTGTTTTACTGCAGACGAACTTCAGCTGCTAACTTACCAGCTCTGCCACACCTATGTGCGCTGCACGCGATCCGTGTCTATACCTGCACCAGCGTATTATGCTCACCTGGTGGCATTCAGAGCAAGATATCACCTTGTAGACAAAGAACATGACAGGTAAGAGTAGCGTTGCCAGATCACTTGGCTTCTCTGACCTCTGGGCTAGTTGCCAGAATTTTTTGTGTTAAAGTATGGCATTTGATCTCATTGCAGACTTGTTCCAAACTAGATTTTAAAAAAAATAATAGTAAAGGTCAACAGCATCATTTTCACATGTTTAAACAGTATAGTCAACACATGTGCACTAGGGTGCCTGGTTGTTTAGCTCAGTCCTAGCACATTGTTTCATGCTGCTGCATATGAAACCACCGAGTATAGTCAGAGTTAGCCTACAAGAATGATCCATTAATTTTACTTTTTTGTGCAACCCTGATTGGATTTTGAGAGGTAATTAGGGGTGTGTGCATGCTCCATGGAGACCACATGCATAATTAGACCCCTTTGGGCATTGCCCTGTCTCTCCCACCTCAACTAGCAAACCATCAAATGTGCATGATTAAATGTGTACAGAGTTCTACAGAAATGGCAGCAGGCAAGCCAGTTAGCAATGAAGTCCATTGAGGTAAAGTCGTCATGATTGCCAATCTGTCCTTTATAAATCTAGCACTGTTATAAATATGACTCAGAGTTCCTGCAGTGTTCCCATACAGCTCATTCATTCATTCATTCATTATAGAAGGTTGCCCTGTGGGTGTGGTGGGGAACCGTGGATTCCCATAGATGGTTACCCACAACTTCAATCTTTTATTAGGTGCAATTGGGTGCACAAATTATTTGAAACAGTCCATTGTGCTTTAAGTATGTGTTTGTGAGAAAAGATAGCACATTGTTCATGCTAACCACTACATCACACATTTGATTGTACATGTTGCAGGGCAGTTTCTTCAAGCTTTCCCATGATGTCTATGGATAGCCATTTTAAATGAGTGTGTGAATTTGCCCATAGAAGTGTTCGGAACATGTGTTCCAGTGACTTGTTCTATACTGATAATTGGTGGTGGGGACCTATGCATCTAGTACTGAAGTTCATCCATGTGCTGCATTAGTGTAATTTATTGTTTTTTGGAGCTGAAAAGAACACGGAATACAGTTTTCTTAAAGTTCTTTTTGCTGGTTGATGTTCAGAAGCAAAGGAATTAGCACAAGGCTGTACTAATGGCTGCTCAGTGCAGAAATTGGAATTGTTTTTTGCAGCTTAGTTGCTTAAAAATATAATAAGGGAGCGTGACTTATGCTTCTTGGGCCCAAAGGTGTTTGCTAATTCTTCTCTCTTTTCCCTGCTATTGCAGTGCTGAAGGAAGCCATGTTTCAGGACAGAGCAATGGGAGAGATCCCCAAGCCCTTGCGAAGGCTGTACAGATTCACCAAGACACCTTACGCACCATGTACTTTGCTTAGCTATAAAAAAAAATATCAGTGAGACCGGAGCCTATTCACGAAAGGAAGAACTGCAGAATTTAGCCACATACAGTGTATGTTTAAAGAAGGGTCAGTTCATTGGGGAGGGGGATACCTCTGCCACTGCTGAAACTGATCCTATGGGAGGGGGCACGGGCCTTATCCTTGTTTTGACACAAGGAAGATTGTTTACTTCACCGAGAACACGGCACTTATTATGCAATATGAAACCAGCCAACTGCTTTTGAAGCAGCCTCCAATGGGAAGTGCTGCCGTCATCGTTGTTGTCTTTTCCTTTGTGTGTGTTTTTTCTTGTAGTCTAACCCTTTTTTATGCCTTTACCTCAAGTTGCTCAGCAGCACAACTCTTTCTGCAAAAAAGAAACAATTATTACGGTATTAAAACTTACAGGAGCAATCAAAAAAGTGATTGTTGGGGTGGGCAAGTGAAGTGAAGTAGAGAATGTGCAAAAATGTTTTTATCCTTTGGGTACCCCTACGAGGGTAGCCAGCGGCTTCCCCTCAATGGCTGTCAGCACTTGAATGTGACCATAGCAAGTGTGTTTGTATGTTTGAGTGAGCAGCTCCACAGAGTATGTTGTGGGAAAGGCTGTGTGTATAGTGCATTTGCAGATCTATTGATCCCAGTGTGGTTTAGCCAACTGCTGCCTTTTGTGTCTGTCTTCATTGCTTGGAGTTGCTCAACTCAAGTCTATTTCTGTACCATAACTAAGTTAACCATATACGTTGATGCTGGCAGTAGCGATACAACCTGATGAGATTAATGAAGCTGCTGCTTTCTTCTTGTCCAGAAGTTTCAGCTAATTTTACATCTTGTGTGCCATGTGTATACCTTCTGAGCTTCTTGTGACAGCAGATCTCCTCCCCTGTTTTGCCAGGGTGACGTGTAATATCCATTCAAGTACGGACACTAAGTTGAGGTCTCTCTTTTTTTTAAATGAAAAAATATATATTAGTTGACTCGCTGCCTCTCACTTTAATGTGATTGCATATATATATCTATATATACGTGTACTTTGAGGTTTAGCTTCCTTTTTTCTTTTATATTTATTAGAGTAATAATAATGCTTTAATTTAAGTCAGTGTATTGGCGACATCAGTTTTAATGTTTAGAAACATAACTATTTTGTTTTAGAGAACTGACAATGTTTTTGCTATCTTTTAGTGCAATAAGCCTTTGCAAAGGAGAAAAATCTGTCCATTTTTGCTGTGCACAAACAGCAGCATTTTGCACCACTACTAGTGGGAGAATGGACATGTTCGTGCACTTAAAAGGACAAAGTTAGCCTTAATTTTGAAAGGAAAGTCTTGTAATAGGGAGGATTCCCTTTTTTAATGCATAAAAGGCAAACCCTTTCATGCTGCTAGCAGACTACAAGCTTTAATACTGTCTAGTAATGCAGGATTTTTGCTCTGCTGCACCCTGGGGTTGGAGGGCATGGTTTTTCCCAGCACAGAAGAAATTCAGGTTTTTAGATCTGTCCAGATGACATTGAGCAAAAGTCTAAAAGGGGGCATGAAGATTTTTTAAAAGCAGTTTTTGATCATGTAGACTTTCCTTTTGAAACTGAGTGCTTCATTTCATTTTACAAATAAAGCTACAGAGGGCTGGGATACACTTAAGTGAGATCACTGAAATGTGAATCAGATGAATGGGCCTCTTTTCATTCCACTTTGAAGCTGAAGCAAAGTATTTTACAAGATGATGAAGATGAGCATTGAACTCAGTAGTAGGGATTCAGGGGCGTTTTGCACTTTGTAAACACATGAACTGCGTTTGTGACTGCTTTTTTTGCACTGGTTTTATAGTATATATGCATAGATATATACTGCAGATGGTTCATATGGGCATTGCTAGTAACCCAGCCCTGCTGAAACAAACCAGCAAACCGTTCTCCACATGAAAACCATTTCACTGGTTGAAGCATCTTTCTTATATTGTGCTGTCTTCAAAGTGACCCACTATATTTGCCAATTTACTGTATTTTCAGCTGAAAAATCTGAGCCCATTTTGCTCCAACAGACCTGAACCTTTCCTATTTCTTCTCCCCCCACCCCACCCCCACCAGAAAACTTAAGTACTGTGTTTTATATGCTTTCTTGTGCAGGCATATGCTGCTGTTCATGGTGTCTCAAAATGCTTTACTGCACTTGTGATCTAGTGAAGTTTACTCCCAGTTTCAGCAAAATGGTACAATGCACACTTAACCTCTTGGGGGCAAGAATCAAAGTGCACTTGAAATAATTGTGATGGGGAGCAGCTTGCCTTAGGGGGTTGGGAAGAGGTGTGCACTAAGATGAAAGGGGAAACTGCTAGAACCAAAAGAGTTCTTAATGAATTGAATTGCAAGTGGCTGTTTTCATGCTTCAATCTCTGGAAGTTTCCTAGCTGAGGATACTTCATGCACTGTACCTATGCTTGAATTCCTAGCATGAAATGACTGCGGGGAGTTCAAAACCAGCCTGCTTAGGCCCCATGATGTGGCCAATGGACTCAGACTTCACCTCCTTTGTCCTTCACCCCCCTCCCTAAAGAGAACATACGCCACTTGTTGTCAGGGTAGCCTAGTAAACCTCCCTGGAGCTTGAGGTCAAGTTTAACGGTTCTAATATGGGTGCATCACAACAAATCTTCACTAATATTAATGTTAAGTTTTTTCTCTTCCAAGGATTGTCACTTTAAAAGGTTCCAGTGGGAATTCTTACTCAGTGTTTCACAATTGTGATTTTAAAAGTGAGTTGTGGAACCTCTGCCCCCCCCCTTTTAAAGACCTTTTAGCTGTTTATACCAAGATGCACTATAATATTTATTTCCTGACCTGTCCCTAGAATGGTGGCTCTAAAGCCTCCTTTGCTGCAGCCATCACCCTCATCCTTCCAAAGTGAAAATGATTTAGAGCCCAACAGAGAAGCACCTTTAAAATACTTGTACACAGTGCTAGTGTGATTGATTTTCATGTGGAGAGGAGATGGTAACTTAAAAACAAACCTGAATATATTTTAATTTTGAAACTGTCTTTGTCAAGTGCCGATAAAATTTGTAATACACTGGCCTGGTTCACACCTAAATGCTAAGCCATGGTTTGATTAACAAACCACAAGTTAACCACCGGTTGTCTCATAGACGATCAACAAACCATAACTTGTTTCTTCAAAGTTGCTTTGGGTTTTCCAACTGCTCTTGGTTTGTGCCTATGTAGCTTGGTGAGAGGGTGGGGTGGCCAAAGAAATGTTTAAGGAAGGGTGAAGGGTTTGGGTGTAACAACAAGCCATAGTTAAAACAAACAAAGGTTTGTAAGCCAACAAAAAAAATCATGACTTCAGGTTGTGGTTAGGCACTAAACAAACTGTAGTTGAGTTGATGGCAGGGTTTGGAGGCTCAAACAACAAACTATGGGTTAATAAACAATGACTTAGTATTATCTGCGAGCCAGGCCAATATCAATGTACTGGCATTGAAGGCCACCTGTACTACAGTACTGTAGCTGCTATATTTATTTAAATGGAGGTGGGCAATTACTGCACTAAGGAAAAAGGGCAGGTGAACAGGAATCCAATTTAAGAAGTAGTATTCTGATTTTTGTTGTTTCAAAAGCAATTTTAACAGTGTGATATAACAAAGGGTGCTGTCTTAACCAAGATTATAAAATAGCCAGATATTCTTCCTTTGTTTTGAAAGACTTAAGATATATTTTGATGTTTGCAGTGGATGGGTGGAGGTGGGGATGGGAGGAAATAAATGGTACCTCATCTGTGGTGGCAGTTTCCAGTATATTTTTCACAAGATTATATGGACTTTTATTTTTGTACATGCTCTCTGTTTTTGTTTCCTAAAAAAGCTTTCTTGAATTTTAATGTGTTTTCATGAAAATTTCTGCCTGTGCAGCCGAGACAGCTGTCTGTTCAGCCTATATAGGTACAAAAGTGTAGGTTTAATGTTTTTTTGCACCCAGCTTGGCCTTGTTCTTCGTTCAGTATGTGTATTCCTGCCTAGAATGGTTGCTGAAACTCCCCCCACCCCGGTTGTCCTATTTCTCACTTGTACTTGCAAGAGCCACTGTCCTCTCTCCATCACCACTCCATACCTGAGAGTTGCTTGGTGCTGAGTTCTGTCCACCATGAAAACACAGTGCATTGTTCTCCATATGTTTTGAACTACAACTTCCATCAGCTTCAGGCTGAATAAAGCTGAGCTAACAGAATGTGCCCCTCTGTAGGTAGGGATTTTCTTTTGTGTCATTGGGCTTGCTCTCTGTCAGGTACAATTCCCATTAATTTCAGCAAGTCAGTAGTGCTAGGGCTGGATTTTCAAAGGCAGAATTGATGACTTTTGGGCAACCCTAGTAGTACAAAGCATTAGAGTCCTACTGGCCAAGCTTCGTCATCTAAGCAACAGCTGCTAAGAGGGGCATTATTAAAAGACATCAGACTGAAAGGTTCATTCTGTGGGGTCTTTCACACACACATGTGTGTGAGACTGTGTTAGAACGTAAAGATCTCAGGAGTGTTAGATGAAAAATGTTAAAATAATGGCAAGGGTGCTTCCCAAAGCTTCCTTTGGGATATTTCTGCAAGACTGAAAGTCTATCTGCTTGTAGATATCGTTTGACTCTGTGTGTTCCCCTATGCAAATTATTGTGACTTATTAACCACCCATGTAACCTTCCTGTTGTATAGCTTTTCTGCTAGCTGTTTTTGATGATGGCAACACCCTGAATCTGTCAGATTTTCCCACTTGGTAGGTAAGTGATTCATTGAATGGATTTTTAGTGCTATGAACTGATAGAACAATTACCTTTTCAACTGGAAGAGTTGTTTGTGTGTCTGCAAAGTGGGAGCAGGACATATCTTTTTAATCAACTTCCACTTCCCATCCTTTTCACTTGAGGGCAGCTTGTCCATGCATATTGAGCTTGTGGTGAATGGAACCTCAAGCATTGTCTGGCATATATAAAATGGCCACCATGGGTTAAACACCAGGCAGAGCTTTCACTATTGCCTCAAGCACAGCAACGTCTATTAAGACATGCTCAGCTTCAAGTTATCCCGTGATGTAGACCCTTATGTTTTTTGGAAAGATAAGCAACTCCTGGGGAATTTGCAGGTCTGCTAATACCTGCTTGTTAATTATCATATTTATAAATGCTTGGATTTCACTATGATGAGAGACAAAGCTGTTAGATGCCAGACCCTCCTTTATGACTTGCCAGTTTATTCTCTGTAACCTTGACTTTGCTGATAAAGAGGTTATGACTAAGTAACCACTGGGGAATGAGGAACAAAAGCCCTGGAGTGGGAACTGGAGAACAGTTTGAAAAATTAAACTGAAGGATTGACTCTGCAGGAGGTAAAATGTTGAAAGACGAGAATCATGTCTAGCATCTTTCAGTCCCATTTCCATATTAAAATTGTGTCTGAATTACCTCTGGCAGGTATGTAACTATAAAGACCTATTTAAAAATGAAGTAGCTCTGCCATCTGAAACTTGGAGGGTTTTATTCATTCAAAGCAAGACAGTCCTCAAAGTGCCTTTTTAGAAGATGGTGCTGTAGATTTTTCTTTCTTTCTGAAGTTGTATATTGCTGGGTGATGGGGGGATAGAAGCATTTAGTGAAAACACGCCAAGTTCTTGATGATACCACTTGTAGTGTTGAGTACTATGTAGTACCCCACCCCAAAATAATCAGGACCAATATAAGAGTGGACCATACTATATTTGGGGAAAATAATGGTACTGATAACTTGATTAAAATCCACTGTGTGGATCTAAGACACTTTAGGGTTTTTAGGGCAAGTAGCCCAGGACACTTGTAAGCACTAAATGTTTATTCAGAGGCCACAAACTATGAAATTGTGGTAAGCAGCATGTGCCCCTGAAGCTATATGTGTATCTTTAAAGTTGTTAAAATTCTGAAAATCCCAGCTTTAACTGTAGACCTTTTGTAAAAAGCAGGACCCTAGTCCTCATGGTTGCAATGGCAAATATTGATGGCAAAAATTTGCAGCATGGCCTTTTGGTGCTGAGCAAGTCTGCTGCCCCGAAATAAAAAAAAAAAAAACTTTTTAAAAAGAAAAGTGCTGTACAGCCAGTCTTGTCTTTAAGCTTTTTATCAGTCAGGAAAAAACTAATAAACACTGCACCTCTGTAGCAGCAAAATGCTGTGAAAGTAATAATAACAAAGTTGTAGTGATTACACTGTAAAACTACTTGCACACACCTGCAAAAAAATCCAGTTATGGTCTTAATGGTACCAACAGAATATTTTTCAAGGAAGATTTGTGTCCCTTTGTGGTTAGATTATTGGTCACCTCTGTAGTTTATGTGCCATCATCTCTTTTTCCTGACTATTGGCTGCCATTTTTATGGAAGAGTATATCAGGCTTTGTCTTTACAAGAATGTTCTTGCTATAACTTTGCAATCCAGGGTTTCAGGGGAACTGCGAGGGCAAAGGATAATCTCATCCAAACCTACTATCATATCCGTCTTCAGCATCCTGGAACTCTCAGTGCAATGCTGGATTGTAGAGGAGGCCAGTTGTTCATTTGAACAATAGTCTAATGCTTTGGCACAAAAAGAAACAAAATGTTATTTGGATTAGGCAACAGCCTATTTTAATTTGGTATGATGCAGGCTATCGGAAAGAGTAAGAGTTGTGGCCTGCACATACATCCTGCCTACCTGATGCTCACACCATGCTTCTCCATGTTACATGGCCATAATGCTGACTGCCTATACTTAAGGATGAATGATCCCTTCTCAACCACTCTCTCCAGAGGTGTGGAAGCTTTTGTGATTCCAAGTGATGGCTGCCTTAATTCACACGTGCATTGCCCATTAATCTTCACATATAAGTTTATATAGTTCCCTTCTTGAATAACCTTATCCAAAGACAGTGTATTAAATTGTTCAGTATGCACTGCGGCATCTGTGCTAATAGTAATTTAACTTTTTTTAAAAAAAATGAATTATATAATCTGAAATCAGTTGCTCTGTTGTTTTTGACCCAGTGGCCAATCCTAGCTGATAGCTTAATAGCACATATGGTATGGTTCTAGTTTAAATGTGCACAAGAGTTCTTGACTATTAGTTATTCCAGAAGGGTTGAGCAAAATACTGAATACACAGCAGTGGGAAAGTTAAGGGTGGATACTGAAGTACATACCTTTTTTTGTAAATGATAAGAATGACTTGCTATTAGAATAGGCTGCCTCCAAAGATATGGTGGTATTGGCTTTAACTGTACTAGCTTTCTAGAGGTGCAAATGCTACTCCAGTAGCAAAACTCTCTAATTACAACCCAGTCAACTTTTAATCTATTAATTGTTCAAGTTCAGCCAATTAATCAATTAATTGATCAATTAAATTTGCATATGGATAAAACCAATATTTCTGAAGAAGCATTTTTTTTAGTTGACGCACACACGTCATAACATGCATAATCTTAAATGCATTATTCCTGTGTGAAAAAGGAAAGTGATTCTTTTCAGATTATGCTCACCCTCTGCAATTTTTATAAGCACTTTTATTAAAATTTTAATGTATATATACGTGTGTGTGTGTGTGTGTGTGTGTGTGTATGTATCTTCTGCCCAAGTGTCCTCGGGAACATTTTCCATCCCTACTATGAATGTTCCATAAGAGAAAAAATTAGGTGAATTGTCACAGGCTGCAATCCTATATGTGCTTACCTGGGAGTAAAGCCCATTGCACTATTTGGTGCTTACTTCTCAGTAGACATGCATTGGACTGTGCTGTGAAAGTACCATAGAGGTGCCTCTGACTTTGCCATGTATGAAAACAGACTAGATGTTGTCCCATTTCAAGTGGTCTCTGGCAGAATTTGTTTACAGATACTTCCAGAACTTTTTCTAATACTTTTATTATTTTTAATGTTAAATCATAGAAATTATTTCAAAACCTAATGCACTTTCAACTGTAGGGAATGGGCGGGGGGGGGGGATGGAGCAACCTCTGAATGCAATACTTTTGTTGGGACCGACCCCAAAGTCCAAAAAAGTGACACATTTTTATTTTATTATTAATTAACACCTTAATTATTAATAATTAATACCTTTATTGAACTGTGGACTTCAGAGGGTTGGTGTTGTTTTTTCGATGGACCAACATAGCTTCCTATGCTTTTTAAATTAGAGGAGTTGCTTCTTCCTGGTGACTTATATCTGATTTTGCAGGCTCTCCTTTAGTGGGAAATCTACTTTGTGTTTGGTTTATTATGCGTGTCTAGCGGGGTTGGGGAAGCATATGTGTGCCTCACTCTTAAAATGGGGTCTCAGTCATCCTCCATCTAGAGCACTGATCAGGTCCTCACATGCTTAACTTCAGTAGTAGCTGTACCATTAGTTGTGTGGAGACCATTTGCTAGGCCGGACCTTACTAGGTGTCGCATGTCTTCTTCTCTCTTTTTTAAAAATTTATTTGCAGCTTCGAGAGAGGAAAACACTCATCATTTCCTACCCACTCCAAGCTCTCCAGACAAGTGTGGCATGCTTCTATAATCATGCCCTCAAGATGTTTAAGTGCAATACCCATCATCCCTGACAGTAGCCGTGCTGACTGAGACTGATGGGACGGCACATCTGAAGGGCACCATGTTGGCTACCCCATTTATAGGTTCTTTTGTAAAAATGTGTTTATGTCTATATTATATACACATATAAACATAGATGTACACTCTATAAACACTCTATAAACCAGGCCAAGATGGTGCCTTGCTATGTGTGTGCATGCACATGTGCACATCCGGTGTCTTTTCCAATGTGCATTGATGATGCAATGCAAGTGCAATGTTGAGGAGAGAGGCACAGGCTAGCTGGGCTGGTCAGATGCAGCAGATTTGAACATGACCTGTTGCCGAAACCATACGGCAGAGTTTTGCAGAGCTGGCACTGAAACCTGACAGGAAGGTTCGGCTCCTGACCTGGTATCTTTTTTTCTGTTGCCAGAAGTGTGCTGGACTCAGAGGTGCTCTTTGGGAGCTGAACCCTACCTTCCCAAGATACTTTTGGGGACTAAATCTTTTCAAAGTTTGCTGCAAAACATTAAATAACTTTCCCAGTTTACTAGTACTGAGTCCACAATTTGTTTCTCAAAAGAGCCAATCAAAAGCTAATGGAGAGCGTTATGCCAATCCTTTATTTGGAACAGATGATGCTCTTAAGAAAAAGCTTAAAGCCCTCTTGGTCTCAGACTGGGAAGTTGACAGGAGAAAAACCACAGAATCCTCCCTATGGTGACAAAATCCTTGTCTTGCTTTCCATTCTGTGCTTTGAACAGTGCACCTGTTTCTTGCTTCCTTCCTCCCTGCACTCCACAGCATAGACTAGGAAGCACTTCAGACAAGCAAGAAACTGGTGCCTTTGTAACTGCATTATCCCCAAGCCGCTTTCCTGCTTAGAATTCAGTGGCATTGGACTTTGGTGTGAGGCGTTAAGTAATTTATCTCAGTTTACCAATACCCAGTCCACAATGTTGCTTTTTAAAATAGCTGCCCATTAATTTTTTGGATATCTGTTTAAGTGACTTTAAAGTTACTCCTGTCCATTACCTAAGAATTCATGTAGTCATAGTAGTCACCTGAATTTATCTAATCTGCCGTCTCTCTTTCACGTTGCTCATTTTTACTGATTCCTTTGTTTATGGTCCCTTTGTGCTTGCTGTGCACTCGGCTTTATGGTAGTCTTTTTTTGAGGTGGATTATGAGGAATTGTAAGAATGTTGTGTGGTGAATATAGTGGAGCAGGGTGATGAAGGAGAGCTATTGTAGAGTCAGAAAACTTTGGTTGCAGGAAAGGAGCAGGGGCTGAGAGGAATACATGCATATTCCATGGGCACACTGGGTCATACTAGTGGAATTGTTCAGATGGATTGTACAGCAAAATTCAGGCACAGAAAACTTGTTTGGCAGGAGCAGATTCAGGCCCACTTAGTTTAGATTCTACTTCCATCAAATGCCCCAGGGAAACTCACAAGCAGGACATGAATATAGCCTTCCTCTATTATATCTCCAACATCCTGGTCCTCCAGACTTAAGCACTGAGGCCAAGAGGCTTGCTGAATGTCAGGTTTGAGCAGGAGCAACATAAAGATTTTACTCACTCACTCACTCACTGTATTGCCTGTGTCTAGTCATATCTGTTTGTCTACATTTAAGGAATGAGCTTTTTGTTCAGAAAAGTTTCAGGCTGTACTCTCTGAAATGCAGGCAGCAGAAGGCAAGACTATTCCACTTTTAATCATGAGAACTATTGACAGTTCCACCTCCTCCTCCTCCTCCTCCTCCTCCCAGCAGCAGTGTGTGTTTGAGGGGTGGGTGGGTTCAAACCTATTCAGTATCTCATTTTAGGAGAAGCAAATCTCCAGCTTTTTTGATGGAAATTCTTGAAGCCTGTGATATGATAGATTTTTCATTTTTCAAGTAGCAAAAAAGTCTCATTAGAAGGGACTCTGATGTAGCATGGACATTTCTCCATGGAATGTTCTCTGTATTGGAGAATGTTGTTTCTCAAAATACAGTTTCATAAAATAAGCAACACAATGAATGATTACAATGCTAGTTTCAAAGTGTAATGAAGTTTTTGTTTCAGGTGATTATCCCTAGGAACATTAATTGTGTTAATGGTTTTTTTCCTCCTGATTAAAATTGTTTAGTTTTACTACTTTTGAATATTGGGAAAATGTGTTTATAGAATACATAAAATTAATGTGGCATACTTTTGTGTACACATGCCAGATATGCTAAATTAGATCACAATTTAAGTCACTGAAACAAACATCGCAAAAATGTTTTGAATCAAAGTTTATGAAAGACCATTGTTAAGGGATTTCAGTACATGCTAAAGTAGAATATTTCTAGTAAAATGTTTTTCTAGCTTTGACTTTAGGGTCATTTTTTCTGACTATTGGCTCTGTTAGAGACTGTATTTTGTTCTCAGCTCAGCTTTGACGTGATCTAGGAGTTTGGACTCCAGGTTGGATATGGCTTGCTTGAGTATGAATTTATTTGCACATGTGGAATCATTAAGTTACCTGTGGGGAGTGGCTATTGGGTTTTAAACAGCAAGCTGCCATTTTGCCATTTCACCATACCTGAAAGGTATGTATTAGCAACCATTCTCACAAGTCAATTATTCCCAATACACATTGAAAATTAAAATGGATTCTGAAATTATGTTTTATTGCACAGTCATGTGGTCAGGCAAGTTTTCTGAGGTTTTCCCCGCAGACCATGTTAAAAAATGACTTGTCCTAGATGATTGCTCTTCCAGTTTGTCCACACTAAGGGACAGGGGTTGATGAGGTTTCGGTTCTGCATGCTTGGCACAAATGGTCCATTGTGACAGGAAGAAGGCAGCTTGCAGTGACATGTAGGTTGATCACAGGGCTCTTTGATGCATGACTGCTAACTGTATGGGTACCTTCTGTCTAAGAGAATTGTATGTATGCTACATGTGACAAGCACACGGGTGTCTATTTGGCCACATCCACACACAGTGAGAACCTGTTGCCAATCACTGCATCCTTTCCACATGCATCTGCACATGGACCTATGCATGTTGGTCTTGTGTTACAGGGGATAGGTGGTATATGCAAGGTATTCCTGTATGGAAGCTATATCCATGAGAGAAATGACCCTTCAAGCAGTTTCCTTAATAAGGCAGACTTTAAACTGTGTAACAGTATAGTATTAACATTGTGTGTGTGTAGTTAGGGGGACAAATGTAAGCTCCATCCTCAAGACATTCCGTTCACTGTGGGTCCATCAGGTGCTTGGGGCTGCACTGAGCAGTTGGTCCGCTATAAGAAATACATAGCATGGCAGATTGGAGGTGCCCTTTTGCCTTTGTGTGGGGCATCGTGTTGGCGATGTCAACACTATTCTGTGTGCCATTGCAGGGACACATTTCTTAAGAATCCAGCTGTAGGCCAGCTATAGTTTCACATTCTCCTAGGAACTTGTTGGTGCTGCACTTCAGCTTAAGGCCTTGGTTGTAAATTTCTGATGACTTCTCGCTTTGTGGGGCACTGCCGTTTTGCTTTCTGAGAGAAGCATAGGATGAGTTTGAAAGCTCTGGGTGTTCTTGTAGGTTCTCCCCCCCCCCTTAACAAAAGTATGCTGAAGTCAAGCAAGTTTGTTGCACCTGAACTATTGTAGTTAGCCTTCCTGCAGGCGGACAGATGGATGGCAAGTGCATTGGTAAAAGCCTTCACAATTTTTACTTATTAAACCACCTTGACCGTGTGTGCCTCTTTGTATTGCAAATGTGAGCTGCAACTATTTGGGGATAGGGTGGGAGGGTTGGTTTATATAAAATATAGATAAATATATATATACATATATATATAACAAATCTGTATTTCAGTATGTTTTTAGAAACTTAACTCTTTAACCCAGAAGCAGCGTGTCCACTGCTCCCTTCACTCATTACCCCCGCCAAGTTTACTGCCCTTGCCAAAAGTTTAGCTATCTTTGCATTTTCCTCCAGTTTGGTTAAATATCAGCCTGTCATCTACAATTTTCAACTTTGTTACATATCCATCAGCTTTGCGAGACTTGGGTTGGCTCTTAACACACTTCGTTGGAAGAGGATGGCTCTTGTAAGCCTATCTTAACTACTTAAGGACCAAGCGTTCTTGAATTGGCACACAAGTCCTTGTTGCTTTTAGTGGCATAAATTTCTTCCCACCCCACAACTGTCTTAACTTCCAGGGGTGGAGGTTAGTGTATCCACTGTCAGGGGCAGGGCGCCTCTGGATACCCGCTGCTGTGAATCATGAGTGCAGTTGCACTCTGTTCCTTCATACAGGCTTCCCACAAGTATCTGGTTGACCACTGTAAGATGCTGGGCAAGATGGGCCTTGGGCGTCTTAGGTTCTCATAGGTCTCAATCTTGTAATGCCACAGAAGCAGATATTCTGAGGGACTTCACAAACCTAGTCTGCCAAACTTTTTGTCAGTGTGATTTTGTGTGCGTGTGTGTGTTTTCTAAATTTTCTCTGACAATTTTTCCAGCTAAGGGAGAAGAGGAAAAAAGGAAAATTTTATACTTAAAAAACAACAACCTGGACTGACATTTGCATAGAAATAACAATGTTTGCCATAAATAAAATGGCCTTGGCACATGGTTAGTGGCATGCATGCCACTTAGGGTATAAGCAGGAGGGAGTTGGTGGCACATGTGGACAGCAGTCCAGGTTGGCTGAGATAGTTGGACTTGCACTCCTTGCTGCCTCTCTAGCCAGCACTGTGATGCTGTGTGCTCCTCTGTTCAGTAGACTAGTCCAGCCTTCCCTAACCTGGTGCCTTGCAGATGTTTTGGAATACGACTTCCATCAGCCCCAGTCATCCCCACTGTGCTGGCTGGGGCTGATAGGAGTCATAATTCAGAATAGCTGGAGGATACCAGATTGTGGAAGACTGGTCTAGAGGCAAAACATCATCCAGGCACTGTAGGGGGGGGTGGGGGTGGGAGAGGGAGTGGGGAAGTTGGTTCCATGTACGTACTCATACTTTGATTTACGGCACACTTGCCAAATAGGTTGGACACCACTGACTCCTAGCGTAACCTGGTGTGTTATGTTGTATCAAATCATGGTAGTGCCTCTGAAATTCTGTCACCATGTCTTGAATATCCAGTTAGGTTATGAATTCACCTTAAAATACTTTGAGGGTACAGATAAAGACTGGACAAGCAGGGTTTGTTTTTGTTTTCTCCCAGACTTGTTGCTAGTTATATCTTTTGGGGTCAATCCATTGTGTTACAAAACACATTGTCATATCTGTCCGTTGAAGTTACACTTTTCTGTTCTTGTCTAATGTTCTGTCGCTTACAAGTATGTAACCGTACATAATTCAGTCATGGAACTCCTGAGCCAAATCTGTCCCCAAAGTTGTTTTTCTGTGACAGATTCCACTCCTTTTTATGTTTTGTTTTGTTTTGTTTTGGTCCACTTTCTCTATACTGGAAGGACTCTATGTTGTGGGTTGTTTTTTTTAAGTAAAACAATTACTTAGCATTGCTTTGCTTCAGTTTGAAGTGTAACTTTCACTAATAACTGCAATAAATACGCTTTTGCTCCAGAATTCAAGTTTGTGTCCAGACTTTGGTTATGGTGATTGTCAGGGACGGGAAGCAATAAGAAATTTTAATGTCTAAGGTTTTACTTAATAGTTTCAGTTTAATCATTTACACCTAGTTGCACCAACCAAATTCTGGAAAACTGCTTCGTTAAAGAAAAAAATAAAAAAAATATAAGCTCTTACGATGGCATTACACACAGCCATTAGTGAATGTGAAGGAAATGCTCTTGCTGTGTTCCGTCACCTAACTGGAAGGAAGTTCCATGCTTTCACAAGATCTGTATTCTTTTGGAGGAAGAATGCTAGAAACCTGTGTTGTCATATTATACATCTTCAGTCAAGTAGTGTAAGACCGCAGAAGCAAGCACACAGATCAGTGCACCTGCACCTTCTGCCAACTACCCCCATAAAAGCTTAAGGGTGCATCTCCTGGCCAGATTCAAAAGTGCTCCCTTTCCAGGTTTCTTGGCCTCACACCTCACAAGCCACTTCACAGCCTTCTCCTACACCGCAGGAATGTGCATCAGGATACCCTGCTTTGATCACCCATTGATTAGCATGTGTTATTAGTAGCCCAGCCACTTTGAAGCTAAAACTGAATTGCAGGACATCAGTGACCTATAATAATCATCAAGGTATTTTGCTCTGCAGAACCCCAAATGACATATTGCATACAATCACAGATGGGAGTGGGTGAGAAGACAGACTGCTTCCAGACTGTTACTATTATGTAGGCTGTTTGCATGGTTCAACCAATAACTGATCCTTCCTTATGGGGAACAAAGGAAGCAGGCTTCTGGTAGGTAAGACTAATTATTATTATTATTAGTCACCTTTTCTTCAAAAAGGAACACAAAGCAACTTACAAAGCCTAAAGACAGATATGATACAAGAATTAAAATATCCTAAAATACTCACAACCCATGCATATAAGGGCAAATCCAGCTTGCCCCCACCCTGCTAAAAATATGCAAAGAAACTCCAAAGGCCTAGGTGAATAACAGTGTATTTGCCTGATGCCAAAAGACAGAGATGGCACCAGGCATGCCTCCCTGAAGAAAGCATTCCACAACCAGGGAGCCACCACTGAGAAGACCCATGTTTCTGTCGCCACCCTCAACCTCTCCATTGGAGGAGCACACAGAGAAGACCCTCAGATGAAAAACAGAGTGGGGAGAGGCATACCATTTAGTTCTGAGCTGCAGTTTGAATTGGGCCAAGAAACTCATTGGTATCCAGTGTAGCTGGAACAGGACTGGTCTTGGCTAGTTCAGTACTATCTGCTCTGTCAGTGGCTCGCCAGAAGTTTATCCCCATTAACTGTTACTCCTTTACCTAGCGATACTGGAGACTGCACTTAGGACCTGCATGCAAGCATGTCCTCTAGCGTGGAACTATGTGTTCCTCTTCAAACCACCATTGATACTGGAATATTGCACACTTTTGAATGCCCAGCTCACACATGATGTATCAGTCACACTAGCTTGAGGCGAAATGGGAAGTGCCGTCCTGCCCTGCCGCTACTGCTGCTGCTCCCACCACCATCTACCTGCTCCTGCCACTGCCAACACAGCCTACTCTGTCGCCACAGCACATCCGTTACTGGTGGAGAAGCACCGTTGCTATCAGTGCCAATTTGAGGTAAGATCACATCAATTCTGGGCAAATTCTCATCCAAAATGGACACTATCTTGCCTGTTAACTTGGTGGAGGCAGCAGGGCAGGCAGGGTGCCTACAGGGGTGTTACCGGGAGTGTGTGTGTGTGTTCTGCCTTCTGAAGCTGCAGTCTTGCCCTGCCTAATGGCTGGGCCAGCTCTGAGTCACAGTGTGAAAGGCTCTGTCAGCTCCCTGCAATGTTGGGCTGAATATCTGTACCAATACTGAATCCTTGGGTGTATGGGGTGTTAGGGGAGGGGAAGTAGTACTTCTGGTGGGGGACACATGCTCTTTCTTTGGTAGTTATCCACCTTTGGCCTGCACCTTGCACTCAGCTCTCACCTGTGGTTCCCAGAAGTTGTTAGCATGCGATACTCTAGGTGAGGGGAAACTGATGTGTCTCTAACCCTTGGTGAGATAGAGGCTTTCCCTGTATGCAAAGACACGCTCTGGAGGATTGAGTGGACAAGACCAAGAGTGGGTCCAACGGTCAAGAAGGCAATTTTTGTTTGTGCAGGGAATTGAGGGACAGATGGGGCTCGTCAACCTGGGAAGGGAGCTCACCTAGGAGAAGGATTACTCTGATCCTAAACCTCCACTACCTTGCTGGAGATCTCCAGGAGAAGAAAAGGCTAAGGAGTAAACCCTACACAAATCCAGAGTGGAGTCCCTAAGACGGTTGGATGGCACTATGTACGCCTCCTTCCAGTGACTTCTGTATCTGAGCTGGTGCCAAGCATATTGCTCTTTTTTGTTTCGACCACATCAGTGAGTCCAAGAAGAGGGGATTGTCATTTGGGCAGCCTGGGACTCCATACCCACTGCCCAGGCTTGAGCCCTGGGGAGGTCAGTTCAGTGCTGCTAAAACAGCAGTTTGACTTCACCCCTGGAGGTGCACTCCATTGTCTTTCCAGGCAGATGGATGTTCAAGATCCTCTCTGGCAACCCATCTAGAAAAGCCTAATTTAATAAGATTCTTTCTTTTGGTAGAATATGATTTCACTGCTGGAATATAGGACTTATGAAAAATATATAGGCCTTACTTATAAAAAAACTATACCTTCTTTACTAGCCCTGCAGAAGATGATCACATTTTTTTGGGGGGGGGGGATGCTATCTAGGTGTATTCCATTGATCTTGAAAATACATATGCAAGATTAAACCAAGACAGCAGGGCAATCCACCAGATACACTTAGGGAGGCATTTATTGCCCTGAGACCCTCTCAAATCCACTGCTCCTTGTTGTAACCTCTGAGTTGGATGGGCAGGGTGAGAGTAACCCAACCTGCTCTTCTGTGATCGAATGAGTTTCACCAGCCCTTTGAAGCCTTTTCTTTTTCAGATCTCCAGGTTGCCATGGCTTCCCCCTCCCCCTCCCCCTTTGTAAACACTTGCAGGGGGATTCTATCTGATTGGCTTCTGTTGAGAATGGCTGCCTGGCAACAGGCACAAAGCGTGCTTAGCAACCAGGCTGATAACATAGAAGAGCAGTTGTAGGAAGCGGAGGCCGAGAGGAGGACTGCCTGCCTGGAGAAGAGGAGTGGTGAGTTGATGATGGAAGGGTAGAGACAGTTGTTGTTGGGGATCTTTCTTTCTTTCTTTCTTTCTTTCTTTCTTTCTTTCTTTCTTTTTCTTTCTTTCTTTCTTTCTTTCTTTGCAAGTCAAAATTGTGTTCTGCATCCACTTTGTCAACCTTCTGTTCCACCTCCCACTTCTGTCTTAAGTATTTTCGTTCAAAATCTTTCCACAGCTTTTCCTACTGAACCTGCAGCTTTTCCTACTGGGCAGAGTACCCTCCTTTTCTCCTACCAGTAACAACAATTCATTAGGCTAGCCTGATAAATTTTGGCAAAACCAAATGCTGCCACCACCACCTCCTCCTTCCTCACAGGCTCTACCAAAACATCTACATGTTGCTGTCTAACAAAGTGTGTGATTTTTTAAACTAAAAAAATACATATTTCTGCAAATAGAACAGGGTGGGAGAAGAAACCTCATCAGCTGCCATTAACATTAACAGGGAGTAGATAAGCAAGGTACTAGTAAGCTGTTGCAGAATACACACCAATCTCAGGCAGGAGGAGCGGAAAGCATAGTTCTTTAGAGCAGAGAGAGTTCGGAGAGGTTTTACTTTTTCTTCATTCTCCATGGATTTTAATACCCTGGCCCACCTCACCTGAAGCAGCCTATCAACTGTCTTCTGTGACCTGCCCACAGTGGGATAGACCAGAACAAAGCTTTGCAGGTGGGTGGGGCCAGCCACCTGTCAGTCACCTGACATCATAATGACACCAGGTATTTGACACCTGTGAAAGTCACAGCAACCTTCTCTGAATATATGCTATCAGCACCTATCAGCTAGAGGTTACAGGGAACCCCTTTGAAATCTCTGTGGAGGTGAAAATGTTCTCCTCTGCAGAAGAAGCAGTTTGGACATAATTTTTGCTGCCCACAATTGGTTCAGATTAGTGTAGAGGTTTTATTGGACGAGGACTGGGGAACTATGGGTTCCAATCCATACTCGGCTCTGGATTGTCATAGGGTAAACGTGGGCTTGGTTTTCTTGCTGTCTTGCTCCAATCTACCTCACAGTGCTGTTGTTAGGATAAAAGGGATCAGATAACAGAATGTATGCCATACTGAGCAGCATTGAGGAACGGGCAGGAATAAAAATAGAGTATGCGCTAGGCAGCAAAACAAGGAGGGTTATTGACTCAGTGGGTCACAAATTTTACAGCAAGGGTAGACAGCATGTGGCTCTCCAGATGTTGTACTTCAATTCCCATAACACACAACCAGATGGCCAAGGTCAGGGATGATGGAAGATGTAGGCCCACAACGTCTGAAGGACAATAGACTTCCCAACCCTCTTTGTACAGGTTTATTCAATGTACATAATAATGACAACTGAAAAGAGGTAGATGGAAAGAGGGTCAGCCAATATGGCAGGGGAATACACAGTAGTTTCAGCCTCTGCCACATTTTAAAGTTTGAAAGCAAGGATGTGTGTTTTTCAGGAAATTTTGCATCAGCTGCCCTAAATGGATAGAGAACTGATTTTGCTCTTTTGAATTTTGTTCGACTTATGTTTAATAAATAAAAATAATCAGATGAGAAGTGTCCCCAACCCCTGTACTCCACCCCCAATAACCAAAGGTATTTCAATGGAGACATTGGAAGTCATTTGCTTTGACTCTCTCCAGTTTGCTGCTTTTTCCTCTAGCTCACATCACTACTAAAACTCAACTTTCACCTCTGGCTTTTCCCTTCTAACTCCCATGCGGGTTGAGGGAGGAGATTCTGTCCACCCATTTGCCATCTCCCACAGAGCCCCTTCCTTTGCTCTCCTTAATGGCCCATCACCAAGGCTATCACCTCACCAGGAGGCTAGCCTGACTATTCCAAGAGTTAGAAGGCTTGATTATTTTTTTCTAGTATTTTCTACTATTTTATGCAAGCGACTTAGATTTTGTTTGTCAAGCAGTCTGTAAATTTCGTTAAGTAAAATAAAAGTCACCGTCACCCCCCCCAAAAAAACCCCATTTGCTTGTAATTCAGAAAAACAAAGTGTAATGAATAGCAGACTGCTATGTGTTGAGCAAGTATGTTGGTCACTGAGTCCAGTATCTCTGAATGTGTTGCCTTCATTTTTGTCTTTCCTAGAATGTTGCTGCCATGGCTACTCTGAGTGTGAAGCCTGGCCAGAGGTACACACTTCCAGACTGGCGCACCCACTTTGACCTCATTGCAACCAATGCTGAGCGACAGCGCTTGGCATCCCACCAGATCAGGCAGGAGGGCCGGGTCCTTCGCAATGAAACAAATAACCAGGTGGGCAAGTATTTGAGGTTCTTTTCTGTGTTTCCAAACAAAAGCAAACAAACTAAAATGATAATTTGGGGTCCGAAATCTGGAGGTGGTGGTGGGATGGGGCGAGGAGGGCATGGGATCATTGCTGAATAGGCAGAACAGAAATACAAATTGAGAAATTATGAGGAACCAAAATTGGCAGATTGGTTCATCCTGAATTGTAACTGAAATTTAATCATTTGAGGGTTTTTATCGTGTGTGGTTTTTTTTTGGGGGGGGGGGTTGAGAAGGTAGAGTGAAGGAAGCTTCCGCCTTTCCTCACAAAACCAAGGAATGGTTGTTCAAAAATAATTTCCACACTAGCATGTCTGTGTGAAATGTACATATCTAAAGAATGGGCCAGGAACTTGTCAAGATAAGGAAGGGCCATCTTGAGCTTAGCCTTCCTTATTCCTGTCAGAGCCATGCTGCGGATGCCCTCTCTGAGAGGGGGGTTTGAAACCATTGCCTCTCTCCTCTCCAGACAAAATGGGATGAATATGACAACCGCACACGCCTTCTTGAGCGGATCGAAGTCGTCAATCGAGCGAAGGAAACTCTGGACAAATGCCTCACGGACATCGACGCGGAAATCTATGCCTTGACTCAAGTATGTAGTCCAGACTTACTCATTTATGGTGTTCCTAAATGACCAGGAGATTCCAGGATAGTGTGCAGAAGTATGAAAACAATTCACACAACGTATTGTTAGGTGCACCCCAGTCTCTCGGGGTGGGAGGTCTCAGGGGGTCCCAGCACATGCCTTGGATCTGGCTTCCTTGGAATGAAGGTCATCGGAGGCCACTGGCATTTCTGTGGCATGTAAGGATTATTTGTGCCTTTATATGGGCTGAGTGCACTTACAGATTCACTGTTAAAAGCTTGTGCATGGAAGACAATCTTACTCAGCTACGAGTGAGCGCCAAAGAAGAAAGAATAATATAAATTGTGCAATGAAGCGCAAAGGTCATGCAACTCAGTTTTGGTGTGCTGAGAAAGTGGTTTGGGTGGTTCTGTGATGCTAAAGATGGAAGGAAATTCAGTGACCTCTTTGAGATGAAAGCTGAGCAACCCAGCTTTCATCTCCATGTGTCAGAATGGCCCACCTGCAAAGCATTCCCATTGGAAACCTGATTGGTTAACAAACCTGTGTCACTTGACAAGATGCCCACAGAGGGAATTGGGAAGGTGAGGTCAACCCCTTATCTTATTTTTGCTTCTTCCCTTCAGATGAAGGAGGAGGCAGAGCGTGCCCTTCAGGCTAAGAACTTGCAACTGGATGTGGCCATTGAAAATCTCACTCTGCGGGAAAGTCGCCGAGACATCGATGTGGTGAAGGATCCTGTCGAGGAAGAACTGCACAAAGAGGTGGAGGTGATTGATGCTACTACGAAAGATCTTCAGCAGAAAGTGAGCGAGGCCTTTGAGCAGCTCTGGTGAGTCAAAAGACTTGGTGGTCAAGTACAACGTATTGGTATTGTGTCTGAGGCATCAAACTGAGTTCAGTGCAATGTGGGATGCCGGGGGAGGCGCAAAAAACTTGTCTTAATGGTGCAGAATGACACGTAGCCAGCCTTCGGAAGGGAGGCGTGGGTGAGGGAAGGGCTTGTAGGGTGCACATTGGGGTGGGGGTAGCGGGAGCGAGGGAGGGAGGGAGGCAGGTGTGGGGTGTGGTGGGAAGAGGCAGTGAGCGGCCATTTCTGGCACCATTTTTTCTAGAAAAAAAGCACTGCATAACAATACTTAGATGTTTGTAGCAACAGTGCATTTCAAATTTCCACCACATTTGAGCATCACATACACTCTTTCAGTAATAATTGCACCAACCTTGTAAGGCATGCCATATTTCATTTATTTACTTACTTTGGCTGCAATCCTAACCCCACTTAACTGAGAGTAAGCCCCATTAAATTCAGTAAGATTTACTTCTGAGTTGGCTTGGTTGGGATTGTGCTGTCAGTTAATATGCTGCCTTTCAAAAAGTCTTCTAGGGTTATATATTCTAAAAGCAATACTAAAACAATGAGGGGACACTTTTTAAGAATCACTGAAACAGTATTATCTCTAGTACCCAAAATCATAAATTTACTGGCTGATGTTAGAATTTAGCTGGACATTTGACAACTCAGGCTCCCACATTGCAACAGATTTTCAGTGTACCTTGTAGAACACCTTTTATATCTTTGCTACTATTTGGTCAATTAAAAAAAAAAAGCAAACTGAAACGCCACCTGGTATTACATACCCAAGAGAAAGGCCATTGCATTGTTTATAACTTATTTTATTTGGCAGAGAAAGAAATAGGATAATCAAAGCCCCCCAATTACTTAGGGGTTCATTCCCCATCATGTTCAGCTCCCTTTTAGCATCTGATTGTCTTGTTTACACAGTTGTAGATTTAAAGTGATTTGAGGGGATTGTAATTGCTCTGCAACTATAAATTCCTCTGTTTTTCTTAAAAGAAGTTCTAGCAGTGATACAAGGACTTTGTGTTGTAGGCAAAATATACAGCTACACTTGTATATGGTGTGTGCTGCGTTCAGCATTAATGGCACTATCATGTGATAATATATTCTGCTACAGAGGGGAGACTTTTTTGACTGCCAACAATTTATGGGAGTTTTAATTGCTGATTGCTAAACAAAATGAAAGGGGAATAAATCTGGAGACTTCCACCTGAATATTCTCTTGCATTCCTTCATGTCTGCCCTTTGCCTCCCCCCCACTTTTAATTCATAGCTTGTTGCAGGAAGCCCGCCAACAGCTGAACTTTGCCCATCGAGGGAAAACGGAAGCCGTGGAGATTGACCGGACCTGTGTTTCCCTCAATATCAATTCTCCAAATATCTCCTATAAAGTCAATCCTACCCGAGTGCCGATTGGGTAAGGCTTTGTCTTGCGCAACAACCACCAAAAGGTTTTGAACTCCACCTTCATCTCAGGGCCAGCCCTCCTGTTAGACAGAATGTGGCAACTGAGGTGCCCCTTCCCGAGTGCCCTGGCTGTACCTTTCTGTTGGAGGCCCAGAGCAGGGTGTGGCATGACAACTGGAGGCCTTTGCTAAGCCCTCATAATGACTCTGCAACTTCTTGAAATTGTCCCTCTCTCACAAAAGAGGCTTTTGTTTTTCTGCCTTTTTCACAGGGTGCTTTATAATTTCCTCGCACTTTTGGTAGGTTTGGAATTAGGTCTCATCCTTGTGAGGTAACTGTGGGTTGTGGTGGGATGTGTTTTTCTTCCCATTAAACATCTCTCCTGCCCTCTGCAGCCTCCCCAGCTGCTTGGGCCTTCTCCCATGGATGGAGTTAACATCATGTCTTCCCCTCGGCTTTGATTGAAGTGTAGGAGACTGGTGAAAGTAGTTACCAAGCACCTGCAATCAATGTGTTCACCAATATTGTTTAAAAAGTGCTTCCTTTTGTCTTCTTAAAAAGTACGTCATTCTATCTTTAATCTTTCTGTAATGATTTCCTTAAAAGTAAAGTCTCGTTTTTTAAAACAACAAGCAGCGCCCAGGAGGGGCAGCAGCCCTACCTTCTGTTCTTAGAGGAAAGCCCAGCCAAGGACTTCATGAGGCTTTCAGGAAGGACAGATATGCAGGTGGGGGGGTGGGCGTGCTGCAGAGTGCAAACTGCTGGAGAGAAGATTTGTAGAATGAAGAGAAGGGCACTCAGTCACTCAAACAGCCACTTGCCCACCTCAGAATTAAGGGAAGTACATCAAAACTCCAAGTGTTTCACTGAATTTTGTATCCCCTTTAGTATTTTCCCCAGTGTCATTTCTTTCCTCAGTAATTGATGGAGAATGGTCAGAAAAAAATGCAGAAGAAATATTTGGCACACTGCTAGCTTAGTGTGCTTTTATTAAGTGCACTGCATGGGTGGGTGAGTGAGTTAAACTTTATACAGTATGCTCTTTTCTGACCATTGGCTTTCAAAGCTGCAGACATACAGTTTAAAAACATGCAAGGCAATACAGGGAGAAAGTGTGTGTGAAAAACTGATTCTAACAACCAGGCCATCTTTTCCTTCTGCCTATTGTAGAACTCTCACTCCAGAGGAATGGGATCAGATCACTCAATACAACAAGGATCGAGCAGAGGCAGAAATGAAAGCAGCCTCAGATCTGCGAGAAGCCATGGCCCTCACCATTGCCCAGGTAAACCACACAGCTTCCTGTTGGCTCCTAGGAAGGCTCTTGATGGAGAAGATACATTACTGTATGTTACAGAGCAGCCTTTGCCAACCTGGGGCTTTGTAGGTATTTTGGACTGCAACTCCCATCGGTCCCAAGAAGTACCACACCTCCCACCTGATGGGAGTTACAGTATAGTCCAAAGCATTTCGAGGGCTTCAGGTTGGCAAAGGCTGTGAGTAGATCCATAATTAAGGTGACTTGTTTTCAAAGTAATCTACTGAATGTCTCATCTGGATCTGCTGGAAGATCTTTTAGTGGTTTGCATTGATTGGCAAAGCTTTCTGGTGCCTAATGATTTATCAGTGGCAGCAACTAGATGGATCCCTGCAGCCTAAAATTATACTGCTGAATTGAAGGAACTTTTTTTGCTTAGGATCACCAATCTTTACTGGATGCAGCAGAAGCAAGGAGGAAAGGGGGAAAGGCTGTTTAATTAAAGGCTGATTATTCCAACAGCCTTGTTAGCTCAAAGGCAATCGCCTGTGTGATGGAACGACCCCCTCCTCTCTCAGTCATCCCCTTTCCCAAATCTGCTTCAGAGGGTTGGGAGAACCCTGGAACAGATGTGGGGGGCTCGTGGTGGGGGGGAGCAGGAGGGAAAGTTCCACTGTGCAAGTAGTAGTCCTTGTGCTAATGGAACAACTTTGCTGGATGCAAATTGGGTTTTTGTTGTTTTGAGAATTAAAAGTGGTTTGAAAGAGGAATCGTTGTTTTTGGCATATACACTTGTTCAACTTTTTTTCCTTTCCAAAACCCGTTGTGCCATCTACATTTCAAAATCCTGTAAAATCTGTTTGGCCAACGGCCAAGCCAGTATACATCATTGCAAAGTGTTGGCTCTCTCAATCTATGTGCAATTATTAAACTATGGTATGATAGTGGCCTAACTTTTTATATGTGTTTTGATAGGTGTAGCCAGGATTTTTGTTAGTAGGGGCCAGGCCTTTCGTTGGGAGGGGGGCAGAACCTCAGTTAGCTATGTATTTTTATTGCCTTTTATTGATTTAGGGGGGCAGCTGCCCCTCCCTGCCCCCCTCTGGCTATGCCCATGTGTGTTTCCTATTCTAGACTGAGAACGAACTAGAAGCTCAGCGTGTGGCCACAGAATTTGCCTTCCGGAAGAGGCTCCATGAAGTGGAGCAAGCCCTTGATGAGCTGAGGTGGCAAGAGAAGAATGTAAGTCTTTGGCTGGCATTGGAGACCTGCCCTACACATTTTTTTTTTTTAATGACACATATAAAATGTCTGTTCTGAGTGCAGAGTCTCCCTTGGATCTGAAGGGATTATGCTAAGGTTCTTCCACAATTAAGAGTATTATCATCTGCAGTCTTGGAAGGGATTTCTCCTTTTTTCCAGTGCCTGAAGGAGGGGTAGGGAGCCTTTTTTCATGACCTACTTCAGACCCTTCAACATTTCTCTGATGAAACTAGGGACATCCTATTTCATCATCATCATTTTATTATTTCTACCCTGCCCATCTGACAGGGTTGCCCCAGCCACTCTGGGCAACTTCCAACATTCATAAAAACATGTTAAAACATTTAAAAACTTCTCTATACAGAACTGTCTCCAGATGGTTCTTTACTAGCTGCTTCTGTAAGTCGCTTACTGTGACACTTTGTTGCTAAATGCCTTTTTTTTTTAGGGCCCAAAACTTTCCCAAATTTGTCTGTGACACATTTTCTCTTAAAAATAGTATTCCATTCCATTTCATCTCATCCCATTTCATTTCATTTCGTTTCTGACTGCTTCTGCAGGTCCCCTTTTGGAAGGCAGCCTTGAGAACCGCGATCATTGCCACACTCACTTTCATACTTGGGTCACACCCACTTTGCCACGTGGCCCTCAGAGGGCTGGCTATGTGTCAGTGTGGCCCTTTCCCCAAGAAAGATGAGCCATAGCTAAGTTGAGCAGGACAGCTTGCTCTACTGTATTAACCCTTTCATGCATTAATTAGACTTAAGAGTTTGTTTGTTTGTTGAATTAATATACCGCCCTATACCTGGAGGTCTCAGGGCAGTTATCCCACAACCTGGATATGCTGCTGGGGACTGAACCTGGGACTTCCTGCATGCAAAGCTCTGCCATTGCATGTGCCCCTCCTGTATGACCCACCTCACAGACAGAGGTGGCAACCAATTCTAAGCCTCTCTCCCCATGGTGTTTTTGCTTTTTTCAGACCCTAGAAGAAATTGCCGAAATGGAAGAGGACATCAGGCGTCTGGAGGACGACATCCGGGCAAAGGTGGTGAATCTGAAACTGGCTCATACCCGTCTGGAGACCCGGACTTACCGCTCCAACACAGAGCTTTGCCGTGACCAGGTACAGCAAACCTCTAGCTCTGTAAGCTTAGAATTGTGGGCAGATAGGACTGACAGCTGGCCTTGTGCACCAGAGGCAAGGCAAGGCAGAGAAAATGCATGAAGCACATTTTAAAGGCTGCTTGCAGGTGGCTTTAACAGCTCCACCCCACTGCCTATTCACGTGGGGTGGGTGGGTGTTATTCCTTTTGTTTGCTACTGTGTAATGTATTTTTGTGTTTTTATATTGTAAACTGCTTGTTATCCTCAGTTGAAGGGTGGTATAGAAATACTACTACTACTACTACTACTACTACTACTACTACTACTACTAATAGTGGTAGCCTTGCAGCTTCTTGGGCTTCTTTGCAGAAGCCAGACCATAACAGTAATATTAGGGGGAGCTGACAGTTTTACCCAGGAGTAATCACCTTTTCTTGGCAAAGCTACCATTTGCGACGTATTGAAGCCTGACGTCCCTCTCTTGTCCTTGGCTTTCAGGCTCAGCACGGATTGACAGATGAGGTGCATCAGCTGGAAGGCACCATTGCTTGTCTGAATCAGAAGCTGGCACAGTTACAGTATGTACCTCCCTAAAAACAAAAACAAAATTCAACAGAGAAAGGGAATAGGCTGTTTTTAAGTAAGCATCAGTGTTGTGGCCTAGGGTCAGCATATGCTGCCCAGGTTGCAGGAGGCCATGTTTGTTCACTAGGATCACCTAGATAGATGAGTGAAAACAGAACATGGGAAGCTGACTTTATACAGCCTAGGAGCATAATCCCCAAATCTTTTGTGATGCAGCTCCAATGTTTCTTTCACAGCATTATAACAAAGGCTGGTAACTATTAGGTCAAAATAGTGAGCTCTGTGCATGATCTTTAGGTGATAGATGCAAGATGGCATCTCCTGGATTCCAGTGCCTGGGATGACTTGCTAATATCTGGTCCCAGTTGGAAGTCCACAATAATAAATTAAAGACTTAGCGTGTATTTTATAATACATAAGCTTAGAAGTCAGACATATTTTCCCCACAGTCTGTTCTTTTGCACCAGGGGTGGCTAATCTTCTGCCCTCTAGATGTTCTGGAACTCTAGCTCCCATCAGCTCCAGCCAGCATATCCAGTGGTTGGGGATAATGGAAACTGCACTCCAAGAGCTTTTGCCTGGCTGGACAAATGCTCCTGAACTCTCATAATGCCTCTTGCTTGGTTGGATAGATGGGAGTATGTAGTAACTAGCCTACCATAATACAAAGGCAAAATTTACATTTGTGGCTCCCTCACATTTGCTTCTCATCCCATCCACTACTCTCGCATGTGGCCCTTGGAAGGTTGCTCAGAGGGGAAACGGTTCCTTACACGATTTACAGGGAGGCCCTGCCATGGGGAAAGAGATCCTTGTTCCTCCAAGATAATCTGCCATTGTAAGCGTAATGTATAAGCTAAACAAGCTATAGCTTAGGGCCCCACTCTCTTGAGGGCCCCCCCAAAATTTAAAGGAAAACAAACTTGGATGTACATTTCCAAAATATAAGATAAAAAACAAATAAAATAAAACCTACATACAGCAACAGTGTTTTGTGTTGTGTAGGCTCCTGTGATGTAAGTAATGGGCCCCGCCTGCTAGCCTGCTCCCTAAAATATAACTGGTTTGCTCATTTCTATATATAGGGTGCCTACATTCAACAACAAAAAACAGCGACAATTTGTTGTTGACAAAGAAGAGCTGGACATATAAAGAGCCCCATTACCTTTAGTAGCTTAGGGCCTTATCAAACCTAAATCCGGCTCTGCTTGTACCTGATAGAAAAATGATTAATGAGACCTTTGCAATGGAAAATCAGTGTTACCCCCCCCAGTGCCATAGCTGAAATCCAGTTACCACCAACCACACCAAAGGATAAGGACTTGCTTTGATTTAAAGGCAAATGGAGGCAACCCCTTGCTCAACTTACCTTGGCTTCTTCCCTCAGGGATGCTCTGGATGCTCTCTACAAACACCTGGACCGTATCCAGGCAAACATCGTCTACAAATTGAACTCCCTGACGCTGGATAACAAGTGCATGGATGTCAGGCGGAAGCTGACGATCCCTGCTGAAAAATTTGTGCCTGAGGTGGACACCTTCAACCGAACCACCAACCGCACTCTTTCACCCCTCAAGTGCCGACAGCTGGAACTGGCTTAGAATAATGGCGTGAGATGTATAATCCCTTGAGTAATACTGAAGAAGGAATTGGCTTGGGAAGTGAGTGACACAGTCCCTGCCCCCCGCCCAGTGACTTGCTTCCATGCCAAGCGCAGATGACATCTGTCTCATGTTAAGAGTGACATGACTTTCCTTCTCCCTTTGACCCATTTCTGTTTGCAAAGGTTGTATAAAACTTCCCCTTGTTTACAGCTTTGGTATTCCAAGAAAGTGTGATAACAAATAAATATGTCCCCAGCGACAGTATTTCTGACATGTCAAATACTTTAATGCTTTGATTTTTGCATCTCTTTAAATTTGGTGGGGAACCCAAGTTCTATGTTTTAAATCAGGCATAGGCAAACACCCTCCAGATGTTTTGGGACTACAACTCCTATTATCATTAGCTAACAGGACTAGTGGTCAGGGATGATGGGAATTGTAGTCTCAAAACATCTGGAGGGCTGAGTTTGCCTATGCCTGGTTTAAATACAACAGCTATCTCAAAATTAATAATTCCAGCCCAACGCAGGGCCTTTACGTTAGCCCGACTGAACGTTTCCCCCTCAGCTGTTGTCAAGGGCAGATATTTAAACATCCCCAGAAATGATAAGATATTGTGGATGTTCTTTGAATATGCCAGACACTGTAGGTAAAGAGACCCCTGACTATTAGGTCCAGTCACAGATGACTCTGGGGTTGCGGCGCTCATCTTGCTTTATTGGCTGAGGGAGCCTGTGTACAGCTTCCGGGTCATGTGGCCAGCATGACTAAGCCGCTTCTGGCGAACCAGAGCAGCGCACGGAAAGGCCGTTACCTTCCCACCAGAGCAGTACCTATTTATCTACTTGCACTTTGACATGCTTTTGAACTGCTAGGTAGGCAGGAGCAATGGGAGCACACCCCGGCACGGGGATTCGAACCACCGACCTTCTGATCGGCAAGTCCTAGGCTCTGTGGTTTAAGACATTGTGGATGTTCTTTGAATGTGCCGGACACTATAGAACATATCCTTTTCTACTAACAAGCTATGCAAACGTGTGCTATTCCCTTTTTTGGGTAGTGTAACATCATGGCAAAATGAAAATATCGGAGTGTATCTGCCTGATATGAACCCAGAAGTAACTGCAAGGGTGGCTGAGTTTTAGCGGGAAGAAATCCCAATGAAAATCCTCCCTATTATATATTTTACATGGCTGTTTATTTGTATATATTTTAAATTTTTATATATGGTTGTTTTATGATGGCCTATACTTGTAACGCCTAATAAAGGTTTGGCGAAGTACGTTTGATCCAAGCCAGGGATCAAATGCAGTGCTCAAGGCAACTCTGTGTGGCCCTTGAAACTCTCCCATGACCACACTCCTCACTGTCACATGATGTGTAAAATGTTTTGGCATAGCTGTAACTCTAATAATGCACGTTGCTTGTTAGGACTGAGGACAGCAAGGCATGTGTGAGTGTATGTAGAAACTAGCTGCCTCTATAAAGGCAAAAGACTCCAAATGGTGCACTCTCTTGCTTCTTGCGGGATAATTAATTTGCACACACACAAAAAGGGTTCTTATCCTGCACATGTGCAAATATCCCATCACTTTTCTAATGACAGGAAGTCTGATAAGAAAATTGACAGAAAAATGACAAATGGGAAGTGTAAGATAACCAGTAGCTGGTTGTATCACTTTGGTGTGAATGTATCCGGATGAATGCTCAATAAACATCTCATCTGGAATCTCCCATACAGAACACAATTTTACTGGGAAATAAGTACAATATTTTGGTAAGGCTTGCGTAGGATAACTTCCTCGGAATTGTGCCCGCTACAGGTAGATGTAATTGTCTTTCTCTCCCACGTTGCTCTCATAAATGGCACATAAAATCCGCTACCTGACTTCGCAGGGAGCCAAGAAGTGAAATTACATTTGGAGCCCGTGTCTGGGCACAACATGCTTAAGACTCTGGCCAAGTTGTTAACTCCAGAGGTAGCACTGCTGAGGGAGCTGGTGACCTAATGCATCAGTGATGTGAGATGCCAATATAGATTTTTTTAAAAAAACCTTTTTCCTATTAAAGTAGCTGACACCCCCCACCCCCCAAGGTCAGGTAAAACACCTGTAGGGTTGTAGCTCCAGGACATGCCCTTCTTAGTATACAAAGCTATTCCACGGTGCAATTTCGCTACTCCAAAAAGAGATTTGTTTTTATGTCATTTAGCGTAAGAGAAGAAAGAGGAGTTCTTCTTCTTCTTGATGCTGTGCTGTAACAATCCTAGGCTTGCCCAAGCATTTTTAAATGGGGTTTTTACATTTGCCTGCGGTCTATTCTATTGTTCAGATCTCTTCCGTCTTTTGTTTCGTTTTGTTGCTATGCCCTACACCGCTCCGTTCTCTGCCTGAACAAAGGGCAGCTGAGGGGGAAACTCAACAAGACACAAAATGCTGTTTTTTCACAAGGGCAACGGGACGGCGAAAGCAACCACCTCCTCCCGTCGGCGGCTAAGCGGGTGCGGCACGTGGCCGCCGGGCGCCGCTCTTCCCGCCTCGAACGAAAGGAGCCAAGATGGCGGCGGCGGTGGGGAGCGGTGGGGCTGCCGCGGCTTCTGTGCTGAGCCGAAGCCGGTTCCGAGGCTGCCTGCTCGGAGCGCTGCTGGGCGACTGCTTGGGCGGCGGCTTCGAAGCTTTCGAGACGGTCAACTTGGCGGAGCTGCTGCGCTTCGTGCGCTCGCTTCAGCCGCCCGAGAAAGGTAAAAGGAGGAGGGGCGGAGGCGGGCGGAGGAGGCTGGGCCGCCTCCGGAGTCAGCTGGGCCGCTTTTACCTCAGCAGATGGTGACCCTCAGGGGTGAGGGAGGCGGCCCTTCCTTTTCGGGGTGTGTGTGTGGGGGGGGGGAGGGAGGGAGAGCCCCCAATTTATTTGGGGCAAGCGACCCTTCCCCGCCCCCCTCATACATTTATTCCCGAGGGGTCGGGGCGGCTCACGCCTCGGTGTGTCGTCGGGGCTGTGACATTTTCTCCACGGTAAACGGTGGGCAGTCACGAGAGGAAGACTTCGTGTTGTGGGATTATCAGCCCGCCCTTGCGAAGCTCCCTTTGCTTGGGGCTGCCTCCCGAGGCCGCAAATTCAACTTGCTCAGTTGAAGCTGGCTTTTTGGAGGTCTTGCTCAACAAGACCGCTTTCTCGAAAGGGTCGGGGTTTTTTTGTTTTGCAGTAAGGGGAAGGCAAACGAATGATTTGACCCAACGACGCCTGGCCTGCTCCCAAGACAAATAGGAGTGAATCCTCATTAAGTAGGATTCTCTGCGTCGTCAAAATCAGCAAACAGGTTGGGTGGGAAGCACCCAAGAGTGTGCGTGAGAGAGACCTTGGAAAGCCAAGCCTGAGGGTGCAGAGGACGAAAAGTGAATTTATTTCTGATGGAAACTTTTAAAGAAATAGCTTCCTGGCTCTGTGTATGGTCGGGGCATGCAATCCGAAGGGTGATGAACAACACTCGGGTGCTTTTATTTTGGTTATTTTATTTTGGTTATTTTGTCAGAACGGCTGGCCCAAGACAGGTTGGCACCTGAGGCGAACCACAAAACATCCTCCCCAGCCAGGGAAGAAAGGGAGTGTGAAGATTTGCACCAGGAACAAGGGGGTTATACGGATCCACATAGGGAAGATTTGGGTGAGTAAAGATCTACATCAGGGACAATGTGGGGTGGGGAATCAAAGCAGCCTTCCCTGCTGGTTGAGGTGGGAATCAAAGGCGGGGAAGAGCCCCACTCTGAAACATGCCAGGTGGGTGCAGACTCCAGGAGACCCCAGAGGCAGCCCTTGCCATTTTCTCCAGAGGGATGGGAGGATACATCTCCTGGTCACTGGGATGTACAGATGGCATTGGGGAGAGCGGCCACTGTGGAAGCAGTGTTAGAAACTCAGATATATACAGTGATACCTCTGGATGCGCACACCTCCAGTTGAGTATCCTTCAGGATGCGAACACGGCAATCCCGGAAGTATTTTTCTGGGTTTCGCCCCGCGCGCATGCGCAGAAGTGGTCCCTCCAGTTGCGGAAACCTCGGGATCCGACTGGAGCTCCGGAACGGACCCTGTCCGCAACCAGAGGTACCTCTGTACACTAATCTCCAAACGACACCTTAAGCATAGGTTGCAGTTGCCACAACAGAATGTCTAGGTCCCACGAGCAGCGAAACCCAGAAGTAACGTGCTTCGTTACTTCCGGGTCACCGCAGAGCGCAACCCAAAAACGCTCAACCTGAAGCATATTCAGCCCGAGGTATGACTGTACTTTATTAGAGCATAAGCTCTCAATGACAACAGTCTGCTTCAGCAGGTGTATGAGATTTAATCCTAAATTGGCAAGCATACATATTTATGAAAACTTGTACATCCCACCCTTTTAGAGCAAAAACAGTTCCTTCAGCGTGGCTTACAGCATTACGATTCCATAAAACAATGACAAGAAGAGAGAGTGGCAGCCACATTTAGCACATAAAAACAATTGTTTACCTCATAAAATAAAAAGGTCCCCAGTAAGCAGCAAATAACAATGAGAGGCTGCTTTGGGGGAAAGGGTGGAATACAAATTCAAGCATCATTATTTAATAATAATAATAATGTGTGTATTATACATAATATGAAAATTAGGTCTTTTTAGCGTCTCCACCCAGATTATGGAACACCTTTATTTGTTCAATAAACTGGGTGGAGATGCTAAAAAGACCTATGCGCACATTGTGGCAGGGATCTGGAGCAAAGGAAAATAAAATGCAAAATGAACAGCTGACAATTACCTAAAGCAAAATAGTTACAATGACAAATTGGTGAGCCTTTGGTGTAATGAAAAAACATGCTCTGGAAATTCTTCTGTTGACTATTGCCATGGAAATAACCTAATTTTGCCATATCATGTTATAATAAGATGTTTGTTTATTATTGTTGTTGTTGCACAGTGCCAGTATTATAACTGCAGACAGGGAGTGTCTGGTTGTGAGCTCCAGTATCTCTTTTCCCCACCAAATGAAGGTTTTATTTGAGCCCCACTTGTGTGTGTTTTGAATGCTAAGATTATGTTGAACTCAGGAATGGGTGAAGTTCTCTGAACATGTACAGAGTGACCTTCTTCCCTCTGGGATTGCCTGATACCTCTTTATCAGTTAACTACTCTTCCCAAATTTTTATTGAGGGGAAAGAGGAAAGGGAAAAGAACACACTCAGCACACATCCACGTGCTTTCCAGTCTATCCATCGTATGCTGACATTTCTGCACTTCCTACCTTGTAGGAATCCACTTCTACAGTGATGACACAGCTATGACTCACTCGATAGTGAGGTCACTACTAGCCAAGCAGGACTTTGATGAAGTGGATATGGCAAAGCGGTAAGGAGGGTGCTGTAGTTACAAGAGATCTTGAAGAGTAGGTGTGGAAAATCTGTTTCAGCTTGAGATCCTGGACAGGTGCACCCAGTCACAGTTCACAGTAATGGGCTGGATGGACTGATGGGTTTGACAAAGAAATCATTGAAATGGACTCTGTCCCTTTTTATTTTTATGATTATTCATTCCTTTCTGTATCCTAAAACACTTCTCAACTGCTTCCGTGGGAGTGGGAATTTGCACGTTCACATTGTTTTTTGAAAATTTAAAAAGACAATGCAATGATCCTGTGCAGATTTACTCAGAAGTAAAATCTACCCTGTTCATTGGGACTTAGCTCTCAGTATATGAGTGCAACTTAAGGCATCTTTGTGTAGAGTTTCCTACATGCTTACCCAACCATACCAGTTTTTAACGAAAATGAAATGTCCTGGAGGCTTTTTGTGTGGCGTGGTGGGAAAAGGGGTGAGAGTTTATGTAAGCATTTCTCTTCCCAGGTTTTGAGGAATTTCTCAGTCCTCCTTTCTTGTGTTAGGCAAGAAACCTTCCCAGAGATTCCTTTATTCTTATCTGATTGTTTCCACTACAGAGATGTACATGTTTGGCAACGTCTAGGGTGCTTCTTTGCATGTATTTCCTAAACACACAGGGACAGCCCCTAAGATACTGTTGAAGAGGGCTTGAGGAGAATCTACGTCCTGTGTGAAATAGAGTTGCGAACTTTAACTTGATTAAGTAGTATGATCAGTTAATTCACCCACTTTGCCACTGCTGGGCAATCAGGCACTGTACTTATTGTTCACCTATTGGCACCTGTAGAAGACCTTCCTTTTCCAACAAGCCTTTTAAGTGGAAATTTTTATCCCAGTCCCCCAATGATTAGCATTGGGACCTGTGCTTTTTAACTTGTTCATATATGATCTAAAAGTTAGGAGAGAACAGTGCAGTAGTCAGGTTTGCTGAAAGAGGAGTAGACCAATTAATTTGTGGAGGCAAGGGCTATCAGTGGCTATTAGCCACGATGTCCATGCTCTGCCTTTCCAGTAGGAGGCAGCAATACCTCCAAATACCAGTTGCTGGAAACCATAGGAGGGGAGTGTGCTCTTGTGTTCATATTTTGCTCGCTGGTTTCCCACAGACATCTGGTTGGCCACTGTGAGAATAGATTACTATTCTTATGTTCTTATGTAGTCTTATCTTCATTGGCCTAGAAATTGTATTTATATGTGTTTTCTTGTTGGTTTTCTTAGTGGTAAATTGCTTTGGGATGTTTCATGGGAAGCAATTTATAAATAAAATAAACATATCCTCCAAATTCACCCTGCTAACTGGACCAACTAGGTACTATTCTTTTTTCATATTAGCAGCTGTTCAGTGATAGCTCACAGAATGTAAGTGGAGTTGCATTTTAACATAGTCTCCCTGCAGGTTTGCTGAAGAATACAAGAAAGACCCTGACCGGACCTATGGCGCCAGTGTGATTACTGTATTCAAGAAACTTCTTCGCCCAAAATGCAGAGATGTGTTTGAGCCAGCGAGACAGCAGTTTAATGGGAAAGGCTCCTATGGGAATGGTGGTGCCATGAGAGTAGCAGGCATTTCACTAGCTTACTCTAACGTTCAAGACGTAAAGAAGGTTTGTTGATTTCTTATACGTAGCCTGCTGAAATAATGCTGACTACATAACAATAAAAGTGCATCACAAACAGTGTCCTAGGCTGGATGGACATATCTGTGTGTATGGAATGCTGTCTCCAGTGAGACCCACCAAGTGCTGGCATTAACATCTTTCCAGTGCCACGTTGACATGTATGATGTTTCTGGGTGTGCATGGTTTTTTTGGTGTATGTGTGTGTGTATTGCTTCATTAAACTGGATGGCGCTTTTTACTTGTGCATGTAATTTGCATATTAGGTGACAGATAAATAAATAATAATATGTTGGTTTAATTAGCTGAAATATGCAACAGTCTCATATCTGCAAGGGCCAATGTTTTTGTAATATTTGCATAAACTCTGTAAGGAGCAATCCAACAATATCATCCCCCATAATCTCTCCAATGCAGCCATTTGCTGGTTGCCGTGCTTATGGGATGTCAGATAAGAGTTACAGGATTTGGTCCTGCACATTGTGGTGCCAATATCTTAGGAAGTTGCTGCAGTTGTGCCTACTGTTATAGTAGTGTTGGTGGGAGCTCTCAGGGACTTGTCAGTGAATGGTGTGTGTGTGTAACAGTTCCCCTCACGTGTACTGTGCGGTCATGACATTGAGAAGAGTCATGTTGCAACATGCAAAAAGTCTTAGGCAGGGTGGTAGCAGCATCGGACTAAGGAGCAGTATCAGAACAGATTGAAGAGAATTATTTTCGTGTTGTGATATCAGAGAAGTTTAGAAAAGTTCATTCAGGATTTTTATAATTTGTTGCCAGAAGCCATGGTGATGGCCACTTATTTACATGGCTTGTAAAAAATGATGAAACAGATTCAAGGAAAGTAAGTCCACTCATAACTACTACCAGATTCAGAGACAAAATTCCTCTGAATAGGAGGTGCTGAGGAACAACAAGGGTGGGGGTAGTGCTTTCATGTACTGCTGGTGGGCTTTCTGAAAGCATTGGTTCAGCCACTGTGGAGACAGGCTAAGAACATAAGAGCCATGCTGCATCTGGCTAAAGGGCCATTTAGTCCCAACATCCTTCCTGTCCTCATAGTGGTCCTTAAGGAAAGCCCATAAGCGGGACCTGAGCAGAACATTTCTAACTTGTTCCCCAGCAACTGGTATTCAGAGGCATACTGCTTAATAGCTAGAAGCCACTGACAGCTATATCCTCCATGAGTTTGTCTAATCTGTTCTGAATTTTCTCACATTCAGCTTCAGATAGTGGCCTGGTCTAGCAGGGTTGCCTTACCTTCTTAGGTTCAACTCCATATGTTGATACTGTGGGTAAGTCAGAAAGGCAAGGAAGTCCTTAGACTGCTTTGTCACTGCTTCCTACAACATTTGTTGCCAGCATCTGTCAGAGAAGATGCTAGGCAGGTAAGACACGCACCCTGTTGGTTTAAGACATGCACCCTTCTTCAGGCTTAATTTTTACAACAGTGTCTTCTGCTTTTGCAGTTTGCCAAATTGAGTGCTGAATTGACCCACTCCAATTCCTTGGGCTATAATGGAGCCATACTGCAGGCCTTGGCAGTTCACTACGCTCTACAGAGTGTAGAGCTGAATCGGGAGAAGTTCGTGGAGCAGCTGATAGGCCACATGGAGGAAGTGGAAGCAGATGACAAGTCTGTTGCGGATGCACGAATGTAAGTAATAGCCATCTGAGGGCAGGCTTACATTTATACTTGGATGTAACACAAGGGGGCAGCATACCCCCCCTTGAAGCACATGCCTCAACCCAGTCTCTCATCTCCAGGCTGGGCTATGAGGAGTTGCCATATTCAAAGCGTCTAAAGAAGATCAAAGAATTTTTGGAGCAGAGCACCGTGTCAAAATCAGATGTGGTGTCAGAATTAGGTATGTACAATATTGCGCACAAGGCATGGACTCCCATTTTGTGACCAGAAAACAGTAAAACACTAATCTGTAGAATTGTAAAATTCAAGCATGTGGTTTATTTAAATCATCAGCATTGGGGAGGAAGTAGATAGAATAGTAAAATAATTGCTCAATTGTGTGTGAGAGAGTGGATGAGTTGTGGGAGGTTTAAGACAAATTATCTTCACACAGTGCTTACTTGGCTGATGGAAATTTTCATAGGATGTTATGAAAGTTGTGGTATAAATAGCTTAAACACATACATACACATGAGTTTTTAATGGTTAGGTCTTTTGGGAACTACCTGTTGATAGGCAGAAATGCAACTTCAGCATTCAGAGTAGCCACAATTCCAAGTATCTGATCTTGGAGGTGCCCACTAGGATGTGTTTATAGCCAGCATAACATGCTTGTGGATTTATGTGAGGCATAATGGTCATGTATATAGCGGTATGGGTACACACACATACACGTTTCTATAGTAATCACTTTGCATTGAATATAATGAGAGTTTATGGTGGAAGGCTAGATGCATGTGCTGTTGCTTGCTAAAGGGAATTAATTCTTTTGTCAGGCAATGACATTGCAGCCCTGCGCTCTGTCCCCACTGCTATCTATTCCTTTCTGCGCTGCATGGAGTCTCACCCAGATATCCCTGAGGACTTCAACAGTCTGCAACGGACCATTGTCTACTGCATCTCATTGGGTGGGGATACAGACACCATTGCTACAATGGCTGGGGCAATTGCTGGGGCGTATTATGGGGAAGAGCAGGTGCCCCAAAGCTGGAAGTATAGCTGTGAATCTTTTGAGGAGACAGAAAAGTTGGCTGACAGCTTGTATGAACTCTACTGCCAGCGGATTTGAGTCATGGAAAAAGGAACCCTGTACCTGGTCATCAGAGCTGTGTTTCTGTTTCATCTTCCAAAGAAGAACTCGTTTGCAATGTGGGGCTTCTTTTCCCTCATGGGAAACATGCCTAGGATATTTTGTGTGGCAGATAAAGGTTCCTCTTGTAACCAATTGCTCAAAAGTGCCAGTTGCTTTCTGCTGCATACATAATATCTTGCTCCTCTTACAGTCTCTGATTTTTAGACTTTTATTATTAAATCTCAGTTGGGGTCGAATCTCTCTCAGTTCACTATGCCCAAGTGTTGGGAACCCTTGGTACTGAGCTCTGCCTGTCTGGACTCCAGAGCCACCAGATGTCCACATCAGGGACTATCGTTTGTGCAAACGTGCAAAATCCATATCACATGACCCAAATGAAAATCAGGAATTGACTGTGTAGTTTAGGTCTACCGACACTGAACTTTGTGGTGGTGTTAGAAGTAGTACAATGCCCCCAAGGAAAATGGCTCAGGATATCCTCCTACCTGGTTTGAATTCTATTTGTTTTTAAGAAACAAATATTAAAATTAGAGTTTGTTAGAATTTAAAGTCTAACCAAAAGCACCGTTGGTATCAATGTTTGTGGCACTGCCACCTTTCTCGTGAGGCCTCCCCTGTGCATACAGTGGCCTCTGAGTCAGTCCTTAGCTGTCCTGGTCAGCTTGAAAACCTTCTGTTTGTTCGACAAGGAGTGAAAATATAATAATTACTGTTATTATTTATTGAATTTGCTAGTCACTTTAGATTGCCCAAGGCAACCCAAAGTGACTTACAAACAAACAATATTTACATTGATTTTTTCAGGCAGTAATGTGAAATACAAATCTTTTTGTAAAATAAGATTTATTGATGTTGGGTCAATACAATCAAGTACTGTAGTTTCAGTTCAAAAGTGAAGACCAGTTTTTGATCACAAAACAAGAGTGCATTTTAAAACCAAATTTACTATGAAACAGTGCATGTAACATAAGTATTTACAAAACTAAAAATTCGCTATATACTAGGTTAGCAATGAAGATACTAGAGGCAAACTTCTTTTCTTTAAAAGAGAGAATTTGTATATAAAAATGCATATTGTAATGCACAGTTCAAAGTAGTTTCCAAACCTGATCTTTCTGCTGACTGAAACCTAATTCCCACATGCTCTCCAACAAAAAAAAACCCCCAAACTTTGTCACAGACAATATCTGGCATCGCATTAAAAAAAAAAAAGCTAACTCATGACTTGTGAATCAGCCTCTTCATCCCACACTTCATTTCCTATGTGTAATAACAGCCTCTATATTAAGAAGTTTAAAAAGTTGTATAAATGCAGAAAGGTTATGCCCTGTATGAGAGAAGAGAAGAGTGAGGCTGCAGAACAGCACCCATGAAACAGAACAATTTAGTTTGGAGATAAATGTGCTTTTTGTCATTGTGTTTTCTGTCTTACCAGCCAGATCACAAATGTTGAATCTCCAAAGGAGCTGAAAAAAGAGGTTATCTCTGTGTTAGAACACAGTATAAATAAATTGTGTACCAACACACCCAGGAGCAATTCTGGGGTTTATGTGATTCTCTGCTGCTGTTAGAGTACTTATCCACCACACTTTCAGTCTCTGCCAATCTGACTTTTAAATAGTAACACATTTTCTTAGATCTGATGGTTTTTAAAAATGGAAGCTAAATACTCTACTTCACAGGAAAATAGACTTAAATTTAGAGCACCAGTCTCTTGGAAGCCTTCTTCCAATATTAGGCACGTAGAAAATGTGTGCACTTGGCTTCTTCAGTTTTAGCCTGTGGTGACCCAATGTGAAACCAAAGATGTTATTGCAAGCAGAGTGTGCCTTTGGCATTCTTGTCCTCTCCAGGAATTTAGAAAACATCAGATGGAATCAGAAATCTTGGGCCTATTCTTTTGCTTGTGTCTAAATCATACAAGTTTAAGTTAAATGAAGGAAAGAAGAAGAGGCAGTTGGCAGCGCAGCTGAAATAGCAGGTGACCTAAATTTCAATTCTCCAGCATCCATCTATCAGTGTTAGTTATTTTTACAAACCAAAATGTGATGATTTTTTTCTCTCTCAACCGTCGCCCTAGAATACTTGTTCACAAATTTAAAGTTCACTGCATTTTAATGTTTAAATACCTTTATCTACATTAAACCTGGGAAATTGAACTAAGCCACTCTCGCCGTATTGTTGGCATCCTGGACACTTGAAAAGAAGCTCTTTGAACTATGAACTGGATTAATTCCATCTATTTTCTTCATAACAGGCCTAAACAGTAAGAGGCTCTTGCTTATTTTTATGTGGTATCACCAAAACAGCATATTATTTCTCCAAGATGAGAGAGCTCACTCTTCAGCAATTTAAGGGTATGCGTTACCACTTCTGAAAGCACTGTACACATGATCAGTTATCCCAAAATCTGTGAATAACCTTGTAAGGCAGGTGACATTTCAAGCATTATTGAGAGAAAGTGGTAAGAAAAGACAAATTATTCTTTTCCAAAATCACATAAATCTTTGCACACAACACTTTGCACCTTTTTAATAGATATTGCACTATACTGAATAACATTAAGTAGCTAATAGCACCGTTGTAGAAATGATTGAATGGAAAGTTACCATGAAATCTACTTTTTTTAAAAAATCAACATTTTTATGGTGGTTGGGTACTTCCACCACCCTGAACAACAAATAAGTTTACACATCCTGAAAAAAATGGTCTCTTAACTGGCACTTCGAAGATAACACAAGTCAAGCTAGTAGCAACTGAACCTATATCTGCAGTGCCTTTACACTGGTTTTGTCAGACAACAGCATTCATAGAACTATCTTTTTAGGCTGCTGTCTCATGAAGGATATTTAGCTACTTGATTTGCTTAGGGACTATCAAGCATGTGCACTTTAGGGAGTCTTGTTTTTGTAGAGGATCACAAAAGCCTCTGGCTTTGGAATATTTTTGACTTGCCATCCCTTTCCCCATATACCTCTGATGGCATGATTTAAAGATGTGTTAAGCATTCTGTAAAAGGTGCTCATGCAAAGCATTCCACAATTTGATAATTCATCACTTTGTCACAATTTGACTGACTTGAATCACACTTTTAGAGCAGAAAGATTAAAAGTGAACAAATGCTAAATTTGGAAGGTGGTGTCTTAAGTTGATACGTCACACAACCTGCAGATCCCCGAGTGCTGCTGTCCGTCGCATGCCTTCCGTGCATCCTAAGAGACTTGACGGGCAGCTAATCCTCAAGTTAGCATCTGTGGTCGATGTGCAGTCACTAGGGTAAACTAAATTCTGAATACAAAGATGGTACTGAAAACAACAGCAAAGTTTTCTCTCTCAAATTATCTTCTCAGCTTGGTCAAAATGGTTCCACACACCATTGGTTTTCACCATCTTCCCAGTGACACTGTTTTTTATTTATTTTTTAACGGACAAGTTTATGGCTACAGTGGATTAAAGGAAGTGTGCCCAACAGCTGTTATGTAGGGCAGAGAAGGAATCCAGAAAAAGATGAATGGATGTATTCAGTGGAGTACAGACCGTTGGCCTGATCCGATGGCATTTGGATCCAGACCTGGTCGTTCTCTTTGAGTTCAAGCACTGCACTACCGGAAGCTTGGTCCAAGTAGCCTTTTTTGTATTCATCGTAGGTATAGGTGGCAGGCACGTTGTTTTTGTAAAGTGCCACCCAGACATTAGTTCCTTTAACGTGCACGTGATAGGCAAAGTAATAGATGCCAGAGATGGGACAAGTGAAGATTCCTGTCACTGGGTTATAGCCGTTGTGACCATTGTACAAAGTCCTGTCGAATTTTACTGGCATTCCTGAGGCTGGGAATGGTGATGTTAAGATGGCAGTGAAGGCAGGTACCATCTGGGCAGATAGTTCCCCTCGGCCAAACTGCGGCTTCCCAGGCTTGCCATTCCCCAGAACTGCTCCCTCTACACCTCCATTTGGCAAGTGGAGGCCAGCAATCCCTGTCTCATCAAACATCCCGGGTGCTCCTGGGGGTCCAGGTGGCCCAGGTGGCCCTGGAAGCCCATTTAATCCAGGATTTCCTGGAACCCCTGGTGGCCCACTGGGACCCACAATACCCGGCTCCCCTACTTTGCCATTTCCTGGTTGGCCTGGAAGGCCAGGCTCTCCTTTTAGTCCTGGTAAACCTTGGGGCCCCATTGGACCAGAAGGGCCTTGCAGACCTGGTATCCCTGATGAGCCTCTGAGGCCTGGTTGCCCTGGAATACCAGAGTCCCCCTTTGGGCCCATGGGCCCTGTAATCCCTGGAACCCCAGGGAGACCAGCGAATCCACCTTCCCCCTTGGGGCCCATTGGGCCAGGCATCCCTTGTGGTCCAGGCAATCCTCGCTCCCCAGGAATCCCTGGCTTCCCCACAAAACCGCTAGGCCCTTGGTCCCCACGGATACCTGGTAGCCCTGCAGGCCCACTTGGACCAGCTTCACCTTTAGGGCCTGGAATGCCATGTTTACCTGGCATACCCATAGAACCAGGAATCCCAGGGGCCCCAGTGATACCAGGGGGACCCATTTCGCCTGGCTCTCCATCCATTCCGGGCTCCCCTTTTTCTCCGCTGATTCCTGGCACACCTGGTTGCCCACGATCTCCCTTTAAGCCAGGCAGCCCAGGCTTCCCATACCCTGTAGGCCCAGGCATGCCAGGCATGCCACGGTGACCAGGTTCTCCCTTGGGGCCCACATGCCCTTGCAGTCCAGGCACACCAGCTGCCCCCGGCACACCAATTCCATCCACACCTGGTGGGCCACGTGGGCCCATAGGGCCAGGCTGCCCACTGAGCCCTGGCTCTCCTGGAAGCCCTGGGTCACCTTTGCCACCTGGAGCACCAGGCAACCCATCAAGTCCAGGTTTCCCAATTCCCTGTGGCCCCGGAGGTCCTGCAGGGCCTGGGGGGCCTCCGTTTCCCCGCGGCCCTATCAACCCTGGCTTCCCAACTCCATTTTCACCCTTCATGCCACGCTCGCCACGGGGACCGGGCTCTCCTTTGGCCCCAGGCTCCCCCCGGAATCCTGGCAGGCCTGGGCTTCCTGTTGCGCCTGGCTTTCCGTTCACAGAAATGCCAGCTGGTCCAGGCACTCCTGGAGGGCCTGGCAAGCCTCGTGGCCCTTGGTCTCCTCTCATGCCCGGCTCACCATTAATTCCAGGCATCCCTTTCATACCTGCCTTGCCAGGGAGCCCTGGGATGCCTGGTTTGCCAATGCCAGAAAAGCCAGGTGGGCCTGCGGGGCCTGGTTGGCCGTGGAGCCCTGGTTTGCCAATGCCGGGTTTCCCAGGGTAGCCAGGTGGGCCAGGAGGTCCTCTTAGGCCAGGCTTTCCAGGAGGTCCGGGTTCTCCTTTGAGGTCCATCGGCAGCAGTGGTGGCATATCTGCAAAGAGAAGAGGGACACATCAGTATGAATTAGGAAAGAAAGGCCTGGCAACTAACATTTTGGAAGCCAAGGGAAATGTAGATGCATGCCATCTCTTCAGCTCCAACTACCAATGGCTCCCAGCACCATTATTGGTTAAACTTCCTTCTGTTGCTTTCAGAACATAGTATCTGGGTAGGTAACAACCTTTGTTGCCTGAAAGTCTTGAGTAGACACATTAATGCCATCAAAGGACATTGCACAAGAACAACAACATATTTCCAAATATGTATTTAGATTTGAGGTCCTTTGGAATAATTAGCTGCATTTCTGCATTGTGACAATTAAACAGCATAATCCAGACAACTCAAAAAAAAGAACAAGTGATTACATTTCTACATATGCAAAAGCTACTGTACAAGAGGGTCACAGATGGAGGTAAAGGCTTGGTAGATACCAAGCCCCTTAAGAAAACTACATTCGTAAAGAAATCTAGCTTGCAAGATGCACAAAACAAAGAACAGTGCTCAGGCAGGCCTCTCCTGCTTTTCTGTTGTTGAAACTGTGCTAAACTTACATACTTCTAAATACCATGGTGTTCCCCTAAAACTCATGAGTGATGTAAAAGAGCCTTTGTTCACTCTACACAACGATGCTGAGTTTGAGTCTACCCCCGCCTCCGCATGTACTTCTGTTTAAGCACTGTCTTGATGCAGCGATAGACAGGATCAACACCATCTCTTCAAAAGAAAGAAAGTCTCCAGAGATTTGGCCATTGTGAAACAGTTTCGCTCAGCCAATGGGAGACTAATTCTGCAAATGAAACACACATGCGAGGAAAAAGACCCAGATGGCACTGACAAAGCAACCCTCATTCCAGTAGGTGAGTGTATGGAATACACTTATCTTATTTTCAAATCTGAAAAATTAGCACCAGACATTCCTGATGTTACTCTCCTCCTGTTAGTGGAAACATCTGCGGCTTATCTGCATATCAAAGGCCTTGCCCACATCCACTGTCCTAGCTAGGGTTGCAAAGGCATCTCAGGAAATCCTTGCCCATATAGCTCTTAAGTGGCCACAGTAGTAATGCAGCCAAAGAGAGCCATTTAAGCTTGTATGCTCAAGCAAGTTTTTTTCGTTCTCTTTCGGCGCCCGGAAAAAATGCTTTCCCGAGGAAAATTATTTCAGTATGTTCTTATGCTGCAGTCAATAGTTTGAGAAGAATTAGCTTTCTAGGTCATCAGAACAAGGAAGCAGTCAGGCCTACAAGGCGAGGGAATGAGAGTGAAAGAAAAAACAACACACACACACCAGTCTTATGAAAAGGAATTGGGAGGTGGGGGAGAGAGGTGGAAAGGGAACGAACAGATGCAACTTTGCCAACTTCAGCCGGTCAGGAAAGCAGACAGGAAAACCAAACCGGGGACGCTAGCACGGAGAAATTGGGACACTGCAGCCCTGATGTGATCCAATTTCAAAAGAATTATGTCTCGCCGCAGAAACAGAGTGTGTGCTCAACAGCAACAGTGTTTGTGTGGGGATTTATGCCCTCCCATTGAGGCATGAGGAGAACCTCAACTAGTGCTTAAAGGCTACACCCACCAAGAAAGTGGGGGGGGGGGGGAGGGAAAGCCTGGTGGGTGTTAAGGGAAGGTTTCTTCAATGGATGGCCCCCATTTCTCTTAACATCTGAGCTCAGCCTCTTCTTGAAAAGGATTGTTCTTCACATTCTAACTCTTATGGGAGGCTCTTTGTTTTAGTGTATTTCATTCTTGATTTTAGTTAGCTGCCGTGAGTGATGCATCAACACTAAGCCCTTTGCACTCATATAGTCATAGTCCCCCCCCCCCCACTTTAGATGGGAAAGTGGGGATAATAATACTGGCCTACCTTAAAAGGTTGCAAGAATTAACATACTAAAAAATGGAGAATGTATTTGAAGTGCTGTGAATACTCAAAAGCACTACATCGATTATTTTCTAAAACCAGATCCATGCCTCTGATGATAAATCCTCAACAAGAGCCATTTCAAGAAAATCAGTTGCCGAAGTTTTTTCCAGACACTGCAAGTCACGAACAATTAAATAAAAAATGTTATTGCTAGGAACCTGCAAGGAGAAGTTCCTTTTTTGCTTTGCTCTGCAGGTAGGCTTAGTTAAAGGTGATGGTGGAAGCAGAATACCTCTGCATGTAAAAGCAAAAAAGATTTATCTAACCATCACCCTGACATGCTATGTGTTTTATTTGCAGGGATGGTGTCTGCTTCTGGGAGGGAGCACATATGCAATCAACTCCCACTCCCTGGTAGACTTCAGAAAAATGCCTTGACACTTGATTGTGCTAGCAGCACAAAATGTGTTTGTGGCCCTTTATATCACAGGTGGAGAATAATTCTGATTTCATTTTCAAAATGTTCATCATCCAAACAATCCTGCAAGGTCTTTTACTGATTCTATTTTACAGGTGGAAAACTTAGGTCAGAGACCAAGTGCCGTCCAGAGTGTATGGGGCAATCCAGCTAGATTGGCAGGGTATAAGTAATAAAACTATTATTGTTGTTGTTGTTGTTGTTATTAGTTGGTCACACACTTTAATAAACACAGCTAACCTGGCTGCAATTACTCTGGAGAAAAAGCAGCCTCAGGCCCCAATCTGGATTATGCTCCTGATTCAGACTGTGGCAACTTTCTCCTGAAAACCACTCTGTACCTGGCTTCCTCCGGAGGAACCGGTGATGGCATCATGGCAAACCCCTATGTTTCATTGCACCTAGACTTTCTCAGTTCCTGCGGTTCTGTTCCCGTGGTTCTGTTTGTGTCTCAAACATAAGTGGAACCTCAAGCTGCCTTTGGAGGCCTCTTGATATTGCAACTTAGAAACTTTGACTTTGAAAGACTGCAAATTCCAGAAACAGCCACTAGGTGGTGGTGTTACATAAAGCATCAGCATTTTTCCATTGGCTATGGCCATCACCTGATCATGAAGCTATTCACATCTTCATATTTGTCCCCCCAGTTTACTCCGGCAATATACTTTTCTTGCCTTGTAAAAGGCACTGGGGCTAAGCCAGGGCTCTAGTTCAAGCCCCTATGCCTGCCTCCTCGTTTTATTTTCTTACTTGAGAACTCAACGTGCATATTTTCCACATCCAGCGTATGTTCTCTGCATGCTTTTGAATAGTTAGGTATCATGTCCCCAGAACATTTGTCTTTTCTGAGCAGTCACCATGCTGTAAGTTAGTCCTTGGGGAAAATGCAAAGTGTCTGCACATTCATAGGATGCTATGTCAGGCCACTGGTCCAGCTAGCTCAGAACTGTCTACTCTAAACTGACTGGCTCTTCAATGTTCCAGTTAATTCCATTGGATCTAACTGTCAGTCCTTGGAAAAAGAGTGTGTGTGCAGGTACTTTCTCCCTCTTGTGGGTGGGGCCACGGGTGTAGAGTTTTTTTTGGAGGGGGCTGCTGGAGTGATGTACCCCATGCTTGAGCTAGAGAATGAGTGGGAGGAAGGAGGTGGAAAAGCCTAGTTCTGAAACCCGGACAAATCTTCCTTCCTTGCCTGATCAGCTTTTCTTTCTTTTCTTTTGTTGCCTCTCACCCAGGGTGTGCTGCTGCTGCTGCTGCCTGCTGTTTTCACAAACTCAGCCTGCTCAGTGGCAACAAGAACACATTGGAAGAAATAAACACTAGCACAGAGAGATACTTGAATCTCAGCCCATCAGCAGCCAAAAATGTTACTTCTCAGTAAGGCTGTGCTGGAGTTTGTGCTTTGTTTTGTTCTCCTTGGCTGCAGTTCAGATAAGAGCTTCACAACAGCTGGAAAAGGCAGGGAAAAGGAAAAGAAGACCTTTGCTCCCTTTAATGCTACATAGAAGGGTGTGCGTGTGTCTTTTAACCTCCTTACATACCACATTTAAACATCCGATGAGCCTAGTCGGTTGAGCAGTAATTCCTGTGCAAGAGATGCCCATCTTCTCTGCTAGCCTTTAAGACACCTGGGTAAAGATACCCTTTCACTTACTCTCTCACAGTTCTATAAATTATAATTCTGCATCAGCAATACATGTACTCTGGAATGATGCTGAGAAACATCTTGTTCTATCACCAAATGCAACAGATACCATGAGGTAGAGTGAGGCAGCTGCCTCAAGGGGTGGGTACTGAGGGAGGGAGTGCAGTGCTCTCAGGACAAGGGACACATGATCCTATTTGACTGACCCGCCTAACAGTTGCATTTTACACTAGCTGCAGTCTCCAAACTCTCATCAAGGGCAGTCCTCCTCAAGGCAGCAGCAGTCGGCACAGAGCACGAGGAACTAGAGGGCTGAGTCAAAGGATTCAAAGAAAAGGTAGGTTTAGAGTAAGGGAAGGCAGTCCCAAGCACACTGGGCAAAAAAGAAGTTAGAGTGGAATCTTTTGGGGGACCTTAATATAGATATTATGTACATTTTGTACATTATGTACATGTAGATTTTATGTACATTATGTACATTACCTAGCTGCAGTCTTTGCAACAACTCTGTAAGGCTGCCTTTTCTCCAAAACGTCTGTGCTGGCTAGGGCCAATGGGAGTCACACCAAAGCATCTGGAGGGCACCAGTTGGGCAAAGGCTGCTGTCAGGTATGCCAGTGGTATCTTTCCATTTTGCAGATGGGGACGTGGCAGGGGAGGAAGGCTGAGCAATAGACTGTGGCTTGTCCAATGCAACCTATGGAGTTCATGGCAGACATGAGAAGTGAACTGGGGATTGCCTGATTTGTAAGTGTCTCTGAGCCACTATGATACACCACTTCCGGGATATGCCTGGCAAGGATTTCCTGGTGCCCAGAGCCTACACTCCTTTTCCTGAAATTAGTTTTGAGAGAAGCATTCCATTGTAATCAGCAGAATAGGCTGTGGTGTGTGGTTGGTTGTTGTTGTTGTGTTGTGCTGTCCACAGTTTCTCTAGTTTGCAGTTGTGTCCACAGGCCCCACAAGGTTGGTGACTCCTGCAGCCCTAAATCTCATATACCACATCATTTGTGAGTGCCATGCCGCCTATTTATAGCTTAAGCCACTTTCCTCTAAAAATTGCACCCAAGCAGAGACCTGATTTCCCCCAAATTCCACTGAATCTTATTTATTTAATATCATTTCATAAAATTTATATACTGCTTGATTGCAAAAAAAAAAAAAAAAAACACAACAAAAAAACAACCACCTCAACATTGTTTACCAAAAATGCTTTGAGGTTTTTTTTTCCCCAGCAAGAAGTTTTATACACATTTTAGCTTTTCGAGGTAAATATCCCAGGTTTGCATATATACATTATGGTAGTGTATATATGCTTTCTACACCAATATTCCCTGTGTAAAGAATAAAACAAATGAAGAAGCATCTTTGGAAAGAACTGCTGATAACTTATTAAATGTGAACTCTTACGTGGTTGTGAAGATGAGGAACAGCACTTAAACATTTGCCAGGTTTCATTTATTTTAATTGGCTGCTTTTATAAGCCTCCTGTGCATCACCAACAACCCAGCACATCTGATTATCAGGTGTGCCAAAACATAGGTGCCATGTGGGAAAGTGCTTATGCCACTTGTTTTGCAGACAGGAGCTGCCTTATACCAAGGCAGACAAACAATCCATCTAACTCAGTATTGTCCAAACTGACTAGTAAGCAGCTCTCCAGGGTTTCCCTACCCTGAGAGCTGCCAGGGATTGAACCTGGGATTTCGGCATACAAAGCAGATGTTCCACCACTAGGGCCTGCCCTTCTCTTTCAGGGATCTACACCTCTGGATCTGCTCTCTCTTGTCCATGTGTCTTTACCAACCTAGATAATAAGCCTGCAGTCTCCAGCAAGGTTCAGCAAAGCTGTGTCTCCAGTTCAGAGTGAAGCAGTCCCCAGGGACCATTGATTACTTCTCTGATTTTGTCTGTTGTCAGCCAGAGAAGCCTGTCTAGATTTCATTCCGTACTGCCCCCAGTATCCCTCAACAATGACCAGGAAGCCCCTTTGCTGTCCAGCTGTGCTGCTGCAACTGGAGAGCACCTGCTGTCTCACAGTGGTAGCCTGAAAACCCTCCCTTCACACCCGGCCTGCAGCAGTCACAAAACTTCCTCACTTATAGGGCAGAGTAAGAGCATTTACCAAAAGACAGTTTTCACCGGTGCCAAGTTACTTACACTGTTTTAACAGCAGCGGCTTTATTTACAAGCTCAGAAGTTTTTAACTTGACCTTGTCATCAGTCTTGGTATGGAGTAAAAGATTTAATAACTGTAATTCACCTCCATCCTGAGGGGGCAAAGGGATGCAATGGCCTAAATGTCAGTACCCTTCTCAGGCTTGTGTTTCCTGCTTGTGTGCTTTTGTAACTCTAATAGTAAATTTCCCAAGGTTTGGGTGAATCACCTGAGGAGGTCTGAAGGACATCTGTTTTCATAGCTCACAGATTGTTTGTTGGAGAACTGCACTGCAAAATCTGGGTAAGTGTGAATTTTGAAGGATGCCTATGTTTTGGTTCTCATATTGCTTTGATAAATCCAGCTTTGAATGCTAACAGAATCACCCCCACCCTACCAACTGTGGCTGCTCAGGGTTTCAGGAAAGAATCTTTCCTTGCCCTGTCTGGAGATTCCAGGGATGAAATCTAGGACCCTCTGCACACAAGTCATGCGGTCTACTACTGAGCTACAGCCCTTTCCTGTGAAAATGCTGATTGCCACACATCTTAAAAGAAAACTAAATGAATAACATGCTTTAAAAACAGACTGGGTGTGATAGGTCGCCCAGCCTTACTTTAGGATGGGAAGACGGTTGCTGCCTGCCAAGTGCCTGAGCCAAGCTCTCTTCTATTCTGGGGAAGTCATCCTGTGCAATATGGGATGTGGCCCTTGGGTGGGAGACATGGCTGAATAAGGCCACTGTGTAATCATAAAACTGATGATCCACTAGCCAAATGGAACAAGGCAGCCACACCTATATTTCGGCCCCTCCTCTAGGGTCTGCCCTAACTTTAGGTAGAGTGAGGCTGATGCCTCAGTCCCTTGCTACAAAAGGGCAGCAGATGGTCTCTTGTTTTATTATTATTGGAATTTATCTCCCAGAGAGAGATACTCATGGGATTTTTCTGCCTCAGGTGGTAAAATAACACACACATAATGCACACTTTTTTGGGGGGGGGGAGGGGAATGGTGCAATTTACTGTTCTGCCTCAGGCAGCAAAATGCCTTGGGCTGTCTGCATCCTCCTGTGTTGATCATTGACTGCTAATCCTGAAAACAGAACGGCACTAACAGAGAACTGGGGCACAGTGGGAATCAAGTGCTCCACATATATATTTAGACCACAACTCCAGTCATCCCTGATGTTTGGTCACACTTGCTGGGATAGATGGGAACCGGCAATAAACTAAATCTGGAGGGCACCATGATTGCTACCCCTGCCATAAACGATGAAGTTAGATATAAATTACCCCATCAAAAACCAAACCAACCAACCCACAGGCTACTGAGGAAGGCAATACAAGAAAATAAAAGAGCGAGGGAGCCTCCCTCCACCAAGCAAAATACAACTACCCCCACCTAAAGTCACTAGCCAAATGAAACAGCATGCCAATTCATACTCTGGCTATGTAAACATTATCAGCTGAAAGTGCATCTTGGCTGTTCTTCTCAATTTGGATCAAAGCTGGCTTGGGAGAAAATGCATCAAAATGCACTATTTCCTAAGAAACTCCGGGATATATATGGATTGTGCTAACATCATGTGTACACTGCTTCCCAAACCAGAAGTGGAAGTGCACTGGATGCAGACTAAATCGGAGTGTGTACGCATCCTCCGTCTTCCTGAAGGGGACGTTGTTATGGCACATCCATTCCACTCAACATCCTGCCTTTAGCTGTGGCTGTCTCCAGCAGGTACCCCAGAGGGAAGGAAAAACCCAAAAACTCAGGCTACTGCAGCAGGAAACAATGTCCTGCCAGCCTGGGCCCCAGTTTCCTCTCCTCTCTGGGTGGCCTGCCTTGATTGCCTGACTTTCCTCAGCTGAAAAGCACACCAGGCTTCCTGTCCAATGGTCTCGCTCTCCAAACCAACACCTGCATGAACACGATGGCAAGCCAATCAAAGGAAGCACTCAAACAGAGACATATTCCTAGGCTCCCCCGCCAATGCAAACCCACTTGAGCCAGCAGAAGTGCAAAGGCTCCTGGGAGTCGTATTCCACCTCTAGGCAAAACAAAAGGTGAATTGTTTTACTGGGCACCATATATTCTACAGCGTATCTCCTTTGCTGGCCCACACCAGCGTTTCAGACCTGCCCTGCCGCAGTTATTTTGCAGTTTGAGGCAAAATACACAGGAGTCCCTTTTGTAGCCCATACACTGAAGCAAGGCTGGAGTGCGGGGGGAGGTCAGAACAGGGAAGCAAATTAAAATATTCTTCCCAGCTACATTGCAGAAATTGGAACCCACTTACTCAGCTAACTTCTGATTATAAGAAGGGGGAAAATAATAATAAAGATAATTACATCTCCTGTCACAGAAAACGCCAATATCACACCCTGGTCCCATAATACAGCACCTACACTCTCAACAACAATAGACTCAAGGGTGGTGTCTTGTCCAGAACACATGGGGGGCAGGGGCAAGTCTAAACCCATGCCTTCCCAGTCCAGCACTCCAGCCACTGCACTCTCCAATCACCTTGGGTTGTGATGCCATTGCCATGTAACCGCAGTAAATACTAAGGGAACTGATCTGAGAACCCAAGTCTTTTCAGGGAAAGCAATAAGGTTCAGCATGTCCTGAGATCTGACAAGCCTCAGGCAGAATAATGTGTGTGTGTGTGTGTGTGCGCACACATGCCTAGCAACAGCCACAACTGTTGTTCCATCATCTGAAGGGAGCAGAGCTAACCTCTATGTGCACAGCTGCACTGTGAACTTATATCTGTTTTACATCAGCTTTTTTATTTATAGATATCTGTATGTTGCTTTTCTGGGGAAATCCCATCCAAATAACTTTTCAACAATACAAAGTACATGCAAAAAACAATCAGTATCAATAATACCAAGAAAAAAGACCACGCACGCGCGCGCACACACACACACACACACACACACGTACTGTATATGTATGTGTTTACATATAGAGAAAGTATAAAAATAAATGTAAAGAAATAAAAACAGACTCACGATTCCAGTAGTATAATGATATACCAACTTACTTTCAATGAGTGAAACATAAACTACATAGAGGAAGGGCCAATCAACACAAATCAGACTTCAAGGCTTTACAAAAAGGCAGAAGCCAACCCCAGCTCCACTGTGTTGAGCCACCACAGAAAAGGCTTGCTCCCTTGTGGTTCTCTCAAGCTGACTGGTCGGTAGTTTCCTGAATCTTCTTTTTACCCCACCTTCAAAAAGGGTTGGGGGCTAGACCCAGGAAACTCCCAAATGATTAGCTTGACACCGATACCAAGAAAGGTCCTAGAATAGATTGATATGTCAGCACATAGAAAAAAAGGGTGCTATCATCAGTGGCGGAGCATATGCCTGCGCTGCCCAGGGTGGGCGCGCTCTCAAGGGGGGCAGGGCATGGAGGGCGCCCTCCCAGCTGGGGGATAGCCACTTGGGTGCACGGAGTGGCGTGTGCACCCTGCAGCTGGGGGCGGAGCAAGCCGCCGATGGTGGACATTCAGCACACCACATGCCCGTGACTCCCAAGCCTCCCCCAGCTGCCAAAACAAAGGGGGAAGGGGTGAATGCTGCTGGCAAAGCGGCGCAGCTCCCTCTTTTCCCTGACAGCTTGGGGTAGGCTTGGGAGTCGTGGGCGGGCAGGTGGTGTACCAAATGTCACCCCCCTCAGTGAAGATACCTGGGGCGTTCCGCTCCCACTGCACCCCCCTTCCTCCGCCCCTGGTTACTAAGACCCAGTATGGGTTTCTCAAAAACAAGTCATGCCAGATGAACCTCCTGTGTGTTTTTGATAAAGTTACAAGCTTTATGGATCAGGGGGATGCTGTGGACATAGTGGATCTTGATTTCAGTAAGGCTTTTGACAATGTTCCCCATGATATTCTTGCAGAAAAGCTGGTAAAATGTGGGCTTGACAAGGTAACAGCTAGGTAGATTTGTAGCTGGTTGACTGAACCTAAAGAGTGCTCACTAATGGTTCCTCATTATCCTGGAAAAAAATGACAAGTGGGGTGCCACACAATTCTATCCTGGGCCCACTGTTGTTCAACAACTTTATAAATGACAGGGATGAAGGAATGGAGGGGTTGCTCATCAAATTTGTAGATGATACCACACTGGGAGGGGTAGCTAATGCCACAGAAGACTGAATCAGGAATCAAGATGATCTTAGAAGTCTGGCCCATACTGGGCCAAAACTAATAAAATGAATTTCCACAGAGACAAATGTACCAGCTGCACAAATATAAGATGGGGGACACCTGGCTTTCCTGTAGTACATGTGAAAAGGATCTAGGGGTCTTAGGAGACCACAAGCTTCATGTGAGTCAACAGTGTGATGAAGCAGCAAAAAAAAGCAAATGCTATTCTAGGCTGCATCAACAGAAGTATAATGTCCCAGTCAAGGGAAGCAATAGTACCACTTTCTTCTGCAGCCATTCTGTGGCCTAACTACCACCATCACGAATGCAGACCACACACTGCAACCTTATGGCCTCCAGGCAACCTCTGCTAGTCAACAGACACAGCGCCACACACTCTTAGGCACCACTGTGAGACAACCAAAATGGCACAATCTCTTCATCACCTAGCAACCAGCACTGGGAGGCACAGCATGATGGCCTCCTTTCTCCTAGCAACTACCACTTAGACCTTAAACATCTTCTCCGTTAACTATGGTTTCTACTTGTAGGAGAAAAGGGCAGGGATGGAATCACCATAATTACTGTGGGGTCTAGGCAGAGGAGGTGTGAAGCTAACATTGAACATAGAAAGATGAAGGCAACAATTTTTTAAAAATTATCAGTTATATGCCAACCTATAGCCAAGTTCTCAGGGCTACTGGCAAGAAGAATACAGTGGTACCTCGGGTTACATACACTTCAGGTTACATACGCTTCAGGTTACAGACTCCACTAACCCAGAAATAGTACCTCAGGTTAAGAACTTTGCTTCAGGATGAGAACAGAAATCGTGCTCTGGTGGCACAGCGGCAGCGGGAGGCCCCATTAGCTAAAGTGGTGCTTCAGGTTAAGAACAGTTTCAGGTTAAGAACGGACCTCTGGAATGAATTAAGTTCTTAACCTGAGGTACCACTGTAAAAGTAAACTGAACATTTTAAGTAGGTAAAAACAGTAAGAGGCCTGGGCCTGGGAGTTGTTGTTTCTTCAAGATAAAACTCTACAACCCCACCCCACCCCCACTTCTGCCTCCTCCGGACTCTGTGCACCCGAAGGCTACTTACCTATGTACTGCCCTTTGCCTTCCCGAAATGGAGGGCCGAGAGGTCCTTTCACCACAGGCTGCATGTATTTGATCTGCCCATAACCACCTCCAGCTCCCCCTCCAGTCACCGTGGAGATGCCAACCACCAGCAACAGCCACAGGGTTACTTCATGGAGCATCGTGGCTTTGTTGGTAGTCTCTCTGCAAACAAAATGTGACAGCAAAATCACCTTTTGAGAGGATCTCTAAGCTGTTCCTTGGATATTTTTAGCAAAACCAAAGCAGGTGTATGTGTGTGTGAGAGATTTTGCTAGAGCAGGGATGGGGAACCTCAGGCTCTGGAACCAACTACGGCCCACTGTGCCAAACACCCTCCCAAGCCACTAGCCCTGCTGTGCACCCTCCCTGAGTGTTTTTGCCTGGTTTTTGCCTCTTGAGATCTGATATGCTTCTTGCTAAACTTGATGGAAGAGAGGAAGGTGTCTGCATGAAATGCTGTGTAGAAGAGGTCAGCTTAATGTCCAAAAGTCCACATTTCTTTCTCTGCCCACTTTTGGTTCTGGCCCTCCCTGTGGCTCTCTGGCTCAAAAAGGTTCCCTGCCTCTGAGCAAAATTCCCCAGTGTTTTCCCTCTGCTACCTCCTCCGGAATTTCCCACTCCCCCAACACCCGTTCTCCTCCTTTGTAGCCACTGGTTCTTGATGCTGCCAAATTATTTTACTGAGGCCTTTCTATCCATGCTCCTCCAAGTAGAAGACCCTGTATCTGTTGTTGCCTCTCCTAGAATGTGCCCTTCACATTCCTGACAAGAACACCCCATCTGATATGCAGACAAATGGAGGCAAGATACAGAAGGGCAACTGCATTCCTGTATCAAGTGGGAATTTCAGCTAGCATGGAATGTGGTACCTGCCAACCCCATTTTATACATCTGTTGAACATGGACAGACTGGCCCCTCCCTAATTCTTTGTATCAGGGCACCCCAAGAAACAGTGTGGGCAGATTACCCTAGTGGGGATACATCGTGAATGCATAGCTGACTCCTGAGGGCTTGCGAAGAATCCATGCAACCACGTCTTTTAAATCAGGCCACTTGTTTCAAAAACAGCCAAAGCACATATTTATTCATTCAAAAACATTCCTAGGTTGCTTTTCAGTAGAACAAACCACAACTCACAGGCTGAGTACACACCATACATTTAAATAAAAGAATCCTGGGAACTGTAGTTTACTAGAGATGCTGGGAATTCTAGCTCTCTACAGTTCCCAAGATTCTCTGGGGGCGAGAAATGTGCTTTAAATGTATGGTGTGTACACAGCTAAAGTTTTTTTTAGCTATGTTTTACAAAACAGCAATATAAGAGCACCGTTGTAAAGTACCCACAGGGCTGCATAACTAACAAAAACCTGACATTGGGTAGAAACAAACCACCGTGGATGCCCATCCTACTTTTATTTTATTTGTTTATTTATTAGATTTCTATACTGCCCTTCATTGAAAGATCTCAGAGTGGTTCACAAGACAATATCACAGGGCCCTCTTCATTCCATAAGGTAGGGACCTCTGCAGAGAATGCCTACCAATGTCTTTCTACCAGATGCTTCTCTGCAGGCTGTTGCACGATCAGCATGGCATTCTCTGATTATTTTAAATGAACTCACAGATCTATAAGGGGGGGGGGGGAGAGACACTATTTCAAGTAACTTGGTCCCAAGTGCAGTGCTTTTCAACCTCGGTTCCCCCATTTGTTCCTGAAGTACAACTCTCACCACTCCTGACCTTGAGCTTAGCTGGCAGGGGATGACAGGAGTTGTGGTCCAACAACATCTGCAGACTCAAGGTTGAAGATTCCTTCAGGGCTTAAACTGCTATCAAGGACTTCTTACAACTGGCTTGGTAGGAAACTGGCAGTCTGTGCAGCCCTCCAGCACAGGAGCTGTATGTGCGTGGCTAGATACCTTGCTCAGCATTGTAGCCGCTGGGTTTGACCCCAGCTGCAATTTCCAAACCAGCCTTAAGGGTAACCCCATACAGAGTGCATTACAGCAGTTCAATTTTGAGGTTACCAAGGCATGGGTGAGAGCAACTAAGCTATCCCTTCGTATTTCCAGGAACAGGTCTAGCTGTTATGCCGGCCATGGCAAATATGCCTCTGAAGTAAATGACGCCCACTCTAGAACGCTCCTTACAGATTCATCCACCACCACCACCTACCCTTTAATGAGATCATAATGAAGCAACAGTGGGGCGGGGGGATGACCAAGCTGAGGGTTATTATCACGTCTTTCGACTGAGCAGGATTTCCTCCAGCAAAAAATGTGTGCGCTTGGGAATTGGCTCTTGAGAGCGTCTCTGATTCCAAAGCCAAGGCCTCACTGTGCTGCCTTTGAAACCCTCTGGCTTGAAGAGGGGGTGTGAAGAAACCCTGTTGTGTTTGGCGACTTGAAAAATGACTATGTCAGAGACACAATTCCCTCACTTGGAGTATCGCCAGAGCTAGTAACTCTCCGCTGTGGTGCTTCTTAAAACGTCAACAGGAGTTTGTTTGTTCAAGTACTTATGAGTAACCTTGACTGCTTATGATGCTCAGTAATGCCAGACGCTTGCTAAAGTGCCCACTTGTGTAAAATTAAAGGGCCTTCTATAAATACTGCCTTCCACTCTTGCGACATTTTCCGAGGCACAGGCTTCAAATGAGGCCTGTATGAAGCAAAGGACAGTTTATTTTCTGACAGGTTTAATGACACAGAACACCAAAAGTGCTGTGGACTAATTGAACCACAATCGCCATTAATAAAAATTAAAGACCTCGGCCTTTTCCTGCCTCTGAAGGAATGAAGAGAACTACTCCTCGGCTGGATTTGATTGGAATTTCCTGAGCTGAAACGGGAGCGGGGGGAGGAAAAAAAAATACACCATGAAGAAAGAGGAAGAAGAGTTTTAACAGCGGGTAGCGATGGAGATTGGCCCCCACATGGAAGTGATTTGAATGCTATGTGGGCTTGGCGGGAACCCGAAAGATCTTTAGTAGCAATGTCATTCCTCATCTAACCCAAATGATGTATATTAAGTCTCCTTTTATTACTTTTACCTTTGAGAAGAGGGCTCCTGCCCTCACCCGGCCAAAAGGTGGCTAGCGCTGCAGCTGACGTTCCAATGATCTGAGGGAAAGAGTTTGCGTTGGCTGCTTCCTTCCATGTCTCCCAAGATTTCTGCACAAACTGCCCCCTTGTCACCAGCAGAGGAAATGGCTCCTCGCTCAGAGAGGAAGCTGGTGCAGGGCAAGAATTAATGCAAGCTACATGGGACCCCAGGAGGAATAAGACCTATCACCTTTCCTTTAAAGGAAAAAAAACAAACCCCAGCAACTTTTGAGGCTCCACCTGAGACTAATTTTACAGTGAAATCGGTGTAGAGTGGTGTCAAAACATTTTTCAAAGAGGGCCAGATTTGATGAAGTGAAGGGCTGTGAGGGCCGACCAATGAGCCAACCATTGGCTGTTGACCTTTTTTTAGGGTTGAAGTTGTTGAGGGTTTTTTTAGGATTTTACCCCAGGAAACAAACTGCCACAGGGGCCGGATCAAACCGGCTGGTGGGCCGGATTGGAGCCCTCCAGCTCTTTTGGACTACTACATCTCCTATCACTCCTATCAGCTCCGACCAGCACAGAAAGCTGCCCTAGAGCAAGCTCATTGTGGAAGGACATGAGTGGGGAAAGAACTGCTAAGCTGATCTTCTAGGGAGAAGGGAGGATACAATGGACTATCCTGGAAAAGAACATTCCTAGCAGGCTAAAACCTTGAACAGGAGCATTCCTAAATTTGGTATTTTTTACAAATCTTCAAGTCTCTGTGACTGTCTGATACTTGACTTGTGCAGAAAGCGTTCCTGGGAACCGAATCATAGCCACCTATGAAAGAAAGTTGGTAAGGGTGGCTTCCAATCCAAACTTTATTCAATATTCACCTGATCATTAGATTACTATCAAACAGATTCCTCTCTAGCGGTGCCTCCTTCTTACTCAGCATAGATGAGATATTGGATATGTACTATCAACAATCAGCAATTCATGGCAACTGAGCATACTCAGCCCTCTTCACTGGGTTGCTTATTGAATTCCCTCCCACCCTCCAAACTGAGTATTTTTTTGGGAGGTACTTCTGCTGCACACTTAGCTACTTGCATTTTGGGGGAGTGGGAACAGGGATGATGATGGAGAAATGCTGCTATTAAATGCAACCCAAAGTACGATGTTCAAAGAATGAATCTAACAACAGGAAACTACGGTATATTTTTCACTGTCCCCCCTTTTAAATCTTGCCCTTACCAAAACAATAAGGACCTTGCTACTGCAGATGACTCTGAGATTTTGTCTGTGTAACTGTTTCTCTCTCCTCTCTTTCAAGGTTTTCTTCATACCAATCCCTCAAGCCACAGAACAGGCAGAATCCCAAACCAAGTAGGCTTCAAATGAAAGGTAAATATACGCCAAGGCCTTTACTATTCATTATAATTTTCCTTGTTTGTTTGTTTAACCTTTCAACAGTGTGGAGTTGAATGGGATTCAAACAACAACAGACCACAGGAAGCTGCCTTAGACTAGCTCAAGCTATTCACCCCTTTCACTGGCAGTGGCTCTTCAGGCTCTCAGGTGGAGATCTTTGTCCATTTGCTGCTATCTGATCTTTTAAACCAGAGGTGCCAAGGATTGGATTTAGGACCTTCTGCATGTGGAAGGCCAGTACAAGCAGCAACTCAACAAAGCTCATTTATCACAACCCAATTGGAAGCCAGTAGTCAAGAACAATGAATACATAGCCATGAGTTTCCTTCTTATGCATATAAGATGGCTTGCTGAAAGCAGATCCGTAAGGTTTACCCTAGTCAGGTGCACATCAACAGCTAGACCCAGGGATTCGGCCTAACAGGGTCTTCATTTACTCATGAGCACTAATAGGCTGGAGATGGACAGCAGCATATTCAGTGCTGCATCACTGCCCCTGCCATTTTTATTTTGACCAACAGTCCCCCTGGTTTAATCAACTGGGCGTGCAGACAATATTCAGCTAGATGGACTAACGAAACCAAGTCTTATGAGGAACACTTGAGTGTTGGGTATGTTTAGCCTGAGTAAGAGGAGACTGAGAGGAGATAAGGGCTGTCACATAGAAAATGGAACAAGCATGTTCTCTCCTGCTCTGGAGGGTAAGACCTGAACTAATAGATTCAAGTTACGAGAAATGAGGTTTCAACTGAACATCAGGAAGAACTTTCTGATGGTAAGAGCTGTTCAACCTTGGGAGGTGGTGGACTCTTCTTCATTGAAGACGTTTAAGCAGAGGTTGGGTGGCCTCCTGTCAAGGATGCTTTAGTTGAGATTCCTACATTGCAGGGGGTTAGACTAGAAGACCCTCAAGACTCCTTCCAACTCTACAATTCTCTGTTTCTGTTATTCTATCCAGCAATGATCTGGACAGGCTCAGAGGCCACAGAGGCAACAGATGGGCAGGGCAAGTCTGGGACAGGGCAGAGAGCTAACTGTGCAGGATAGGGAGACGCTGCACCTGAGGTAGCTGGACATTAACTCCCCAAGGAATCTTTCAGACCACCAGGACCCATAGTGCCAGAGCCTGGACCCTGATGGAACCTTCCCCTGAGACTGAAGAACCAGATGCCTCCCACTGCATATTACTAGCCAGCCAGCCAGCTAGCCGGCATCAGGAGGGATGCTATGGAAAGGAGGAGGAGGGCCCATCTTTAGGCCAGACCGCTGGTCATTTAAGGCTCTGAAGTGCTCTCAAGGGCGTGCAGCCTAGAAGAGGTAATCTGGAGACAGAGACCTAAAAGGCTTTAGTCTGCTCCTAGTCTTTATTACAACAAGTTGCTCATTTAGAGCTGTCTGTGGTCCAGTAGCCTTGCAACATACCAAAACACATCAGAAGCAAAGACTGCCTTTCCCCAGTCTCTGTAGAGGTACTTTGTTTAGGAATTGCCTAGCACCTTTTCTGTGTCTCCATTGGGCTTCCCCTTTCCCGCTCTCTGAGGTATTTTATATCCTCCCGGTCTCTCCTCCGTTCTTTCTACCTAAGGTACAGTAGCTGGGCTCCTTCTCTGCCATCAGGCAGCTGATTGGGAGTCTCTCAGCTTTCTTCTCCCACAGGCAATATCCAAATGTGGTCTCCTCTGCAGTCATTGCCTGGTTGGTGAGAATTGGGGCCTGCCTAAATGACCAGGTGCCAGCAAAGGGCTAGTGAGGCCTGGGAAGCCTTCACAGACTCATTTCAGGCACTCATAATGTCAGAGTCATGAAGTGTATCCCAGCTATGCCACTGACTGATACAGAAAGCAAAATATCCTCAAGGAGACGAGAGCTCTGCTTAACATGATGGGAAATGCTAAGAAACTTTTAACGACTTCTCTCATGAAACTGTACTCATGAGTTGTACAGGGCCCCAAACTAGCAGAATCTTAATCTGTTGTTTGGATTGGGTGACCAAACAAACAAAACAAGCCAGCCAAATGTATAAATATAGACAGCATTTTAAGCCAAAAACGTAAAACTAGGAATACAGTCAACAATGGTGGAACACAGGAATGAACCAGAAATTCAAAACTCAGTATTGTGTCTGTTACCCTGAGTTCCTTTGGGAGGAAAATAAGTTGAATAAATATTATGGAAGTAGTAGTAGTAGTAATATAGCACAGGCATAATAATATGGTAATGCACTACAGCAATACAGCAATGCATGCACACACCACTTTATAGGCGAGTATGTTTATAGATTTATTACATCTTTATCCAGGCAGTGCACACAGTCCTTCCCCCATTTTATCTTTCCAACAATCCTGTGAGGTAGGTAACAGGGAGAGAGACTGTGACTGGATTGAGGTTCAGCCACTGTTCCTCTTCATGGCTGAGTGGGGATTTGAGCCCAGGTCTCCTGGGTCTTCATTTTATGATTATTTCACATAGGCTGTCATTTAAATCTATCTAGCAGAGAAGAAAAATACAAAAAGGAGCAGAGCCAGAGAGCCACAAACATTTAGGTCATACCAGGTAAGGGGGGGGGGGGGAATCAAACTGCTGATTCAGACTATTCCACATCCCTCCATGATCCCTCTGCTTCAGCTTTCTTTTTATACAGCAGAAAACATATTTTTACAGCTGAGATATCTTAATATGGGCTTCTTCTCTCCTTTTAGACAAATCCCCATAAAACAATGTTTCATAAAAACAAGTGCTCTTCTCCTAAACTCTAAAAGACACAGAAAATAATAAAACCACCAGGGCCCCTTAGAGAAGCAAACTGGCTCGGAATTGCAGTGCAAATGAAGCCCCATATGCCTCTGATACACATAATCCACTTCCACAAAATGCAGCGTACAAGAAAGTATATGGTTGAGCAAGTCATTTTGTCTCAGAGGCCTGGATGGCTGTGCAAACACGGGTGGGGCTCATGCTGGATCTTGAGTCTGGCCAGCTGCAATATAGGCAGGTTTCTCTTTATCTCATTGCACAGGGTAGTATATCTGAATCTTAACGGTAAAGGTGTCTGTGAGTGCTTCGAGGTTGTTGCAGTTTTGAGGTGGAATTCAACCCCCATGCTGCCAAATTCAGGTTGAGCAATGAAAGATGATGTGGCACTCTTGTGAATCACACTCATTACCCACCCACCCCACCACTGAAATTGGAGAATGAAAGGGAAATGGATGGAAAGTGTGGGGTAGCACTTACTTGACCCAATGTCATATAACTTCCCTGCAAACAAAGCAGAATGAATGCTTAATAAATGGACAACGTACTTTAACTGTACCACAGTGTAGTGTGTAGAACTGGTGGAGAATGAAAACATTTTATCCATTTGATGAACTGCAAATGTTTTCAAATATATATATTGTTTTTAATGCAAGTAAGCATATGGATGTTCAAGTGCTAATTTAGAAGAAGGATTTCCCCTCTTCTTTCACACCTGAAAGAATGCTTCTTCTAAGATGATGCCTGCTGTGAAACATGTGTAGAATCTAAAAACAAAGAAATCTTGCATTTTTGCTGCAAAACTATTATTGCTTTTATTTAAAAGTTACTAGTTAATCTACTAAAATCCATACAATGAATTAACTAAGGCTGCAACCCTAAGGAATGGGGCAAAATCTGAAGGCGGTTCAACCATCAGTGCCTTGGAAACAATAGGAAGAAAATGGGAGAGGAGGATTTTGATATCCTCCAAACTGCCCCCCACTCAAAAAGCTCCCTCTTTGGTCCTACTGATGCTAGCGCTCTGGCACTGGATGGGCCAGGGTGTTGGAGGGTTTGGCATCACTTTTGTGATGCTTCACCTTTCCTTCTAGCTGTATCTAGTTTTAAATTTTTGTTATTTATAGTTTGCAAATTGTTAGGGGAACCCCCCCCCCCTTGAAAAGCAGTCTATATCTAAGTTGTTAAATACAGTTCACTAAATATGATGCAGTAAGTCCAGGGTTCAGATACGTTCTTTATATGCTGGTTTCTGTTCGCCAGGGTTACCATGCCTCCACTAGGCAGGCTGCTTCCTTTGTGGGCTATGCCTTTCCATCTGTGAAGACGAAGGAAGCTGTGCCAGCAAAACGCACCAAAGCAAATGTATCCTGGCCACTCATCAGTTGGGAATCTGGCATAACACTCCGTCTCCAGGACATCGACACTCAGCTCCGTAGAAGTTTATAAAAAGATGGGATGGGGAAGACAAGCTCTTTGGGGGCTGGCCTTGAACCCTGGCAACCTCCCATCACATCCCAGACTAAAATAAATCAGCTCAAATTGGGCGTGAAAAAGAAATCCATCGCTTGCCTAGGCCAAAACTTCCTCTGCAGACAGGGCCATGAGTGTGGGCTTTAAACCATGAACGGGCATGGGGGGGAGAGAGGGGAGAATCCACGCTGTAAACCTGGCACAAGATGCACTCACCATAGACCATCTTTAATAACTGTGCTAAAGCGAAAAGGACTGCATCTGCCAACAGTGAAACTAAAATTGGTCACAGAAGTGCATGACCAACGAGCGACAGGTTTCTAGAGTGCAAAGTACTAGAAAACTGCGCTGAAACTACGCATGATGCTCATTACAGTCTCACACACACCCAACACAAAAATATTTTTAACCTAGGGCATTTGCCTAGGTTCCAGTCTCCAATATGGGATGGCATGCTGCGGAAGGCGGGGCAGGTCTTAAACCTTTCATTTCTGCCGGTCTTCTACCCTGAAATTGCCCTCCCCTCACAACTGCTTTTAGTCTCATGAGGGTGGAGGCAGAACCAAGTGCCCATATTGGAGGGTGACTAGCATCACCTGTAATTTCTGCCTCATTTCTTAGCTAATGTCGTCTCTTTGCTTGTCACACACATGCACACACAAACTTACAAGCTTATGTACAATCAGATTTTATTTCTTGATTAAATAGAGAAGCTTTATGAAAAGCTCTGAATACCAATTGCTGGTAATTGCAGGTGGGCAGAGGTGCTGTTGCGCTTATGTCCAGCTTGCAGGATTCCCTCAGGCATCTGGTTGGTCACTGTGACAACAGGATAGTGAACTAGATTGGCCATTGGCCTGAAGCTCATCTTATGCTCTACATCAGGGGTCAGCAACCTTTTTCAGCCACTGTCCCTCAGACCATGTGGTGGGCCGGACTATATTTTGGAAAAAAATATGAACGAATTCCTATGCCCCACAAATAACTCAGAAATGCATTTTAAATAAAAGGACACATTCTACTCATGTGAAAACACGCTGACTCCCGGAACGTCTGCAGGCTGGATTGAGGAGGCGATTGGGCCACATCTGGCCCACAAGCCTTAGGTTGCCTACCCCTGCTCTACACTCACAAGGACTAGAATCTTGGGTTAGAGTTGCATGAGTAGATGTCATCCTTCCCTCCTGCTCAAAGGTGTGGAAATTTCACACATGGCCTGGTCACACAAGTTACAGAACTGTATTATTAGTTATTTACAAAAAGGCTGCACATCATCATGACAGAATCCATTATGTCTAGCCAGCCTTTAAAAATAAGGATCTAAAGCTTAATTTGAACCAAGGGACACCAGGAACTGCCCTGTAATAATAAGGGGAAGAGTGCCTCTTAAAATAGAAGATCCCTCAACAAACCAGGACTAGCATCTTCTACGTTAAGGGGCAAGGCTTCCAGATCAGAGCATACTGATAACACATAGAAAGGAAAACATGAAATGTAGGGTTGCCACTTATGCAATGCTAAAAAAAGAGGAAAAATAAGATAAAAAATAAGATAAAAGAGGACAGATTTGCACAGAATGTGCACATGCTAATTTGTATTTACAGATTTAAATGTAGAAATAATTACTATAATTTCAATAGAAATACATCTCGCCACACTGGGGAAGACTATGACAGGTGATCTGTGTCCTGTCTGCTGTCCATGTGCTAACAGCTATTGATGAGCAACTTCAACCACCACCCCAGCTTTCATTCCTTATGGTTTTTTGTTTTCAGTTTGGATAACTCCTAGCCATCTCCAAATCAGATGTTTCGTGGTTATATTTCCAGATCAGACAACTTTGCTGTTTGCAAGGTGAATCAAAATCTCTGATAATTCATACAACAAGGCAGTACACAAGGCAAGCAAAGAAACAAATTTACATTTTGCCTGTTGGAATAGAAATTTAAATTACTTTGGGGTCTTATGTTGTGTATGGAAAGCTGTTTTGTTTTGTTTTTCTTCTGCTGGATTCTAACTGGGTTATGCTTACTAATTAAAATCCCTACAGAAATTGTAAGCCTCCCCTTCCCTCGCTCTCATTCCCTGTTCCACAAGAAAGCATACAATAAAATTTAAACGCAGAAATGCAATAGCTCTCCAGCTGTACAATAATAGAATTAATAAAACAATCTGCTGAAATGTGAACCTGTGAGAGCAAGGAAAGTTGCAGAAATAAAGAGTGAGGAAAATTAACCAAGGGTCAAAGTTCTTGGCTCCCTGGGCAGGTCTCCATCCCCAAGACAATGATCCTGTAACTGGAGATTTAGGAGGGTAGAGGATTCCAGCCAATGTGAATTTACTAGCTTGTAACACAGGCCCCCTTGTCCCAAGGAGTTGTAAAAGCAGCATAAAATTGGGCTTTCAAGGGGGGGGGGGAATACAAAGCAGATCCCCCACGGAAGGGATAAGTAACGGGGAGGCACAAAATGAGTCCCAGGGAGGTAACTCAACTGGGCCATGGGACTTGGGCTGTCTAAGTTGTTTCTGATGGTGATATAACAGGCATTTCAACCACACATAATAACAAAAAGTCAATGCTGGAGGAGGAAGTCACAAATTCTGCTAAACCAAGGGAAGATCTGTCCCAGTTTGCTTTTTCAGTGTTGTGTTTGTGTATATATTTAGAGCACATTTTGTCAATTCCATGCGGGAAACTACAAATCACAAAGAAAATGGGGACAGGAGATAAAATGGAGGGGGAAAACATATAGCTCGTGTAGAAAACTGAGTACGTGTCGGTAACTTAGGACATCTGATCCATATTGCAGATCATTTTCTGAGTTCATAGGAACACAAGAAAGCTGCCTTCTTCTGAGTTAGACCTTGGTCCATCTAGCTCAGCACTGTCTGCACTGACTGGAAGCCACTCTCTAGAGTTTCAGACCCAGTCCTATATGGGGAGGCTGGGAATTGAACTTGGGACCTTGTGCATAAAAGGCGGGTGCTCTGCAACTGAGCTACAGGTCTTCCCCTACTGTTGGCCCACAGTTCTCATCCGCCCCAGTCAGCATAGCCAGGGATGAGAGCTATGGCGCTTCAAGTTACATTGGTCCTCTGCATGTTTGCCTGAGCTGTGTAAACTACACACAGTATATAGTTTAGAAGATTGGCTTTATAGACTTGGCATGGGCAAGTCCAGGTGAATTACCTTTTCCAGGGCCACCTTTCACATTTTTTGTTTCACCCTATGGATGTTGTGGCAAAGCAAACATCAGCTGCTATAGAAAGGAAGCCCTTTTCCTTTCCTTTGCTGCTTAGGAATTACTAAACAATCAGCTCTGGTTTTCATCCCCATTCAATGTTCAGACACCTTCTTTGAGGAAAAAGAGGGAGCAATTCATACCAAGTAAGCAAACAGCACGATTCACAATGGTTGTTATCTGCATTCTGGTCCATCATTAGAAAGCCTGGCACATCTGGCATGTGTAGTAACCAAGGGTGTCCACATTGTCAGGGCCAAATTAAACATGATGTTGTTGAATCATTAAGTCTTCTCCAGTCACATATTTTAAAAGGAGTGTTTGGAAAATTAAAAAAGAGAGTGTGGATAAAGGTAGAAGAACTCTTCATTCTTAGTGTTTGCCCCTTGGCCTGGCTCTCTCCTTGTATCAGGATGGGGTGCGAGTTGTGGGAAGAGAGTGTGGGTGCTAGGCCAGGGGCAAATTCAGCTTCCCTCATCCACACACAATTTCTGCTGTTAAAAGCACCCACCCCAACCACGCCCAGCTTGCAACAAAATGTTGCAGCATGAAGTGTTCCTGTTCAGGATGCCAGCCAGCCAACCAGTCACACCGTTTTCCATGATATTCCATTCCTTTATTCCCTTCCCCAGTTTTTTATCCCCTCTCCCACAGTCAGTCTTCGATGCCTACTGGGTATCCATTGGATTCCTTTCTCCTTAGGATTTCTTCCTCCAAGATATTTTTGGAGTAATGCAAATTTGCTAATACCACCCTTTTGTGCTTGTATGGGGCAGGCTTGGTGATTGCACCAACATGGCTGCCCCCATCATGCTTCTTTGGCCCAGTGAAGGAGGCCTTTGTGAAATTAACAGCCCTGCAAGTTTTCCTCTGCACATACTGACCCAAAAGATTCCACCCCAGTTTCACCTCCATCATCCTTCATCATGAGACAATACTGCTCAATTTTAACTTATGCATCAACTGGCTTACTACTATTAATAAACAAGGTAGAGGTTATGCAATTCCTTAAAGACACACCTAGAAAGGGGCTCCAAGCAGAGTTAGAATTGGATTCTGAGACTTGCATGCTCTTGTTTCTCCCTCTCCCTGCAAACTGGGCATTTAGAGAGCTCTAGCCCAGCCTGGTGGTAACAGCAACTCCCTTGAATGCTCTCAACGAACAAGGAAAGTCAAGAAACATATATCTGCAGTTCACCCTCCCTCCTTTTCTGAGAAACACATATGGGCAGAAGATGAAGGTCCCTTCTCCCTTTTCCTTTTATTGTGGAAAACAGCAAACATAAATCCCAAACCATCCCAAAGCATGTCTTTTAACTCACCTGCCTGCCTTGAAATGCTTCATTCTCCAAGTCCAGACTCTCCCACTTTCCTTCCTAAGGCTCTTGCACACAGCCTGAATACTTTGATTGTCTTTTGCCAAGCTGTGACGTATACACCCACTTACATATTCCCTCTAAACATCAACAAGCTCCATCCCGAGACAAAGTGGTCAATTTATTACTTTGAAGGGGTTCTCTGTGCGCAGGCAAGTGTGGCATTAACCACACACTTCAGCTTTAGCTTCGCCTTGTAAACTCTGTGGCAGATAAATGATTTCTCTTCTGACCCTGGAATTAGGTCTTCGTGTGTGGCTGCACCACGAGGCTGGCTGGCTTCTGGTGAAGCCAGAAGTAATGATGCATCTGACTAGAGAAAGGAATCATCACTGGGAACTCCTGAACGGGATTTCTAATCTCTGGATATTCAGTTTGCACACCTCTCCAATGCATATTTCTTTAAGCCACAGATGACAGATAGAAGATGATAGATAGATAGATGATAGATAGATAGATAGATAGATAGATAGACAGATAGATAGATAGATAGATGATATAGATAGGGCTGCTGTAATTATGCTGAAGTTCTATGGATGTACAGAAAAAGCCACCACATGTGGCAATGGACACAGAAATCAGCCTTCTTCAAATCTCAGGTGTCTTCCTCTTCTATTTTTTTAAGGGGAGCACAATTCTAGCCCTTATAGCTCTGAAAATATACTCAAATAGGTGTCAGCAATGGCTGCAGAAATCTGAGTGGCCATTGCTTACTGGTTGGCAAGGCACTGAGAATCTACAAAGCTGCCTTTAGGGAGCAACCAGAGCTCAATCAGGGCCAAATTACATGTTACATGGGAGAGCTATGGCCAGATCTTGATGGTTTTAAAGCAGACACAAGGATTCTGGATTTGAACCCACTAGGGAAAAGGGATAGGTATGTAGACTGTGCCTATTTTCTCTTGGCGTGGGGCTAACACCACCTGACATGGCAAATTCTTCAATCAAATTTGGAGTCCCACCTACAGCTGTTTTGAAATGAAAATAAAAACATGGGGAGACCCACTGACAAATCTACGATGTAGTTTTCAATCCTGTTGCAATCCTCTGCATGGTGGGATCTCTGCATAAGAACACAAGAGAAGCCCCTGCTGGATCAGCCCAAAGAACCATCTAGTCCAGCAGTCTGTTCTTATAGTAGCCAAGCTTACAAGCCCTGGACCTGTTTTTTACATATAGAGATTTCCCACAGTGAAACTGATGCATGAGAAGGAGGCAAGAAGCACTGGCCCAAGCATGTAACAGAGAGAAGTCAAGAGCAGGCGCCATCTTCTTCTGTCACTGTTGGTGTTAGCAATTCTTCCTTCTCATATTGTGATCTCTCTGCCCAAAGAGAAACAGCAAAGGAAGCAGCAGGAGCAGAGGCAAGGATGGGGTGTGATTTCATGCACACCTGGATTTTCTTGCAATGTTGGTGAGTGGTTATGGTGACCTGTCCAGACCACAAATGGTGGTCATGGGCTGCAAGGAATGCCTGGCAATATTTTGGTCAGGGAGGCAGGGAGGTTGGGGCCAAGCTAGAGTTGCAGGACCCTGGATAGCTCCAAGCAGACAGATTGCTCCAATGAAGTCTGGAGCTCAATGGAGGCCTTTTATCCTTCTTAGATCTGTCCACCCCTCCCAGAAAGTGCCCCTTTCTTGAAGAATGGAGCCTTAAAAGCAGGGATGGGGAACATGTGGCCATTGCAGTGTTGTCGGACTCCAACGTCTATTATCCCTAGTCATTGGCCATACTATCCAGAACCAATTGGGTCCAACAACAGAGTCCAACAACAACTGTAGGGCCACATATTCCCCCTCACTGATTAAAAGGGTAGTCCTGTGTCTTGGAACACCCATGCCTTGTGTTTTGCCTACAGTGATGAGATATGGGTGAGCATGAGGCCCCTGGTGTAAAAGCAACTGGTTCCTTAGGGGCTGGTTTGTCATTATGATATTAAATAGCCTCTATTGTTACTGATACTTTGTTCCACCTTTTTAAGACTTGGCATAAGCTGAAAGGGCACATTACTTTCAAGGCATGGCCACTGCTGACCAACAAATTCTATCTCTGCATGACATAACACTGCACACAGTCTGTTCCCAGTAGCCCACCAGCAACAGTGGGGTGGAGTGGAGTGGGGGGACCCTGAGTGCAATAATGCCATGTCTGCTTTAATGAAAAATTATAAAAGAAGAAGATGAAGGCCTTTGTCAGCCATGCATCTAAAGTGGCATTTGGTTCCAAGATACAAAAGGATACTCATCTTGAGTTGAGGTCATATAAGGGTTTTTGACATTATTTCTCTTTCTGTTATCAGCTTTGGGTGGAGACAAAGATGGATCATGATACAACAGAAAGGAAAGAGGCACATTTATATAACTTCTAATTGCTGGATATTGCTGCTTTCTCCAGTGATAACTCTGCTCTGTGTTAAGATTCTTACTCATTTCTACATCACTTTTTAAGGCAGAAAATGTTGTTCTTAGTTTTATTCTTGTGACAGTCTTGTGAGGCCATTTTAAGATGAAAGGTAATCCACTTTTTCACATAGCTGAGCAGGAAGATGAACCTGGGATTGGGAAAGTGATATCCAAACTCTGTATGCTGTATTCAGGGAATAATACTGACTTGAAGCAATACGACAATATATGTTCCAAATAATTTGTCTCTCGGAGCAGATGGAGGGGAAAAGGCAAAAGAGGATGCCAACCAGAAGCCATAGTGGACTTAATGCAAACCCTTTTCCACTATGGAAACTGGCTGTACCTCAAGCTGTCAAAATTCATTCCAGGGTTATACTGCTTTTGCTGTTCGGCAATATGGCATCCCATTGCCGTCACATTTCCAATCTCAACAAACAGGTCAGAGGCTGATTGAATAGTGGATCTTTTATAAAGACTCTGAAAGGAAAGGGGGGGGGGGAGGCTTTCCCGATGCCTCAAATCAAGCCCCTTATAGCAAGGAGAATCAAGCTGCAATTATTTCTAAATTTTCACCCATACTTATAAATAGCCAGTTTTGTGCAAATCTGTAGCATCTTTGGCCTTCGTTTGGGGAGAAGCATACTTGAGTCTTGATCTTAGACTTTCTATGGCAGCAAACAGAGCAGCTCAAAGGGGGGGGGAGGAGGAAACAAGACAGCATGGGCAGGGTTGAACGTGGCATAGGGGGTATTCCAATCACCACAGCATCCTAAAGCTTGGCACAAACCTATACACTGCCCTGAGATTTTTTGATGAAGGGTGGTATATAATAAATCTAATCTAATACAGGAATAACTTGTTTGAAGAGGAATCAGAGGCAGCCCTACCATTTAGCATGAAGGGGGGAAGATCATGCTGGAACAGCTCAGTTGGTAGAGCATGATACTCTTAAACTCAGGGTCATGAGTCGGAGACCCATGTTGGGTGAAAGATTCCTGCATTGCAGAGGGTTGGTCTAGATAAGCCTCATGGTCCCTTCCAGCTCTACAGTTCTCTTATTCTATTATAAAGGAAGCCAGGAACTGGTGTCTGCAGGTCACTAATAATTTTTGGGGGGGAGGCATATGTCTCCTATCTATGCTACAAGTTGCCATTGGCTTCATACCAGTGCAACTGTTGTGTCTTCACTCCAATAGTCCTGGGAGTTGTAACTTGGCAAGGTGCTAAGAATCTCTTTTTTAGAGATCCCTGATCTTAATATACTTCCCAGAGTTCCTTTAACCCTAGAGAAAAGGAATTAGTATTAAGCCAGAAAAAAATCTGTAAGAAGATATACATATGTGGGATGTAATCCACTGGGAGCAGTCAAGTACAACACTCCTTGTTTTGCTAGAGTGGACATGCAAGGGAATGTTTGGTCCACCCAGTCAGATTTCCTGTTCCTCCTGGCTTGGAGCATCCTTCCTTGCATGTGACTAGTGGGTGGGCGTGACCTTTCCGGACCCGGTAAAAGGACAAGGCATGCTGCCACGCTCTCTCTTTTCCATCTTCCTTTTTGTCCTGCGAACTACCTGGAATGAACTGCTGGCTGCCAGCCAAGCAGTCCCCCAGGTCATCTCCCTTATGGGATAAACCTGTTAGTATAAGTTTGTAACTTTAAGACTAAAGCCTGCCTTCAGGGATCACACTGTGCTCTGCCTGATCGTGAATAAACTTTCTTTTTATTGCTTATGAATAAGACTGTGGTGTCTTTTTTCTTTTAGGAGGGATTCAAGGGGTCTTACTAGGAAAATATTAGAACACGTTTCAATCTGGACAAGACAGATTGAATCACGTATTGTCTTAAGAAACTCACACAAGTTTGCAACTAGTTTTCTGCTGTGTAAAAGGGAATGCACTCTGCTAAGTAAAGGAACTTGCTAACGCAAGTTAGGAAGGATATTAATAAACAATATATCTTCTCCTGCCACCCTGAACATTCCCACAACATATTCCCTGAGAAGTAGTACATCAGGATGGCCCTTCCCTACCTACTACTTACTTCACATGGATGCTGCTGCAATTATGACGGTGCAATGCACAGATATCTTACAGAGTATATGTAATTACAGTGAAAACCAGGCTTGATATGACCAATGCTTCGATCTCGTGTCTACAGTAGTTTCAGAATCAGAAGCAATTGGCTCATTCCCAGGTTTCAGCACAAAAAGGGGCAGCGGAGAATTGGAAGCAATGTGCAGAGTGAGCATAGGAAGCTGCCTTATGCTGAGACAAAGAGCATTGGTCCATCTAGTTGGGTCCTGTTTACAATGATTGAGAGCAATTCTCAAGGATTTCAGATAGGGGCCCCTCCTAGTCCACCCTGCAGACGTTGGGGATTGAACCTGGGACCTCCTGCATGCAAGGCAGATGTTCTCCCACTGAGCTATGGCCCTTCTGTGTGTTTCTTCCTTATCACACCACAACCACAATGAAAAATAACACACTATCCATGCTTGCTCCAAATAAGCTGTCGGATACTGCATGAATAGACACCTCTCCACCCATGATGTCTCAGGTCACTAAGCAACAATCCATCACACTCCATGTTCTGTCTTTGATGGTGTTCCACAAGGCTTAGTGAGTTAATTGTTTGGAATGCAGCAGAGTCCTCTGGGTGTAGTGCATGAGTATCAGTGCATGAGGTAAGCACTTCAGTGCTCTTCCAGGACCAAGCATATCTGGGAGAACTTTCATACGCAGCTGCAGCAAAGTTCTGACAGTTTATTAAAAGCCCCATGAGCCTGTGAAAAATGGCCTCCTCCTGACCAAGCTCCCTAATATCTGCAACTATTACAGTAGACATTTGTTCAGGTTCAGAGGCAGCCGGACTCTGGACATGAGTTGCTGGAGGCAAAGCAAAGTGAGGCAAACATCTGGTTGGCCATTGTGGAAAGGAGGTGTTGGGCTAGAGGGGAAAGGAGAGGGGAATCTTTTGTGTCTCAATGCCACATTACCTCCTGGCCAACTGACCGGCGACCACATGCCAACTGAGAAAGGTGCAGGGTAAGGGAAGCTGTGGTGCATTGCTGTTTTAAGGTGCTCCAGGTGTCTTAAGGCAGCGGATCCTGGCATAGCTAGCTTCCCTTGTCTTTTCCAACAGATTCCCAGTCTCTTCCAATGACTGTAAGTGCTCTGCCCACCTCCCCATTCAGCTACTGCAGAGAGCCTGGGACCTTCCAAATATTGCTGACAACAGATAATAGATCCAGCAGGGTATTCATTATGTTCTTAAACTTCCTTATCCAAGCCTCATTTATCCTAGATTGTCTCCACCCATCTGTTTAGTCTGCAATCCCACTACTGGTTTGGGAAGCAGTGTAAACAGGATATTAGCCATACCTATCCTGTGCTATCTCCTGAATTTGAGGTGGTACGCCTCTGAATACCTGCTGCTGAGAATCACAAGTGGAAAGAGTGCTCCTACATGCATGTCCTGCTTGCAGACTTCTCAGAGGCAGCTGCTTGGCCAACATGAGAACAGGATACTGGTCGAGATGGGCCTTTGTTCCTATCAGGGTCATCAGTAGGGTGGTAGGGACAATCTCCCAGGTGCATCCAGTTTTGGGGATGAAATAGGTTATGTCCTTTGCTAGTCACATATCCAATTGCGGCTCATTGTCCCACACAATGTAATGGCAAACACTGAACTGAGCCGGCACTGATACACATAGGTTTGCCCCTGTTATCTGTGTTCCCTGCCTTGGTTTCACTCCATTTACAATGCTAGAAGTCTTGAGCTTTTAAAAACATGATAGAAAGAAGATTTGGAACATGGCACTGTATATTTATACAGCCAAAATAAGTTGTTTTACACCAATTCAGACCATTAATCTATCTAGTTCAGCAAACTCTGATTGGCAATAGCTCACCATGATCTCAGATGAGGGACTTCCTCAGAGCTACTCTCTAATAGCTTTTTAACTGGAGATGCCAGGGATTAAATTTGGTAACTTTTATGTGTAAGGCATGTGGCTCTACCACCAAGTTGTGGTCCAAGGGTGGGGAACCTGTAGCCCTCTGGAAGCTGTTGAACTACAATTTCCATCATCCTTGACTACTGTGAATTGGGCTGATGTCCAACAACAACTATATGGCCATAGGTTTCTAGGCTGTGAAGACACTGTACATGGCTACCCCCAAAGAATCCTGGGAACTGTAGTTTACCCCCACAAAGCTACTTCCCAGCACTCTTAAAATACTTCAATTCCCATGATTCTTTGGGCAATGTCATGTGCTTTAAGGTATGCTGTGTATGCAGCTCTCCTCTTGCTCTAGTCCCTCCCATGAAGAGTAAAACAGTTGAAGCAGGCCTTTTAGCCCACTTTTTACTACTTTGGGGACTGATCCTAGCACCTTTTGTTTGTGAAATATGTTCTCCACCCCTGAACTATAGCTCCTTCTTAATAAAAAGCAAGCTAGTTGAGCAGGCTTACCTGGAGTCTTGGCGCGGCAAGACCAAGTGCAAATGTTTTGCAGAAACCTGAAGTCCAGTTTCACAGCATATCTTTGCTCCTTTTGAAGATCTGCTAAAAGCCAGGAGACCGAGATCATAGAGTCATACTCCTAGAAGGAACCAAAAGAGATTATCATGTTGCAAAACTGAGCTTTAGAGTTCTGTGAGATGTTCTCAGAGGTGAGAGATCCTGTTGGACCTTGTTTCATTAACATCCCAAGATACACCATGGTTGGCTACAAGAGAAAGAGCTGCCTCAGTAGTGTTCACAAAACATGAATTGCAGGCCATTTTTTTCTATCTGTGTGAGCTGTTACCCAACAGGGAAAGGCTGCCGTGCGTTTACTCAGAAAGTAATGGAATTACTTTTTTAAAAGGAATTCCATTTCTAGAAACATAAGGAAACACTGGGATTGTTTGTTCATGGAGCTTTCCCTGAGCAAGACTTTAGATTCCAGTGAAATTCAGAAGACAGAGCAAGTTCTGGAAAAGCAGCACAGGGGAATAGTTTTCTTCCTAAATTGGCATTCCCACACGTGTGCACAAGTGGCATTATTTAAAAAAAGAACCATATGAGCCCATGAACACCAAATATTAGAACAGAATCAGACCAGTCTATTTACACGGAAGAATGAAAACCTAATTCTATTTTACTTAGTCACTGCAATTATTTGGTATTTTGCTCTTCAGTGCAAGGACTTCCAGAGCAGCTTGCAACAATTAGGGCTCATGTCTCCTTTATGCTCTGTTTCTCCTCTGTTTGGAACTTTGATGCTCTGAGGCCATTCACATGAAGTAGTGGAAGAAAAGGGAGAGACCTGCGATTAATGAAGGCTGCTTCACACATTACGAATTCTGCTGCACGCAGATGCCACATGCGCCCAAAATATTGTTCTGCACAGCTTTCAGGAGGATTCTCTTTCCATTCATGCTTGTAATGATGACAGATACCTAAACATACTGTTATGGCTGCTAAATGATCTGCCCATTCTTAGGTCAATTTACCAGTTAATAGCCTAGGACGCTTGGTAGATGTTTCCTAAGTGGGAGGTTAATACTTAGGAAACGGTTGGAGGTTTGTAATCTCAATGGCAGAGTTACCCAGTGCTGCAGTTTTCCAGACACTTGACTTAAAGATCTTATGCCTCTTCCCTTTAAATGGTAACGTATAGTCCTGGTACATCTGGGGCCCTTCCTGCTCATTCTGCTCAGTGGGGCACTGGGCTTCTCTGTCAGCTGCAAAGTCCTGCTCTGATGCACCACTGGAGCTACCAGAACTTGGGAGGGAGTCCTGAGTGGCACAATGGGTCAGTGAATCTGGCTGTTAACCAAAAAGGTTGGTGGTTCAAGCCCAACCAGGGATGGTTGTGGGCAGGATTCTTGCATTGCAGTGGGTTGGACTAGATGGCTCTCGGGGTCCCTTCTAATTCTACAATTCAACTATGAGTAAACACCCCAGCTGAGGAGAAATGCTTGATTCATTATTATTAAATTTGTATCCCATGTTGTTGTTGTTTAGTCGTTTAGTCATGTCCGACTCTTCGTGACCCCATGCACCAGAGCACGCCAGGCACTCCTGTCTTCCACTGCCTCCCGCAGTTTGTATCCCATACTTCCTCCCAAAAGAGCCCAGGGGGCAGCAAACATCAAAATATTAAAGCAATACAATTTGCAATAAAATATAAACATATTCAGAACATTTAAACCACAATGGCATTGCTTCTCCAGGGTCTTGGGCTACCCTTCAACAGATGATATATCAAGAACTGAATCTTGGCCCTTTTGCGTTAGAAACATGTTTTGCACCAGTGGACTATGGGATTTTTGTTTTTCTTTCTTTTCATACGTTTAGATTGTACCTTTCTTCCATCACGGAACCCAACGTAGCGTATATTACCAGATCCTGACCTGCTTAGCTTCAGCAAGGGTGGGGGCCCTATGTGCTTTTAGACCAATATAGTTTCACTGAATGACTATAAGCAGCCAAGTCCAGGGCATAAACAACTTATCTGCTCCAAGCCTGACTGCAGTCACAGCAGAGGCAGCAGCTCTCACCTTTCAGCAATGCATTTGGCCTAAATCATTATCTGGAACAGGTCATACTTGATGCTCCGTTCCTGACTATCCTTAACTGCACGCTTTGAAAGCCGATGCTCTGTGAAAGACCTGGAGTGTGCAGAAGGAAATGGCTGCATATCCTTCAAGGAGCTGTAGAGGTGGACATCAATCTTCATTAATTCTGACACAAGGGGGCCTTCTTTCCACTCCCTCCTTGGAGGGAATATAATCTCCCCCGCCAACATTCACCGCTCCTCTCTGGCTGCTGTCCGCTGCTAAATGCAAGATCTCTTTGGACGTTTGGGAAGCTTATTTTACAGGGATGATGCATTGCAATAATTATCATCAGCTTAGAATAAGTGTACTCCATTTTGGAGGCCTAAAACAGCAGACCAGGACTGAGGCATAAAAGGCACAGCAGCTGCTTGCTGTAGGTTTTCAATGATTGCACAATTAAGCCAGCCCAAAGGCCAGCTCATCTGAGGTACTAATGTGCTGACAACTTGTGTGGAACAACTGGAGCACAGCTTCAGTGTCACGCTTCTTGAAATGGAGCAAAGCTCTGGGTCAGATGGGGCAAGCAACTCAATTCAGTTTCTATTCAAAAGTGAACTACCTAATTTGAACTTTGCAAAACAATACACTGACTAAAACAGAGCCATCCTTCTCTGAATTGCAGTGGAGTTCTCCAGTGAAATTACATGCACAAAAATGCACATTTTAAGTGAGCATAAGTGAATAGCTTACTGAAAATAACATAGAAAATTCATTATATCAGGAAAAATGTGTATACTAGGATAAAATTGCACTAAAATGCTGGTGAATTTTCATGACATAAAAAAAAATAGACTGCTTTGGAAATGTTGAGAACTGAATTTAAGATTGGAAAAATGAAAAAGCAAAACTAAAATTGACACATTCACAGATTCACTCATACCTTCCCAATTACAAACTTAATCAGTTAAGCAACCTTTCCCTCTGCCCAGGGAAAAATGTTGTTCTGAAAAAGGGGGTTATTGTCTTTAGCAGATCAAGCTTCATCCAACTACAATTCCCAGAATGCTTTTGGGAAGTAAAGGCAATCAAAGTTGTAAAAAAATCAACCAACATCTATAGAAGAAGAGTTTGGATTTATAGCATGTAGTTATGGTTTCTGTTTCCCTGGAAACTTGCCTGAGGCTTTTCTGAAGCTGCTTCTGAGATGTTCTTGTTTGCCAACTTTCAGTAGGCACTATTAAGCAGATCTTCAAGCTACATACTTAACATCAGTACCGGCCTGCTTATGAAGTGAGGTGAGGCAGTCACCTCAGGTGGCAGATCAGGGCATGAGGAGCACAAAGCTCACCACTGCCATTTCCTGTGTGGGTGTGCCCTGCTTCCTCTGCCGCGGCCACACCCATACCCCACTACTGCTGCACAGCACATGGCGGCAGCAGGGAGCGCCTGTGGAGGAGGAGATGGTGGCAGTGGGGCATTTTGATTCCAGCAGCAAAATGTCCCAGGCCAGTCCTGATTTACATACTAACGCATTACAGAGGTACCCCGGGTTAAGTACTTAATTCGTTCTGGAGGTCTGTTCTTAACCTGAAACTGTTCTTAACCTGAAGCACCACTTTAGCTAATGGGGCCTCCTGCTGCCGCCACGCTGCCGGAGCACGATTTCTGTTCTCATCCTGAAGCAAAGTTCTTAAGCTGAAGCATTATTTCTGGGTTAGCGGAGTCTGTAACCTGAAGCGTATGTAACCTGAGGTACCACTGTATTTCAGTACCTTAGTGTTTTTGAGTTGTATGTCTTACAAATCTAACCTCAGCTCATAGGTTAAGAACAGGGCTAGAGATCCCGTGCTCCTTCAGGTTCTTCTGGACTTCAACTCCCATCAGCTCTGACCAACACGGACAACTGTCAGGGATGAGGGAAGCTAGAGTCCAATGACATCTAGAAGGCCACATAAGATTCCTTATCTCTAGATTGGAATCTTAATAAAGGCAAACGTCATGTCCAGTTTCTCATGTTACAGGCAGGCATGGCGGCAGAAGTGTAAATACACAATAGCAGCAATCATGTTTTAGAGAGCACGAGATCCCCCTTTGTAATCCAGGAACTTCAAAGTTATATGCATCTCTAGTGTGGCATTACCTAAATGCCAGTTAAATGGAGACTGGTGCAATTAATGCTCCTCGCTGGTCTGGGAGTCTATTTAGAGCTGTAAAAGGAAAATGGAAGAGGAAGGAAATCAAAACAAGCAGCCAGGTTTCTCTTTTTTCAGTATTCTCTCTCCTTTATGTACAAGCTTGCAGATTTAAGTCAGAATGTTGAAGGGAGTTTTCCTATCTACTAGATGAGTACCACAGTGAAAGAGGATGCCAAGGGCATGCTTGCAAATACCTACCCACCTACCCATTCTTAAGGAAATCAGCCCTGAGTGCTCACTGGAAGGACATATCCTGAAGCTGAGGCTCCAATACTTTGGCCACCTCATGAGAAGAGAAGACTCCCTGGAAAAGACCCTGATGTTGGGAAAGATGGAGGGCACAAGGAGAAGGGGATGACAGAGGATGAGATGGTTGGACAGTGTTGCCGAAGCTACCAGCATGAGTTTGACCAAACTGCGGGAGGCAGAGGAAGATAGGAGTGCCTGGCGTGCTCTGGTCCATGGGGTCACGAAGAGTCGGACACGACTAAACGACTAAGCAACAACACCCACCTATCAAGGTGATCCCGCAGGGAAGCTTTTTGCTTCTAGAAGAGAGTTTGAACATGGAAGTTAAGCTAGTAACTTTTATGGACATAATTGCAGAGTAGAAACTCTTTGCAGGGCAGAAACGTATTCCTCAGCTGTCTTGATGGTCAGGGTAGTGAGGCTGCTGCCTTGCATGCTTGCTTTGATAGTGGGTGTTCTGCTAGGAAACTTTTGATGTCGTTTTATGATTCTTACAGTTGCTAACTGGAGGCCCTGTGCAACCACCTCATTAGTGTTCAGAGCCTCCAGCTAGCAGTTATGTGGAGGTTTCACTTGTGTGAACTTGTAATTTCATAAGGTGGCTCTCCTTATGCAGGCTTTTCAGTGTTAATTTCATACAAGCTGAAGTGCTCAGTAGCTTCCATGAAGAGTTGCCAATGCACACAAATGGTGCTACTCCACCGGAAGATTAGTGACTGCTCTCTTCAGTTATCATCACTTGGTACCGAGTTTCTTGGAGAGGAGAATGGCACTCTTGGTTGTGGCTCCCACTGAGGCCGTTCATCATTACAAGAGATTTTCAGACTGCTTTGCTTTATTACTGCAGCAAACCATTTTAATTTAAAGTTGGGGGGGGGGTACTTTTAAAAAAATGCCTGCAGTTGGTTTCTCATCTTACAGCACAATCTTTGTTTATTGGGAAGTGAGTCCCAATAATCTCTAAGCAGTTTTAGTAAATCTTCTTTGGATTGCTGCTTTAAGAAATATTTCTTGCTCTTGATGACGTTTGGTGTTTTTGACGAACAATTGTTTTCTCTTTTATCTCTTATGAACTTTACATCTTGTTTGTGGTTTGTTTACGTAGATAAATATATTTAAAACCACTTAGCTTGGTGAGGAGCTGAGGTCACTGTACACTGCTTTGATCTATACAGATGAGTTCTGGCAAAGGAGTTTTTTTATATAATTGTTTGGGGGAAAACACAATGTGGGGCCAAATGTTTTGTAGCACTTTGGATGAAACTGGGGCAAAGCAAATGTGGAGTCAATAAATCCAATTTCAAACCAGCAGAGAAATGAGCTCCATGTTAAACTGGCAGGCTTTTGCTCAGAACGGGAATCTTGGCAAGTACACGAACCTGGTGTCAAAAAGTTCATGTAAACAAGCTACTTTCAGACTCAAATACACACACACACACCCCAGGTTGTTGCCACTCCTCTCGGTGAAACTTGCAAAAGGCCATTTCCTAGATCAAAATACCTTCACCATTCCATCTTGTAAACATCATTACCATTAAGCTTTTTATTTTTCTCCTCCCTCTTCAGGATTTTTCTTTTTTTTTCTTTCAGAGACCTACAAACCTTTCTTCCTGTTTGCTGCCACCTCCCCCAACCACTGTAATTTTGAGATCCATTGAAATACCAGACAGACTGAAGCATTAATAGGAGGGTAAAGCTGCCAGGTGCATATTTTGGCCAGCCAAACAATACATGCCAAACCGCAGGTATTTTATGAGACGTTTCCTGTTATGAAGACATTTTTTTCCTGTAGAGATTCTTTGTTACTGCACCCCCCCATCACTCACTTTCTCCACTGTTTCCAGCTCTCCTTTCCCTTTCCCTACGGGCACTTTTGCCTCATAGAGCTGTGTCATGCTACAAAACATTATTATTTTCTTAGCATCACAAAAGGCAAGGTCTTTTGAAAGTAATAAGAAAAAGCACCATTCATTGCAAACATGGGTATAAAAGCAAGCACCATTCAGTTCTGAAAACTAAAACCAATCAACACACACAGACCACACCCCAGCTGGTTGTGAAGTTTCAAGGGCTCAAGCAGCCATATTATGGCCTAATTCATAAGATACAAGAGGTGGAGCAGGAATCTAACAAGCTGGGTTGGTTCAAGACACTTTGCTGCCTGAGGCAAAGGGCAAGATTGCTCATTCAGGGTAGTATGGCCGTAGACGAGGCAACGGGCAAGACTGATTTCCTCATCCCAATTTTGGCCACATGGCAGCTGAATCTTACTTCAATAGGACAGTATTCTCCTCTCCATGTGAGGGCAACAAGCTAGGCTACATGGAACATACAGCTCTGTTTTCCAATATGTACCATAATCACCATTCCCTGCCTTTCTCTCCAATGGGACTCAAGGCAGCTTACATATAAAAACAAGAACTGTGAAAAACATAGAAAAATCAGTTATTAAAATACAATTGAACATGGACAGAATTAAAACTATATATGCACAAAATCTGTTTAAAACGTATCAATAATTACAATTAAAACAGCACAGCACCAGTCCTTTAATTAAAAGCAATCAATCCCCCAAAGCCTGTTTGAACAAAGAAGTCTCCACCTACCAGTGGAAGAACAACAAGAGAGCCAGTCTAGCTTCTCTAGAGAGGGAATTCCAAGGTCTGGGAGTAGCCACCAAAAAGGCCTCTCCCACATCCACGTCCCCCCAAGCGTACCTGTGAGGATGGCAGGACCGAGAGTAGGGCCTCTCCCCCAAACCTCAAACCCCAGGTAGGTTTGTGTGAGGAAATACAGTCTTCCAGATAGCTTGGACCTAAGTCATGTATGTTGTCACTGCTACCCCCCACCTACCAGCTGCCTCACTCTAGGACAGCCCAGGTGATGAGTATATAGATACAAGAGATGTATGGCACTTGCGTTTTTTTTAAAAAAGTATGGTATACCAGGCCTGGCCAATGCAGAAGATTTGGCACCTGCAAGGTTTGATGTTACATACCCCAGCACAGGGATGCCAACCCAGCACCCATGGGCACTACTTGTGCCCGTAAAGCCTTTCACAGGTAACTTTCAAAAGAATATACAAAGAATTAAAAAAAAAAGGTACAACAAATCAATACAGCTACTGCTCTGGAAAGCAACTGAAAGCAATTCTTTTATGGGTTTAGTGTTTTATATAGACACACATATGAGACAAGCCTACCAATTTGTTCTCAGACCGATGTGGAAAAACTTCTTTTCCTGAAGCCATACATCCAGGAAACATTTTTTTAAAAAACCAAACATTCTTTTTCATCAAATAAAAAAGTGTCCCTTCCAATTGCTCCGAAACTACATACGAAGAGGAGGGAAAAACTTTTGAAAGCCAGGAAAAATAAGAAGGAAATAAAGAGAAAGGAAGGAATTCTGATGGGATTGGAGAACAGAGTGGCTTCAGAACACAGCACCTGTGGTGTTCAGGCCCTGCTTGTGGGCTGCCCATAGGTCATTTTATGTTAAAATAATATTGCAGACAATACAGTAGTACCTTGGTTCCTGAAAGGCTTAAGTTGTCGACCAAATCAGCCCCCGAACGCTGCAAACCAGGTAGTAAGTGTTCTGCAAACGTTTTTCAGAAGCCAAATGTCCGACGCAGCTTCTGCTTGAGTGCAGGAAGCTCCTGAAGCCAATTGGAAGCCGCGCCTTGGTTTTCAAATGGATTAAGTTCGAGAACCAAGGTTCCACTGTACTAAAATAAACACTATATTAAAATATATTAAAAACTATATTAAAATAAACAAACCAATATAAAACAATCAAACCATTCTAAAGATCACATGGGGGGAATACATAAATGAATTGAGGGTCCCCATCACACACTTTGGAAATAATTCATTTGCAAATGCCAAACTTATAAGATCAATTACAACAGCAGATTTGCAAAGTTGTTAACAACCTTGGAGAGAGTCAGTGAGATGATATCTAAATAAAGAAAATCTGAGTATTAGGATAACATACCTCTTTTTTTAAAAAAAGTGAATAGAACCATTTTGCTATAGAAACTATGACACAGTTTTTACAAGCTGTGCCATCTCCCCCCATTTTCTTAAATTTTAGTCTCCCAAAATAGGGTGCCTCTTATCAATGGGGGCATCTAATACATGGAAAAATACGGTAAGTAATGGTGAAGGCCCATACAGCTTTTGAAGCCATTTGTACAGATGCCAATAGGTCTTCCAACTGTTGGAAGGTGAAGGGTTTCCTCTGCAGAACGTGTTCCGGACAGAGTATAAACATTTCCCCTCCTACCCCTTATACTGACTATATTTAGATGGATCACAAACCTATGGCTGGCCTATGAATGAGAGTAAAGGAAAACTATCATGAATTAGTTTCTAAACCCAGAATTCCCATACTTTAAGTGAGGATCAAGAAAGGGATTTCTTAACCCAAGGGTATATTCTTTCAAGGCAAACAGAAATGAAAAAGCCCTGATAGAGGTATAGTGTGTACATAGCTCTACTGCAACCCAATTTATTCAACTGGTTAAAGCTTTGTTTACTAAATTTATATGAGTCTTGCTTAAAGTAGGCAACCCAGCGTGCTCCAGATAGAGCTCTGTTTTGTTAGGTTTACGGTGATGTGTTGAATAAAGATTATTATAAAAATCAGCAAACACTTGACAAGTGTTGTCAGACTTGTAACGTAACTCCCCACTGATACTCTGAAATTGTGTGACTTGGTTCCTAGCTTGTTTCTTGCATGAAGATCTAGCAAGCAGCCTAGAGCTTTATTGTTGTTTTGAATTGCAAGAAAATCTACAACAGCCAGTTCACTTCTCTTACCCGTTAATTTGTGGTATATTTTAGCACTGCCAGTTCATTTGCGTTCCCTCTCTAAGACCCCAATACTAGACAACAGTTGCTTACAAACGGCCTCCCTTATTTTCTTTAACCCAGTAGAGATTTTGACACAATTCCCTCTCAGCGTGGCTTTCATCGAATCCCACAAGAGGCTAATTTACATTTCTAGGAGGTTATTAAACTGAAAAAAAACAATCAAGGTATTTCCCCAATTGCTCTAGTTTGCCATTGTGGGAAAGGATGCTGGACTATCAGCAGGGCTTTTCTTATGTTATTTCTTTCATAGCTAGTATTCAAGACAACTTAACAAAATACATAAAAACATGAGGATAACTCCTAAAAAAAAAAAGGAAAGAAAAAAGAAAAAAGGCCAGCCTGAGGCCATGAGGTTCCTTGGTTGATATCCAAAAGTCTTTGACAGGTCCACTAAAAGGGCATTGCCAAAACAGGCCAAGATGATCTCTGGAGATGCTTGAGGAATTCTGGCCTTGTGAACTCTGATACACATTGACCTGATCTTCACTCAACTCAGGTTAATGTGTGGACTGCAGTTCAGTTATCCACCACACTTCTGTAATATTCTGATACAATTCACAGCTAAAAGAACTGATCAAAATAAATTTACAGCGTGCTGGGTGCTAAAGAAGAATTCCATGAAAATGATGGATCAGTGGTACTTACCACCTGTAAAATTAGCAAAGATGTATAGAACTGCTTCAAATGTTTGTTGGAAATGCAAGGAGAAAGAAGGCACATTTTACCGTCCAAGATTACAAAAGCATTCTGGGAAATGATTTACAATGAGTCGGAAAAAATGTTTAAAGTAATGTTTACTAGGCACTTTAGGTGCAGAGAGGAGCAGAAACGACTATTTCTGGATGCAACAACAGCAGGACGAATACTAATGGCCCAGAGATGGAAAGAAGACAAAGTACCAACCAGAGAGGAATGGCTGATGAAGAGGGATGGCCTACGCCGAAATGGCGAAATTGACAGGGAAAATAAGAAGCCAGGAAGAGAAGAACTTTAATAAGAAATGAGAAAAATTTATAATGTATTTAAGAGAACACTGTAAACAACTAAAAACTTTGGCAGGATTTGAGTAATGCTTGTAATGTACAAAAAACCCCCACAACTATGGTAAAAATGGATTTAAAAAATAAATAAATAGAGAAAATAAGGGAAGCAGTTGAAAAAAGATTGATAATGGTAACCATGGAAGGGAGGGGGAGAGTCAAAGGATTCGGGGAATCTTAAATGACAATGTTGGTGTTTAATGTTTGAATTTAAATTTGTTATGTAAAACTTAATAAAAATATATTTTAAAAATATAATTGATCAAAATATGCATGGGGGGAATACCTATTAAACAATGCACAAGATACATGGAGTTAAATGCAATTTTTTTTAAATGCATATATACTTGACAGATTAATGAAAAAAGGGGCCGCCTCGTTCAGAGTTGTGGCTGAACACATAGGAAACTCTCGTGGAACAGTGTTAAGAGTGATTTGCCCATCCTTGGCAGGCCCTCATTTTAATTGCTGAGGTTTGGCTTTTTAATTCAACTCTGTTAGGTGGTCCATTCTTTTTGGTAAACAGCTGTTTCAGGTTAGAAGCCTGCAAGCAAGCAAGGGAAGGTGGCTCTCCTTCCTCCTCTGAGGGCAGTTCATTTTTATAAGACTTGCTGAGTGTGAAGGCATCAGTGGAGTTTGACTTTTACATGGTGGGTTCGGGAATGTGGCTGCACCAAGCCAAGAAAGATGTCAGAGATGCATTCATGCATCCCCATCTGCACCATCACATCTAGTACCAGTAGTAAAGAGTAAATTTTAAGGGAGGTATTTAGCACAAGGAGCATTTAAGTTATGGGGGCTCTCCCCAGGGAATTCTGCCTGAGACCAAATCTACACACTTTTAAGTAACAACACAAGGATCTTGGGGTTGGGGGATGATAATACTTATTCAACATGAGAAGCTTTTACTAATGAGTTTGTTGCAGCAGGTTTTTATTTGTTATTTATGAAGTGCCACAAAATCAGTAGTAACTGTACACAAAAATAAAAGCGATGCAGACTCGTAAGTCTAAATCCGGGGTTGGACATTTTGCTACATGAGATGACAAGGTGTTGCCTCCTCCCATTCCACGTACAGAAACTTTCAGGACCCTGCACTGTACCTGAGTGCAACACAATGTCTTAGGACAGGCTCTGTGGTATCTAACTCTTTACTCTCACCCCCCTACACCTGGTGCCTAAGGTAGCTGTCTCACTCTGCCTAAAGGTAGGGCCATCCCTGTCTAAATCAAAACAAAGCTACACTAGGGAGAAAAGAGAAAGTGGGGTATTCAGGGTGTAAACCAATGGAAGGAGATGTTTTAGGATTCACTTATGGAGGAAATGGTGTCAGGAAGAGAACGGTTCCAGTGGGAGGACAGATAGGGTAACAGATTTCATTTGGCACCATTACAGCAATGGGCTTCAACCATTTCAGACCTGGGACACACACACCTTTAACCCAAACTTTAACCCTCTGAGGGCAGTTCATATATCTGTATGGTAGTAGTGCTGCTCTTGAGACCAAATGTTGATCTGGCCATCATGACCTGGTAGTGTGTCCAGACCCACTACCTGAAGACCAATGCCCTGGAATGAAGATTCTGGGGAGGAATGAATAAGAGAAAACGAAAAGGGGAATGATGATGCAATGTTGAGGAGGAAAAGCCCATGTGGGGAAAAACAGGAGTGGGATGAAGAAGCCAGTCTAGAAAAAAAGCAAACACTTAAGAGAGATGCTTACAAAATGAGGATGCAAGGTATGACTGAGGCAGAAAGCCTGAAACAGAAAGTGGGAGAAAGAATAAGCCTGAAATTTGAGTAAGTAGGAGAATTATGAGGGCCCCTCTAGATTTACGGAGCATTCATTTTTACTTGGTTGCACAAATCTTATATGGAGGTTGGACTATAACTTTACTGAACTTTCGTCCTGATTTGTTTGTGAAGCAGTCATATGGCAATAACCATTCATCCTGATTTACTTGTAGGTTGTTTACACAACTTCCCATCAATTATTCCTTCCATTTATACTTTTCACTACATTTTCCTGTACATTTTCTTTTTAAAGTGGATTTGTTTAGCTAGGGTGACAGAGTTCTTTAAACCACTTTAATTGCACAACAGAATCCCTTCCACGAGATACTGACAGTCTTTAGTATCTAATAAATTAATACACTTTAGTTTTATTGCTATGTATGTTTTGAAGAGCAAGTATAAGAATGGAGATAATGAACTACTGGCCAAGAACCAAGGGAGAAGGGAAGAAAGAGAGATGTGACTGAAGAATAGTAAAGTGAGATAGACAGCATTGGAGAGAATGAGGAATTCTCAAAGTCCACAGAGGAAGAAGAGAACACAGATCAGAAAGGGAAAGTGAGCAAGCAGGTACCCCAGCAGAAAATAGCACCTGCTCACTGAAGCAATACCTCCCTCCTGTGAGATACAAATCCTAGAAGAGGTAACGGTGAGGCTGCACTCACCCTTTTAATAGGTCTCTGTGCAGTGTTTTTGCTGACAAGGTTTCAGACATGTTCTTTCTCAGCCTTACCTGGAGACAAGATGCCAAATATTAAACCCAGGATCTCCTATAGGCACAGGAGATTCTCTACCAACCCTCTTTTCCCAGGTGCAAGATCTTGTCTGGAAACTGAACCCAAATCACGGACCAACATACAAAACAAAACAAATAAATATTTTGAAATGAAACCATTTTGCTATAGAAAACTTTTCTTCTTCTTCTTTTGGTATCTGATCATTTATTGCTGTTTTATTTTTTATTTTAAGTTATTGTTGCATGTCATATGTTTTCTAACATAACAAATATATATATTAATGCAACCATGTTAAAACAGTTTAAAGAGGGAAAAGAACAAAAACAATGCTACAAAAAAAGAAAAAATTGGGGGGGGGCAGTAGAAGCTCATTATGAGAAGGAGGAAAGAAATTCTAGCTTTGAACTTCAAGCTCAAAGTAGCTTTTTAAAAGAAAGTATAATGTCTCGTAAAATGATATTTCAAGTTTTGGGAATGAACGGCAATTTCTGATTATTCTAAGGCACAGGAAAACTAGTTTAGCATTTCCAGTCCCTGAAGGCCAGATCTGTTAAGGGAACGAAGCAGTCTGTGAGAGTTCACAAACTTAGCTTCCTGTTGAGATCATGGCGAAAGTGTTACCTGTTTTTCTCTAGGATATTCCCCATCTGTGGGCTAAATAACCCAACCAGAAGAGACGAAGCTCTATCACTTGAATGCTTTCTTGGTAAGTGTTACATATGTTTTCTTTGTAAACTAGCACTTTTCCTGGAAAAGAAGTATTTCTTTACTAATTGAGGAAATAACTAGTGCTTAGCTGAAAACCCAATTAAAAATGTTCAGATCAAAATCAATCGATACCTAAGTCCACCTCTTAAGATAAAATGCATGTGGAAAAGCCAACAGAAGTGTTATAAAAATATATAAAAGGATAAAAGCGACAGGTTTGGACAGACTGATTGCCAAATATTACAAATTAACTGCAATTTGTTTGATCTGAAAAAATAGTTATAAATTCCCAAGTTTCACTTTGCAACCAAACAAAGATTAAATAAGGAATCCTCCACCCCCACCAAACATTAAACCACTAGGTGGCAGGCTTCATTGACTAGTGGATCTGATGGTTGCATTGCAAAGAGCAAGACAGGGGGAAAGAGAATGGGATTCCCCTCTCTACAGTGGATAAATGTTAAACCTGATGCCTGTGTTGTTCAGTGCTGAGGTTTCCCCAATGCATCTCCATGGCTGCTGCTGGTCTGAGTTAATAGCTTGCCAGGTCTCTAGCAAAAGGGTGGAATTCAAGGCAGCAAATGTTGCCTGGTATTGCTCCAAAAGGTTAATTGACCATGAGAAGGAGAAAAATCAAAGGCCGGCCTGACGCTAAGCTTCCTTGAATGTCAAACTCACTTTCCACATTAGGAGAAGATAATTGATCCTGCTAAAGCTGCTCTAGCCAGCTGTAGGTGCTTGTTCTTGATGTGGCAGTGGAAGAGAAAGGAAGGCTAAATGGTTAGAGGGACTAGTTTCGGTCTGCAAAGCACTGAACAGATTGGGCCCAAAACAGAGTATGCTCTAACTGTGAGAAAATTACACATTGTGCGAAAGAGCTTAACAAATGGAACTTGATGCCGCAGCATGTGATGATGCCAGTGGCTTAGATATCTGTAAGAGGTAGTGAAGCATAGTTGTTAGGGTATCACACTAGGACAAGAGACACCTAGGTTCAAATCCCCACTCTGCTATGCAGCCCACTGAGTGACCTTCTGTTAGTTCACTATCTCTGTCTAAACCTGCCTCATAGAGTTGTTATGAAGATAAGATGGGAAGGGGGAGAAGAACTTGTGCCACCTTGAGTTCCTTGGAGGAGATGAATTATAAAACAAGTTTCTTGCTTTTGTAATATAAAAACAAACTGTATTTTTGTAACTAGCTGCTGGCTAAAAACACACACAAGGAAAAAAGCTGTTATACAAGAAAAACTAGACAACCGTAAAACAATTATAAACATTCGCACTAACTTTCTATTTTAAAAACTTGTGATGTTTTACGGAAGTTTGCATTCCATATATATTTCACCATGACTTCAGTTTGGGCAGTTGTGCAAAAGTCAAACCTTAATCATCCATTCATTTTTGGTGGCATTTTTGTATATTTTTTATAATCTTCTACCATTCCATCCAATTCACCCAATAACATTGGAGGGTATTCGGACTAGGTGGAGGGGTCCATCTGCTGCAGAGCCTTCTGCTGTGCCTCCTGAAAGGAAAGGTGGTTGAGAAACTACCACCATCATTGTTCCCATCAGCAGTAGTCAGTATAGGGCCCTAAAACAGAGTTATGGAGTAGGATGGAGCAGAGCATGCCATGCCCCAAAACAGGAATCCTCAAATACACAGTCCTTCTGTGGCAGCAACCCCAAGAAAATGGATTCATTCCTTGGTCTTTCTCATGTGACTCCGCTGGCACCAGAGCCCCATCTCCACTTCCCTGAGGAGACATCTCTGGCACTGGATTCCTATGACTGGACCACAGGCTTCTTGGAGAATCAGAAATTTCCCCATAAAGCAGTTCCTACAGCTTGAAACCTTAGTGCAGGCTTCCTCAAACTCGGCCCTCCAGATGTTTTTGGCCTGCAACTCCCATGATCCCTAGCTAGCAGGACCAGTGATCACAGATGATGGGAATTGTAGTCTCAAAGCATCTGGAGGGCCGAGTTTGAGGAAGCCTACCTTAGTGCCTAGAAAAAGCTAACAGTTGCATAAAAATGTGTTGGCCCTTTAATTGGTCGGATGCAACACTCAGGACACTGGATTTGACAAACTAGTTCAGACTATAAAGCCCTTCTAGCTGTTCCAAGACACTGCTGAGACAACTTGTATTTTCTTTCCCAGTGGCAAGACCACTAATTTATCTATGGGGTGTATCCATTTATCCATGGGCTCACTGTTACCTATTCCAGAACTCCAGGCCTAGTAATCTCTACCTTGTTTGGGCCATCACCTCATTATATTTCACAAGTGGTGCATTGTCCATGCTAGCATTGACGAATAGCGATCTGAACAAAATCAAAGCTGTAAATCAAACCAATTTAGTCTTCTAGCAACTTTACTGAGGTTTCAAAGCATACCAGTTGCACATCAAGATCAAATGAGAAGTCACTCAGAGAAACAACACTTTCAGGCGTAAGAAACTGATTATAATGATAATGCAAAGGTTCTGAGGGTTCTCCGTTCCAACAGGAACCATGCTGGGTGCAAAGGAATTGCAGAATCCAAAGCTTCTGTACACCTCTGAGAGGGGCCCCAACCTGGAAATAGCCCCACTGGCTGGTGCAGGGCGGCGGTTGTGGCTCTGCTGCTCTGTCCACCAGCCCTTCCCCCCTGCCCCCCAGGCTGCTTCAAGGTCCATTTATTGTATTTAATAAGCAGGGATTTCTCTCCTGCTATTCAACTGTAAAAGGGTTTCTAGGGCAGGAAACAATTAAAAGCCAACAATTTAAAACAATAGCAATTTAAAACCGCTTAAAAACTGTGGGCCATAATAAGATGTTGTTGCGGAGAGAATTCTTATTTCATTAGGGAGATTCAAACAAATGGACCATTTTTACACTGAGCTAGATATTAACCATAAGGAAAACAAAGTATCTTTTAAGTTTAAGGACAAATGGAACTTTTGATTTCAAAAAGCAGCTATAGTTGCCCCTTATAGCAGGTATGAAGGGTTAAAACCCATTCTCCTATATCACAGGAGTTCTGCATCACACACACACACCGATGCTATTCAATATAATGAACCTGGAGGTGGATATCGTGTGATATGCAGCAATGAGGGTTGCTCGTCCACCAGCTTCTTAAAATGGGTGGGGCAGATTTTGGCCATATCCACACTGTTTGGGTGGTCTGCTACTGGAAGCTGAGACTTCTGAACCCAATGCGTTATTCTAACCATATCTCTTTCTTTAGGCCATGTGTTGATTAATTTCATTTGTGGTTATAGAAAGGGTCATTTTTATGATGCACGGTGGGCTTTATGATATTTTCTAATTTTATTATGTTTCCTGGAATTATGTATAATTATATAGCATAAAATGTGAAGCCAATTCTGCACTATTGGGGAGGCAGCATATAAATTTAATCAGTCCATGTGGACATTGAGGATTCTACTTTCTTATTAAGCTTAAAGAAAATGCATACATACCCCAAGTGTCATTCTTTGAAAAGTGGTATGTGGTGCCCAGTTTCCCCAAAACATATTGGCAGAGCAGCAGGGACAACCAGGGTTCAGCAACTGGGCAAACACTCTCTAACATTTGACCATTTAAAATGTTTGCACAATGTATTCTCCGCAACAGCACAACCGTCTCCCAAATCACTTTAAAATTTGGATTAAAAAAAATATCCAAGTTATAATAACAATTTGAATTCAGTCCTGAAATACTAACAATTTCAATAAGTCTTAAGTTTAATGCACACTTACAGATTACTGTGGTCTTTTGCCCTCTTCCACCTCTACATGTCAAATCGGGGCTGGCTTCTGTATTGTATGGGCCTTATGCATGGCATCTCACCTGGCAAGCCTGTGAACCCACAACCTACAGATTGCCCTGGGCGTCAGGCAGCCCCAGCAATCACTTGCCACCTAATCCCTCTTTCCTATATAAGACTTTGCTTTGGGTGCAGAAGAGGGATCTTCGCACACACAGCTGGGAAGGAGAAGAGGGAAGAAGTGATGGCAGCCTTGCTGATGGAGGAAGTGGGGTTGTAATTGAGGAGAGGGGCAGAAGCAAGAGAGCAATGTTGGACCATTAGCAGCTACCTGACTCTGCTGCCTGATACTACTGGAGTGTGTCCAGGACAAACCTGCTCTGCCTCTACTGCTGGAGGCAGTATGACTCTTGATTACATTTTGAAATGCACCCCTGCCGACGAAATCATCCAAAGCCATAATGGAGACAGACAGTCATTTGCCAGGAAGAGGTACACGAAAATCTTGACTGTCCCCAGCAAAGAGGAGATCACTGGCACATATGCAAAGATGGCTAACCATCGGTAATTACACATAAAGTAGGAAGTTGGGCATTATACAGCAGCACATCGGAAAACTTACAAACCAGACTGAAAACACTATTACTTGGAAGTAAGTCCCACTGACTTCAATGGGATTGCAGCATGTCTGACTTGAATATATATACTTTTTAAAGATCAATTAACCACAGCACTCTGGAATACTGAAGTGTGGGCCATTTACAGTTGTCTCTCCTGGACTCTGTTGCCTGAGCTTTCCTCAATGGGATCCTAGCCCCTGGCTTACACCCAGCTTGCTAGAGGTGGCATTGCAAACTCAGCTATTTATGGCAATGCACAGTGCAGTCTGCCGACAGCAGGCCTATTTACTAACCACAACAATTCAGTACATCTCCCTTGGCCGGCTCAGCGTCTCAGACCTTGGGGTTTGGGTCTGAAAGGCATGCTATAAGAGCATGGATTGACGCTGTCACTTGGATCCTGGTCTTAATCAGCCAATGGGCCAAAATGATTTTTATTTTTTTTTAAATGAAACAAGGTCATTTTAGCTAACAGCATCATTTCTTCCATTTGTAGGAAAATAGAGAAGGGGACAGCTCTGCTTTAGGAGGCTACAGAGTGTAGGGACCTTGGAAAATAGGAACATGCCTTATATCATTGGTCCATTTAAAAAGCTCAGTCATGCCTACACTGACTGGCAGCTGCTCTTCAGAATTCCGGACAGGAATGTTTCCCAAGCCTACCTGGAGATGTCAGGGATTGAACTAGGGAACTTATGCATTCAAAGCATGTGCAATACCACTAAGCTACAGACCCTCATTTGCCTGATTGTGGAAGAGACAGAAACTTGAGTTTATCTGTGGAATGTAATTGCTGCTTGGTTAATTTATTAAAATATTTTTCTGCCGCCTTTCATTGCATAGTGGCCTACTTTGCAGTGGACAGTCATTTATTTCAAGGGCTGTCAGCAAATAATAATAGAATCATAGAATTGTAGACTTGGAAGGGAACCCAAGCTTCATTCTAGTCCAACCCCCTGCAATGCAGGAATATGAAGCTGGCCTATTTGGGGATTAAACCTGTGACTTTGGCATTATCAGCACCACACTATAACCAAATGAGCTACACAAGTTAACAGTTCTCTGTTTGAAGGATCCTACCAGGATTCAGTTTGTTGGTCCTCATCCAACCCACTACAGTGGTACCTCGGGTTAAGAACTTAATTCATTCTGGAGGTCAATTCTTAACCTGAAACTGTTCTTAACCTGAAGCACCACTTTAGCTAATGGGGCCTCCTGCTGCCGCTGCACCACTGCTGCATGATTTCTGTTCTCATCCTGAAGCAAAGTTCTTAATCCGAGGTAATATTTCTAGGTTAGCGGAGTCTGTAACCTGAAGTGTATGTAATCTGAAGCGTATGTAACCCGAGGTACCACTGTACTGCATTCTGGAACTGTTTCAAGACATTCACAGCTTCTCTCTTGATTCCGATATAACAAAGAAATATCCAAAATCTACTAATGACTGCTTCCAGTGCCTTCATATAGATAGCGAACAGCACTGGGAATAAAATAGTGCCTTGCAGCATCCCACAGTACAACTGCAATGGGACAGATATACAACCCCCCAATGCTATTCTCTGAACCAGGCCTTCTAGGTAAGAGCGTTACCACTGCAACAGAGTGCCACCAACTTCCAACTCACAATCTATATTATAAAGAGAAAAATCCCAGAGTGCCACCAACTTCCAACTCACAATCTATATTATAAAGAAGAAAATCCTATATTATTTTGTTCCAAGGTTCCAATTCTAAGTTACTAAATACTAGGTGCAGCGACAAATATGGAAAACATTCTTGAATTTGGTGGAGCTTTAACGGCAGGGCAAGATCTGAAAGTTAGCAGAGATAGACAAAACATACAAGTTTTGTTCGCAGCCGCAGGTGACAATGCAACAAAGCCTTGCATGCTAAGGACTGTTTTCCTAGCCTGTTCCAAACCCACAAGTTGAAGCAACAAGAGCAGCACAATGGTTTCAGTCAAGGAATGGCTGGACAGTTGTGGTTTGGCCTCCCTTCTGTCTCTTCCAGGTGCATTTTCCAGCACTCTTTGATACAGTATATTTTATAAATAAACATAATTGTGTTTATCCCCGGACCTCATTAGGATGCACTGTCTGTGTTTCTGGGCCAGGGACAATGTTTTTGGAGTGGGTGTTAAGGACACATTCTTTCAAACATTATGCTTGGGACGTGCAGCTAAACTGTTTGCAGATTCCAGACTGAAAACGGAGGAGCTACAATAGCAAGGAAGAAGCGGAACAAAATGCTGGGTTGGATTGGACCTCAGCCACAAGGGCTCAGATTAAAAAGGAGTTAGAAATATCTCAAAACAAGGTTTCGTTTGGCTGAAAGCCACCTAGGAAAACACCCCACGGGTTAGCTGAGTTGGAGTTACTGTGGCATTCAAGGTGTAACCACAGTGTGTGTGAGAGATGGAGGTTACATTCCATACTTCTGTGTTTAACCTGCTACAGCGTACCTTTCGGAAGACGGTTATGAAAACACCTGGTTCTGTGGGACAGAGCAAACAATGACATTCATTCCTATGGGGGAGGGGAGTATAGCCTAAACCAGCCCCCATCAACCTGGTGCCCCCAGCTGTCTGGATCTGATGGGAGTTGTAGTCCGCAAAACATCGGGAGGACACCAGGTTGGTGAAGGCTAGCATACACTTTGAGATTTGGATAAAATCCACATCTCACCGTTGACTCTAGTTAGTCCAGCTTTATCTTCAACAACCAAACTAAGGCGGGCACATTATACCTATCCCATGTTGTTGCAGTGGAGACCCCCCCGGCTTCCATACACCTGCCACTGTAATTATGGATGCTTTGCTAGTAATGACAACTTAACATTTACACAGCCTAGCTCAAAATGTGCAAAACACTCCACATACTAATCATTGCTACAGCAGTCCTGAGATGTAAGGTCAGTGCGGAAAAGTGGTTAGAATGTCAGACTGGGGCTGCGGAGACCTGTATTTAAATCCCCACTTGATTATGAAGCTTGCTGGGTTCAACTCTCAGCTGAAACTACATCACAGGGTGAGGATAAAATGGGGAGAAGAATGTAGGCCAGCACACCTAATGGAGCAAGTTATGCATTTCCAAACAAAAGAACACAAACTGTTGATGAGCAACTTCAAAGCTCCCGCTCTCACTTTTTATAGTTCCTTTTCTTTAAACCAGACTTGGACAGGGCAGCCTTCAAATAGATGACTGTCCTATGACACATGGCCACCCTAGTGATACCCAAAACCGGCTGCCTAAGGCAACTGTCTCATTCCGCCTAACGATAGAGCCAGTCCTTTAAGAGGTAAGTCCTATACTTTTCTCACTGAAACTTTTTTTAAAATAATAATAATTTAAAAGCAAATTTTCTTCCAGTGGAGATTGCTTCTCCTCATGGAGCCCCACTGAAGAAAAACAGCTTTCAAACATAGACAAGGAAAGGGTTTCGCTGTCATAGCCCCACCCCTCTGTTGTCCATATTGTGCTTTTAAACACCTGAGCCCTCACCCTGCTTATAGGGATTCTGCAGTGACCTGAGACACATGGTTCTAGGGCCACTGCATCTACCTTGGCCCTTAAGTTGCTATTCTACAGCTCTGCAGCATACAATTCATTTTATTTTAAGTCAACATTGCACTAGGCAGCATACAAAACAACCGAATGCCACAATCTTCGCCACAGAACTGATAATTTCTGTTAGATGGAGCATGCAACAATCTTCTTCAGATCAAGTTGCCATATGACTCCTGACCAGCAATTCCAAACAATATGAGTAACCCATGACCAATCTTGTAGGAATGAACATTATATATTCCTTCAAAACCACAAGCATTTGAGTTTTTTGCAAGAGCTGGTTCTTTTTTGCTATTTCCACGCAAGACACTTAAAAGCACTTAGGAGCATGCCTCATGCCATTTGTGCTTTGTGTGCACCATGTTAAGGCTGGATAGAATAAGAAAGTGAAATAAAAGTTCCCACCCATGTAGGTTATACATTCACGTTATGCACTAATTTAGGAAATGCCAACTGAAACCTCCTATGTGAACACACTCTTAGAGGAGCTTTAGAAGAACAAACAACTTCTGTTCCCCCCATCACAATACTTTCCTTCTTAGCAAGCTTTCTCAAAAGTCAACCAGCCAGTCAGTTTCCATGGGAGGCAGAGACAGCAGGTTGCAGCCAATGCTAGACCCACTAAGAGTAAATCCAAGGACATTAAGGAACATTATTAACTTAAGTCCATTAATTTTAATGGGTCTACTCTGAGTAGCACTTAGCATAGTACAGCCCAGAGACTGACTACAAAGGATGAACGTATGCACCCTGCTGGATCAGGCCAAAGATCCATCTAGTCCTGTTCTCACAGTGGCAAAGCAGATGCCCACAAACCTGAGTACAACAACCTTGAGTCTCCCCATTTGTAGGTCCCAACAACTGGTATACAGAGGCACACTGCTTCTGGCAGGGGGGTGTAGCACATAACCATAAGGGCTAGTAACAACTGAGTAACAATCCTCCATGAATTTGTTTATTCCCCTTTTAAAGATATCAAAGTTGGTGGCCATCCCTACATCTTCTAGTAACCAATTCCAACTATATGTGAAGAAATACTTCCTTTTGTCTGTCCTGAATCTTCTAACATTCAGCTTCATTGCCTTCTAGTATAAAGAGAGAAGATGGAAGGGGAGTGGGAGAGTGAGAGGAGTGTTTAGTTCAGTCTTTAGCTTTGATTATTATAGTTCCATAAGAACTACACAAAGGTTATGAACAGATAACATCATTAATTGTGCTTGATTATCATAATAGTAACAAACAACAAGGACATATGGCATGTTAGGGACTAACAACTTTCTTATGGCATTGGCTTTTGTAGACTAAAATCCCATTTCATCACATGCATGTTTTATCCTTGGGTGGGGAAACTGAAAACAGTGGGGTCAGAAAGACTATGACAATTCTGTTTGAAAAAATGCAATTTTGTACTATGGAAAGCGCAAAAGAAGTTATTGACAGTTCTATTTCTGTTGGGAATTTCCATGCTCAGTTTTCTTTCAAGTGGTTAAGAACGTAGCTTAAACCAGTACTTGGACCAAATATTGTAGACAGAGAACTCCTAGTGGAAAGGAAAGGATTTTCCACTACTTAAGAGAAATAGAAATAAAACTACTTTGGAAGGCAGAAAAACAAGCTACAGAGGGAATAGCATATTACATAAATTCAATTTTTGAGAATTTTAGTGAGAATTTTCCTTCCAAAGTTTGCTTCAGGATTGTTCCAATCACCCCTGCTCCTAAAAAAATAAAGTTGTGTGTGGGTGCCTAGCTAACATACTATCTGGTGATATCACTGCAATATTGTATTCTGAAAAGCAGCAAGCTTCTTTTATGTTACAGCAGAGGAGAATGTTCGCACTGTTTCTTCCCCATGTGTTTCTAGTGCATGTCAGGTCATACATTAAGAGGAAATGGTTTTCACTGTAGTGGTGAGTAAGCGTGGGTGAACAGGAGACACTGGAATGGTTTTAATTTCTTTACAGACTGACTTTCATGTTCTTGGTAGTTGCTAAGCACAACTTGCTCCAGCATATTCCCTCCCTCCATGGCTCTACAATATAAATGCATTCATTACTATCAACTGGTTTTATTATCTGGGCAAAGCTATAAAGACCTCCCCCACTACCACCATCCCTTTAGAGTTTGCAAGCTGCATAGGTTGTGGTTAATAATGCAAGGCCATCAATAATGGCATCTGTGAGCCATCTGTCTGCTTAAAGCAACTCCAACTTTGCTCTTTAGAGGGGGAGGAAATAGGAAGAAAAAGTTTATTTATACTTAGAGCCTTGGACAATGGCAAAATGTCTTCCGAGCCATGTGCTGGATAGCTTTGGCTTCACTGCTAGTTTGGAGTCGCCATCCACACACACCCATGAATACAGGAACCCCCACTTTTTCCCACTTGTGCTGTCAAATAATTGAAGCATTGCATCAATCAGTCCATAAACCTTATGCAACGGGAACGGCCCCATGCTCTGTCCTTAGACCTTTATACCATCTGGCTTCCACAGCGATGGTGGGGTTCAGATAACCATTGCTGCGTTGAAAGGAACAGTGCTATGCTTCATGGACAGTCTAAAAGGCAGGTCTGTGTGCACTCTGTGCTTAAATATATATATTAAAATTCTGCACCAAGAAAAATATGGATTTTGCCAGCTGTATAAATTATACAAATTGAGAAAAATCTGTATAATTTATTCTGGTTGTGCTTGTCATGGGGAGGGTCAAGAAGTTATTCAAGGCAATGAAGCCCCACCCCAATCACTGGAAGGTCTTATTCGTCCACCACTCTTCTGACTTCTATTTTAGTAGGCACTGCCTGTACCCTTTCCAGGATATCTTTGCTGCCACAGGACTAGAAACACACACAGAGAAGAAAACAAAACAAAGCCGAGATTCTTAAGAATTCTACACCCAATGCTGGATTCTGCTGTCCCTCAAAAATGCAGCATACAAAAAGCTCTGGCTTAAAAATAAAGAAGTAAAACCCAGAATAGCTTTGGTATGGGTAATCAGCAGGCAAAGTTCATACCAAAAATCGTGACAGCAAGAAATGGCAATGCATCCCAATAAAGCAAATAATACAGTCTATGTTGGTCACATGTATAAGCTGCTGGATGCTGCCCAGCAAAGTGCATTCCATTACACATTTCAGTTCCTGCTGATAAAGGAGCTTTCAGATGAATTACTCATCTCTAGTTATTTGAGATCCATTATCGCTACTAGAACTGAGTAATTCATCTGGAAGAGCTATTAAAGTTATCCTTCATTAGCAATCTGTGGTTTTTTCCTATTGTTGGTTTGATCACATTATTTTATCTTTTGCTATGGCTGGAATCCTTTATTCTCTCTCTCTCTCTCTCTCTCCCCATATATATATATATTCCCTAATGGGCATTTAAGCAGAGGTTAAGTTTAAAACTGGAACAAGCAGATCAGAAAACTATTACCTTTCCAGAATTAAAATAAATACTGTGGCATTTTAAAGAGTAACAAATTTATTGTCTTTAAGGTATTACAATATTTCTTGCTGTAACAAGTAGCACAGCATTGCTTCCCATCAGTGGTGTAGTGGAAAGGGAACACAAGGGGGCCTATCTCCGGGATATTATTTCAGAACAGAAAGGAGTGTTGATGTCATCTGATGGAGCAGCAGTGCAACGGACAGTCTCTCTGGCAAGTGAATGAGGCTCTGAGAAATTTTTGAGAATTAATTAAGCAGAGGCTGGATACGTCTTTCCTTTTCTTTGATGCAGTTCCTACTTCATATACAAGGAGTTAAAAGGTAACACTTCTCTGAAAGATGGTTTGCATTTCTAATTAAGAGCTAAAGATTGCACCCGGTGCGGCCGGCCCCCCTGCACCCCCCACGCTACGCCACTGCTGCAGCCGCACCAGCCCAGCCCTTGCCGCTGCGTCAAAGTCACGGCGAAACTTGCTTTTTCTTCTTTTGACAAGGCTTGGGATATTTCTCCAGGCCATAAACCAAATTCACCTAAACAGTTTTGATCACTTCATGTAGGGGTTTCTTTGCCACTCAGAGCATATACAGCACTAGTGAAAGGCAAATAGCCACAGCAGCACAACTGGACCAACAGCCTGCACTCATATTATCTCTGAGGGATAATGTCAAGTTAAGGATATGCTGAATCCCACCAAGAAGTAGACTTGCCAAAAATTTTGCTGCCTTCAAAATTCCGAAAATGCTTCACCCATGCCAGGACCCCTGACTGCATCATGAATTTTTGCTCTGGGTGAAATCAGGGGGCAATGTTATCTAGTCTTAAAACTAAAAAGCAGGGGAGGTGGATGTGTGGCAAAACAGACACCCTAACTTTTACAACCCCAGATTCAGGTAGGTAGCCATATTGGTCTGATGCAGTTGAAATATATATATATAAATTGTCCAGTAGCACCTTAGAGACCAACTAAGTTTGTTCTTGGTATAAGCCAGCCTTCCTCAACCTCGAACCTCCAGATGTTTTTGGCCTACAACTCCCATGATCTCTAGTTAGCAGGACCAGTGGTCAGAGATGATAGAAATTGTAGTCTCAAAACAACTGGAGGGCCGAGGTTGAGGAAGCCTGGTAGAAGCTTTCGTGTGCATGCACACTTTTTCAGATACACACAACCCCATTTGATTTTACAACCCCATTTGATCTTTGCATCCTGCAGCCATGTAGACGCAGAAATAGTTTCAAGTATGGAATGGAGAGTCTCCAGCCAATGATTCAATGTTCCTTTCGTTAGGTCTAAATCGCTCCTCCCTCCCAACGTTCTTCAGTGTCTGCCATGCCTAAAAACATAAATATATTCATGAGCTCCATCTCTGGAAAAGGTACTCTAGTTCGGAAAATAAATTCCATATGAAATTTGCTGTGGTACAATGGAGCTTGGCATCTGATGCCATAAGGAAGCTTTTCTTCTCAACTGCCCCCCGCCCCCACCAAAGCCGTTGCCAATGTTCCCTCCAGCTTCAACACATGCCTGGACCCAGCTGTAGAGAACACGGAGGGAAGTTAACTCTCTGTAATGCCCAGGGTTTTTCTTTTTCATAGGCAGTCCAGGGGATTAAACTGTGAAGCAACGAATGTGCAAAAGAGAGAAAGTCCATTTTGTATCTTCAACTTTAAATACGTAGAGTGGCAAAATTGTGTTTCAAGGCAGATGAGGTGAAAAATAATGTGCTTCCTCTGAGAACAATCTCTCACCACTTCTTGCTAAAAAGTCATGGATCTCTGTACCCAAAAGTGCCACCGCACAAAACCACTTTCTCTCTCCTCTGACACCCCCTCAAAGGAGAAACACACACATAGCTCCTTTTGCTGAAGCTGGGGGAGGTGGCGGCAGGGGGCAACGATGAGAGAAAAAGAAACTTGTTTATGCTTCTTTTAATATCTCCCTTCTGTTTTACATTTACAGTCTTTTCAAAAGATACGGCACAGGCTTTGCCAAGATTCCTAAAGAGATATCCTGAGAAATGTAGACCGGTTTCCCAACCAAAATTCAAAGAAAACAAATGTCAGGCCAGCAATTGATATGAAATAGTTTAAAAATGAGAAAAAGCTGCCTCTGAGCTAGGTTTACATTAAACTACATTTCTGCAACAAGAGGGAGGGGAGACTCAAAAGAATTTCTCTCAGCCAGGGAAGAAAGAGAACCTGGGCAGGGTGGAAAAGGCTTATGTTACCTGCTGCCAGTGAGGTGTCCAAAAACTGCTTGGTGAGCGGGGTGCCGGGAGAGTAGAAGCCTTGTTACTTTCTGCTACAATAAACCTGGACATAACTGGAGGTGGGGAAGTGCTGAAAAGATAACCTTTTGAATCTGAGCCAGTCCCATACAGAAGTACGAAACTATTTACCAGCCCATAATAAATTTTAACAGCCTGCCTGCTTGCTTTTACTTGCTTGGCACAATGAAAAATATTACTGGGTAATAGCTGATCTGGAAATTTTCTGGAACTGACTCCAACACATAAATGGCCAACAAGCAGGGGTGCCAACTTGAGTAAAATATTTGGGGAGGGGGAGGCAGGTAAGCCCTGCCCTACATAATCGATCACAAGATGTGGCACACATACATCCCCCCATATGAATGGCAATGTCCATAAACTTTGGGTGCCCCCAGAGTTCTATGGGGGGGGCGGTGAAGGGACCTTAGCTGCTAGGAGTTGGCTCCTATGCCAACAAGCGAGTGAGGGCTGGGAGTAAGATAAGCCAGGGGTGTGGAATCTGTGGCCCTACATAAAGTTGTTGAATTCCAATTCCCATCAGCCCCAGCCAGCATTCAGGAATGATGGGAGTTGTAGTTAGGTAACAGCTGGAAAGCCACAGGTTTCCCACCTTTTGATAAAGCACCTCACGGCAGAGATCAGACAGTGAAGCAAACTAATTCAGGAGAGTTCCTAAGGGTAGATGGTCAGTTTGGAGTTCAGAAAGTTATTATCAGTCAAAGGCTTGAAGCATGGATGAGCAACCTATGATCCTACAGGTGTTATGGAGTTCCTACTCCCATCCATCCCAGCCAACATGGCCAATGGTCAGGGATGATGAGAGTTGCAGTCTAGCTTCAGGTTGCCATCCCTGGCTTACAGAGATGTTCTGCAATATCAAGACTGTTGGTGCATAAAGTTCAGGTCTTCTTTTTTAAAAAAAAAACTTACTTTAATCATCAACAACTTTAAACCTCCATAAAGTATCTGCATGTTTAAGATGGAAAATGAAAAGCTGGTAGATCGGATTTCAGACCAAGTGAGAAGAAGGTCAACTGACAGAAGAAGTCTGCAGCAGAGCTTCAGCAGAAACCAGGACTGAGGAGGCCTTCAGAAAAAGTGTTGTCCAATGGATCCCAGCTGGCTGGTGGTTCCATCTTCGTCTTCCCAAAATACGCCTCAGAATTTCCATTGTTTATATAATAGCAGCATTCCATATTTATATAGCAGCTGCCATTCTTTTTGAAAAAAATCCCACACAGGTCAGTGCTATGGAATGACAGGACCTTCATGGAATTGCTTCATATTTGGGGGAAACTAAGATGGTGGCTGAAGCTAGAGCCACTGGAACCCAGAAGGCATCACTATTGCAAGATGGCACCAGCAACTGCCTTAGGATGCCAGTTAGTGACAACTGACCTGGATCAAACATCATGTTTTTCCATGTATCGGCTATGTTATCAATCATCAATTGAGCAGCAAACTTTCAGCTTAACTAAACATGTTGGGGGGTGCCTGGCTATCTCCAACCCCTCCCCACTGCTAAAATTTAGTACAAGACATGTATAACAGGATGTCATTCTGCTCAGTGTTGCCCAGCTCCCTTGCAAGTTAATTCAAGTGGAGTATGGAAAAGCTAAATGCATTGACATCATATCACATGTTTCTTGAACTAGGTATTACCAGGAGAGTTGCATACTGGTGGCACATTACCTGAGGGAGATGTGGTCGGAAGCTAACATCCACCATAATGCCTAGTTAGCCTCCCCTTTCTCTAGTGAATAGTACACAACACTTCCAGAGCCAGTTATATGGCTTATAAAGCATACGCCCGCCCCCACACATCATCTCTTTAGGTGGGGGTCACATGCTTTATTACCTCCCTTCATCCCTCATTCATTAATCCTATTCCCTCTCTCCTCCGCCGCCACCCCCCTGCTTCCATGGAGACATTTCAATGATCACACGTCCCTTAATCCCCATCACCGCACTGTAGACAGAAACCCTTTTATTTCCTACTGTATATGCCATGGGTCTTTTCCTTTCACAGATGTGGTGTGATAGATTTAAATATTCAAGGAGCTTATGAACCTCTAGTTTGTTCAGTAGGTGTGTTTCATCCTCACAGATCTCACGAGTCAGATATTAGCAGTCATGAACCAGTCAGGTCTCTTAGAGGCCACCTTTTGCTGTGTGCTCAGCACCAACACATTCCTGGCGCTGGTTTAGGCTCCCCCCGCTACTTTCATATACTGCTCCAATATTTCCAGGCAGATATACACTCATTTTAGGCACTTTTAGAGGACAAATCCTTAAAAAAACACTACTCTGGGATTATGTAATAAGGCAACTATTTGCAAAGTTAGATCATAATATGGAACAAATGCATTAGGAGAAATAGATTAATAGAAGGATGTACAACCGATTAGATTCTACTGCTGATATCATATGGTCCATCTAACTACTTAAACCATGATTAAGGAGTAGCTGCAGATCAGGATGTAAAACCATGACTTTGCAAACCATGGTCTGCACCTAGCAAACCCGTTTCCCCATCTCCCCAGTCTTTATGCTCACAGGTTAGCAAACAGAACTTGCTAGAATTTTTGAAATATAAAAATAAAATAAAATAAGGTCCAGTAGCACCTTAGAGACGAACTAAGTTTGTTCTAAACTCCAGAGGCAGGTCTTAGCTTTCTTTTAATGTTCAGGATTGTAACCAGGGTTAGCACTAAACATGTTTAACCATGTCTGCACGCCACTGGACCAGTATGGTCTGCACCTATTTTAAGGTATTACTGATGCCACGGAAAAAATATCAAGAAGTATGTAACTAATGAGGAAATGATAGTATTTGACCAAAACTGCTCAAACTACCAATATTTTTTAGCAGGGCTACAACCATTAGTTAGGCAGTAAGGGCAAATTTTATTTTGTGAGGCAGTTAGTTACAGACAATTAGCATAGGATACTTAATTATATTAAAATTATCTAATTGTTGGGCAACTATAGTTTTGAGTCAGATCACACACAAAAGGAAAAGACCGCCTACCCCCAGTTGTATTTTATTTACTATCCCATTAATGTAGCTTCAGAACCGTGAGTTATAGTCAACTAACTTTTACTCAGAGTCAACCCATTGAAATTAATGGACCTAGGTTGGTCATGGTAATTAATTTTAATGGATCTACTCTGAATATAACCCAGTATATATTTTTAGTAAAAACTTCTCTATCAGTAGGGTAGTTAGATCTATTACTACAATGCTAGTCTAGTTTAATCACATCTTTCATCAACAAACTATGGTTTCTCAGACTGGAAATGCATTGTAAGCCTACATACTCCATACTCCCCTTTGCACCTCTCCTCGTCTATTTCGATACATGACATCCTGGTTTGTTAAAAGCACAGCTTGCTGTTTTGTCCAAGCTGGGTAACTGGCTTGAGCACTTCTTACAAAAAGATTTCAGATCAGGATCACACAAGGGAAGAAGTCAAGAATGTATGCCTTTTAACAGTTGTTCATTTCTATGTGGAGCAGCTTTCCCCAGCCTGGTGGCGTCCAGACTACAACTCCAATAATCTCTGAACAATAGCCATGATGATTGGGGCTGATGGGAGTTGTACTCCAAAACAATTAGAAAGTGCCACGTTAGGGAAAGCTATTTTAGTTACCCTTAGCTCTAACCTACCATGTAGACAACAGCATCTTGATTTTATATACAGTGGTACCTCGGGTTAAGTACTTAATTCGTTCCAGAGATCCGTTCTTAACCTGAATCTGTTCTTAACCTGAAGCACCACTTTAGCTAATGGGGCCTCCTGCTGCCGCCGCGCCGCCGGAGCACAATTTCTGTTCTCATCCTGAAGCAAAGTTATTAACCCAAGATACTATTTCTGGGTTAGCGGAGTTTGTAACCTGAAGCGTACGTAACCTGAAGCGCATGTAACCCGAGGTACCATTGTATCAGTCTGTACTGTGCCTTTCAGGTCATCTGCTTAGCCACCGAGCTGCATGGGCCATTGCTGCAGGATAACTGAGGGCATGTTCTGCTTCCTATTTCCACTGTAATTGTGTCTTAGCAACAAGAGTGCTGTCAAAAGGAACTAAATCCACAAGACCTACTATGCATCACCAGACTCTCTCACACATTAGCTCTTTTCAAAGAGTATGCCAGAGAGACTGGGAGGCAGGATCTTGCAGCTTTTCATTTCTGCCTCAATGTTCTTCACAACCAACCAACAGCTGTGTTCACGATTCAATCAAAGTTTGCCTAGGCTGATGCACTGCACTGCCAGTCTGTTGGGAGCCTGGGCTGCATGTATACTTCCCAAACTGCAACAAGGGACAAGCTTCTTACTCTGTTCTGACTAGTTGCCACGAAATACTGATATGTTGCATTATCAGGGTCAGTGAAATAAAGCATGCAATTAGAAGACACAAACCTTCAAAGCAGCACAGCGGCCAACGACTGATGGTCTGTCTATCAATCCAGATGATGAGCAGGGTCTGGAGAAGATGAATGGAGAACATGAACTGTCAATGCAAATGAACAGAAACCCAACTGAAGGGAGACCTTCCTGATCTGCTCCCCCTTGAACAAGCTGAGCCTCTCCCCTCTTCCTGCCCTTGCTTTGCCCTATAAGAATGACTGACAAGCCCAGCTTTAACTAAGGGATTTTGTGGGTTTAAAGCATGTGACCATTTTTCCTCCTGTTTTGTCCATTAACCCCTTTTCAAAAATATAAGTCAAGTTTTTCCTCTACACAGCGTTTTCTTCCCCTCCCTTGACTGCTCTCTTCCTTCCAAGAGGAATCCATACAAAAGCACCAGCAACTAGCTAGGACTCTAGATACCATCTCTTCCCTGGGCACCAGGCATCAGCCCTACTACCACCACCTGAACTACAACACCCCCGCTTTAGAAAAGAACTAGTTGCTTCAGATAAAATAAGGTTGCCTACAGGTGACTGGTGAAGGAAGCCAGACATGGGGGAGGGGGGGGGGAATTTGTGAATATCCTCATGGATTTTATTTATAATTTTTAATTCACTTCATTGTGGTGGGGATCAGCAGCTAGAGGCCCTCATATTGTGCGGATTCCTCTCTTTAATTGCCAACCCAGATATTTTGCTACCTGGGTTGGAATAGTAAATGGTGCCCCCAACCCAATCATGATGCATAGTAGCTATGACTGGTGATTCTATTTTGGCAACTGCAGCAAAAACAAACAAAAAAGCCCACATGGGTCTCTCTCCAGGTATAAAAATTCAATAAGAATATATTAAATAACTGACAATTTGCTGCCCTTTCATGACACCCAAAATTGGCTTCCACAGGCATTTGCCTCGCACTGCTTAATGTGAGGGCCTTCCAATGAATCTAATTGCTTTATAGGCACAGGGAGATTAGCAGAAATTAATAAAGTCATTTTTCATTAATATTCATCACTGTAGTTCATGAAGGCTTCAAACTTTGTGTACTCCTTGAATGAATCCTATGGGTTGAGTTTATTTTTCCAGCAGTACTAGTGGGCTTACCATATACACTAGTTCATGACTCACAGCACCCTAGAAAATCTTCCAAAATTGTTTAAAACTGAGATACTGGTGAGACATAAGCTGTACTTGTGTCGGAGCATTCACAAGGCCAGTGCCATCATGCCACACACTGAAAACTACAGAAGGTGTCACCCAGGGATGGATCACATTATGTTTTTAACACGGTAACTTACATCTGTACAGAATTCATTGCCCCAAGTTTCCATTTCTCAGAAGGCCATGGACTGTGTGGAAACCACCACCATATTCTGAACATAGCCCTAAGCAATTTTGGAAGCCCCACCATGAAACTATGTAGACTGCATAGGGTTTGCTGAGTGGCTTGATGACACTTTAACAAGCAAGCTAAATAATACGCAGCTTCTACAGTATGGTCTATGGGAGCTTAGCCAGGCTAGGATGATTCACTGGAAACCGTAGAACCCACATTGGATGTAACACAGTGCTTGGAAAACTCCTGCTCTTACACAACCACTCTCCAAAGAACTATCCTCCAAACACAAGTTTGAATTTTAAAATGAGAAAAATTCAGAATGCTTCCTTCAGACTACGGTCTCTTGAACCCTCTCTCACTAACCCTTGCTTCATGGTGGATCTGAAGAATTATAGCAGATATATCTCCATACACCAAAAGTTTAGACACAAGAAGCCAAGTTTCAAATACAATTTTCATATTTTAACATTTTATTAGCTTAGCTTAACATCCTGAAAACATTGGATTTACAATGAAAACTTTGAGCTCCTTTAGCAGTTGTAAACTGCACACCAAGCTAACACACCCAGTGCAAGGTGTAATTTTTTCCATGAGCTTAGAACAGGTTCCAGACACATGTTTCATAAAGTTCAAAACTCCATTAGACATTTGATAGGGCAGAGAAGAGTCGGTGTAATGCTTCCAAAACTTTCTCACTAAACAAAGGCAATGTCAAACTATACTTAATGGCAAACTAGGCTACCCAAAGCCCATGTGCTGACTTTCCCCGTAGACCATCCCTGATTCAACAAAAAGTCATGTGTCCTTTTCATGTCCATATTGGACTCTGCCAGCTACCATGCAATGGTTTACGGGGGTGCTGGTGAAAGAGAGAACTTCATCCCACTAAGACAGACAGACTTTCTTTCAAATACAGTTTTTCTCCAAGTTCTTTGAAGTCATCAAGGCTACTGCAACTCTGTGGGAAACAGAGATATTTTCTGAATTATTGCTACAATGCCAAACATCTCACATGTGATTTTATTGAGATAATGCAAAACACTTTGAACATGATAAATAAAATACTATATAAAAGTTTACATTTCATCACTCTTGTGCCAAATGTTTGGCCATTAAGCAAAAGGTTGGTGGTTTGAGTCCACCCAGGGATTTGGTAGACATCATCTTACTCACTTCCCTACCCTTCCAGTCAATGTAGGCCACTTGCCTTCAATTGGGGGGTCAAGACACACTAGTGGCTCAGGGCCTGATCCAAAGTGAGTCACTACAACAGCACTAAAGGTAAAGGGACCCCTGACCATTAGGTCCAGTCGTGACCGACTCTGGGCTTGCGGCGCTCATCTCCCTTTATTGGCCGAGGGAGCCGGCGTACAGCTTCCGGGTCATGTGGCCAGGAGGACTAAGCTGCTTCTGGCGAACCAGAGCAGCACATGGAAACACTGTTTACCTTCCTGTCGGAGTGGTACCTATTTATCTGCTTGCACTTTGACGTGCTTTCGAACTGCTAGGTGGGCAGGAACTGGGACCGAGCAACGGGAACTCACCACGTTGCGGGGATTTGAACCGCTGACCTTCTGATCGGCAAGTCCTAGGCTCTGTGGTTTAACCCACAGCGCCACCCACGTCCCACCACAACAGCACTAGCACCATGAAAATATATGGTAAAAGACTGAAAAATTGGGTCCCCAATTGCATGTTTGGGTTAGAAGTGGGTCCTGGGTCTGGAAAGGTTGAAGACTACTGATGTAGACAATTTTGGGTTAGGTGGACTAATGGCTTGACTCAGTGTAAGGCAGCTTTCTTTGTTCATTCTCTGATAACACACTAAAAAGCACATTTGAGTCTCTGGCACATTACTTACTCCATGTAAGGATGGATAAATCTGTCAATTTCAGTTTCTAATTTTTCTAATTTTAACTTCAGATCTCCACATTTCCACAGTGTGGGATAATTTTATATTATTTTGTAAAGACCTCATGACAATTGGTCAGCATTTGATTGAACCTTGTCTTTTCCTTTGCCGGCAAAAAAATTCCATTCCCTCCTACCATTCCAGAAGTAGCACTAATATCCTAGATGAGGAAGAGCATCAGCAGAAATTGAGGGTATCAGTTGTATGTCCCATGCATTTCATTCATGTCCTCCTCTTCCTCCATGGAACCCAAAGAGTTCACACCTGCTTCAAGTCAGGAATAGAACTGCATTGGACTTGCAGTTATTCATACTGTACTAGACCCACACCCTTTTGTAGACTATAGGGACTGCTGCACTGCTCTGACAATCCATGGTGCAATGTCAGGACAAGGTTTTTTGAGCCACGCTGCAACCTTCCAACAGAGCCACTCCCAACATAAGGGGGGGTGTTGCGGGCTCACGCCCCACCTACATCCTGCAGCCCCGCGGGACTTGGGAATCCCGAGGTTCATTAATATTCATCATTCATCGCGCCAGCCAATTGGCTGGCGGTGGAGGCGGGCTTAGTTGGGTTCATTTAAGGTCGGGGCAGCCCGTGCTCGCCCCTTTCTTTCTTACAGCCAGCTGCGGTTTCCCACCCACCCTCTAGGTTCTCATTTGGACTTTGCTATGGACTTCGGTTGGTCGCCGCAAGGGGCCTGGTAAGAGTTTTCCCACTTGGCTAATTGGCATTATTTTGGAAGCCATTTGGTTTTTTCACCTACCTCATAGCAAAACGTCACAACACCTTTGGTTTGGGCGGTTAGGCATTGGCAGGGGTATTATTATGCAAATGAGTTGGGGGGAGGAGCGCCATCACCTCCCCCAAAATGTTGAAGGGTAGTCCAATAAAGGGCTCTGGGGGGGGGTGTCACCTCACCCGAAACCTACGGAGGCTAGGGCCTAAAGCGCGCTCCCGAGCGGTAACCCCTCGGGGAGTGCCTAGGGATGTGCATCTCGGGGGCTCCCCCTGTTGGTGCTTAACCCTTCCCGGTTCTATGCCAGTTAGTCTGATAGGGCCAATGCCTAAAGCCAATACCGCTCTTACTTGTAATCAATAAAGTTGTGGCCATTTTTTGCCCATTAACCTAAATTCTGGTGTCCGGTGTCTTTATTTATTCCATCTGTGGGAGGGAGCGGGAATCGCCACGCAATTTGACTTCACCCCCAAAGGCCCACTCCTCATTTGTCTCCCAAGACAGGCAAATGCCAACCAGGCAACTTCATTGTTGCAGGACTTTTCCCAGGCACCTGCATTGGTGCTACAGTGTTGAACTGGGAGATGCTCCCATACAAACATAACCCTCACCTATTGCCTCTGGTACGCTGAAAACCTTGCATGGATTAAGTGTGTCTGAGTCTAAACTGCGTTTCCTTGGCACAGTTCAGCTTACAGGTTTCCTGTGACCTGAGGTGCCTTGTGCAAAGCTAACCATACGTGCAAAGCAATATCTCCTCCCACACTTGACAAAAACACGCAGCTTGAAAAGTTCCAGCAACGCTAATCACCAGCTATTCAAAACTCAAAGCTGCAATATCTCATTACTGTGCTCCCAATTTGCTCTGCAATCAAACATCTAGGCTTAATCTCTCTTAAAGGGTTCCAGATTCCCAGAGGCTAGGTTTTTCTCATGGCTGTTGAGATCACAAGCTCTAAAACGTTGAAACAAAAACTGTTATCTCCTCCCTTTTTATTCCCTTCCGCTGCTGAGATATTATCCGGCGGAGAAGGAAGAGAGAGGCGTGGATAGCTATAATTCTTTGCTGACAAGATCGTAACTTAAAAGCTCAAGAAACAGCACTATGTTCTTAGCTGCACGCTAAGAAGTTTGCCCAAGAACTCAAGGAGTGTGTGTGTACTTTGATGCCCGTATCTGGGATAGAATCCACCCTCAGAATCTCCACAGAAATTAGTCCCCCATATTTCCGATATAGATCGTTCTACAGAATTTTGAGGGCTGGTCTCACCTACCAGGGCCCTGAGGACAAATGCTCAGACCTTGGAGGCTAGAAGTGGTAACAGTGGTATGGAAACAACAGAAATATTTGGTGGTGGGGTGGGTGGCTGTGCCCATGAAGACTTCTTCAGCAAAATCCACAGTAGTACCATAAGGACTAATTTATAAATGTTTGTAGACTAGAGCCTACTTCATCAGATTACACACGTGCGCGCGCATACACAAACACATGTAGTAGGGAAGAGAATTATAGCTAGTGAGGTCAGGAGAAAAATAAATGTTTTTTAAAAGGAAGAAACATAGTTCGCTACCAGACAGCCTGTTTATGGTGCATTCATCCTGATTAGTTTGCATAAATTTTGCAGGGAGGTTAGTTGACAATGGCAATTTTTAGTTAATTCATTCATTATTATTTTTTGCAGGGAGGGTATACAATGTTGCATCTGGCAATTGTTACCCAATACCTTGCAGCAATAGTGGCCAGTGTGGCCGAGTAGAGCTGTGGAGTCAACTCCCCACCACTGCCGTCGCTGCTACTTACTGGAATGGGGCTGGTTTCTCAGAAGGAAATTGACCTTGTTAAAGCCTGCCCATGAAACTCCCTAGTGCTCAGGTAACCAGGAAAGGCTTAACAATGTACATGCATGGAATGTTTTGTTGTTTTTTTAATATTTTGTTGGAAGCCATCCAGAGTGGCTGGGGAAACCCAGTCAGATGGGTGGGGTATATTATTATTATTATGTTTCTTGACTGGTTATGGTTTAAGGGGGTTGTTTGTTATATGTATTTTCCAAAACTGAAAAATAAAGTTAAGAAGTTAAAACAATAAAGTATTCTAACTGCAGAACCGGAAGCTTGTGCTCACAGAATCTGGCTCTCCTTGCTATAGAAAGGTAAATTTCTAGAGGTGGGTGGTGGTTAAAGTCTTGCAGGGTAAAGAGGTGTTTGAAGAGAGGCAAAGCTTCTGCATCTCTGCCCAAGCAACAAGGAAATCACATGTGTGGTTGTGCAACCCATTGGAACACAGACCTGAATGAAGAATTGCATAATATTACAGTCCCCTTGTTAACAGTCCAGGTGCTTGACAAGCAAATCCATTACAAAGAGCGGGTGGGAGCAAAATGAAGGCATCTTTCAAAAGGCAATGAAAACTGCTAAGGTGTGAGGAAGTGATTATTCATTGAAAAGTATGAAAATCACTTTGCATTGATATGGAAAAAGAAAAGAAAAACACTTTTCCAGATGCTTCTGGATTCACTCAAGACTGTTGAAAGATAGCAAACTAATGGGCTCTTCTGCCTGCTGTCATTGCATTAGCTACTAGCACCAGCCAGTTCCCAATTTACTCTGCTGATAGCAGAAATCAGAATCTGACCCAGAAACACACGTACACACATTTTTTGTGTTCTAGGAAACAGAAAATATTTTGAACTGCTGGCTGCTACTATCCTTGTTTGGGCGAAAGGCTATACTGAGCAACTATGTGTTCAGCGGTGTTGTCCAACACAGTTAAATTGCAAGGTGGAGGAACAAATTATTTGAGGGGGGTTGAAATTTAAAGGTTATCCATGTTTGCCATGTGCAAATAATTAAAGTAATAAACAATGTATGTGGGAGGGACGACCTATACTCATGAGATGTGCATGCCTGGCAATGAAAATAAATGCCAAATTTTGTAATATTACACATGTCAAATGACCATTGGGTTGAGAATGCAATTTACCCAAATTTTTGTGGGATTATTTTCAATAATACTGAACACAACATCATGTTTCTGCTCTGTACTTTGCAAGACTTTTTCTTACTTTTGCATTAGTTAACTTTCCTAAACAAGAACAGCTAAAGACTTTGACTGAATACACACCATATATTTAAGGCATATTTTTCCTCACAAAAAAACCCCTAGGAACTGTAGTTTACCCCCAGAACTGCAGTTCCTACCACCTGCAGGTTCCAGGATTCTTCGTGGGTGTGAGGATGACGAGAAGGTGCTATAAATGTATGGTATGCTTGCATCTTTAGAACTTGAACAGAAGCATAGCACTGAAAGACCTTTAGATGAGAGCCGTCACAGCACAAGTTTAATAAATTTCTTCATTTACTGCTAACAAGTTTTCTTGCAGTGAGCTAAACAGAAGATGCTTAGGTTAGGTTTTTAATAATCCCAACCCCTGCAGCAGCTTTTAGCAGAATTCTGTTTTGCTTGTAAATCCACTGCAGGGACTGGAAATATCCAAATGCCTTCCACTGCCGCAGCATTCCAAATATTCCAAATAGGAGCTGCTTTTCCAACTTCTTTCTGTTATAACAACAATGGAAAGAAACAGATTAGTCCTAACTAAAGGTCTATGGTTATCAGCATTACCAAGGTTAATTGCACACCCTTTAACTGATTAACACCTTTCAGCTATCACAATTTTCAGCTGAAAACAACAGCAGCAGCTACTTTTCAAAAGGCAGAAAACTATTGTAACAACAACAACAACAACAACAATCAAAGTAAAACTCACTTCTGAACAAAACTAACATACCAACAACTTCAACATAAAATGCCAGCATTGTCATGGAAACAGTATTAGCAGGAGTGGCCGTCCTGCTTTACCGTCTTAGGCAAAATGGGAAGTACCTGTGCTCTCCCCACCATCTCAAAACCTTTGTTTACAGGAGTCATGTGGCTGCGGCACCTGGCAAGATCTAGCAAGAGCCCCAAAGCCAGAGCCACTTCTCCTTGCTTCTCCAGTGGCAGGGCAGAAGGGGATGTAGGCAGGGTGGGCACCCACAGTAGCACCAGAGAACAGGCGTTGGCAGCTTCCAGCAAGATCCCACAGGAGCTCCGAGACATTTTTTGCATGACTCTCATGATATCTTGCGGGAAGTCACCAGCACCACCATTTTCTTATTGCTTCTGCAGGGTAAGGCAGAACACCCACAGGCCAGTACCCCTAGGATTCTGCCGCCCGAGGTGACTGCCTCAGTCTACCTCATGGATGGGTCAGCCCTGTGTATGATATACACTCAGAACACTTTTTTCCCCTGAAATATGATACCTAAGTTTTTTCTTCCTGTATTCAGTTTCATCTGGGGTGATTCCAGACCTGATTTTCTCTGTGTCTGGCATGTTAGCTTGCAAAACTATCAGCTTCCACACATAAGCATTTTATTTTCAACCATGGGTATTCATTGTGTTCTAGTTTTTGCTATCCACAAAATGTATCTCGAGAATGTATCTCGGTTGTGTTTCCTCTCCTCTCCTCTCCCTGCCCCAGCCCCTTTTCTGTTACTCTCTGCTATCTTTTCTTGTTCTAGGCATGTGCACAGGTATTTCTGTACCCACACACGCCTTCAAAATGCTGCATGGAAAGAGCCATGCTTGTATCATTTGGGATGCCAGAAACAAAATGACTAGGGTTGTGCTTATGTGAGGAGCATGGAAACAGAGGTGTGGAGACAGAGACCAGTCCCTGGAATGCCAATACATATGTGACAAACCACCCTCCTCAAGATATGCTACAGATCTCCACACAGGCAGCAACTGTGAATATACAATTGATTATTTTTACTTACTGGATTTTCTTCATTAAGGAGAAATATAGGTTCAAAGTAAGGAGAAATCTAGGTTTACCGTAAAAAAGGAAAGTAAGTAGAAGAATGGGCATCTTGATGCTGGCACATCATACAGATGCTGTAAAAAATGTGTGTAAGAGTCACACTGATTTCATAATAAACACCCGTCTGGAAGCACCACTAGAAAGCATGTAAAAGATTTTATTTCCAGGACCATATTTCTGACCCAGCAACTGAAGTGCTGAACCACCCTGTCTGGCATTGTAGAAGCAATGTCAATGGCTGAAGTGAGAGTATACACAATTCCACAATGTAGGCTGATAATTAAAAGCTCTTGTGCGCAATTAGTCGTGTTACCCACTGAACTTCACACCCAGCCTCTCTCTCTGTTCCAGTAACAGCAAGAAAAGCCTGCTTTTCCAGACGCTTCACATGTCCAAATGTCAAGGCCTGAATGGAACTTGGGCAGCGACCACAAATGGATTTAACTCCCAACAAAATTATTAGGAGCAGGATCAATTTGGGCAGGCTATCAAATTTTAGAAAACGTTCCGTATTAGCGTATTTTAAGTGGAGGCAAATCCAGCAGCCTAGAGAAAAGCAGAGAGGAAACACAGGCCAGGCCCACAAGCCCGCACCTTCCCTCAAAGGGCGAAGAAGGCACTTTTTACAATAGAGACCTGCCCTCCATCTCGTTACTTCTGACAGCGGGCATGAGACGGCATCCAAACTGCAAGCGGCAATGAAAAATGGTTTGTCACGTCTCTCTCCCTCTCTCTCTCTTGCAGTTTCCTTTAAACAGACGTTCTGTGAATTAAATGGAAGCATATGCTCCAGGAGGGGCTGCCAATGTGGTGTCCTCCAAATGCTGTTGGACGACAGCTCCCATTTGCCCTGCGTTGTTGCCCAGCAGGGCTGTCTTTCCTAGAAACAGACTCCAGGCACTTCGGGTTAACTCAGACTTGAACAGTTTTGTTTAAGTACAGCAGACAGGGAGGCCGGCTAGCTCCTAGGCCTCCAGGCCACGCTGGCTTCCTCCTCCCACCCACCTCTGCAAGAAGTTCCCTCTTCAAGTACTTCTTCCTCTTGGCCCAGGAACTCAGTCTGCATAGATAATAATATTTTTTTGCAGGTTTTGGTGTCCTCGGGTGTCTTCCCGTGTAAAAGTTGGGGTGTCTAGGCGACGTTTCGACGAGGTCTCACTCGTCATCTTCAGGCTGGTGCTTTCGGCTTCTTGTTACTGGAACAGAGCAGGATCTCAGTGTTTGAGTTCCTATAAATACTGTTGAGGAGGTGTGGTGTATAGCCTCCAATGTTCTGGGCAGAGAGGAGGTTCCCAGGCTAGTGTGCCTTTTCTTCTTTTGTTCCTTAATTACTTGAGGGATATCTTGAGTGATTTCTTGAGTGATTTCCTGAATCCCACTTAGGTGGGTCATTAGGTGTGGATTAGTTGCTAAAGCCTTCGTGTCTTGAACTCTTGAACTTTGTGAAGAGTTTTTCTGAGAAGATGGCTGTACTGCACTTGGTTGTGCTCTGGCTTGGCTTCGTGTATAGGGGCGAGCTGTGGTTTTGTGGCCTGTGCCAGCCAGATCTGTGTAGGGATTGCAGGGGGGTGCAGCATCCGGAGGTGCCACCCTGGTTTGGCTACTGGATGGTGTCTGTAATTTATCTGTGGAGAGGGTCTGGGTTTGGGTCTGGTGTGGTTGATTGGTGATGGCGTTCTGTGTGCCTCTGGATCTGGTGTCAGATTTTGTGGGGAGGGCTAATTTCCAGATGTCTGGCAAGCGGGATGTGTCGTCACGCTTGTTCATGTTGTGAGGGTGTTTCTCTATCTCGATGGCTTCCATGATTATTCTCTTGTGGTGATGTTCCATGTTAAAGAGCAATTTGGAATCTGCAAAATTAATTTCGTGTCCTGTTTCTTTCATGTGTTGGAAAAGAGAGGAAGTTTTTTCTTCTTTTTTGACGGCATTCTTGTGTTCTGCGATCCGTGCATTTATTCGTCTGTTTGTTTGTCCAATGTACGTGGCTGGGCAGACTTTGCAGGGTATTTCATAGACCCCTTGGTTTTCCAACTGAATTTTATCCTTGGGGTTTCTGAGGATATTGGCTATTTTTTGGTTGGTGCAAAAGGCTGTTTTGATATTGTGTTTATGGAGGATTTTGCTAATTTTATCTGTAGTGCCCTTGATATAAGGAAGGAGGGCTATGCCATTGTTTTCTTCTGTGTCTTGGTTTTTGGGGGGTGTTTCTTTTTGGATTAGCTTCGTAACCCTGTTTTGCTGGTATCCATTGGCAATTAACACATTTGAGAGATTCTGTAACTCAGTTGTCAAGTGGTCTTCGTCAGCCAGGCGTTTGGTTCTGGAGATGAGAGTCTTGGCTACGGAGTTTATTTGTGCAGGGTGGTGGTGTGATTGTGCATGTAAGTAGCGGTTGGTGTGTGTTTTTTTCCGGTAGATAGTGTGTCCTAGGGAGCCATCAGGTTTTTTGTAGATTAGGACGTCAAGGAAGGGAAGTTGGTTGTTGGCTTCTATTTCCATAGTGAATTGTATTTTGGGGTGTAGGCTGTTGAGATGTGTGAGGAAGCTATCCAGTTTTTCCTTCCCGTGTGGCCAAATTACAAAGGTGTCGTCAACATATCTGAGCCAAAGTTTGGGTTTGTGTTCTGACTTGTCTAAAGCATTGGTTTCAAAGTGTTCCATGTACAGGTTAGCGATGACCGGTGAGAGGGGTGATCCCATAGGTGCTCCTTCTATCTGTTTGTATCTTTGTCCATTGTGGATGAAGTACGTGTTGGTTAGGCAGTGGTTGGTCAGGTCCAAGATGTATTCGGGGGGATTGTATTTGTTTTGAATGGCTGTCAAGGCTTCATTAATGGGCACTTGTGTGAAGAGAGATACAACATCGAAGCTCACAAGTAGGTCATTGGGTTGTAGGTTTTGCTTCTTTATTGTTTCTATGAACTGGAAGGAGTTTGGAACGTGTGAAGAGATGGATTCTGCATAGGGCTGAAGTTGCTTGGCGAGAAATTTAGCGAGATTTTGTAGAGGTGAGCCTATGGAGCTGACTATTGGTCTGAGTGGTGTTCCTTCTTTGTGTATCTTGGGGAGGCCGTAGAGTTTGGGGCATCTGGATGATTTTTCTCTGGGGATGATTCTTAGCTGGATTTCTTCACTGATAGGAGAGGCTTTTATTTTGGATTTGGTGGTTTTTTCCAGATAGGTGGTGGGATCTGTTTTTATAGGTTGGTAGGTAGGGTCTTGGAGTAGATTTGATAGTTTTGCTTGGTAGTCCGATGTGTTCATCACAACAGTGGCATTACCTTTGTCTGCTGGGAGAATGATTATGTTGTTGTCTTTCATTGGAGGCTATACACCACACCTCCTCAACAGTATTTATAGGAACTCAAACACTGAGATCCTGCTCTGTTCCAGTAACAAGAAGCCGAAAGCACCAGCCTGAAGATGACGAGTGAGACCTCGTCGAAACGTCGCCTAGACACCCCAACTTTTACACGGGAAGACACCCGAGGACACCAAAACCTGCATTCCTGTACCCGTGAAAATCTACGAAAGCAAATATCTCACCTCTACGGGGAGGAAACCTTCCAGCTGACAAGAACCTACGAGAAACTAGAAATCCGAAGAGCCACCATCTTATGTGATCTCTTGTTCCTACGCAACTGCCGAGACAACAACTTAATTCCCACATGCTTCCAACTTAAATTCCACTCTAAAACCCCAGCTACCGAAAGGATCCTGAAACGAACTGAACTATCTCTAATCAGAAACGAACTACACAAGAAAAGATACCTACTAAACCAAACCAACAAAGATCTACTCACTCTTCACCTCAAACTCTGTAACAAAATCCACCCTGCACTCTGGGACAAATGCAAACAACTAGCCGTCTGGAGAGCTGAAACGGAGACCTCACACAAGACAGACACACACACCAACAAACTCCACAAACTAGAGAAACGCCAGAAGCCCAGCCACCCTCCACAACAACCCATGAAACAAACAGTACATAACATATCAGACAGGATCCTCACCTCAACTGAAACCAAAGTACTCTCCAAAGGTTTCAACTTTGCAGTCGCCCCGAGACGCATCCCCACGGAAAACATCATATGCGGAGTCGAAGCTAGCCTAACCAAAATCAATCCAGATGAAGCCAATAAAATCAGACTTGAAGTCACCAACATCCTCTGCTCCAGCAAACCACCCAGAAGCAATTTACACAAAGAAGAACAGAAAGCACTCACCAACCTGAGGAAAGACAACAACATAATCATTCTCCCAGCAGACAAAGGTAATGCCACTGTTGTGATGAACACATCGGACTACCAAGCAAAACTATCAAATCTACTCCAAGACCCTACCTACCAACCTATAAAAACAGATCCCACCACCTATCTGGAAAAAACCACCAAATCCAAAATAAAAGCCTCTCCTATCAGTGAAGAAATCCAGCTAAGAATCATCCCCAGAGAAAAATCATCCAGATGCCCCAAACTCTACGGCCTCCCCAAGATACACAAAGAAGGAACACCACTCAGACCAATAGTCAGCTCCATAGGCTCACCTCTACAAAATCTCGCTAAATTTCTCGCCAAGCAACTTCAGCCCTATGCAGAATCCATCTCTTCACACGTTCCAAACTCCTTCCAGTTCATAGAAACAATAAAGAAGCAAAACCTACAACCCAATGACCTACTTGTGAGCTTCGATGTTGTATCTCTCTTCACACAAGTGCCCATTAATGAAGCCTTGACAGCCATTCAAAACAAATACAATCCCCCCGAATACATCTTGGACCTGACCAACCACTGCCTAACCAACACGTACTTCATCCACAATGGACAAAGATACAAACAGATAGAAGGAGCACCTATGGGATCACCCCTCTCACCGGTCATCGCTAACCTGTACATGGAACACTTTGAAACCAATGCTTTAGACAAGTCAGAACACAAACCCAAACTTTGGCTCAGATATGTTGACGACACCTTTGTAATTTGGCCACACGGGAAGGAAAAACTGGATAGCTTCCTCACACATCTCAACAGCCTACACCCCAAAATACAATTCACTATGGAAATAGAAGCCAACAACCAACTTCCCTTCCTTGACGTCCTAATCTACAAAAAACCTGATGGCTCCCTAGGACACACTATCTACCGGAAAAAAACACACACCAACCGCTACTTACATGCACAATCACACCACCACCCTGCACAAATAAACTCCGTAGCCAAGACTCTCATCTCCAGAACCAAACGCCTGGCTGACGAAGACCACTTGACAACTGAGTTACAGAATCTCTCAAATGTGTTAATTGCCAATGGATACCAGCAAAACAGGGTTACGAAGCTAATCCAAAAAGAAACACCCCCCAAAAACCAAGACACAGAAGAAAACAATGGCATAGCCCTCCTTCCTTATATCAAGGGCACTACAGATAAAATTAGCAAAATCCTCCATAAACACAATATCAAAACAGCCTTTTGCACCAACCAAAAAATAGCCAATATCCTCAGAAACCCCAAGGATAAAATTCAGTTGGAAAACCAAGGGGTCTATGAAATACCCTGCAAAGTCTGCCCAGCCACGTACATTGGACAAACAAACAGACGAATAAATGCACGGATCGCAGAACACAAGAATGCCGTCAAAAAAGAAGAAAAAACTTCCTCTCTTTTCCAACACATGAAAGAAACAGGACACGAAATTAATTTTGCAGATTCCAAATTGCTCTTTAACATGGAACATCACCACAAGAGAATAATCATGGAAGCCATCGAGATAGAGAAACACCCTCACAACATGAACAAGCGTGACGACACATCCCGCTTGCCAGACATCTGGAAATTAGCCCTCCCCACAAAATCTGACACCAGATCCAGAGGCACACAGAACGCCATCACCAATCAACCACACCAGACCCAAACCCAGACCCTCTCCACAGATAAATTACAGACACCATCCAGTAGCCAAACCAGGGTGGCACCTCCGGATGCTGCACCCCCCTGCAATCCCTACACAGATCTGGCTGGCACAGGCCACAAAACCACAGCTCGCCCCTATACACGAAGCCAAGCCAGAGCACAACCAAGTGCAGTACAGCCATCTTCTCAGAAAAACTCTTCACAAAGTTCAAGAGTTCAAGACACGAAGGCTTTAGCAACTAATCCACACCTAATGACCCACCTAAGTGGGATTCAGGAAATCACTCAAGAAATCACTCAAGATATCCCTCAAGTAATTAAGGAACAAAAGAAGAAAAGGCACACTAGCCTGGGAACCTCCTCTCTGCCCAGAACATTGGAGGCTATACACCACACCTCCTCAACAGTATTTATAGGAACTCAAACACTGAGATCCTGCTCTGTTCCAGTAACAAGAAGCCGAAAGCACCAGCCTGAAGATGACGAGTGAGACCTCGTCGAAACGTCGCCTAGACACCCCAACTTTTACACGGGAAGACACCCGAGGACACCAAAACCTGCATTCCTGTACCCGTGAAAATCTACGAAAGCTAATATTTTTTTATTTATACCCGCCCATCTGGCTGGGTTTCCCCAGCCAGTCTGGGCGGCTTCCAACAAAATATTAAAATACAATAGATAATCACTGCCCACTGGTCACAATGTTGAGGGCTGTAATCCAGCAATATGAAGAGGGTACCACCATGGCTACTAATGTTCCAGAGCTAGGGTTGCCAAAATTTCAACTGGTCACTGTTACTATAGCTTTCATAGCAGCTGCTATCTGCTTATATGTTGTTAAGAGGTACAAGAGCAGACCATAATGTTTTGTTTTGTTTTTCTGGCTAGCTGGCAACCCTTTTTAGCATCTCTGTTGAACACACAAATCAGAGTGGATAAAAGAGTGAGGAAGGCGACATTTCCTGCCGATAGGGTTTCAGACTCACAAACGTGTCTGAAATCCCACAGAGGAAAAAAAGGTAGGAGGAGGAGGAAGGTTCAGCAGTGCTGTTTCCTAAGAATGGTTTGGGGCAGAGAAGCGGACATTTTAATGTGCATGAAAAAGAATTACCCTAAGTCAGTGATAACACAAAACTTTTGAAGGACTGCTGAGCTCCTGTTATCAGATCCGAAAGGTTTACCAAATGACCATCTAGTCCAGCATCTTGTAGAAAAGCAGATGCCCCTATGGAACCCACAAGCAGGACCTGAACGCAACAACAACTCCCCCCATTTGCAATTCCCAGCAACTAGTATTCAGAGGAATTCTGCCTCCGACTGCTGAGCGATGATACAATCCAGTATCCATTTTATGATCTCATCTGCAGTTGCATTAACAACACCTTTCACCTCTATGTTTCCTAGCAAAGACCATGAAGAAATAGTTGAGAGGGACTTACTGTAGCATCGCTCACATACCTCTGACTGAAGATGACAAGAGCAGCCAGCTCACTTAATGTGGAAACTCAGCAAGCCCCTCGTAGCTTTTATATCTCACACAGGTGTGGCTCTGCTTGGGGGTGAAGTGGACTGGGCATTGCTCCCTATGAACAATAGGAGATTGCCTTGGAATACCTTAAATGACAGCGTGCTTGGTGGGACCATCTCCCAGTGAAGCCTTCCTGGCAGCAGTAGGGAAAACAAGAGTGCAACTCTCTCCCACTCCTTTCAGTCCCACAAACACTTTTTGAAATAAGAAGTCTGGTGTTCATGACACCAAAAAGTGTGCATGAAAGTTGGGCTATGCTTTCTCCAATACTGACAACAGGGAGCTCATTACTAACTTGCACAATTGATAAGGGGTTACTTAATGACTTCACAGTATCATAAAATATAACCCATATGTCAAAAAGGATAGTGACCCACCCTTTAGGAATCAGGGGCAGTAGAATGTGGTTGCAAGAGCTGAGAGAATGCTATTGCCTTCAGAAGACTGAAGACTTAAACAATTTTGATAAGACTGGACTTTTTTTATGTAGCTGTGCCTTGAACCACTAAGAATATACTCAGTCTTCTGAGAGTGTCAGTAAATAAATACAGATTAAACACATTTTTGCTTATTTCCAACAGGCTTCTGCTGAGCCTTCAACTTGTGAAATGTGAAGACATGCATGACTGTATTTTAAATGCAAACATTTACCACAGCCCTAGAAGTAACACATTTTAAAAGGTTGTTGTCTAGGAATGTCAGAACAGATCTGTAACATCTGGAGTGGTGAATTATCTTACTTCTGAGAGATACTTTAAACATATAAAATCTTAAATCTTTTTATTTAATAATGTTGGTTACAATGCCAGACTCAGTATTTTGACAGTTACTCCCCCCCCCCCCATCAAACAGTACCTAAATCAAATAGCTACTATAAATGGCAAAGAGGGAGAAACTTGGTTTTTTCCTAGGAAATTTTGTCATTGGATACCTTTCCCCTAAATGAATTTCACCTCTAAGGCTGCAATCCTATATGGTACAGTGATCTGGATTGCCAATTGCTGATTGGTATGTACAGTACATGCATGTCCTGACTGCTGCAGTATAATTTGGAAATTGTAGACTCTGGATTTAACTGTTTTACAGGATGGGATTGTTAGATGATAATGTTTATTATAGCTTATGGGAACTTAATTACCTGGGTCTATATTTTGGCCCACTATTGTGATTTCATCTGTTATTATCTGTGGCCATGCTTTTGGTTGATGTTAATTCCTCACCTAAAACTGTGGGCTCACATTTTGATGAAGAGAAACATAGAATATTTTAAATAAATATAAATGTTGTATGTGTCTTATTTTTATTTGTTAATACATGTATACTGCACCTTTCCCCCAAGGAGCTCAATTGTTCTTCCCCCCTCCCTATTTTATTTTCACAACAACACTGTGAGGCAGCTTAGGCTGAGAACCAGTGACTAGCCCAAGGTCAACTAGCAAGCTTCATAACCAAATGGATATTTGAACCATGGCATCCCAGATCCTAGTCCAACACTCTAACCACTACACAAAATTGGCTCTCAGTTGTGATCCAAAGCTACATTGTGGGGCAGAAGAACCTCATGAGTGTCCTTGTGTTCCATGGGAGGAAAGGCAGCATAAAAATCACACACACACAGGATGTGGGCTTCTTGTAAACTGGCCCAAGATCACTCAGTGAGCTTCACAGATGAATTGGGATTTAAACCCTGGTCTCCCAGGTCCCAGTTCCACACACTAACCATTATACCACAATGGCTCTTTTATGCAATTCTTGAGGAGGAGCTGCAGGGCTCCCCACTGAAGAGAAAACTAGGTATTTTCATGTTCAAGGGGGCTGCTCATGTTCAAGGGGGCAACAGAATAAGAAAGTAAACTTGGGCTTCCAGTTTTCCCCAGAAGAATGTTCTACTTCATTATAACTTTTGCGCTTTGGCTCCTCTCTGGGCCCATTTGCCATCCTTCTCCCATTTCCCTCCCTTCGTAACAATCCCTCTTTTTAGCAACAAAGTTCTGAAAAAATAAACTCAGCACTCCTTTTAGCCGTTTGGCCCAGAGCAGAGGAGATCACAAGGCCGTGAAGAAAGCTGACAGCACCACTGCCGAACAAATGCGTCGCCTTCTGGCAAAGGCTTGGCCAAAAAGAAGCTAAACATTGAGCAATGTTAATATCCCGTTGCCCCTTTAACGATCTCTCTCTCTGCTGGGCCAGGACTGTGGTAAAAATAAAATGTCCTGCCAGACAGCCCTTTTGAAAGCATGTGGAGACATTTTAGAAAAGATATAAACTGGGATTCTTTCCCCTCTTGGTTTCTCTTCGGTTACCAGTGTCATTGGCTCAGTGCCTTGCTTTGCAGCAAATGCCACGTCTGTGAGGATGCCAAGAGCTTAATTGGGTTTCACTAAAACACGCCGAAGATTAGAGTTTTTTTCCTCCTCGTCTGGGTTGAAACCTAATATTCGTCTTGTTTCGGAACTGGCTTCAGCTCCTATCCTACCGAGTGCTGGATGGCTGGCCTGGGAAACTGAAACTGTAGACCTGGAAGGGACCTCAAGAAGAGATTCTGCTCTTCAATTGATTTGGGCCCATTTATAAACTTTGAAGGCTTAGTTGTTACCAATTAAAGAGCTTAAGTTAAATCTCTCCATTAGGTTCTTGTATTTATGCTCATGCTGTATATTGGTGGGGGGTTGGGAGGTAGATCCTAGTCTTGCCCACAGAAGCAACATGAATGCTTATTTATATAGCTTTTCTAATGTGAAAAGCCTTGGGCACATTATTTCACTTACCCTGCTCAGTAAATGGTTATTATACCCATTTTATAGGTGGAAAAAATATGAGACAGTAAGCTGCAAAGACACACAACTTCTTTGCAGTGAGATACTGTGAGCTACACATCCAAAAGAGGTGCTGAATAAAATAGGTGCCTGGTGCTTTAAATTAACGGGCCTATTTCTTCTGGTTTTCTCCAAGTAGATGTCCAGTAATACATGCAGGGCTTTTTTTCCAGCCAGCACAAACGGGAACTCCGTTCTGGCACCTCTCAAGTGGGTGTCATTGCCATTCCAAGAGAACGAGGGAGATGTTCATGATAAGTTCCAGCACCTCTTTTTCTAGAAAAATAGCCCTGAGTACATGCAACAGACTTTTAGCTAGCTCCGCCCCCCGAAACTCTTTCCAGGGCTTTGGTTTCATCTGAAAACAGATTTCTGGATGGTGTCCCCACCAAGCGTTAAGCTCCACAATCAAAGGTGTGGCAGTAAATAGTCAAGTGCAGGAGCTTGTTAGGACAACCTCCATAGCCACACACCCAGGGGAAAATCAAAAAATGCAGCCAGCTGTTTATAATACAGAGAAAAAGAAAGAAAGTGAATGTGAGAGAGGGCGCACAAAGAGAAGATGTACACGGGTATATTAGTATCATCGTGAGTGTAATCCTGTGGGTAGTTTCCTGGAGGTAAGTTCAGCTGAGCTCAGTAGCACTTACTTCTGACTGCACAGGTTCAATGAGTAAAAAAGCATGTTTAGGATTAACAGACATTCTTTAGTTGGCTGAAATATAAGCTTTACTTTAAAGCAGAAATGCAGACAAGTGTTATCATTTAAACTGCTAGCATGAAGTAGGAATCCTATCAAGGCAAAGAATTATCCATCCTCTGCTTGATTATATTCCTCATTCTGACTCCCTCTGTGCTAATCTCTCACAAACTTGAAAGCCTCATCATCATCCTGTTCACCTACCATTGCAAGGAGTGTCTCATCAATTTATCCTGCCGCTCTTGCAAATCATGGTCATCACTCCTGCTTTAAAAAAAAAGCCCTGGAGCGGCACTCCCTTGTGCTCCTCCTCCATTATACCAATGCCCAGTATAGTGGTTTTTAAGACTGTTTGCAGTGTTGGACCAACCAATCTCGCATTCGTAGTACTTGGCAAACGAGAGGTCCATTGGTCTTTCTTGGGAACTGTATAACTTGTTTTCTTCTTTTAAAAGCAGTTAAATAGGTGCTTGAAGCATGGCTGTGCCTGTACGCTGAAAAGCGGGGCCATAAATGTGTCTGGCTTGTGATGGGAAGCCTCAATTAGTATGGAAGAACTGCAAAGCTCTTGCCTTCAGGGACCCTTCTCAGACATTACTTGATAGCTTAGACGACTTTGCAAGAGAATTAGACAAATTCAAAACCAATAGGTCCACCAGTGGTTATTAGTTTGGTGGAACCTAACAATTAGCAGAAATAATAATTCTATTCTTATGTTTTTAGCATTAATGTAGGCTGCCCAGAGAATTCTGGTTTTGGCCAGTGTTTAAATACTGTAAAAATAAGTCATTCCTTTAGTTTGGGGGAGAGGAGACAGAATTATGTGCAGATTTATTTATTTAATTTATTTTTAGGGGAAAAACCAACCCTGCAGAAATGGGGCAGAATGCACATTAAAAGAAAAACTGATAAACCAAAAACTGCTAAACCATATAGACCTCTCTCCCAACAAAACAACAAAACCCTCTTCACCAAGTCTCCACAGTTCCTACTCCCATACAAACATCTCACTCACCCTTTTCAACAGAGTTTTCATGTTCTGACATCCTGGCCTCATTAACTCCAGCACAGAGGTGAGGCTATTTATGGAGCATTCAGCACCAACAAGAGAGGTCCCTGACTTCTTCGCTCTGCCACCCAACATGGAAAATATAGCTCTTATTTTTAATCCTGCTGGTTGTTATTCAGCTGCAACTGATTTCTACATGGGAGCAGCACAAGGGGCCAAAGCAAATGCAGCTGCCAGGAAGCCATCCATGCAAGGTGAGAAGGCAACACACACAAGGAGTAAGTTGTAAGGTGCTTTCACTGACCCACAACATTCAAGCTTAAGGCAAGATTACACATCATAGCAGACAGCTATAGAGGTGGTGTTTTCTGAAAAGAATCAGCAGGCAATGTGTACATAACCCTTCCAGCCCCTGCCAATTTAATGTTGAATTTTAAATTGTTATAAAATGCCCTGGGCCTTTAGAGCAGGTAATAAATAATAATGATGATGATGATAATATTTCGCCCTGTGCAAATTCTCTCCCCCAGCTGCTTTCCCCAGGAATTGAGTTTATTCTTATCTCCGAAAAAGATACTAAGAAATTAACAAGTTGGAGGCATTTTTAGGCACATAGGCCTGGCAGATGCAGAAAGTATTACAAGTATGATCATCTAGAGATGAAGGAAGAATCCGTTTTAAATCCTCCCTCCTTCCCCACTTCCTATAGATTCCCAAAAATTGTAATTGTTTATGATACAAAATACCTTTTACATTTGGTCACCAATCTAAGCAATACAGGCTACCATACATCATTTCATATCTGAAATACAGTGGTACCTCCGGTTACGAACTTAATTTGTTCCGGAGGTCCGTTCTTAACCCAAAACCATTCATAATCTGAAGCGCGCTTTCGCTAATGGGGTCTTTTGCTGCCGCCGGCATCACGGGGCAAAGTCTGCTACCAGGAGCCTTTTCTTCCAGGTTAGCGGAGCTCGTTACCCAAAGCGTTTGTAAGGAGGACAGTACGTAACCCGAGGTTTCACTGTAACTGTAATAATGTTGATAAATATACTTTGTAAATATATTCAGAAATGTTTATCTGAGTTTGTTTTATTTTTAATTTTATGTAATTGTTGCATGACATGTGCTCTGATGTAAAGAGCACTAAACAAGCAAAGGATGTTGCTCTGTCACCTCCCTCTGGCATAACCTCCAACATTTCTCCAATGAAAATAGAGACATTCTATTCCTTAATAATAATAATTTAATTATTTATACTCCACCCATATGACTGGGTTGCCCCAGCCACTCTGGGCGACTTTCAACATCTATCGAAGCATAATAAAACATTAAACATTAGAAAAAAATCCCTATACAGGACTGCCTTCAGAGGTCTTCTAAAGGTTGTGTAGTTACTTATCTCCTTTGCTTGGACATTGCATAACTCTATACCTTCCAACAGTTCTCTGATGAAAACAGGGATGTCCTACTATCCTCTCCCAATATTCCTCTAATGAGAAGAGGGACATCCTAAGGAAAAGTGGGACATCCCAGGATCAAATCAGAAACCAGGGCGGCTTCTGTAAATCTGGGACTGTCCCTGGAAAATAGGGACACTTGGAGGATCTGCTCTGGTCAGGCAGTGACACCAGGTAGGATCACCAGGGCCAGAAGGCTCCAGTTCCACCTGTGGATATGTAGGATTTGGCAACTGTCCAGCAGTATCTACCCCTGACGTCAGCCCAGGACTGGTGTATTTGATTTTGCAGTGATGTGAAACGACTAGACACAAAAGAAGTGCTGCTCTCACTGTTTGGCAAAGACCTCTCAGCAGGGGATAAATAGGATAAATAGCACCCTGGGCCAGGAGTGACTTCAGTGCCTGCTCCCAGACCCAATCACGTTTGCAGAACCACCTTGAGGGTTTATGGAGCATCACCTCAACTTTCAGTCCTGTAGTCACAATCCTCCTTTCACCAGGAGACAAAATCAGATTTGAAATAAATGTTCTGAGCCACTGGAATTCATGCAGTGCTATTAGCTCTAGCCACAGTTCAGTGGCTATTCTTACTTCAGAGAGACCTATGGCTCAACAGCCTACATACCCTGTTGGTCAAGAGACTCCAGGAAATGGAAGCAGGACCCCTGCTGTAGCCTTGGGCATACGCCCCAAAATGTCAACCTCTGACACAGGTCCTAAAAACAAACCATAGTTGAATGTTGCATTGGGCGAATGTTTGAATAATTTGCTCTATTGAAGGCAGAAACTAACACCACATGCCAATTAGAATTTGTGCTCCGAGTCAAGTTTTTATTGCAGAAACAAGTACCTGACAAAATAATTACCAGACCTGCAGTGCTGTTAGTAATGCTTATGTTCCTCCTCCCACTCTGTTCTGTTCAAAATTAAAGGGAGAAGGGTGGAGAGAGAAATTACTGCAAGCGTGTCTGTTCAAAACAGATACAAATAGTTTTGTTACTCCCATCCCTTCAGAAAAACTTGCATATGCACAGATTTCTTTCATAATGTACATGAATCAGGGTAACAGTGGGACTGGAATATCTCCGTATTTTCTGGGGAAATACAGTTAAAAAGAAACATTTTAATTTAGACTTCTGTTTATGTACAAACAACAGGTAGCACAAAGGGGAAATTGGTGAAGTAATTGGACAGGATTGTGTGGGCAGAGGCAGGACAGATGGGAGGAACTTAGTCAGAGATGAGGTGGAGCTTTGAACACCACCTATTTCCAATGCCACTGAGCTTGATACATAATGAGGCTTGACTAAGCAATATATATTTTCCAAGTCAAACTGGATTCCATCGTATTCCTAATAACATAGCATGGAAGGGTTCCAATGATCTGTTTCCAAGCCTTGAGAGTAGGGATAGGTGAATATGTCAATATTCAATTTCAGTTTCTCCCAGTTTCTTACTTTTCCAAACTTAAATTCAATTTTCCACATCTCCGTATCAGTTTTGTGATTTTTTTTAAGTCCTCATGAAAATTCATTAGCGTATTACTGCAAATTTCTCCTAATACATTTTTACACATTGTTTTTTGTAAAATGCCTCTATAATGCATGCTATTTTCACATACGTATATTTCACTCTAGTACATGCATTTTTCTTTTTGGGTTGGAAAAGTGCACTGCAAAACTTGGAGAAGTGTGAGTTTTGAAGAATAGCTGTGTTTCAATTTGTGATTCAATCTGGGAAGAGCAAATTAAGTGGCTTTGCTTCAAAATGCAAACTGAATGAATGTCTCCCCCAACATCCCTATAAGGAGCAGGCTGTGCTTCCTCTACCTTGACCACAGGTGTGGGAAAAATAAACTTCAGACTGTCCTACTTATAGAAATCACTGCCTTTTCCACAAAGCCTACACTTACAGTGCCTTACTAGTGCAGACATGATCCATCCGCCCCACAGCGAGAGAAAGGAAGGAGAGGAGCAGTGACTTCCCCCCTCCCCACCCAGGAGCATAATTAATGTGTTTGTCCGGAGATGGGAGTGGGTAGCGAAATTCCAAGGTGATTGACTAATATTAAGCCCAGACAAAAGGCCCCGTGAGTCTCTGCTGTGGCCACCTTCAGGGAGCATTTTAGCAGAGGCCATTTTCATAGAATAACAAATTGTATCATCCAAGAGAAGGAAACTGCGGAACAGCATCAACTCGCAAGTCCCACACACAAAGAGCCTCTTGTCTCGAAACCTCTCGCCCTCCCCTCCTTCTCCCTCCCCCCTTCCTTCCTGGTGCTGCCGCTTAAGTGCAATTTCACCTTCAGCACCATAGCCACCATCACAACCACTCCGTCCTGCGAACAAGCTAAGACACAGGAAAATGCTCCATGCAGCAGGGTTCTCAAATCAAAAGTTCCACGCAGACTCCAATGTACAGTCAACGTGGAGCATTCTCCAGCAGTGAAGGAGCAGGCCCTTCTCCCACAGATTTCAACATGCGCACTGTAGCTCTGTCAAATATATCAGGGAGTTCCTGGAGCAAGATAATTGTGAGAAGTGCATACTGAGAAGAAACTCAGGATGCTTCTGAAATTTCTCCTTGGGTTTCTGAATTAAGATTCCTCCCAGGGCCAGCCCAAGACATTTAATTGCCTGAGGCAAAGGATAAGAGGCACTCCCCTCACATTCGACGTACAGAAGTTGGGCATCGGGGGCTGGCACGTGCTCTTTTAAATCCCCTGGAAGTGGGCCTCAGGGAAGACTGATTGTTCCCTCAACCCCACCCCTGGAGAGTCCTGCCCTCTGCGCCAGCCTGCCATTGGCCAATTTGGCATGCTGACGCAGAGCAGGATTTCAAGCTTGCATTCCAGCAAGGATCAGACCCTGGCGCCCAGCCCTGCATTGTGGGCGGGAGGGGAAGCACTGGCCATCCTGCAAAGCCACTGCACCACTAAAAGGGGGTAAAGCAGACTTCCTTCAATGATGGCAGTGGGACAGCATCCTCCACAATGGATGGGCCAGGGTAGAGTAGGCGGCACAGGGCAGGCCCTGTGGCGCACACACAGCTATTTTATTTCATTTCATTCCACAACACAATTAAAAAATCATAATTTAAAATATATTTTTTTAAATCTGCTGTTTTAAATCTACTCCCCATTCTCCAGCATCTACCTAACAGTAGTGATGGTCCTGAACCCTCCAGTGTCCCATTATTTATTTCCAAATTTTGCACAGAGAGCTGTGCAATGTACAGTTTGCCATACTTTTCACTTCCTTCTGTTCACGTGCATATTTTCCACTGGCAAATTATTTTCGCACAAGTGAACTGTCAAAAAAACACAATCCGAATAACAGAGTTGGATGCAATGTAACCATATGCACGACAGCATCAATGTTTTTTTCCCTATCATGCAATCTTGACCCAATAATGTGATATCATAAAATGAACCTTGATATGAATCAGCGTGCAAAGAGAGGAACCAAGCAGGGGTGTCCCTTGTCTCTCTCTCCCACCCCCACCTCCATTTGCACTGGTCATTGAGATTTTGATGAATAAAATTAGGTCCAATTGTAATATCCAAGGGGTGGGCATTTGGGGTGTGGAATACCCCATCAATTTATTTGCCAGGGACATCCTTTTAATGTTATTTAATCCTAAAGAAGCTTGTCTCTGCTACTAAAAACTGGTTTTCCTGCTGTTGCTGGTCTTGAAATCAATTTATTCCAAACTGTTACGTGTTTTAATCTTCCCAAACATATTTTTTTGCTACAAGATTTCACGCTTGCTACGGAGGATTTCACTAGCTGAGTATGATCTTACCAAAAGATCTTAAGACAGCTACGCAAGCGCAATTTTGAATACTTCGTGGGCAAAATTCTGAGAATTTTTATTGAATAGAAGTATTTTAAACTTTCATAGTTGGGCCACATCACAGCTCTTAAAATGTCTACTTTTTCAGTTTCTTATTTCAAGTTATCCCTTTTACTCTCCCTCCATTAGGGCTTAGCAAATGGCAACATATCCTGAAATTATTTGCAAATAACAGGAAGAGAAGTAGAATAACAAAATACATACTATATAGAGTTAGAAATAAAGGGAGCCTCAGCTTTCTTAGTTGCCTCTGTTACTCAAATGCTTTTCAGCTAAAACATTTATGATATATTGTAAGAAGTTCAAAAGGTATCCCACAGGTCCAGATGGAAACTTCCCCTCTGACACCATCAGTATGGGGTCTTACCTTCCTCCTGACACTGTCCTGACTAGTTATGGAAAGTTAATAATCCAATTTTTGAGTGAACTTTGTCAGTTTGGAAATGGCGTTCTTGCTTTGCCCCTCGCCAATCATCAGCACTCCCTTTTCTTGACCAACCTACTTTCAGTAATAGTGACCAATATGCCCAGGATAGAGAAAGGGAATCTAAAGCCCAATATACTGTGCATGATTTGTTTGTGCAAGGGAGGCCGGTCACTAGTGCAATTTTGACAACCAAACTTGCAAGGTCACCATGAAAACTGGTTGCAAAAAACTGATTTTGTCATTTACACACGGATTCACAGGTGTGCTGATGTGCACAACATTCATACGCTTTTAAAGAGATTACTTCTAAGATATATAAGCTTCTGTTTCATGTGTCCATGGGGTCTAGAGTGGCATTGGAACATATGTGGGAAGGGGATCAAGATAAAAATAAATTCCAATTGGGAGCATTTGTGCCCTCCTCTGCCCCTGAAAACTATTTCAGCTACATCCAGGAGGTGGTTCTCAAGGTCATATTTAGTTGGCACTGGACCCTGGTGAAACTTCATCATAGAGAGGGTGTTGGGAAAGGGGCACCCCCTTTCATATGTGGTGGAACTATTACACACTTCTAGGCAACGGTTCTCACTACAATTTTCAACCTCATGAATGAACTTCCAAATCCAGAATGCTGTTTCGTGCTGTTAAATAGTGAGCTAGCTCTGTGCAACACAATGAACTTATTGCTCTATTGTTAGCAGCTATGCAAGCAGAGGCATTGCTCCATTAGAAAAACAAAAACAGGGTCGTCATTAAAAGGCAGGGTCTGGCCTGCAGGGCTCTCAGAAAGACTCACCATGATAGAGTGGGTCCATGGCACTTCAAAGCATGACTGTTTTGATAATAATAATAATAATAATAATAATAATAATAATAATAATAATAATAATAATTTTTTATTTCTACCACACCCATCTGGCTGGGTTTCCCCAGCCACTCCGGGCGGCTTTCAACAGAACATTAAAAACAGAATAAAACTTCAAACATTAAAAACTTCCCTAAACAGGGCTACCTTCAGATGTCTTCTAAAAGTCAGGTAGTTGTTTATTTCCTTGACATCTGATGGGAGGGCGTTCCACAGGGCGGGCACCACTACCAAGAAGGCCCTCTGCCTGGTTCCCTGTAACCTCACTTCTAGCAGTGAGGGAACCTCCAGAAGGCCCTCGGCGCTGGACCTCAGTATCTGGGCTGAACGATGGGGGTGGAGACGCTCCTTCAGGTATACTGGGCCAAGGCCGTTTAGGGCTTTAAAGGTCAGCACCTTTAAACTTTAAAGGTTTAAGCAATTTGGTCCCCATTTTAATATTTTTTAACAGAAACACAACTGTCAACTCAACTCAACTGTCAACTCAACTCAACAGTCAACCAAGCGAAGAGTTGTTTTTCCATATGTGGATGCTAACTGAAATAAATCTGGCGAAATCTAACAGCTTTGGAAAACCTAAAACCAAGGAGTAGAAGAGGAAAGAATGATAAATATATCTAAAACATTCAAGTCTCTGCAAATAACCAGGCTTGCATCAATTAGTTTCCAAAAATAAATACCAGTTGGCAATTTGGGAGCTGTTTTCTTTTGTTGGATTTTGAGAAGATTAGAGAGGCAGAATTTGCCGACACTGGTCCGATTTTCATGTTTCAGTAGGCCATGGCTAATGGCATACCATGAACCAGCAACATGTAAGTGCACATTGCCCAGACGCTCCTCCCCTGGCATGAGCAACAAGCCATGAAGCTTGGCTTGCCATTGTGTCAGAACCTGGCATCATAGTTTATTTCTCCCACACAAACCACAATTGTGAAGCCAAGGTTTGTTCTTGGCCTGCTAATCATAGTTTATTCAAGAGAAACAAACCACAAGCATGGTTTTGACATCATGACAAGCCAACCTTCATGATTTGCTCCTCCTGCTCATGTGAAGGAAGGAATGAAAAAGGAGCAGTCAGACATTACTATGATGTGCAAACTGGGCCACTGTCCCCTGGTGGTATAGAGGAAAGCAAAGAATGAATAGGGTTTATGTAGAGTCAAGGGAGAAAGAGAAATTGGTTAAATGCAGAGGCAAAGGTAGTTTCATGTAGTTAGGTAGGCTTGCAATTGAGAAGGTGGACTGAAGAGTTCATAGCCTCACGAGCAGCTGGATTTTGAAAGATGATTGAGTGCAAGATGGCACAATGAACACATAAGGGGCACTTATGGGGCAGCAAAAAGAGAACAGGCAGTCATGATAAATAGTAAGCAAGGTTCAACTGTCTGAAGTGCTGGACAATGTAAGCAACTCTTGGTATTGAACTCAGGGCAAACAAAATAAAGCATTTATTCACAGTACATAGTTAAACTATGGATGATGTTATGAGGGACATCAAAAGGGGATTAGCTAAATTCATGGAGTACAATGCTATCAATGGCTACTAGGCTATGTGCCATCCCCAGGATCAGAGGCTGTTGAAAACCAGCTGCCAGGAAACCCAACAGCAGAATGTTCTCCTTATGGGCTTCCCACAGGTAGGTGCCACATAGGTTGGCTACAGTGTGGAACAGGATACTGGACTAATTGTGTCTTTGGACTGATGAAGAACAGATTTTCTGATGTTCTTATGTGCTGCATCTCAGCAGGAAGGAAGTAATACAAGGAGCCAATGCAGCTTTTCTTGTCCTTTGCATCCTCCAACTTGAGCAGATGGACAGCTTGCCTGGCTAGTACACTTTTGCTCCAGTCTTCTGAGGCTGACAGATTATTATACCACAGCATTCCTACACACAGCTTTGGATGTTTTGCTGTAGTTCTGAAGAGCAATAGCAACCAACAGCACTGTTAAACAAAACGTGCAGTCATAAAAAAGTGTTTTCAAAAGCTCCCTTTCTTCTCCTGGACCACAATTAGAAAATGGGTGCAGGATTATTTAATGACTCCAACTTAGATCTCCTTTTGAAGAGACGCTTTGGCAAACTCCAGTCAAATCGAGCCGCCATCCAGGTTTCTCTGAGGGCAAAAAGCTGCTGATCTTTCATTTTTGAGTGCTTAATCATACCCTGTAAAATGTAAAACCTCAAAACATCCAGAAAGTTGGATGCATTAAGGTGGAGTGAAGGAGCAAGAACTTAAACTGATTCTTACATGGCTTTATTGAGTTTCAGCAGGTATATATAATAGCTGTTCTGTTTTATACTTTTTTCTTTACTTTTAAGTTAGTGTTGTCCCTTGGTTAGTTACTGTTGATTTTAGTTCAATGGCAGAATGTCCAGGTGACATTTTAGTTTAGTTTAGCTATTTATATCCTACTTTTATGAGCAAGTTCTCTCCAGAAAACAGTAAAATTTCAATAAAACACACAACAATTAAAATACAGCAGATAGTAAAGGAAAGAGCCAAATTTAAATTGTGGGGGAAAATATTCTTCAGAGCCATGCCTGAAAACTGGAAATTTGGAGCCTTGGTTGGGCTCACTAGGGAGGGCATTCAACAATTAAGGTACCACCACAAAACAGACCCTGCTCCTGATTCCTGTCAATCTTCCCAAAAGGAGAGCCAGTGGTGAGACATGGTTATTGATGGGCTTATATTATTGTGTTTGGAAATCATTTGGCCAGTTAAGGAGATGACTCAGGGTAGAGAGAAGGGCAACTTTTTATTTTAAAAAGTAAATAAATTGTAATATGGATGCCGCATGCTTGAAAAGGCAAAAGGTCTATCTCATCCAGCATTCTGTTTTGAATAGTGGTCAGGCAAATGCTCTGGGAAGCTCACAAGGAGGTCACCAGGGAAACTGTCCTCCCCCAGCTACTTGACCCCAGTGTCTTGCGCATTCAGAGGAATGCCACTTCTGCAGATGAAGGATCCACTTAGCTCTTTGATAGGCCTCTGCTCCTCCATGGATCTGCCTAATCTCTTTTTAGTAGTGGGACACAAGGAAGTACTTCTTGCAGAGCATGAGTAATGGTGTCATTTCTCAGAGTGTCATGGTAATTGACATCCACCACAGTGGGAATCAAGAGAACAAGAAGAAGAGTCAAGCAGATGCTGAGTATTTCTCTCCCCTGGCTTTTTTTGGATGTGGTTCTGAATTCAGGTTAGCAGTTTAAATGGTAACACTTTATTTCACGTTGGTTTGCATTTCTTATTAAAAGCAGAAGGTTGAATTTTTGCTAACTGAAGGCCTTTTCTTAAAGCTCAGGGCGTTTTGCATGTTGTTGTTATTGCTGCTGCTAATTCCATTTTTATCTCACCCTTTCTTCTGCAGGAGTCTAGGGGAGCCACCCATCCATAAAACAGCGTGCTTAAAACATAAGATTAAAAAGTTGAACCTATACAGTGAGAAATGAGCCAGCACCACTGTGTTCAGCAGAGCTCACTCTCAAGGAACTACACACAGGATTATAGTCATGGTGATACTAATAAACTATATATTATGCTATGTACTGTAACTGTTTGTGAGTTGGGGTGTGTGTGTAAGAAATTCCACACAGCTGCCTGCCTTCTCCTGAACCAAAGTTTACTGCCACACCTATGTATCACATGTACTGCCACATCCCATGGCAACCAGTTCCATGTTATCAATGTACCATGCTAGTAAGTCATTCCTCTCACCATTCTGAAGAGATGTAATTTGGTGACCTCGAGTTTCACCATGTAATGGGGAGGGTGGGAATGCCTCTGTCCACCTTCTTTATAACACACATAGCTTTTACCATGTCTCCCTATAGAAGTCACCATTTTTCCTAAATCCAAAGGTCCCAAACACTCTAACATTTCCTTATAGGGAAGGTGCCCCAACTCCTTGCATTTGAAGCCCTTTTGGGAGGCAGAAATGGTTAATGTTTCATACCCCTTTCCAGCTCCAAGTTATCTTTTTTCTGAGACTGAGTGTACATTTCTGGTCACCCTCAGTATTCCAAAAGCTGCTGCATCATAGATATATGCAAAAACATTACAAACCTGACAGTTTTATTCCCCGGGACTTATTGTTAAGTGCACTATTCTCCCACCCATCAGCTCCCAAGGCTGAAAGGAGCAGACTCAGAAGAGCAAGGTCACCTTTGTTCAATGGGATTTTTCCCAAGTAGGGCTGGCCCAAGCCATTTTGCTGCCTGAGACAAAGGCCTTCCCAGTACTTGTACCAAAGTGGATTGGACCAGCAATCTATTATTTACTCATTTAAAATGTGTTTTATATTGCTTCATATTTAAAATATCCAAAGTAGCATAGAAATAATAAAATATATCATAAAGCAATATGAAACAATTGTTCAAAAAAATTACAACAACACAAAGTTGGACATTAACACCAACCAATCAACAAACAGCAAATTCTCCCTTCCTTCCTATTTATTTCCCTTCTAGGTATTGACACTTCTTTTAAAGTTACCAAATCAGAGGCCTCTCTCAAAGGCAGTGAAATGCTTGAAAGCTTCAGAAAGAGCCCAAATAAACACAGAGAGACAGAGATTTAAGGCAACAGGGAATTATTATTATTTTTGCTTCATTCCCACAGACCACCATGGTTGAAGAGTTTTGCTAGAGCCAGGAAGTAGAGATGAAATATCTCCCAATATGCCTTGTACAATCCCATCAGCACTCTCTCTCATAGGCACACACACACACACACACACACACACACACACAGAGAGAGAGAGCGAGAGCGAGCTTCCTACCCCAAACTGAAAGATTAAAGATACATTATGCAGGTGAGTAATTGATGGAGATCTGCTGGCGTCTCTCATCCATGGATCATTTCACACAGCAAAGTGGTTGGTGCCCTGGGCAGTTCAAATGAGTGAGCCCAGAACCAAAGACCAGTGGGTCTGGAGATATGTGTAGTAAAAATGCTGTAATTTTTATTATTTGCACAGTATGTTCTATTATACAGTATGCTCAGTTATATATCTGTATTTTATAGAACTTTGTAAGTATTATTAATTACTATTATTTTGCAATTCAGATTTTTATTTAATTTGAAGAATGACAGGCAGGCAAATCTGTGTGGCAAATTGTAATACATATGACAGACTGATAAACAGCTGAGGGTCCCAAGGCTCCTCCAGATAGCATATTTATTAAGCACTCATCTCAATTTGCTTGCACAAAGATTACACAATTAGATTATATCCAGTCTTTATTGAGCATAAGTTCTGATTTGTAGGGCAGTTGTACAACAATGAACACTCATTTTGATTTGCTTGTGGGATGTTTATTCACCTTCCTGTTCATTTGTGGTTCATCTCACACTTTTCAATGCATTTCCCCATCACTTTTCTAACTAAGTAAAATAAAATAAAATATGTTTCTTCTTTTTAGTGGATTTGTTGTGCTAGGACAACAAAGCAGTCTGGGCGCACCTCTAATAACTAAGAAACAACATAATTTAATTCACATTCTCAGAAACCACCTCGCTGCTGGATAATATTATCTAGCTGATAATTAATTATCCTTAAATAAAAGTCACTATGCCACTAATAGGGAGTGTGTGCATTTGAACCTGGCAACCAAAATACAGGGATAAGGGCATCCCAAACAGGTGTACGTGTGTTGCGGTTCAGCCTAGTGGGGGATTTGTGTGTATTGCAGTTCCTTCACTCCTCATTGGCCATGCCGCCTCCACCGGCCTTCGACCGAGTCCCTTTGCCAGAACCTTGCTACTGGTCTTCCCTCTTTTCCTTAACTAACTTCCTGGACTGCTTTTCTGGCCTTGGCCGCTGCTTGGCACGGACTCCGACATGGATTCTCTTTTGGCTCTGCTTCGTCCACCCTGACTAGATTCCGTTGTTTGTCTGTGACATCACTCCAGGAACATCCCTCTGGCTTTCAGCACTCAGAACAGACAGGATTCCGCTATGCTAACATGGAATCCTAATTTCCTATGTGATGCTTAAAAAGCATGTTTTGCATTTTGTGCCTAATGCAACTAAATGGACTAGAACATACATTATTTTCATGTTATTTATTTTTCAAATGGCTCTCCTCCAGTTTTATGTCCCACAGCAATACTCACATGCCTTAAAAAAGAAAATAGTGCAAGAATGACTGAAGTGCCATACATGTTAAAAACAGGCGTTATGTTGGCAAAAACACAAGAATCATCTAATGCAATGCTTTGTTTCAAGGAAGGACCAATTTACCCAACAGTCTCTCCACAGATCAAATTAAACAATCTAGATTGCAAAATGCTACAATTAGGTCCAGTGCCACCATCTGGCACCCTCAGACATATGCTGTAGCCATGGCACCCTAGCAGGGCCCAACTGGTACTGACATTTACCCTTGCCCCCACACTTGGCGACAGTGAAGAGTCATTTCCCACAATGCCCTAGGAATCCCCATTGTAGGGAGGCTCTGGAGCATTGTGGGAAATGTATATAGCTACCTTCTACTGTCAGAAAGCCTGCAGATGCTGGCCCACTTATGCAGGAAGGAACTCATCAGAAAACATTTTGCCAAGGGTTCCTTCAAACCTAGAGATAGCCCTGCTGCAAAGACTGTCTAAAGTTGGTCAATTAATGTTCCAAGGACCACCTGCAACCCTCAGACCAATTTAATATAGGTACGGGAAACCTACAGACAGACAGGAAGAAAGGAGAACAGGAGAGGATGGAAATAGAGGGGAAACCAAAATGGATGGCGCAATGACAGGACAACAGAAGTGCCCTTTGCCAGAGGGAGAAGCAACAAGAGGAACAGCCATTTTAGATCTGGTCCTAACCAATGTTGATGACCTGGTTAGTGGGGTAGAAGTGGAAGGATCATTAGGCGCGAGTGATCATGCTCTTCTGAAGTTTACTATACAGCGGAAAGGAGCAGCCAAGCATACTAGGTCTCAGTTTCTTGACTTTAAGAAAGCCGACTTCATAAAACTTAGGGAAGTGCTGGGTGAGATCCCATGGACAGTAATACTAAAAGGAAAGGGAATTCATGATGGCTGGGAGTTTGTTAAGAGGGAGATAGTAAAAGCACAACTTCAGGCAATACCAATGAGACGGAAGCATGGAAGGTGCCTAAAGAAGCCAGGGTGGCTATCTAAAGAACTTTTAACTGAGTTAAGATTTTAAAAGGATGTGTACAAAAAATGGAAAAGGGGGGAAACCACCAAAGAGGAATTCAAACAAATAGCCAGCACATGTAGACACAAAGTCAGAAAAGCTAAAGCACAGAATGAACTCAGGCTTGCTAGAGAGGTTAAAAGCAACAAAAAAGGCTTTTATGGGTATGTTCGTAGCAAAAGGAAGAACAAAGAAACAGTGGGGTCACTCAGAGGAGAAGATGGTGAAATGCAAACAGGGGACACAGAAAGGGCTGAACTCCTCAATGCCTTCTTTGCCTCAGTCTTCAGACCACTGGGAAGAGCAATCTGTCCCTCCCCTTGTCATGGTTGACCAGCCCCTCAAGCTTGGACATTGACCTGGACAAGGAGCCATTCATCCATCCCTACCAGATTTTTCCAGGCCAGAAGACATGCATGTTCTGGATTTCCCTGGATTCAGAATATTCACATCCAGGACATTCCTCATCACCTCCATGCTGTAAAACAAGGCCCTTAAAGGTGAAGACAGCTCCTCAAAGGGTACAGGGCCAACAGACTTGGAGGACGAGGAGCAGAACTTAGAAGTTGTTGGAAAGTTTGTACTGTATCCCCCCCCCTCTTTGTTTTAATGTATATCTGTGGGGCTTTTCCATCTGTTTGTTGGGTTGCAAGCTGCTTTGGGGTGTGTATGGGGTGTTTGGGGAGGGGTAATATCTCTGGTGGGGGACACATCACACTTTTTCTGGGCTAGTTTGTCCACCTTTGGTCCCCCACCCTGCACTGAGCTCCCACCTGTGGCTCCTTGTAGCTGTCATCATGTGACTGCGGCCATACCCTGGGAACAACTTCGACTGTCTGGCAAAACCAGGTGAGGGTAGTCAATGCGTCTCAAACCCTCGGTGAGTTAGGGACTTCCCCTGCATGTGTAGACAGTCTCTGGAGGATTGAGTGGACAAGACCAATAGTGGGTCCAAAGGTCAAGAAGGCAGTTTCTGTTTGTGCTGTAGAGGGAAGTGAGGGGCAGATGGGGCTTGTCAACCTGGGAAGGTAGCCCATCTAAGAGAAGGTAAACTCTGATCCTAAACCTCCACTGCCTTGTAGGGTATCTTCGGGAGAAGAAAAGACTAAGGAGTAAACACAACACGCCTCATTCCGGCAACTCATGCAGCTAAGCTGGTACCAAACGTACTGCTCTGCTTTCCTTTGGATCACATCAGCGAGGCCGAGAGGAAGGTCATGTCATCTGGGCAGCCCAACTCCAAACACACTGCCCAGGCTTACACCCTGTGGAGGTCACTTTGGTGCTGGCTAATGCAGCAAAAGCAACATGGGAAGCAGCAGTTATGAGTTACCAGTTTCTGCAGCCACAGCAGGTGCTGTGATTCTCCAGTATTTTGACTTCACCTCTAGAAGTGCACTCTGTCTCTTGAGACAGACATATCAACAACAACAAAAATATGCCCTTAGTTCAGACAACTGGGAAACAACTTCCAACATTCCTTTCTCTCATTACATGCACACGGCCATGTTGTTCTGCCTGCACATTCATGAAGAGTTTTTGAATATAGAAGAACAGGGCTTCTCTCAAAGCTTGGAAAAGCAGCTACTCCCCAGATAACAATGGTGCAGGTGCTTGGACGCAGGCCACATGAGAGGCCTCACCCTTGTCAGAATGAAATATGTTCCCCTGACACTTTTTAAACCCTGTAATCCGCTTCTTATCCATCATCACACAGTGTTTTAAAACAGTCTTGGGGCGGATAAACTGGGTGCTGCAGAAAGATTTATGAGGAAATAAGCCTCTGTGATACCCTGGTTAGTGTTATATAGGGAGCTGAGCCCACTTGGACAGGAGAGTTAAGCAGATGGGACATAATACTATGAAAGGAAGAAAAGAAAAAAGACAACCCAACCAACCATTGTGAGTGGAAGAAATTATTCCAGGGTCCAGAAGAGGAGAAAATGCTTTTGCTGGCTACAGATTACTTTAGCCTTGCCTAAGATTACTTCTGCCTTTGCCTTGCCCTGCTATCTGCTGTAAGAGGGTTATTTATTTTTATTAATTAAATTTCTATACTGCCCTTCATCAGAGGATCACAGGGCAGTTCACAATATAAAAACACAGAAATACCGGTACATAACATAGTAACAAAAGCAATAACCCTGCATGACACACCAAGTTCAAAATGCCATAGTTTAATTAGCCAAAGGCCTGGGAGAACAGGAATGTTACTGCCTGATGCCTAAATATATGTAACAATGGTGCCAGGTGAGCCTTCCTAGGGAGAGCATTCCACAAATGGGGAGCCACTGCAGAAAAGGCCCATTTTGTGTTGTCACCCTCCAGACCTCTCACGGAGGAGGCACATGATGACAGGCCTCAGATGATTGCGAGGTCTGGACTGGTTCATATGGGGAGAGGCAGTCCTTGGGGTATTGTAGTCCTGAGCCACTTAAAGCTTCATAGGTGAAAACCAGCACTTTGAATTGGATCCAGAAACTAATTGGCAGCCAGTGCAGTTGGGCCAGGATTGGCATTATATGCTCATACCGTTTTGCTTTGCTGAACCACCTGGCCACTGAATTCTGCAGCGGTGAAGTTCTCCAACCCTGACAATGCCTTTTGCTTGCCTACATACAGGACAGAATAGGCCTGGCCCACTCATGAGGCAAGCTGAGGCGCCTGCCTCAAGCAACGGAAGACCAATAGGTGGCACCTTGCCTCCACCCAATGGCAGCTAAAAAGTGGAACTGGTTTCTGGTGAGAGCTAGCAAGATCTTGAGGAAGCCAGCACTGCTGCTGGCACCTTGTAGCATAGAGAGGCATGGCACTGGTGGTGGGGTGGCAGAAGGGCAGAGAGGAGGCACCTTCTCATTTAGCCTTGAGTAATGAAATGGGATTTGCCACCCCTGGGACAGAGGGATGTGGGGGAGGGGATGTAGAAACTAGGCTACAGTACGAAGGTAAAATGTACAGTGTGGCCCTTGAGCTGAAAAAGGTTTCCCACCCCAATAGGCATATATGTGACATACAAGGAGAGAGTAAGTGCACACATGCAATTAGCTGGCAGTAGAAGCACTGGCCTGAACCAAACTCACAAAGAAGAAAAAACTTTGCACCCAAAACCTTTCAGCCCTCCAGCACCATCTCAGCTGTGTGTGTGTCTGTTCCAAATTGCTTCTACTGTTTCTCCACACACAGAGACTTCAAATTAGTCCCCTTCCTTAACGAGGAGTGGGTGGGTGGATGGCATATAAATAATAAAATTATTATCATCATCAAATGCAGAATCCAAACCCCATTTTTCATGATATAACAGGGAACATAGTGATGGTGACAGGTAATTTTAAAATACAAATACACACACACACACACACACACACACACACACACACACACACCTTCCCACGTTACTTGACAGTGCTTTCCAAGGAAGCCAGCTAGTACATTCCTTTTCATGTGGGATTCAATCACATGTCAGCAAATTCTGGTAGTGCAATCAAAGTAGATTTGGAGCTCTTGTGTAACAAAACTGATTGCCCCGAAACCTGGACTTTTTATGATAAGGAAAGTGGTGGAAAATGCACTGGAAAGTGTAAAATAATAATTGCTTGACATGTTTTCTAACCTCTTCACAAACAAATAAGAACGAATGCCCAATACACAGTGAACAAACAAATCAGAATGCATCCTCAAGAAACAAGTTGTTTAGAGAAGTTTGCATGCACACGAAAGCTCATACCAAGAACAAACTTAGTTGGTCTCTAAGGTGCTACTGGACAATTTTTTTTATTTTTTAAAATATATTTCTGATGTTTTATCGTGTTTTTAATATTCTGCTGGGAGCCGCCCAGAGTCCCTGGGGAAAGATGGGCGGGGTATATATTTTTTATTATTATGTTGTCTGGAAACAACCTCAGAAGATGAACTTGAAGTGAAAACTCAAGTGGTGACTGGATGAAGCCGGAGCATCAGTGGCATAAGAACATTTGTGCCCCACATTGCATTCCACTTTTCAGTGTTTCATGTTCTGAAGGTCAGTGCTCAGAGGTATATGAACATATGATGTGGTTGGAAAAAATGCTTTCTAATTACAGAAAAGTTGGAACTAGGCTTCCTTTGTGTGGGGTTGGAGAGAGTAGCACCGATTTCAGATGCAGCTGCTAAGCAAAATTTCCATGGGAGTGATATTTTTCTCTCTCTTCCCACTAATTTTTGTTTTACCAGACTTGGATCTCTGACAATTACACTATACATTCACATGTGGAAGGGCTTCATGCTTCAGCGGTTGATTTTCTTGACGCACGCATGAAGAAAGGGTTCCTAATAAAATTATTTATGTGGACACTAGATACTTCCAGATGTAAAAGGCCTTTCTTCTGAACCCCAAACATCATTTGGAGGAACAAGTAGCTCTTTACAAGTTAGGATTTCATAGGAAGGCACACAGAAAGGACCCTGGAATTGTGCAAAAATGTTTTTATTGTGAGTGTGCATAGGAGGTGCTGAATACTTTACCAAGAGCCAAGGATCCCCACTCCCCGGTCCAACCATGGCGCTACAGCTTTTGTAGAATTATTTGCAGCTCATTTCTCATAGTTATAATACTTTATTTTAAAAAAAGATTTTCTTAGTTTACAAAAGTACGTGGATTGTCTCTTTTCCCAGGTTGTATACATATAATCCAAGACATTGGTATTGTATACAGAATAAGGTTGGGAAAGAGCATAGAGAGGGGAGAGGAATTTGTCATATTTTTTAAAACCTTTCTTTCAGATGCCTATGCATTCAAGGTGGCTTGCATCAATAAAAATTTCAGAACCACAATAAAACCACAGCATCAGCAAAAAGCAACAGGTGCCTGTATGACAGATAACGCAACCATCCAATCAAAACATTTTTTTTCTACCTTGCAGGGCAAAAGCCTGCTGGAACAGATAGGCTTTAACTAGCTGGTAGAAAACAGCAAGAGTAGAAGGAAATGACTAGCTAAGCCTCATGCAGTACAGGGTTCCACTGTAAGAAGATGGTCACCAACTTTGCTTCCACCAAAAGCTAATGGTTTGGAAGATAAAGTGGAGTATTAAAACTAATGGCTTATCCATTCTCTGCTCTTTACAGGCACAGTCTGCAATTTAAAGTTCTGTGTCCAGGCACCATTCCCTCCCCCACCCCGAGCTTTCTACACAAAAACTTGCTCTTTAAAGCTCAATCGGAGCATAGGTCAATTCGCAGAAACCCAAATTGACATTTGCTCCAATTCTGCTTTAAAGAGCGGGTTTTCATGGTAAAGCTCAGGACAAACAAATGCTCAGACACAGAGACCTAGAAATAGCAGAGCAAAAGATAAGGGTGGATAAGCTCTACCTTCGAATTCTCACAAGCATCACTCAAGTAGTAGCAGTAGCTAGAGCCCTAAGGTTATTATAATTTCTTTTTAAAGCATTTCTACCCCAGAAAAAAGACTCACAGAGGAGCTTGCAGATTATTTAAGAATCAAAAACAAAACATTGTCCCTACCCTCAGACAGCAGTTTTCCCCAGTCCTATCAGCGATGCTGGGGATCTTAAGCAGGTCAGGCAGCTGCTCTACCGCTGAGGAACAACAACCACGGGGGAAAGAAATGAAAAAGTGAGAGGAGTAGCTAACTCAGACCCAACATTTTAAAGTTACAGAGTTCTTATCATAACCAGCTGAGATGAGAACAGTTCAGGGAGAAGAGGAACTGAAGGTCTTACAGAGCCAATTGGGTGACCCTGTTTCCATCTCTCCCTTGGCTGCAGGGCCAAGCTATACGTTTCAATACAACAGTGAACAATTTAGCCCAAGAAGCACTCAGTCTGGAATAGAAGAATCCTTGGGAGTAGACAATTTGCAGCTAAAAATAATGAGATATGCTTAAACCTTTCCCTGCATTTCAGGTTGGATTACATTTGCACAGGCAAACACAAATTAAGGGATTGGTGCCACTGGATAGAATCACTACATGATCTTGTTGTTGTTTAGTCATGTCTGACTCTTCGTGACCCCATGGATCAGAGCACACCAGGCGCTCCTGTCTTCCACTGCCTCCCGCAGTTTGGTCAGACTCATGACTGTAGCTTCAAGAACACTGTCCAACCATCTCATCCTCTGTTGTCCCCTTCTCCTTGTGCCCTCCATCTTTCCCAACATCAGGGTCTTTTCCAGGGAGTCTTCTCTTCTCATGAGGTGGCCAAAGTATTGGAGCCTCAGCTTCACGATCTGTCCTTCCAGTGAGCACTCAGGGCTGATTTTCTTAAGAATGGATAGGTTTGATCTTCTTGCAGTCCATGGGACTCTCAAGAGTCTCCTCCAGCACCATAATTCAAAAGCATCAATTCTTTGGTGATCAGCCTTCTTTATGGTCCAGCTCTCACTTCCACACATCACTACTGGGATCTGCAAGCGATCAAATCCTCTAAATGCTCTCCTTGGTTCCCCCTTCTAAAAACGGTCCATTTTAGAGCCAGTTGCCTGTCAAATCTCTGGCCAGCCACACACTATTTGCTTTTACTGAGCTGCATTTTCAAGCTATGCCCTCCGCCGTACTAAACAGACAATATAATAGCATACCGTACAAAGACAGACTCTGCATATGTGGGCAACCACAGATGGAAGACAACTTGCATTATTTACTATATTGCCCACTATACATTGGACCCAGGAGGCGATTTCTCACCTTACCATCCCTACAGGAAAGATGTCTCTCCCCAGCAGAGGAGGTCCTATGGCTTCTTAGCAATGTAAACAATGCAGTGGCTCATAAAGTTGCCCTTTTTGCTTTGGCGGCCAAAAAGATCAGAAAGTAGACTGCGGACAATATAGCAGTGAACTGTAAAGGAGATGCAGAGATCTAAATGGAGACCAGTATTTGTGGCGCAATACCCCTTTTGCTTGTACAGTGGTGCCCCGCAAGACGAATGCCTCGCAAGACGGAAAACCCGCTAGACGAAAGGGTTTTCCGTTTTGGAGGTGCTTCACAGGACGAATTTCTCTATGGGCTTGCTTCGCAAGACGAAAATGTCTTGCGATTCCTGGGGTTTTTTTTTCGCTCCCCACCCCCTTTTTCTAAGGCACTAAGCTGCTAATAGCCTTTTAGCAGCTAATCCGCTAATCCCTTAAACCTTTAATAGCCGCTAATAGCCGCTAAATCGCTAATCCGCTAATGGGCTTGCTTTGCAAGACTAAAAATCCGCTAGACGAAGAGACTCACGGAACGGATTCTTTTCGTCTTGCGAGGCACCACTGTATTTATTTTTGATTGAGATTTGTCATGGCCAATGGCTAGTACAATAAAGTTATTTGGATTGGTTGGATTAAAGCAAGACATTCTATATGCAACTACTTTAAAAGAGTCTCCGAAAACTGCAACTGGTCCAGATAGCTGCTGAAAACTTGCTGGGACCCCTTTACATTGAACCTGTGACAGCTGCACTCGTTACCCGTTCATAATTCAATATACTGGTGATAAACTTTAAATCCCTAAATGGAGGTTGCCAGATATTGGGAACCTGTGGTCTTCCAGATGTGGCTGGACTCCAGCTCCCATCAGCCCCAGTCAACATGACCAATAGACAAGGACAATGGAAGTTTTAGTACAGCAACATCTGGAGCACAGAAGTTCCCCATCACTGGTGTAGATCCAAGGATTGCTTCCTACCATGCTATCCTGCCTGCTCCCTAAGATCTGAAGGAAGTTCCTTTCCCTGTGTCCTGTATAGAGTGAAAGCAGGACTGAGCGGAACAAGACAGAGGGCTTTACCCAGATTATAAAATACACTGCCCACGTAGTACAGTCTTCCACCCACTGCCACATCCCTCATTGTTTTTGCTGGTTTACTGAAGACTGTTTTATACCAGCAAATTGCTTTATGTTATTGTGTAATTGTAATTGCTTTATTTTATAAAATTCATAATGTCTTATGTAAGATGTTACAAGTGGCATCTTTATTCTACAAGGGTAGGAAATGAAAGTTTAAATGAAATTAATACATAACATTTCCCCCCTGATCACCTGCATTTGTTTTCTCCCTCTTAAGGGTTCCAAATGTAAACATGAATCAAAAAACTGGGAAGGGAAGGAGGAGATACGAAGAGATCTCGTCCACTTCTCAGTATTTACAATTTAGGTGCTGGCTAGATTCTTATGTCACATGGAACCAAGGGCAAGGAACGTCAGGCCTGGGGGCCGAATACAGCCCGCAAAGCCTCTCTACCTGGACCACACTTCCCCTCAAGCTACCCCTGCTGTCTCCAGGATATGTCTCTCGCTGGCCCTGCTTTGCACCCTCCTTGGGTATTTTTGCCTGGCTGGTATTCAGAATAAAAGTGGCAGACAGGGAAAGAATGAAACACCCACATGCATTTGAATGGCAGACGTTAATGAGTTTGGAAATAAATCAGAGCTGGAAGTCAACTGCTTTAAATCTGTTATGCAATTGAATCTGCCTGTTGCAAAGCAGAACTGTTTGTTTTCTAACATTGAATTTCTGCCCTGCCTCATAGAGGGGTGGTGGTTGATGCCTGGGAGCTATAAATGGATTTTTAGAAAATAACCAAACCAAACCATAAAAAGCACAGATTTGCTCAACACTGAACTAGGATGTGAACACCAGAGCTACACCAAATGTATGGATATACCAATATTCTCAGCACAAATTATATGTTTCCAGAGGGAGGATACAATACAGTACTTCTTTAAAAACAAACAACAACTCTATCTCCAAAAACATTGTTATTTGTTTTTGCTTGGAATGCCATCTTCTTTTGCTTTGGTGTCATTTCCACCTTTTATTTAGGAATTCCCTCTTACACATTACATGAGCCCAGCCAATCAGAGATCAGATTGCAAATGATGTGATGTCATGTCCAGATTTGGCTACATAACAACATCTGAGGACAAATTAAGCCAACTGATGTTGAGAACATTACTGAACAGGTCTCATTGGTGATGCCAGTCAATCAGATGCCTATTGCCTTTACTCTAGAGTAGCTGAATAGTCACTAGCAAAAGGGAAAGCTACTGAACATTTTCACAAAATGCACACCTTCTTTCATCTCCACCATAAATTAAACCAGATTTCCAGATTCACACATAAGATTTCACATCATCCTGTAGCTGACTTTCCAAAACACTGCAGTAAAAATATGACCAGTGTTCGAAACTCCCATTGTTCTAGGCATATTTTGCGACACGGAATTTCATTAGTACAAGTGGTTTCTGAGCTCTGGGTGCAGTACTGTGCCTAAGATTTCAGATTAAAACTGCAGAGTGGAAGGAAAGGAGGACATTTTTCTGCCTCCCCACCTCCAGCTACTCTGAAGATTGGAGAAGACACCCTTTTAAGAATATTAGGGGGTGGGTAGGGGAAAGACTAGACCATGTGAAAAATGAACACAATATCTTAGCTACAGTTCATTTTCAGCTTGTATTCTTGTTATAAAAAAACGCACCTAGACATTCCGTTGTGCGCCCATAACCTAGGTTTAAGGTGCCATTTAGCTCCTAGCTTTCATATCTCAATTCTTAACACTGAATATGACAGTATAAAAGAAGTAGGAGAAGAAACAGGAGAGACAACCAAAACATGACCCTATATTCCTAAAGAGTTGACACAAGATAACCCAACCAATGTGTACACAGACTGCGGCCATAATTATGAGCCAGTTTATACAACACAGCCACTTCAGAGCATGGCTGTGGTCATTTAGCATGTACACCATGGCCTCAAATAGCAATTCTTGGATTACAGAGAGCTTACACGCTAGAGTGTTTCTCAGCAGCCTTGTACTCTAGCAAAAGTTGCACCTTTGTGACCATTTTGGTGCAATTCATTTTGGGGCAGCATGTGAGTTTCCAAGTTCCAACTATCATCCTTCCCACAGGGGTGATTGTGCTTTAAGGGGCATTATTTCAGACACCACGCTCAAAACTACTATTATGCAGTTTTGACGACAGTCCCACACAACACAATTCAGAGTTTGGTGGTTTATTTCCCACTGGGGCAAATTATCAGGTATTGGGATGGTTGTGTGGAAGACCTCTTACAGAAGCAACAAGAGACGCAGAAATCAAGATACATAAAGTGCCCTTTAAATGTACTACAAACTACATTTGGGTGTCTATGCATTCAAAGAGACCAGCTCCTCTCCACATTGTGTCACAATTTATTACAACAAACGGAAGCAGTTGGAAACAAGTTCACAGAACAATCAGAGTGCACAGAGAAATGGTTCCAGTGACAACAAGGTCTTAAACCTTAATTTTGAAGTTTCCTGGAACCTGAATTCTAGTATTTTTCATATGGGAAGCAAAACTTGGGAAGAAAGTACTAAACATTCAAAGAATATACTTCAGATTCAGTGTTCGTGGCTGTAGCTTTTCACAACAAATTATTACTGTGAGGAAGATACAACATTTGTTTTTACAATCTTGTTACTCACTCAGAATTCTCACAGACATGGTGGGCTCAACAGTTATCGGAATACCACACCCCAAAAAGCAAAACTTCATTTGAAGTTCAGGCAGACAGGGAGCACGTTTTAAATCCCAGTTCAGGATATATAGCCAAAAAGATGAGGAACCGGGCACATGGGAGAATCGGGTTTGCCCTCAGCCTCTTGCCCAATCGATTTTATTCCTTCTACAAAGAAGCAGAAACTTTCATTTGAGATTGAGCTACATGTTTCAATAAAAAGGGGACTGTCAAAGAAAATGACAGCCCCATGTAAAGTTCTTCCTCCCAAAGCCTTGTTCTAAAATCATGCACATCATTCAGACGTGCATTTCTATGTCTCCAAACCATACTGCAATGCAGTAAGAAAAAGGGCAATGTGGCACTATCAGGGCATTTTTGGGTACATGTATACAGATGTATACTCAGATGTATACATGTATACTCAGCACAGGGCTACGATCTTCTGCAACGTGTAATTCCACCTTCAGTAACAGAAAGCCAAATACTGTATGTAAAGAGAGTCGCCCCCACTGCCCGCCACCAAAAATGTGTCAAGACAGATTTACATTTGTGCCACTGTTTGATTCTTTGGGCATTTCCCCCACAAACTGTCAACTTTTGCCACATTTGCAAAGCACATGTTTAGTGTGTTTACAGAAAACTTAATAATTTTGTAAGAGAAATATATTCTGCTGTATTCCCAAGTGAAATATATTTAACTTATTGGCACCAGCTTTTGGGAAAGTGATCACATTCAGTAAAACAATTCTATAAAACTAACTCTGCACGTCAGCATCCCAGTAATTAACACCATCACCACCCCTGGAGATGGAACGTTGAGCCATCTTTAACAAGAGCCCCATCCCATTTCTTCTGGGCAGATACTGTTCCAAATATTCTACCTGCCAATTTCACCACACAAAGGACACAAAATGGTGGCCATGATTCAGAGTCTTTACACACAGCTGATCAACACTTCACTAGCCCTCCTACTTGCGGCAGGGGGAAAAAGCAAGAAAGAAAGGAAAAAAGCAAGCCTTTATGAAACTTATAAAGGATCTGACTGGGTGGCAGCCAAGAGCAGCATTAGTTACCCTTTAAAAATCAACACATTAAATACTTTCTCTTTTTTTGTATTTTAAGGAAATGCAAATTCTTCCATTCTGAGCTCCCAATGCAGGCTCTGTATCAAGCAAGAAGGGGGGACCTCCCACTACATAAATAAGGCTTTATAATCTATAATTTGGTTGGAGTCTGGAGTCAATCAAGCCACTCTCCCGCTTTCCAAATGAACAACCATCCTCTGGCTGCAACGAAAAGAACAAGCTTCCTCAACTCTTGTTTGCTCATTAGATCAACTTATTTAATTTAAAGGTCAAAAGATTCCCCTGAACCACCACCCCCCTCAGGAAAACACACACTCAGTTGCCCAATTCAAACAGCTACCACCTATGAAAGAAACACATTTTACCAAGATTGAATTTGGGAGCCTGCATCTTTTACTGGTTAATGAATGGGCCATACCTACAGACTACAGGGGATCTAACAAGAAGCCGGGAACTAACTGGCCACACAGGAATCTCTACCAAAAACAGGCCTGCAGAACCAAGCCAAATGCAACCCACCTGCCAGGTGTTTGATAACTCATTTCTATTTAGCAGGCAGGAGTTTTATTGATGCACTGTTGGGCCACCGTACTTGGCTGGTGGGCTGCTGTGTGTGGCTCGATGCGTCACACAACTTGTGCAGACCCAATCTAAAAATAACTGCTCGAACTTTCAAGTGGCTCGTGTTTGAGAACAAGGCTTATAAAATTGTAGAAATTACTTGTTTACACCTATATGGCGACAAAAATTTATACCAGGTGTTTCTGAAAAGTAGCTGAAGGATAAGGAGTCACCACGAGAACATATGTAGATATGCCTTAGTGTAAAATTATGAACCCTCCCATAATCTCTCTCTCTATAGTTAAGAGCCCATGCCATTTATGCTCTTGGTGGTGGTAGTAGAATTGTGTCCCTATGTTTTCTGCTGTTTCCAAATTTATTTATATATATATATGTAGCTCTAAGTGGTCAAGTGAAACAGTTTGAATAGTTGCTTGAATGTTTGCAAACACTCTAAAACTGTGCAGACATTGCATGTGTGTAAACTGCATTTGAATATAGCGGGGAGTGGGATCGCTCCCTGCCTTTCAGCATAGTATCTGCAAAAAGCCTGTGTGCACACCGTTCAAGCACCAGTACAATAATTAAATGTGCAAAAAGCTTGTAAATGTGTAAGGTCTTCAGGTTCTGTGCAGATATACTATGCTGAATGTGCAAAATGAGACAAAGTTGTTGGGTGCAATCCTGCTCCCTCCTCTTATGCGAATTTATTCAAGAGCAAGGGTGGCTTTCAGTTGTTGCTGAAGCACTGGCCATGCTGGTTGGAGCTGAGGTGATATGGAGACCAACAACATTTGGAGGGCCACAGGCTCTGCTTCTTTCCTGCTCTACATGCATGTTTCATCTGCACTGTCACAATACATCCCTTGAATGGTAAGGTATTGGTCTGAAATTTGGCATGCATGTTCAGAATGCAATTCTACCATTCAGCTTTAACAATATGCCAGCTCAATCTCTGCACCTATTTTCAAGAGGGAGAGATATGCAAAAGACATTGTAACCCATCACAACCCCTGAAGACTGAAACATCAAAATGAAAGTAGGTGACCTGGTTCAGAACTCTGTTCTACATTTCATGTTCGGACAGAAATTTGGCCCTGCCATTTTTAAAGGTACACTGAAATGGGATAGCAAGGAATACTGAACATTATGATTTACTAGTTATACTCTAAGGGGCTCAGAACCCCCACCAACCCATTTAAAAGTAGCTTGATATCAAATTACTCCAAGTCCTAGGTTCTCAGACACAAAGGAATGTAAATCCAGAGAAGCACAGTGAGAAATTCATAAGTGCTGTGGAGCTTTTAAATCTTGAACAGCAAAGGAGAAGAGAGCACTGCAAAGGAAGGAATAGGTGAAAATAGGCCAACTAGCTGTAAACAATTATTATCGCAAGTAAGAAATCAAACCACTTTGGCCTCTTCTTTACCATGAAAATAAATAAAAGCATTTTTTTAAAAAAACAACAACACCCACTTTGGTCTGACCTGAATCTGGAATATATTTGACACAGGGATGAAAAGTAGGGAAATCCAACTACGATAGCTCAGAACCAAGGAAGCTAAGTGTAGGAGAACCAGTTGGAGCAGCAAGGAAATATCTAAATAGAAACACAGAATTTTATAGTTAGAAGGGACCCCTGAGGGTCATCTAGTTCAACCCCTTGCAATGCAGGAATCTCAATTCCATGAAAGATGGCCATCCAACTTCTGTTTAAAAAACCTCCAATGAAGGAGAGTCCACTACCTTCCAAGGGAGTCCTTTCCATTGTCAAACAGCTCTCTTATACTGCAACATCCAGAAGCTGGCACATATGTTTTACAGCACAATGGAATATATACTGACCTCCCCTATATTCAGCTGTGTGATAAATATCTGGCTTCCCAGATGTAGGGCATCCAGGTAAAAAAGGAGGATAGGCAGTCTCCACTTTGATTACCTGTGTACAAGAGTTTCAGCTGGGGATGTTTGCATGGCAAGCTACAGCTGCTGAAAATTCCTATCAAATGTGAAGGAGCACCTGTCTCCAGGTACTGTAATTTTGAAAATTGCTGGGAAGGCCATTTAGCTCTTCTAAAAGAAAAGAAATATGCTAACCTGCAGCCAATTAAATTATAAAGAATTTCCTCCAATTCTAGCAACACCAGCAGAAACTAGTAAAAATGACAAAAGGTACCTCTAAGTACTAAATAGGTGCATTTTATCCATTGTATACCAGTTCACCTCTTAATATTGCCCACAAGAGTAAGTTGTTGGGGGAAAGACACAAATTTCTCTGTTGGAGATCCCTTGTTCCCTTCACATAACTAGAGTAACTAAGGGTTTTTGGGGAGGGGTAGACTGTGAAATCTGTTTATGTTTGCAGTGTGACCCAGGGGTAGCCAACATGGTTTCTGGACTACAACTCCCATCATCCCTCCCGCTGGCCATGTTGGCTGAGGCTGATGGAAGTTGGAGTTCAACAAAATTTAGGAGGCACCATAATTGGTTACCACTGGTGTAGCCAAAGAGGCCACAGGACTGTGCAGCCGACTACCAAGAGATTCTGCCATGGTGGCCCAAACATCCATACTGGCATTTAGTGTATGGCAACTACATTTATTCCCCACTGCTCCTGGGAACATTCCTGGGAACTGTAGCTTAAGGGTGCTTGGAATTGTACCTCTGTGGGGTGCGGTAAACTACAGTTCCCATTATTCTTTGGGTGGTGTTCTTTAAACATTTGGTGTGTATGTTGCCCAAGAAAGCCCAAACTTGTTAAGGCTTTTTAGAGTTCGAAGCTCAGCTGCCTTTGAATAACCTTTCCTCATAGCTAATGCATGTGTAAGAAGCTGATCAGGATCAGTTTAGCTCAATCTCCATTTGGGCACAGATGTTGAAACAGCTGAGTAAATCTTCTGTTCTCATAAGTGGACTCGAATAAGAGAAGTTTAAAAATGATGTATTTGAGTATGTGTGGAGTGCCTTTTGAAGGTTTTACCATTTAGCTTGATGAAGAGTTGTAGAGAACTTTTAAAATTGCACACTATTTTGTGATACCCCCTAATAGGAATTTTGGATTTTTTCCCCTTCTTGGGACATCATGGCTATCTATGTTTTTGATTTTGTAAATTGTATGTTTTATTTTTTCCCCTGTAAGTTGCTTTGAGAAATATAGTCAAAAGCAGGGTATAAATTTATTCAATAAATAAAATGCCCTTAATAAGCTCATTTTTTAAAAGTTAAGCACTGTCTTTAATTGCACTTCACCAATATCCTTGACCCTGTAGTGGTTTAATTGACTCAGACTTCAGTTCTGCTGCAAAAAGGAAATTCCATGATTCCAACTCCCAGAAGCAGGGTGGTAGCAGCGTCGACCAATTCAACACAAATGCTAAAAGACACACACTAGTAGCTGCACAATTCAAAATTAATCCGCTAGAGGTCATCACAAGGGGAAAGGTATTTAAAAACAAAACTCAACTTTAACTCCAAAAGACACGTTCAAATCATAACACCCTGGCAATGTTTAGAAGAAACAACATGTTTCCTTAACAGAGCACTTAGTGAACAACTTAATTATTAGCATCTGGACTAGATGGGTGAGCTGCTGCTAAGCCAGAAAGAGAAGTATCCACCACCATTAGTTTGCTAGTAATATACACCTCAATGGGAGATGTACTGAAAGAAGATCCAAGGGCAAGTTTTCCAGTTGTCCAGAGGCGACAACGGGATTTCTGTAGGCTACATTTTAAGAAATGGCTTCCAATGAAAGACCTTTGCAGGCGAATGTAGCCTTTCATAAGCAATGACTTTATGCAATGGTACCTGTCTATATTTTAAGACAGTGAGAACGGAACAATTTTAACCTGCCTTTCAAGTTAATGAGCTAAGCTAAAGCTAAAGGCTTACTATTACAATCTTTCTACAGTGGGCTCCCTATAAAAGACTATTATTGTTATTGTTCAAATTTTCATACTGCCCTTCAAAGATTTCCGGGAAGTTCATAGTATAAAAATACAGAATAACCACAAAATACATAATAAAAACAAGAACAAGAACAAAACAAAACAATAATGCGCCCTGCAAAAAAACCCACAGCTTTAAAAGGGCATAGATTGTTAATCAGCCAAAGGCCTGGTTGAAGAGAAACATTTTCGCCTGACGCCTAAATATGTATGGATAATGAAGATAAAGGAACAGTTAGCTTTCTGGTACATCGTGAAATGTATTGGGTTCGTGATAAAAATATAAGGTCCAATCTGTACCTATCAAGGGGGGGGGGGAGGTGGAGGAGCCACCTTCACTCTAGAGTTAGGAGATGTAAAGGATGAAGACTGGCTATAGAGTTTTTCCTCCAATTGAGTTTCTGTGGGTCTTCTGCCACCAGTAAACAGATTCTCAAGATATTTGTTTCAAAGACCTGCCAAACCTGTTTAGCCAAAAGGACACCATATCATTCATTCATTCATTCATTCATTCATTCATTACTGCATGCTACTGGAGAACTCTCTGGTCGCTATTGCTTGAATGAACTTCATTTGTTGAAGCCTGAAGATGTGGACAAACTGGTAAGAAACACAGGAGGTCCAGACCTTTGGCCAATTACTGTCTACACTGACTGGCAGCACTCTCCAGGGGTTCGGGCAGGAATCTTACCAGCCTTATCTGGATTAAACCCAGGACATTTTGTTTGCAAAGCATGTACTTTACTACTGAACTACAGCATGCACCTCCTAAAACGAAGCAAGAAGGCAATTCCTTCTTCTGCTGTGCTAATGCTATAGCAGCAAAGCTAACCCTATCAACTGACATGGGAATGAAGATATAACCAGATATGGTTAACACTAGTATACAGCCATATTACCCCCTTGAGATAGGACTTGTCCATGGAAAGGCCCTCACACAACTTCAGTGTTCTCCCAAATTTCACTTCATTTCATTGTCAGAGAGGCTACAGCCCTTCCTTCACCCCTTCAAGGATTATTAACTCTCAATCAAGGAGGTCAATATTTTGAGGATAGCTGGAAAACTAAGATTGTGAAAGGGTCAACAGCTGGCAAGGACTAAAAACCTTTGTTGGAAATAAATGCTGAAATTCTTAATCTAAGGGAGGGGGAAGTCACTTGACTTTAGCAGCTGGGAGTTAAAAGAAGAAAAAACAACACACCAGATATTTGCACGACTTGCAAGAAAACCACAAGAATTTGGAAACACTAAGGGGCGAGACCACCAAACTAATTTTGGCTCTGAGTTTAAGCTAGGATTTCAAGAGAGGCCTCCAGAAGTGAAGACATTAAGACCCTCGATCAGCAGAGCTTTTGAGTATGTGATTAACTTTAAGCACATTCTTATAAATCGACTGAACTCACCAGAAACAAAGCATCTCCTGCTTAAGAGCTTTGTTGAATTGTGGTACATACTACTGCTCATACATAGATTTTTCCGGTGCATTTAAGTAATCATGTCTGTGAAGTGTAAGATCACTTTCCATTCTTACACTAGATAGTGGCATGAGTGGGCAAGAGGGATCAGGTGCTGTTCAAATGATCATGGTATACCTTGCTGCCAAGTCACAGAGCACCCATGCTGAGTGCAAAGCTTGCGGCAGTCAGCATTGAAGATCTGGAGAATCATGGGCTCTCATAATACTAGAATGCAGGGCCATCCAGCTAAGTTGATCAGCAAAAGGAGATTCATGAACAACACCAGGAAATACTACTTCACAAAACACAATTGATTTCTGAAATTAATTGCCACAAGGTGTTGTGATGACCACTAGTTGAGAGTAACATTAAAAGAGGACTAAACAACTTCATGGCAGCTATGAATTGCTTCCAGGATCATGCCTCTGAATACCAACTGCAGAAGAATATGAGAAGGGGACAACTGCCCTCATGTTCTGCTTGCAGTCTTCCCACTGTGAGAACAGAATGCTGGACTTAGATAGCCCTTTGATTCTGATCCAGCAGGACTTTTCTCAGGTAATACAAGTGGAACTGCAACACAATGTTGAAATGTGTTCTCACCTCCTAATATGGCTGCTCCTGTTTGCATCTCTAGCCAGCTAGCTAGAGAAACAAACCACAAGCCCAGGTTTGAACATCGCAACATGTGAGACTCTGGTTTGTTCCCACAAGGTTGTCTGGAAGGGTATACATCAGGGGTGTCAAACTCAAATTCATCGGGGGCCGCATCAGCAGTTTGGTCACCCTCAAAGGGCCGGTTGTATATTGCCAAACACTGTTTATTACACATATGGCAAACACAAGGCATTAACTTTTTTTTAACTTTTCTGACTAGATGGCTGACATCGTTTTCCTGAGGTCAGTCCATCGATGTCTGGCGTTAGGTCTTGTGCTGTAGCAATCCGCAAAACAGCATGGAGGTTATCATCAGTGATGCGTGATCTGAGCTTGGTCTTGTTCAGATTCATGACTGAAAACATCTGTTCACATAGATAGGTGCTCCCAAACATGGACAGAACACGTGCAGCTTGAAGTCGGAGCTGTGGCATCAAAGCAGGGGGGAGGAGACGGTAAAAGTCGTCGACTGTCGCATCCTGGAACTTCGCTTTCAGGCTGCTGTTGCACTGAAGTTCTATTAATTCCATTTGAAGGTGATGTGGTGCACTGTCAACATCGATGTTGAAGGGATTGGCAAAGCTGGTAAAGGTTAAGTTTTGTTCTTTAAAGTCAGAAAAGCGTCGATTGAATTCATCAATCAGCCGATTCACTTTGGTACCCAATCGAGCACATGAAAAAGTACCTGGGAATGAGGTTGAGATGCTCTGGCAGATAGGAAAGTGGGCAAGACTGTCTTTTTCAAGCTGTGACTTCCATAGGCGCAGTTTCTCCTGGAAAGCTGTTATTGCCTCATACATTGAGGTTATGACTTGTTTGCGGCCCTGCAGCCTCAGATTCAGTTGGGCGAGATGCTCTGTTATGTCACACAACATGGCAAAATCGCACAGCCAGTTTGGATCTGACAGTTCTGACAAGGGCTTCCCTTTACTTTGCATAAAAAGAGTAATTTCTTCCAAAAGCTCAAAAAATCTCTTGAGAACTGTGCTCCTACTCAGCCACCTTATTTCTGTATGGTATGGCACATCTGTATGTTCCATGTCCACCTCCTTCAAAAATTGTTGGAACTGACGATGATTCAGACCCCGTGCACGTAGAAAATTCACTGTTTTTGTGACTGTGGACATTATGTTATCCAGTTGCAGAACCTTGCCACACAGAGCTTCTTGGTGGATAATGCAGTGATAAGTTATCAGCGGCGTGTGGCAATTACTTTTTTTCATTTTCTCCTTTAACAGTCCAACCAAGCCATTTCTCTCCCCACACATTGCTGGAGCGCCATCAGTAGTAAGTCCCACCAACTTTTCCCAAGGTAATTTCATTTTATTTACGGATTCCTCCACTGCATTGAAGATGTCCCTCCCAGTTGTTGTCCCATACATGGCGACCACATCCAAGAGCTCCTCACTGACCGACAAGTCTTCCTTCACACCTCTTACAAAAATAGCTAGATGAGCTGTATCAGTATTATCAGTGCTTTCATCAACAGCTAATGAAAATGCCAGATAACTGCATGCCTCTTCAGCCAACTTTGTTTTAAGATTACAGGCTAGGTCCCTGACTCGGTCTGTGATGGTGTTTCTTGACAAGCTGACATTGTTAAAAGCCTGTCTCTGCTCAGGGCACACCTGTTCACATACCTTCAGCATACACTGCTTTACAAATGCACCTTCTGAAAAGCACTTTGAAGCTCGCGCAATTTCTTCAGCCACAAGATAGCTGGCTTTCACTGCTGCATCATTTTTTGCTGTCATTTTTGCAAAAATATTCCGTTGTGAATACAGGCTACCTTTTAATTCTTGGACCTTTTGTTGCTTTTCCTGGTGGCTAAGGTTAGCAAATTTGGCTCCATGTTTGGTCTCAAAGTGCCGGCGTAAATTGTATTCCTTCATCACTGCCACTGCCTCATAGCAAATAAGACATACCGGCTTGTCTCCATTAATCACAAACATGTATTCACTTTCCCATCTCTCCTGAAATTGCCTTCCCTCTGCATCAACTTTTCTTTTCTTGGACATTTTTGGGTTATTTGATTGTAGTTTATGGTCCCTATACCACTGTAAAGGGACATGGAAGTGGTCAGTATATCCAAAGTTTACCGCTCAGACTTTTAAGCAGAATAATAAGCAGACCCTCCCTAATAAGCCACATGACTTGTGTTTGACACCCGTGCCTTAGGTATTGTTGCTTCAGGGAATTATACACGGCTTTATACACGGGAATTATACACGGTTGGATGGCGGCTAACAGATTGAGGTTGAATCCTGACAAGACAGAAGTACTGTTTTGGGGGGACAGGAGGTGGGCAGGAGTGGAGGATTCCCTGGTCCTGAATGGGGTAACTGTGCCCCTGAAGGACCAGGTGCGTAGCCTGGGAGTCATTTTGGACTCACAGCTGTCCATGGAGGCACAGGTCAAATCTGTATCCAGGGCAGCTGTTTACCAGCTCCATCTGGTACGCAGGCTGAGACCCTATCTGCCTGCGGACTGTCTTGCCAGAGTGGTGCATGCTCTGGTTATCTCCCGCTTGGATTACTGCAATGTGCTCTATGTGGGGCTACCTTTGAAGGTGACCCGGAAACTACAACTAATCCAGAATGCTGCAGCTAGACTGGTGACTGGGAGCGGCCGCAGAGACCACATAACACCGGTCTTGAAAGACCTACATTGGCTCCCAGTACGTTTCCGAGCACAGTTCAAAGTGTTGGTGCTGACCTTTAAAGCCCTAAACGGCCCTAGTCCAGTATATCTGAAGGAGCGTCTCCACCCCCATCATTCTACCTGGACACTGAGGTCCAGCACTGAGGGCCTTCTGGCGGTTCCCTCACTGCGAGAAGCAAAGCTACAGGGAACCAGGCAGAGGGCCTTCTCGGTAGTGGTGCCTTCCCTGTGGAACACCCTCCCACCAGATGTCAAAGAGAACAACAACTCCCAGGCTTTTAGAAGACATCTGAAGGCAGCCCTGTTTAGGGAAGCTTTTAATGTTTGATGTATTTTAATATTCTTTTGGAAGCCGCCCAGAGTGGCTGGGGAAGCCCAGCCAGATGGGCGGGGTATAAATAAATTATTATTATTATTATTATTATTATTATTATTATTATTATTATTATTTATCCCGTGAGTCCTGTATCTAGCAGTATTTTGCTTTTGTCTTCCCAGTACCCACATGCATCACGCCAATTTTATTCCAGGCAGTAAGTACTGGTACCTTACTCAAGACTGGTTAACGTGCTGTAACTACCAAAGCCTGATTTCCAATATGTGCTTTCGCTTGTGTGGGTGGCATTTTAATCTGCATTAGTGACTGACAAGGTGAAACTGGAGCAGGGTAGTGATTCCAAATCACCCCCCCCCCGCATTCAGAATAAAGGTTTGCCATCGACTGGTGTATTTGTCTCATCAGTATTGTAACAATTCGATTCGGACCATTGGTCCATCTAGCCCGGCACTGCCAGGCACTGACTAGCAGCAGCTCTGCAAGGGTTAAGGCAAGAGTCTTTCCCAGCCATATCTGGCGACAGTGAGGGTTGAGTACGGCTGACTAGCAGCGGCTCTGCAAGGGTTAAGGCAAGAGTCTTTCCCGCGCTAAACAGCCTCTCCCCAGCGAGGGGTTGCTCGCAGAGCACAAATGGTCACGTTCAAACCAATCCACAAACTCCTTATGTTGCGTTAGCGGCTGATGTGGATCGGTAGCCTGCAAATAGTTTAAACTGCCACTTCTTGAACAATAGACCCTGCGACAGGAGTAACCACTCTATTATGTTGACAAGCAAGGTCGAAGTTCCACTGGGATTTATTTAAGTGTTTGCTCCGGAGGAAGCGGTTTGCGGATCGTGGCCCTAATGCAATTCCCAGCTACTTTCCCCATCCCAATTTAATTATCCTTATGGGATTTTTATGATTACCAGGAGCTTTCCTCGCCTTGCAACTGCCTCTCTGCAAAAAGTGAACACGTGCCTTGGGAGGAACGAGATTTCTTTAGAAACCAGCACGCTTTTTCGTGTGGTTGCTGCTGGTGCCAACCAGGGAGGCGCGGAGAGAGGAACCTATAACTTGATATCTCTTTCTCCGCAACAACTGCTTTTCGGAGAAAGCTCTGCAGAGCGAGCCGCTAAGCAGGCGTGAATCCGGCGCTCTGATCCCCCGAGCTCGGCTGGCGCGCCAAAACTCCACCGCCCGAAAAGGGAAAGTCCTCTGTCGTCTCGCCATTGGCTAGCAGGAATGGTTGTGGCTTGCTATTGGGCAGCGTGGAGGGGAGAGCCCTCCTTTAGGAACGTACTTTGGCTTGTCTGGCATTTTTCTCTCCTGGGGGGGGGGAGAAAGAGGTGGGACGGCGCGTGCCTCCTTTCCCGCTTTGCTGCTCGTGCGGAGGGAAAGGCCAGCCTTGTTTGCACAACCTCGAGCCAGTCAGTCACGTAAAAGCATCAGCCCGCCCCCGGGGCCGTCCTCCTTTTCTCTGAATGTGCGGTGCTGCCACCCCGCCTCCCCGCCCCGGTCTTTCCCTCAATGAATACACACAAGCTTTCTCCTTAAAAAAAAAAAAGCGCTGGCGGCCGGCAGCAGCTACGCGGGCCGCATGAGGAGCTCTGCCGGGCCGGATCTGGCCCGCGGGCCTTGAGTCTGACACCCGTGGTATACATCCTTGGACTGGGGAAAAAGTTGTCTACTCATCAGTCCGAGGATGTATCTCCTATCACATTCCAGACAACCTTGTGGGGCCACATGCCCATGGTGGGAGAAGCCAGAGGTAAAACTGGGAAGTTTTATCTTTATACAGTTGGCTACTTTTCTATACACACATCCCAATCTATCCTCTATCCAGGCAAGCAAGATGCAATATGAGACTTTCCAGGCAGGCAAAAACACTCAATGAAATTGGGAAGCACAGCCAATATTGGAGTGGTCTGGGCTGAGTGGTTGTAGCTGGGGAGGAGGCATGGTGTGGGAAGAATCTGAGGGCCAGATAGAAAGACTTGGAAATATTTGGTCCCTGAGCCTGAGATTCCCCACCCCTGCTTTATTGTGACATGAGAACCGGGTCAGTATCTAATTTGTAAATACTCAAATAAATGTGCTTGAAATCCCCCCATCTCCTGTCATAACTGGTTAAAGGACCTCCTTTGTCTATTTAATATATCATTCTTATATAAAAATTATACAGTGAGAAGCACCGTGATTGAAATAACTGACCTTTATCTGATCTAAGATCAGAGAACTTAGACTATATGAGATTGAAAGGACACACAGTTTGTCTAAATGCATCCTAGGAGCTCCATAACCCATTTTTATCTTGTTTTTATCCAGTTTGGGGGTAACCTTATTCAATGTTCTTTGCATCTTACACTGTTATTGCATTTTTATTGTAAACCACTTAGATATCTTTAAGTGTTAGAAAATGAAGATAGCTAACCAAGCATTGACCTTTTTGTGTGAAAGGACTGTGACCTCAGTACAGTTCTCATATTGAAAACAAATACAGTACCTAGGCTCAGAATGTGCTCAAGAGCACTCTGTTCTTTCATTTTAACTGTATGTCCTCTGCACCTGGTTATCTTTGATAGATCTTGATCCAACAAGCCTGCTCACCCCTGTTCTAGAACAGGAATGGTCAATTTGTACTGAGGGACGGAGGATTATATTTTCCAGCATCTTTTGCCATGCTGCTCAACCCCTTCATGGGTGGGCTGGGTGCATAATAAAGTTGGCACCCCCTAACAAAAAGGCTTCTCTGTTATGGAGCACAAGTACTCACATGTGCTTATAGAGCATTCATTACATGTGCATCCCCGAAACGAGATGTTAACAGCATCTCTCACACACAGAGGCATGCATCTCTTTTTAAAACAATGCTATTTTCCTTCAGAGTTAAACTGATTTTTACCGCACCTTAACCTCATTGGGTTGCTACAAGGTTAAAATACCAGTCAAAGTTCCTTAGAGGAAGGGTGGAATAAAAATTCCATGAGCCACTAACTGGCTATCCCTGCCCTAGAGAATCTAAGCTCTAGTTGTTGGGTTTTTTGTTTTGCAAAAGGAGTGAGAAACTTGCCTGAACAGCTTTGCACTTCAGGAGAATGATGCATGGAACTATAATGAACTATAATGAAAGAGTGTGGTTTCCTAAGGGACTGAATTGAAAGCAGTGCCAGTGGATAATTTCCTTGCAAGGACCTTATCTCTTTTTCAGCTCTATTAATGAACATTGCTGCATTCCTGAATCATTTTTTTGTGCTACCAGGGCAGGACTTTGGGGCTACCAGGGCAGGACTTTGGGTCCTGGACTCCACTCAGCAAAATGAGCAGGAGGGCCCAAAAATTCAGCAGGGTTGGCTTATGTGTCCCAATGACTTTTTCTCCTTTGTGCAATAAACCTGGATGGCTCAAATCATCATCATCATCATCATCAGCTATATATCTTTTCCTCACTTAATAAAGGAAGAGAGGTTAGCCATGCACACTGAAGAGCTACTCTTCGTAGTCTTTACCACATTTTGCTTTTTTCAAACAGAACTGCACTAGTTCTCCAACTTTGGGCTTACTCGGTATACTCCACAAAGAAATAAACTTTTAAACAAAATCCATGAGTGGAGGAGGGAAGTTGTATGACTCCCACGAACGATAATAGTCAACAGTGCTCCATGATGCTTGCATAACCACAGTTTACATGGCAATTACAACAGCAATGTATGTACTTGTGAGGAAAGTATTTAATTCTGCCCCCTGCTCTACCCTGCCTCCACAAAATATACCATTTACTAGATAGGGAAACATATCTACAGTGGAAACTTAATCTAGCAGGAAGATAAGTGGGTCTCATTGCGACAACAAACAATAAACAAAAGAGCCTTTTTTTGCAATTAATATAATGAATCGTATAGAGACTTTCAAGCCAAAGTTACACAGTACAGCAAAAGTATGACTTCAGCTGAAAAAGGCGGCCATACATCTCTTGTCTCTCACCTAGAACATGATAAAGTAAATTAGGGTTGCCATATGTTTGGAATGTCCAGGCGGAAATGTCAGAAATGTCCAGGAAAATCCGAGTGTATGGTAACACATGTCAGCAGTGTCACTTTTGAAGATTTTCCTCTGGGGTGGGGGTGCACAAGACTAAAAAACCCTAAAAACTAACAAACAAACAGCTCAACAACCTTTCTGTCCAGATTTTCACTTTTTGAAGTATGTATGGCAACCCTAAATAAGTGCATCATAAGCATAAAATAAAATGCATTAAGTGACATTATTGTACTCCTGGTTTCCCTGCCCCTACTCCATTTCAGTGACTGAAGTGGAAGACAGAAACTCTTTGTAGGATGACAATCTCATATGTCCTCTTTAACTACGTGTTAGTGGGGGACAGATCAGAAAACAAAAACATGGGGGCACTCTTTTCAGCAGCGTCTCTGTTACCATGTAGTTCTACTCACAAATAACTTGAGATAATACCTCTCCAAATAAACATAATTCAAATAATGTTTGGTCGTAGTTTGATTAGACTATTGTGGTTTGTTTGAATATGCAATCTCAGTCCATGCCTTGTTTTTTGCCAACAAATCACAATGTAAACTCATGGTTTGTTGTTGGATTAAAAACCACGGCTTGTTTTAAGTATAGTTTGTATCATTTCTGAATCCAGCAGCCTAGCTTAACCATGATTTGCTTCACAACTCCATCCCACACACTCAACAAGCTACAGAAGCATGCACAATGCAAGAGTAGCTGGAAAACAAACCAAGCTTTTGGAGAAACCTTTTGAAGAAGCAAGCAATGGTTTGTTTTCTTACTTCTGAGACAATTCATGGTTTGTTTGAACAAACCATAATGAAAATGAATTGTGCCTTAGCAGACTGTGTGAACATAGTCAGTGTATATGTTGCTCTTCAGACAACAGACTTTCAGTGATGCTAAACCTATCTGAAAGCCAATTAAGTGTAGACAACAATGAGCTAAATGGAACAGTGGTTCAAGTCAGCATAATTTAGCTTCTTCTGTTCAGAACGGGGTACTGATCAGAAAGATCTCAGTAATCTGGCAGGGCTGGAGCTGACTGTCTGAAGTGACTGCCTCAGGTGGCAGATGGACAGGGAGTAGACAGAGCTTTGTGTGCCATGTGGCTCCCCTAAGCTTCCACATTAGGTTGTTGTCCTCATGCATGCTGTCCCATTGCCAGCCTGGCCTGCATTTGCACATGGAATGGAGGAAAGCACCAACTTATTCTTCACTTCAAGGAGCAAAATGCATTGGGCTGGCTCTGTGGGCAGCAGACCACTTTATAATCTTCCTGGTTCTGTCTGGGCGAATCTGATGAGGGGTTAGACCTTGTATCAGCTAACTTCATTCAACTGCCAGATGAACAAAACCACTTCCCACCCTCACCCCTTCCTTTCTCTCCTCCAACGCTGATATTCCATATATTGAAGTTAATACGCTGTCTACCCAGCCACATTCTTGGTACATTCCTGCTGTAAGCACTGTGGATTTGCTGCACTTTATGAAAAAATGGAAAGAATGTTTTAAATGAAATTAATTCTTAGGAACCCAACTTTTCATTTAAACATCAGATCAGTCAGGGAAAGGCTTTTCTATTCTACCGCAGAAACGGGGGGTTATGGAAAAGGACAACCTCAGTACATTATAAATATTAAACTCTTCATATGGTTCCATTTCTAACCAGGGAAGGTATCTTATGTGGAATGAGAGAATTTCAGAGGCTGAGCTCATTCACAAGGTTTATTTGTGGGGGCGCCTCCTTTTTCAGTTTTATCATCGTTTTCTGCACAGACTGAATGCATACATAACAACCTAGGTGTACAGACTGACCACTATGAGGAAACGTAGCTGGTGTGTTATGAGTTGTGTGGATTTCCTCATCCGGTTCCTCATACCCATTTATGCGACAACTGTAGCTTTTTTCTTTTCTTGAGAACTCTTGAATATTTCTCTCAAGCAAGGCCATCCAAATTCACCTTAGGCAAATTCAGTCTTAGTATAGAACTGTAGTGTTGGAAAGAACCCCAAGAGTCATCTATTTTTTTTTTTTTAAATAATATTTTATTGAGTTTTACAACAGAAACTTGGAACAACAATAAACAAACAATCTCAGAACAACAACAAAAGGAAAAAGAAGAAGAAGAAAAAAAACCAAGAGAAAATAGATACTACAACACACAAACACATAACAGCAAAATATATTAAAGAAAATAAACACATTAAAAAACAATTTTTGTCTCCTTATATTCTTTACATTAACTTATTTCTTCGACTTCCCCAGACCTTCCTTCTCTGTATTCCAAAACAAATATTCTGTCTGCAAATTCTTTTCCTCTATCATATTTTGATTTTCTAATACTCTTAAAGACTAGTAGGTAGTTGCATTTCCTTAAGTCTGACAAAATATTGAATCTTTCTCTGATCACTTTTTCCCAAATACCCATTCACCCTCAATCCGATGTCATCAAGCGTTCGTTATCTTATAATGTTTCTGTAAATAGTCCTTAAATTTCCTCCAGTCTTCCTTCACCGTCTCTTCCCCTTGGTCTCTGATTCTGCCGGTCATTTCTGCCAATTCCATATAGTCAATAACTTTCATCTGCCATTCTTCCAGTGTGGGTAGCTGTTGAGTCTTCCAATACTGTGCGATGAGTATCCTTGCTGCTGCTGTGGCATACATGAAAAATGTCCTATCCTTCTTGTGCACCTGTTGGTTAGCCATACCCAGGAGAAAGGCCTCTGGTTTCTTCAAGAATGTATATTTAAAAACTTTTTTCAACTCATTATAAATCATCTCCCAGAATGTCTTTATCCTTGGGCATGTCCACCAAAGGTGAAAAAATGTACCTTCAACCTCTTGACATTTCCAACATTTATTGTCAGGTAAGTGATAGATTTTTGCAAGCTTGACTGGTGTCATGTACCACCTGTATATCATTTTCATAATATTCTCTCTTAGGGCATTAGATGCTGTAAATTTCATACCGGTGGTCCATAACCTTTCCCAGTCAGCAAACATTATGTTATGACCCAAATCTTGGGCCCACTTAACCATCACTGATTTCACTTCCTCATCTTGCGTATTCCATTTCAACAGCAAGTTATACATTCTTGACAGAGTCTTAGTTTTGGGTTCTAACAGTTCTGTTTCCAATTTTGATTTTTCCACCTGGAAACCAATTTTTCTATCCATTTTAAAAGCCTCCATTATTTGGTGATAATGGAGCCAATCTCGAACTTTACTTTTTAATTTGTCATAACTCTGTAATTTCATTCTATCACCATCTTGCTCTAAAATCTCCCAATATTTTGGCCAATTGGCCTCCATATTGAGTTTTTTTAGTGCTTTTGCTTCCATTGGAGACAACCACCTTGGAGTCTTATTTTCAAGCAAATCTTTATATCTCATCCAAACTTTAAACAATGCATTTCTGACAATGTGGATTTTAAACATTTTATGCACTTTGACCTTGTCATACCATAAATATGCATGCCAACCAAAAACATTATTAAATCCTTCTAAGTCCAACATGTCAGTGTTTTCAAGAAGTAGCCATTCTTTTAGCCAGCAAAAAGCTGCTGCTTCATAGTAAAGTTTTAGATCTGGCAGGGCAAAGCCCCCTCTTTCCTTGACATCAGTTAATATTTTAAATTTTATCCTTGGCTTTTTGCCCTGCCAGACAAACTTAGATATATCCTTTTGCCACTTCCTGAAACAGTCAGTTTTGTCTATAATCTGCAACGTCTGAAATAGAAACAACATTCTTGGCAGTACATTCATCTTTATCACGGCAATGCGACCCATTAACGAGAGTTTCAAATTAGACCATGTTTCTAGATCCTTCTTTATCTCCGACCAACATTTATCATAGTTGTCTTTATATAAGTTCCCATTTTTAGCAGACATGGTAATTCCCAAGTATTTCACTTTTTTCACTACTGTCAATCCTGTCTCATTCTGAAACCTTTCTTTCTCAATTTCTGTTAAGTTCTTTGTCAGAACCTTGGTTTTAACTTTGTTTAATTTAAACCCTGCCAATCGACCAAACTCTTGAATCAATTCTAAGACTCTTTTTACACTGGATTCTGGCTCTTGCAATGTCAAAACTAAATCATCTGCAAATGCTCTTAGTTTATATTGTTTAGATCCGACCTGTATCCCTCTAACCAATTGGTCCTTTCTGATCATATTCAGCAACACCTCCAGGACTGATATAAAAAGTAAAGGGGAAATTGGGCAACCTTGTCTTGTACCTTTCTCTATTCTGAACTCCTCAGTTATTACATTATTTACAATTAGTTTAGCTTTTTGTTCAGAATAGATTGCACTTATACCATTTTCAAATTCTTGGCCTACCCCCATGCCTTGGAGATTCTTCTTCAAAAAACTCCAAGAAATATTGTCGAAGGCCTTCTCCGCATCCACAAATATCAAAACTGCTTTTGTATTTATTTTTTCCTCCAAAAATTCCAATATATCTATTATATTCCTCACATTGTCAGATAGATGTCTTCCTGGGAGAAAACCTGCTTGGTCTTTGTGAATCTCCTCTATTAATATTTTCTTGAGTCTTCTAGCCAAAATATCTGCAAAGATTTTGTAATCCACATTCAATAGCGATATTGGGCGGTAGTTTTTAAGTTGATGTTTCTCAGTCTCTGTCTTCGGTATAAGCGTGACAAAAGCTTCTTTCCACGTTTCTGGTGCTTTTTTCCCCTGCAGTATTTCATTACAAACATCTTTCAACGGCTGAATTAACCAGTCCTTCAGTACTTTGTAATATTTGGCAGTCAGTCCGTCCGGTCCTGGAGACTTGCCTAGTTGCATATTCTGGATGGCACTCTGAATTTCTTGATCTGTTATCCTGTCGCTCAGTTTCAATCTGCTTTCTTGGGATATTTTCGATAGCCCGTTCTCTTTCAAAAATTCCTCTATATCTGCTTCATTCTGGGGTTGCTGAAAGTAAAGCTGTTTAAAGTATTTTTGAAAGGCAGTCCTTATTTCCACTGGGTTCTGTATATTTCTTCCTTCCACTTCCAGATTTGTTATCGTGTTCTGTTTTTGTCTCTTCTTTATTTGCCATGCCAATAACTTTCCACATTTGTTTGCTGATTCAAAGGTCCGTTGTCTCATTTGCCTTATTTTCCATTCAATTTCTTGATTAATCATTTGCATATATTCAACTTGATATAACTTAATTTCTCTTAAAATTTCCTGTGATTTTGGTTTTACTCTTAGTCTCTTTTCTCCCTCATTGATTTTCTCTAAGATCTTTTCTCTTTTTTCCTTTTGTAGTCTCTTCTTAAACGTGTTCTGTTGGATCAGGAACCCCCTCATAACAGCTTTACTTGCGTCCCATACAGTTCTTTTCTCCACTGTAGTGTTTAAATTTATCTCAAAATAGTCCTTCAGGGTTTTCTGGGCCTTCTTAGTTATTTCCTCGTCTCTGAACAGAGCGTCATTCATCCTCCATCTAAAGGAGCCAGTTGGTATTAAGTTCATTACCATCTTAACAGCATTATGGTCGGAACAAGTCTTTGGGCAGATTACCGCTTTTTTTGTCTTCGGTGCCAGTCCTCTCGTAATCCATATCTGGTCGATTCTTGTCCAGGTCATTTTGGCTTCAGAGAAGAAAGTACCCTCTTTTCCTAGGGGGTTTTTAGTTCTCCAAATGTCCACCAAATCCAGGTTATCAGTCAATTCAAAAAAGGTTTTTGGTAGTCTTCCATCTTTGGTGACTACCTGTCGTTGTGCCTTGTCCATATTTGTCGAAACTACTCCGTTCATGTCACCCATCAACATCACATTGTACTCCAAATAATCCATCAATGTCTCATGCAACTTCTTGAAAAACTCGGATTTTCCATCATTAGGTGCATACACACCTACTATCAGATATTTTTGTCCATGATATTGGATTTCAATTGCCAAATATCTCCCTTGTTCATCTTTGAACATAAACTTTGGTGAAAGGCTCTCTTTAGCATATATTACAACCCCTCTTTTTTTAACTTTGTCAGATGAGATAAATTCTTGGCCCAATCTTTTATTAATTAAAATTTTCCTATGGAGCCTTGTCACATGTGTTTCTTGTAAGCAAATTAAGTCCAATTGTTCCTTTTTTAAAATATGAAAGATCGATTTCCTCCGTCGAATTGAGTTAAGACCATTGCAGTTCCAACTTAAAATTTGCAGAGACATGGTGAATTTATTCTATTATGTTCCTCCAGTTGCTCCCAACGTCTTATCCTTATCTGTCGAATCCGGTGGTGTCTTTTTCTTCCGAGTCCTCTTTGGTTTTGCTCCTGTCACGCCTTCACTCCCTTCCTCTGATGATTCCGATGGGTCTGTTACTTTTAAAGTTCCCTTCTGTAGGTCCTCCTCGTAGGTTTCTAGGAATATATTTTTATCCTCCACTGATTTTATCTTTATCTTTCTTCCCTTGATACTGAAAGAAATTCCTTCCGGGAATTCCCACCTGAAGACGATATTGTTTTTTCTTAGTTGGGTAACCAGGTCCTTGTAGTTTGACCTAAGGTCCAAAAGAAATTTTGGAATATCTTTAAAGATCTCAACTTTAGATTGATTGATTACCAAGGGTTTTTGAAAGTGTAATCCAAGAACCTTATCTCTTTCTTCTTTGGTTCGAAACGTAATCAAACAGTCTCTAATTTTGATCCTTTTACTTGTTCTTCCCAATCGAAAGGCACTCAAGATCTTAAATTCCTCTTTCTCGGGTTCCAAATTCCAAAATTTCTCAAATTCTTGTGTAAGAAAGTCCCGCAGGCTTCCTTCCTCAATTTCTGGTATATTTCTAATTCTCAGATTCGTTTGTCTCTCTTTCAAGTCCAGCATAGAAAATTTTGCTCTATATTCCTCTAGTTGCTTATTCATCGGTGGTAATTTCTCCTCAGTGGCAACTGCAACTTCCTTCGCCTCCTCAGCAATTTTTCTTGTCTCGGCCGATGCTTCCAATAATTCCTTAATTGCAGCTGTATTTTGCTTTATATTTGCAGAATTTTGTTCTATTTTTTGGAAGGCCTCTGTTACTCCTTTATTTGTCTCTGCAACCTGGCTTTTTAATTCCGTAACTTGTCTTTTAGTGTCTGCCAGTTCTTCTGTCAGTTTGTCTAAGGATCCCTGTACCCTTGCAAATCCTGCCGTAATAAGGTCTTCTGTCCCCGACATTACTTTAACTTTAGGTGTGACAGAGGCACTTCCTGTAGGTTCTGGGAAGGATCCCCTCCTTCCCGTGTGAAAAGATTTGCCAGATCTTGTTGTTTTGTCTTGAAATTGCTGTACTTTCCCTCTTTCCTCTGCCATAGGCCGACTGTTTCAAGGTTACTCTGCAGCTGTAACTTGTTATCTATTCCAAAGTAAACAGTGGAAATTTTTCTCAGTTATTTTGTAGCTCTGTAACAATTCCAGTAGCCACCAGGGGGACCTAGCGGATGTTGCAGCTGAAGGGATAATATGTCTCCCCTCTCCTTTCACAGCAAACTTGTATCAGTAATATTCCCTCTCAATATTTACAACTCAAATCCTTTTAAGCACTTCCACAGTCCATATGGCTTAACTTTCAGGTTTGACAGATCAGGACCAGGAGTCCAGGCAGTGAACTTTATAGTAAACTTCTTTCAATGCAGGCAATAAAAAGTTTTCTTTAAACTCCCCCCCTCTTTCCCTGCTTCCCGAGGGGGGGGGATTTCTCTCCAAAGACTTCAGATTTCAACCCTTTCGAACTTTATTTTTGTAGGGTTTTTAGTCCTCACGTCTTTGCTTTCCAATATTTACAGGCGGAAGGCTGACTCCCTGTTTAAACCTTTCCGCTTCGGTATCATATTACGTTGTTAATTTAAGTCCAATTTAAATCCAATTACTTCTCAATTCTTGCTTAATTTCATCAGATCCTTTAAGATATTTGTATTTTTCCTACTCACGGATCCTTCTTTTTAGTCCCAATTGCACAGGAAAGAGTTGAGCGCTGCTCCGATCACAGCTGCGCGACGTCACTCCGAAAAAGAAGCGATTGACTCTCAGCACCGCTTCAACCCCCGCCACGCTCCGGAGCTCTTACTGAGCCCCGGAGACGTTTTGGGAGAGCGCTGTTGGTGCCCGCCGAGTCCCACGGACGTAGACCTCCTCCGTCCACGTTTTCAAGGGTCCCCCGCGTCGCCGTGGCGGTAGAACCCTATTTTTTTCGGAGCTTCCCCCTCCGGTGCTCAGCAGGGGGCCGCCATGATCGATGGCGCTCAACACGGAAGTCTCGAACCCCAAGAGTCATCTAGTCCAACCCCCTGCAATGCAGGAATCTCAGCTAAAGCATCCATGGCAGATGGCTATCCAACCTCTGCTTAAAAACCTCCAAGGAAGGAGAGTCCACCAAATTCCAAGGGAGTCCATTCCACTGTTGAACAGCTCTTACCATCAGAAAGTTCTTCCTGATCTTTAGCTGGAATCTTCTTTCTTGTAATTTGAAGCCATTGGTTCAGGTCCACAGCAGGAGAAAAATAAGCTCGCTCCATCTTCCATGTGGCAATTCTTTAGATATCTGAATATGGCTATCATATATCATCTCAGTCTTCTCTTTTCCAGGCTAAACATACTCAACTCCCTCAACTGTTCCTCATAAAGCTTAGTTTTCAGACCCTTGAACAACTTACTCACCCTCCTCCTCACACATTCTAGCTTAAATTGTGGTGCCCAGAACTTGACACAGTATTTCAGGTGTGGTCTGAACAAGGCAGAACATAACTTCCCTTGATCAGGTCACTATATCCTTTTCATATGTACTACTGGAAGCCAGATGTCTCCCATCTTATATTTGTGCAGCTGGTTCTTACTGCCTAATGCAGAACCCTGCATTTGTCCCGAATGAAATTCATTTTGTTAGTTTGGGCTCAGTTCTCCAGTCTGTAAAGGTCAAACCAAATCTTGATTCTGTCTGATACCACTCCGTTTGGTGTCATCTGCAAGCTTGATGAGCATCCATTGAGGTCCAAGACAGAACCCTGTGGCCCACTTTCAAGGCAGATTACAACATTAAAACAATTAAATACAAAGAACAGTAGCTAAATATCCCACAAAATCCCTTTAAAATAAAATAGACAACAAACCAGCAGAAAATAAATCATCTATCAAATGCTTGAAAAAAAAATATTTTAAATTTCTGCTTAAAAGACAACCACATAAATGTCACTACTGGTGGTATTTGTATTTCACAATGTGGTGACACCACAAAAGGCCCTGTCCCCAGTCACCACTCATGTAACCTCTGAACCAGCATGGTGCAGTGGTTAAGAGCAGTGGACTCGTAATCTGGTGAACTGGGTTTGCTTCCCCGCTCCTCCACATGCAGCTGCTGGGTGACCTTGGGCTAGTCACAATTCTCTGAAGTCTCTCAGCCTCACTCACCTCACAGAGTGTTTGTTGTGGGGGAGGAAGGGAAAGGAGATTGTTAGCCGCTTTGAGACTCCTTAAGGGGAGTGAGAGGTGGGATATCAGTTCTAAACTCCTCCTCCTCCTCCTCCTTTTCTTCTTCTCAGATGATGATCTCAAAGATAGGGCAAGTTCATGTGAGAAGAAGAGTCATTCAGTTGTGCTGGTCCCAAGCTGTGTAGGTCAAAACCAACACTTTGAAAACCAACACTGTCACTACTGGATCAGATTAAAATAACTAATATAGTTCATGCACTTAACATGTTGAGGACAATTCAGCAAAATATGGAATTCTCTCTGTGGTTTCATGAAGACATTAAAGAGCATAGAGCATAGAATACAGTAACACTTGACAAAAGTCCTCAATAACTACCTTCTAAAACTGATTAATGAGTAAGCAATAGAACTGCACGAAAGTGGCACCACAGAGTCACACTCCCACAATACTTCCAGGACAGAGTGGACTAATGGATTAACACATGCAAAGGTGACATGGACCAGAACTAGACTGATTCACCCATTCCTAGCTCTATTCTGCAGAAAGACGGTGTTACCAATGACTGTATCCAACCCCTCAGCCATTTCTGTATGCAACCCACCCTACTTTTAATTTAAAGAACCTGTCAATAATATGGATTCCACTTAATTCTGTAGTGCAAATCCCTTGGAAAAGGTTTTTATAACAAACAATGAGCCATGCCCTGGCTCATTGTTTGTTATAAAACATTGTTTGTGATAAAGCTTGTTGCAAAACGTCCTGTAGAGTAGGGAAAAGAAACAAGGCAACTGTCTCTCATTTGGGGGGGGGGGGAATCAACCTATCAGTCTTTATTATTTAGCTACAGGCCATTGAAGCTTAATTGAACTGAACAATACTCAGCAAAACATTCTGTAAATTAACCACAAACTTCAAAAATATTAATATGGTCAAATGAGATCTACATTTTTAAAAAGCACTTTACAAAACACCATTAAATGCAAGTTATATAAAATTGAAATGCATTACTGTAAAGTGTTAACAACAAACTGCATTGGTTTTAGCACTGGGAGAAAATTAAGTTAACTTATGAATTGGTATTAAGTCAAATCTTCCTTCTTAAAAAAAAATAATCACCAGTTTGTTATCAAAAGGCTACAAGTATAACAAAATCAGCTACCACTGCTTTGAAAAATATTCACCCTGATTTTAGTTGCCTTTACCAAAGATGCAACTGCCAATCTAATTCTTCTGCAATACCTTTCAGAATGGTACTCTTTCTTTTTTTTTACAGTAGTCAAACTTTAAAACTCCCAGCTTGTTGATTAAGGATATAATAGAGGATTTCCAAGCTTCCTCATAACATGGTCAACAGAGTGAAAAAGAAGAATAGAACAAAGAAGAACCTCCTGTTTTGTCCCTGCCAAAAATGTACTTGAAAAATCCAGGGCTCCTAATGAACAAAACACCTTAGGATAACCTTTTGCGGTCATGTACCAAAATTTCAAAGAATGGATGTGAGAGAACCGACAAATCATTTTCCTTAATATTTGTGCTTTATAAATATTTTAGTCATGAAGAGACAAGGGGTATCCTTATGGCTGTCAAATCAAGATGAATTTCAGTATCCCAGCCTAGAATGGTAACATAAGGGCCTCATTACAGCTGAATTTATATCAGGCAAAGTCCATTCAAAGAAATGGCACCTCATTTTTGCAAATCCTGAGTTCAATGTGTTTTCCTTTCAGCTATTGTTTGAACAGGCATCTATAAAGGTAGCCTGGAATGACCCACGTTTGGAATTGGTAATTCAGACTCCAATCTTCTGCATACTTAATTGGTAGTAATTCCCAATAACTTACTGAGTAGATGTGCATGCAATGTAAATGCCCTACAACTGGTGTGTGTGCTTGTGTGTGTGTGTGTGCACATTGTCATAAACTTAAAAACATTAACAAAGACTCCCCACATCCCGTTGTTTTACTGTGGTTGTCAGCAGAGTGGAGGTTTCTGCTTCTGCTTTAATAACCAGAGGTCCATATTAATGCATTTACATATATAAATTTATTTACATATTACAGTAATCTGTGAACCATCACTCACTGCATGAGCTGACTGTGCCTGCTTCACAGCTTCACACTCATGCTGGAGAAAAACAAGCCACAATCCCTGGCGAACCATGGATCATGGTTTGTTTCATTCAAACAAACAAACCACAGTTGATAAGCCAAGAACAAATGTTGGTTTATCATCGTGATTTGTTTGGAGTGCAACAAATTACAATCCTTGGTTCAGACATAATGCTAAGCCAGGGATCATAGTTTGTTTCTCCCAAGCACAAATTGGGAGCAGTGAAGTTTTGTACATTTTGCATAGCAAGCCATGATTCATGGCCTAGAGTGACATGTGCCTGTAGCCACTGTGCCCAAACTAAGGGTAACTTCAACTATGAGTATATCAAACAAGCCAGGGTCAAACCATAGTTTATATTCCTGGCTATACTGTGCCCATAAAAGGAATCCTGGTAACTATACCCTAAACTAACTATACAGTGGTACCTCGCAAGACGAATGCCTCGCAAGACGAAAAACTTGCAAGACGAAAGAGTTTTTTGTTTTTTGAGTTGCTTCGCAAGATGAATTTTCCTATGGGCTTGCTTTGCCAGATGAAAACGTCTTGCGCCTTTTTCTTAAAACCATCAATGCATTCCTATGGGAAACCGTCAATGCATTTCCTATGGGAAACTGTGCTTCGCGAGACGAAAAATTCACAAGACGAAAAAACTCGCAGAACGAATTAATTTCGTCTTGCGAGGCACCACTGTAGTTAGTTAGGATTCTCTGGGAGGGGAAATGTGCTTTAAATGTCTGGTGTAGATGTGACTCCCTGGCTCATTTACTAAAAGTGGAAGGAGAAGCTCCCAGTCTTCTTCTCACAGTCACACAAGCGTAAAAGAGGGAGGGGTGAAGGAGAATGCAAGCCTGAGGTTCATTCATGTAAAGAATGCTCAACCATAGTTTAGTGTAGGTCCAGTGATATTCTCATGCAGGGTAGCAGAAACTGATTTTGATTCCTTTGCGCCATAGTGCTTATACAGCAGCAATTAAACCCCTTGCAACAAGCAATGATACATCTTCTTTTCCCCATTACATCACCCAGAGACTCTTTAATCAAGTAAATGGCAGCTCATTACAAAGAAGTGAAGTGCATTAAAGTACAGTGTGCAGTAAGTGCCTGTCAGCAGGTGGTGCTATTACTATACTTAACTTTGCTATAAAGAATGCTACGCTTAAAAGAAAGGAAATCCTAATTCAAAGCCTTGCCAACAGGGACTGTTACCCAATGCTCTGTGATAAAGGGCCAAACTAGATGTGTCTGCAGGGCTGATTCACTGCTAAATTCCCTAGTGGGTGGGGCAAGGCAGTTAAAAGGAACATGGCTGTGAGGGGGCAGCTGAACCATCACATGCCCACACTCCTCTCCCAAAACTTAAGTGATTTCATATTTTTCCTCTGGCAGGGGTTACTCTCCTTCATGGAGGGAGTGAAAGATTTCCACCAACTTCCTGTTACCCTCATGCTGTACTTTGCATCACACACCCTAACAGCTTTATGGAGAATGAACACAATGCATTTTTGTTTGTACTGTTGTTATATCTAGATGTGCAAAAATTCAGCTTTGCCTATACACCATGTACACCATCAACTATAGCTTGCTACCTGCTCTGTTCATGAAATATGCACTGATGCCATGCAACCAGAAAGCTGAACTACTCATGGTTTGCAGAAGCTCATCACTGTCTACCCTAAAGGGTTTATAAGTAGGACCTGCAAGAAAATGTTGCTTTGTGGTGGCATGCTCCAGTTCAGGGTTCCAGGCAGCAGTGCCATTCCACTAACTGCCCTTGGTTTCAATTCTTAGTCTCCAACAGCAACAATTCCACACGCACTGAGCATGCACAGTCTTCATTGGGCTGTTTTGGAGCTTCTTCCCTCCCTCTGCAAACCCTGGAGTTCCCTAAGCCTGCTGACACCTCCCACTTGTGCATGGATGGTGCCTTTTTTGCTACATAAGGATGGACACTCAGAGAATGAGCTTCCTATTTGTATATATGATCTTGCTCTCATCCATTCACTGAAACTCTCACCTTGTAGCCTATTTGTCAGGTAGGGGTGACTTCGTTAAAAGAAATCGTGCCAATCCTGAGAGACAACAAGAGAAGGATTGTTGCTCAGTGGTCGTACACACAATTTGCAAGCAGGTAAGTCGTGAGTGGGACATGGGTGGCGCTGTGGGTAAAAGCCTCAGCACCTAGGACTTGCCGATCGAAAGGTCGGCGGTTCGAATCCCCGCGGTAGGGTGCGCTCCCGTCGCTCGGTCCCAGGGCCTGCCAACCTAGCAGTTCAAAAGCACCCCCGGGTGCAAGTAGATAAATAGGGACCGCTTACCAGCAGGAAGGTAAACGGCGTTCCGTGTGCTGCGCTGGCTCGCCAGATGCAGCTTGTCACGCTGGCCACGTGAACCGGAAGTGTCTGCGGACAGCGCTGGCTCCCGGCCTATAGAGTGAGATGAGCGCACAACCCTAGAGTCTGTCAAGACTGGCCTGTACGGGCAGGGGTACCTTTACCTTTACCTTAAGTTGTGAGTGTAACACCACCTTCCTGACATTTCCAGAAAATACTGGGGAAAATTTCTGTCTGATGAAAGCTGCTCCCTCCTGTGTTTCTAGTTGACACTGAGCTAGATGGACAAATGATCTGACTTAGTAAAAGGCAGCATCTTATGTTCCTCACCCTTCTAAAGGGAAGTTTATGGGACACCCAAGGCATATAAACATATAGCAGTTGTCAAACAAATGATTTAGCGACTTACCAAATATTCTGGAATTTTAAAAACATGCAATGGGTTCCAAATACAGAGGGAAAAGAAAGCGAGGTTTAAAAAGCGAATGTCTAATCAACCTTCCAAGATAAATACAATAAACAGGCATTTTGCAATCCTGAAAACAAATGACACTTTTTATCTCCTGTGTAAAACTCTTAAAATTCTTAGCCTCTTATTATTACATACAGTGGAACCTCGTGTTACGTACATCCTCCTTGTGAATGCTGCGGGTTACGAGCTCCACTAATCCGGAAGTAGATGCCCCTTGCTGCGAACTTTGCCCCAGAAGTCAGTCCTCAGGGAATGTGCAGGCGACCTTGGAACGGACAGCTCATGGAAGAACCCCGACCAGACCTAAGAGGAGGCGTGTAGTGGTGATAGGGGATTCCCTACTGAGGGGAACAGAAGCAGTGATCTGTGGGCCTGACAAGATGTCTCGGGAAGTGTGCTGTCTCCCCGGGGCTAAGATCCAAGATGTAACTGAACGACTGCAAGGAATCATAAAACCCACTGACAATTACCCCTTCCTCTTGGTTCATGTGGGAACCAATGACACTGCAAGCAATAGCCTCCAGAAGATCAAAAGAGACTACGAAGCTCTGGGCAGGAAATTGAAGCAATTAAATGCACAAATCGTCATCTCATCTGTCCTCCCAGTTGAACGACGTGGCCCAGGGAGAGAGGGGAAAATAGTGGAAGTAAACAGCTGGCTTCGCAAATGGTGTAAACAGGAACGGTTTGGATTCTTAGATCACGGACTGCAGTTTCTTGAAGATGGACTTCTGGCAAGCGATGGGCTGCACCTCACAACGGTTGGGAGGAATGTTTTTGCCAAAAAACTCAGAAACCTCATCAGGAGGGCTTTAAACTGACTATTGTGGGGGAGGGAGACAGTGCTCCTGAAGGTAGGAGTCTATCAATTGATGAAGATGATCATCCAAATGTCATAGACCAAATGGAGCAAACAGCAAGCAGACCTAGTGGTGGGAGGAAAAAATCCTTAAATAAGAGACACGGGGGAATGACTAATGGACTTCAATGTCTGTACACTAATGCACAAAGCATGGGAAATAAACAAGATGAGCTTGAGCTCTTGGTACAGCAAACTAAATATGACATAATAGGCATCACTGAAACCTGGTGGGATAAGTCCCACGATTGGAATGTAAAAATGGAGGGATACAATCTATTTCAGAGAAACAGACCAGACAAGAAAGGAGGAGGAGTGGCGTTATATGTCAGGGATGTGTATACCTGTGAAGAGATCCAAGATTTAGAACCTCAAAGCCAAAGTGAAAGCATTTGGGTCAAAATTAAGGGAGAGAAGAATAACAGTGACCTCATTGTGGGAGTTTACTATAGATCCCCAAGCCAAACAGAGGACATAGATGATGCCTTCATGGAACAGATGGCCAAGCATGCAAAAGGAAGGGAGATAGTAGTAATGGGAGACTTCAATTACCCAGATATATGTTGGATGTCAAACTCAGCCAAGAGCATAAGGTCAAAGAGATTCCTCACTGGCCTTGCAGACAACTTTATTGTCCAGAAAGTGGAAGAAGCAACAAGAGGAACAGCCATTTTAGATCTGGTCCTAACCAATGTCGATGACCTGGTTAATGGGGTAGAAGTGGAAGGATCATTAGGCGCAAGTGATCATGCTCTTCTGAAGTTTACTATACAGCGGAAAGGAGCAGCCAAGCATACTAGGACTCAATTTCTTGACTTTAAGAAAGCTGACTTCATAAAACTTAGGGAAGTGCTGGGTGAGATCCCATGGACAGTAATACTAAAAGGAAAGGGAGTTCATGATGGCTGGGAGTTTGTTAAGAGGGAGATAGTAAAGGCACAACTTCAGGCAATACCAATGAGACGGAAACATGGAAGGTGCCTAAAGAAGCCAGGGTGGCTATCTAAAGAACTTTTAACGGAGTTAAGATTAAAAAAGGATGTGTACAAAAAATGGAAAAGGGGGGAAACCACCAAAGAGGAATTCAAACAAATAGCCAGCACGTGTAGACACAAAGTCAGAAAAGCTAAAGCACAGAATGAACTCAGGCTTGCTAGAGAGGTTAAAAGCAACAAAAAAGGCTTTTATGGGTATGTTCGTAGCAAAAGGAAGAACAAAGAAACAGTGGGGTCACTCAGAGGAGAAGATGGTGAAATGCAAACAGGGGACACAGAAAGGGCTGAACTCCTCAATGCCTTCTTTGCCTCAGTCTTCTCCGATAAAGAAAACAATGCCCGACCTGAAGAATTTGGAGCAAATGATTCAGTAGAGAAAACACAGCCCAGAATAACTAAGGAGATAGTACAAGAATACTTGGCTAGTTTAGATGTATTCAAGTCTCCAGGGCCAGATGAACTGCATCCAAGAGTATTAAAAGAACTGGCAGATGTGATCTCAGAACCACTGGCAATCATCTTTGAGAATTCCTGGAGAACAGGCGAAGTCCCGGCAGACTGGAGGAGGGCAAATGTTGTCCCTATTTTCAAAAAGGGGAAAAGAGAGGACCCAAATAATTACCGCCCAGTCAGTCTGACATCAATACCAGGGAAGATTCTGGAGCAGATCATTAAGCAAACAATCTGTGAGCACCTAGAAAGGAATGCTGTGATCACCAATAGTCAGCATGGATTTCTGAAAAATAAGTCATGTCAGACGAACCTGATCTCATTTTTTGACAGAATTACAAGCCTGGTAGATGAAGGGAACGCAGTGGATGTAGTCTACCTTGATTTCAGCAAGGCATTTGACAAGGGGCCCCATGATATTCTTGTAAAGAAGCTGGTAAAATGCGGTCTTGACTATGCTACCACTCAGTGGATTTGTAACTGGCTGACTGACCGGACCCAAAGGGTGCTCATCAATGGTTCCTCTTCATCCTGGAGAAGAGTGACTAGTGGGGTGCCACAGGGTTCTGTCTTGGGCCCAGTCTTATTCAACATCTTTATCAACGACTTGGATGATGGACTCAAGGGCATCCTGATCAAATTTGCAGATGACACCAAACTGGGAGGGGTGGCTAACACCCCAGAGGACAGGATCACACTTCAAAACGACCTTGACAGATTAGAGAACTGGGCCAAAACAAACAAGATGAATTTTAACAGGGAGAAATGTAAAGTATTGCACTTGGGCAAAAAAAATGAGAGGCACAAATACAAGATGGGTGACACCTGGCTTGAGAGCAGTACATGTGAAAAGGATCTAGGAGTCTTGGTTGACCACAAACTTGACATGAGTCAACAGTGTGACGCAGCAGCTAAAAAAGCCAATGCAATTCTGGGCTGCATCAATAGGAGTATAGCATCTAGATCAAGGGAAGTTATAGTGCCACTGTATTCTGCTCTGGTCAGACCTCACCTGGAGTACTGTGTCCAGTTCTGGGCACCACAGTTCAAGAAGGACATTGACAAACTGGAACGTGTCCAGAGGAGGGCAACCAAAATGGTCAAAGGCCTGGAAACGATGCCTTATGAGGAACGGCTAAGGGAGCTGGGCATGTTTAGCCTGGAGAAGAGGAGGTTAAGGGGTGATATGATAGCCATGTTCAAATATATAAAAGGATGTCACATAGAGGAGGGAGAAAGGTTGTTTTCTGCTGCTCCAGAGAAGCGGACACGGAGCAATGGATCCAAACTACAAGAAAGAAGATTCCACCTAAACATTAGGAAGAACTTCCTGACAGTAAGAGCTGTTCGACAGTGGAATTTGCTGCCAAGGAGTGTGGTGGAGTCTCCTTCTTTGGAGGTCTTTAAGCAGAGGCTTGACAACCATATGTCAGGAGTGCTCTGATGGTGTTTCCTGCTTGGCAGGGGGTTGGACTCGATGACCCTTGTGGTCTCTTCCAACTCTATGATTCTATGATTCTATGATTCTATGATTCTAAGAATGCAAGCGGAAGTCGCGCGCCAGCAGCAGCGGGAGGTGCCATTAGCGAAAGCGCACCTCATGTTATGAGCGGTTTCGGCTTAAGAATGGACCTCTGGAATGAATTAAGTTCGTAACCGGAGGTACCACTGTACAGGGAGTGGGACATAGCCCAGCAGTAGAGAACACACTTTGAATGCTGAACATCCAGAGGTCTGATCTGTAGTCACACCAGCAAGATGTCCTGAGACCATTTTATCTAAGACTACTGCCAGTTTCCTTTGTATGTTCATTGTCTAAACCAGGAATGGAGAACCTGCAGCTTTTCACATGTTGGACTATGCAGCTCCTATTTTCTCTTATACCACTGGGCCATGCTGGCTGGAGCTGATGGAATCTGGACCCCCACAACATCTGGGGGGGGGGGCACAGGTTCCCTATTCCCGATCTAAACAAAGCACAGCAAGAATAGAGCTTTCGTAATAAGAAGCAGCACAAGAATTTGGAAGATAACGGTGCCATCTGGTGGCACATGCAATTGAATCTGATTTATCTTTTGTACATTTTAAAATAGGATGTACCTTCCACAGACAAGTTATGGTTTCACTCTGACATTGCCATGAGCTTAAAATCATTAATGCCAGAATACAGATTGGCAACTAGAAGCCACCAAACAGAGCTGGTCCCTAAGTACCACCAGCTGGCACCTGCATTCGTCAACTCAATAGCAAAAATTTTGTGTGACATGAGTGATGGCTGCATCAATAGGACTTGTGGGCAGCAAACTCTCTCTCTCTCTCTCTCTGTGTGTGTGTGTGTGTGTGTGTGTGAGAGAGAGAGAGAGAGAGAGAGAGAGAGAGAGAACTATCACCTTTTAAAACTGGAATTTTGCAAACAAGGATTTAAAACTCTGCAGCAAGAAGAACTACGAATACCTCACTCTCATCTTTCAGTCAAAACCAGAGCTGTATTTTATTTAGCCAGTTCCTATAAATGCCCCATTAGCAGCTGTTTGATCTAGAGCAAAGAGCAGACGATCTCAATGTCATGAAATTTCTGTATCTCAAAGCTCTGTAACAGGCACAAGAGCAGAGTGGGCTCTTCTGTTTTTCTCCCTTGGCAAACCTCGTCTAAAGTTACATAGATCTATACTGACAGACTTCCCAGCAAAACTTAGCCATACTATTTCCCATCACAGGTCAAGTCAAACACTGAAGAGAATTAATCTGCAGTAACATTTTGTTGAAAATATGTTTGTTGTGCTTGATCCTGTGACAGTTTGTGCAACAATAAACATAAAGTTGCTTGAATTTCATGTGGGTATCAAAGTACTTCCACATCATTCTGAAAGTTGAAATTGGACACACACATAGTCAAAGACATCCCAATTGTTAAAAGTTTCAAAGAGGGACATTTATCTCTCTCCCTTTGGCACAACCTCCTAGTCCTCATTCCAAACCGTAGCCAAGCCTTAATACATGTAATTGAAAGATCTGCATATTCTTCCCATTTTTATCCCGTCTCAGTTTCCTTCCCCCTGTCCTGTATCATCTGCCTTTGTAAATTTATAAACTGTAAATCCCTCAGGGCAGGGCCTGTCCTCATACTTAATGCCATGTACATAGATAGCACTATATTAATAATATTGGGGGTATAAAGTACTGCAGCATTGGCAAGAAATGTAAAATGCAGCACGCATATGACCCAAGAAAACAGGGATTACTAGAAAGGGTCGAACACAGGGATAGTTTTGCACTGAAGACTTAGAATGTAAGGCATGAAGTTCATCTCGTGATAAGATGCCAGCATTACACAAACTCAGATACACATGAAAGGGAACTGCTGGGACTGTGAGAGTTCCTCTTGTTGCCTCTTCACACTCTTGAATTAGGCTTGGATATGGGGTGGGGAAAGCACACCAAAGTGCAAGTAGATAAATAGGTACCACTCTGGTGGGAAGGTAAACGGTGTTTCTGGGCACTGCTCTGGTTTCTCCAGAAGCGGCTTAGTCATGCTGGCCACGTGATCCAGAAAAACTGTCTGCAGACAAACATTGGCTCCCTTGGCCAGTAAAGCGAGATGAGCGTCGCAACTCCAGAGTCATTCATGTCTGGGCTTAACTGTCAAGGGTCCTTTACCTTTTATGGGGTGGGGAAGGACTTACAATTGCAATGACAGACACATACAAATACATATTCAAGTGCATCCATGCAGATCACTAAGGAAATGCAGAAAATTGCTCTGAGATCTCTTGGTGAAAGGTGGGTAAGATATCTAACAATAGCAGAATACATGGAAAGTGAGAGAAGTCTTGTCACCTGCAGAAATTCCTAAGAATTCTCAAAGATTATACATAAAGGTTCTTAGATTACATCTGCAAGCTCCTTTAGTACCCTTGAGAGCAGTTCATCAGGCCCTGGAGATCTGAATTCATTTAAAGTAGCTAAGCGTTCCCTTACCACCCCTTTTCCTATCCTGGGCTGCAGCTCCCTCCTTGCATTGTTTATTGTTACCACCAGGTTGGGCACTGATTCCCTTTTGGGTGAACACAGAGGCAAAGTAGGCGCATTTTGCGACAGGGAATTTCATTAGCGCAAGCAGTTTCTGAGCTCTGGGCGCAGTACTGCGCCTAAGATTTCAGATTAAAACTGAAGTGGAAGGAAAGGAGGACGTTTTTCTGCTTGCCCACTTCCAGCTACTCTCTGAAGACTGGAGAAGAGACCCTCTTAAGAATATTAGGGAGGTGGGCAGGGAAAGGACCAGAACACGTGAAAAAGGAATGTAACATTTTAGATGCCTTTGTATTCTTGTTATAAAAAAGCGTGCCTGGACATTTCGTTGCTGCACCCATAACATAGGTTTAAGGTGCCATTTGGCTCCTAGCTTTCATATCTCAGTTTCTAACACTGAGGCTATGCAGGGTGGGGAGCAGGCAGGTACACTTGCCCTGGGCCTCGGAGGGCTAAGCCAGCCAGCCAGTTCATAGCTTTATTGTAACAAGACTCCCACCTCAGGCCTCAGACAAGCTCTGTGTGGTCCTGACACCAAGCCATGGTTTGCCTTAGCGTGACACACAAACCAGGCTTGAGAAGGTGAAGTAAAGGGAAGAAGATAAAGGTACACCAGAAACTGTGGTCTTTTAAAGGCTGGCTCTAAGACATCAGATGTGGACTGCACAAAGGGCATAGTCTGGAACCTGTGGGGGTCACCTAAGCATAATGCCATGCATTCCTCAGGAGGGGAGGCCAAAATGCTGACAAAAGACTGTGCTAAGAGATCAGAAGCCAACAGCTGCTGAAGTTCTCTCCTCACAATTTGGAAATTTGTCAAAAGAGAGTGTGTATGCAGTTAGTGTGTGAAAGGAGAGGGACCTCACGACCAGGCTTGCTATGCTGAAGCAATGCCAAAGCATAGAGGCTAGAAAACACCTAGAGTTCACCACTGTGAATAAACTTTCAGCACATTTAGAACTTTATTACTCTAAACTCATACACATGCAGAGCCTACCACATCAGCATCCATTCACACTGAATTTCACATGAATGGAATATATGAATCACTGCAAAGAACTGCAAGACATTCAAGTACAGATAAACTGAGTTCTTCCTACTGAAATCTAGCCATGTGTAGTCCAGTTCACAACAGGGCTGGAAACTAATAATCCAAAATATTCAAGTTTTGTTTTAAAGAGATGGTGGCAGGGAACGCAGGGATTGAGAGAGAGAGAGAGGAAGAATAACAGTAGCTCTCTTTTTTTTCACTGAAAGAAAAAACAGACCAGGACATTCTGCTCAGCCAGGACCTGTGCGACACGGAACGGGGCTTCTCCTTCCGTCTGCTTTAAAATGTGACAAATTCCATACTTCAAGCATCATGCTTCTTTTCCGAAAAACTTGACAAAACTCCTCACAGCTCTCGGAATGCAAGTTTGATGGTGCTTTTTGAAAAGAAAAGCAACAGAGTTCCAACAGGCTTCCCGGGAAAATATTTTTCTCAGAAACGGAATGCAAAAAAAAAGGAGGGGGTGGTAAAAGTAAAGCCCTATACTCCAAGCTTCTCAAAAGCTGAGACCACTGAAATCTCAGACAGTTGCTAGCATAAGGGTCAGCAAGCAGTGGACCATGAGTTAAATCCAGACCTTTGAGAGGTGCTGTTTAACCCCCTCCAAGTGCCAAACACAAACACAAAGAGGTGTGGAAAAGCAGCATCTGGGTTAAAGCAGCAGAGCGATGGATTACCTGTACAGTAGGCTGCATCCCAGACACATGAAAGTCAGTGGTTTTTAGACACACATCTCTCCATGCAGGCAAGCAAGAGGTATTATTATCAGAGTTCAAGAACACCCTCTAAGCAGGCAAAAGCACTAATGGAATAGTGCAGAGGGCCAGTGCAATGTGCGGCCTGAGGAGAGTTCCAAGGGGAACACAGAGAGACTTGAATAGACAAATTCAGCTCTCAGTTCCCCACCCCAGCAATAGGACATCACACTGTTTGAGGAAAGGAGCCATGGCCTGCTAAGCCTTGCCCTCTCCTCAAAAATGGCCCTTCAAACCATCCCAAAAAAGCCCATGCACCAGGGAAAAAGAGTGTCATGCTCTTCTGGGAAAAGAAGGGCATAGCAGTTTTAAAGTACATATTCAGCACGCAGAACATTCCATAGTTCAAGCCCTGAAGTCTTCAGCTCAAAGGATCAAGTAGCAGGCAATGGTAAGGCCCCCTAACAAAATCCAGTCATGGCCAGGTGGCTAGAAAGATTGAGTAATGCAGCTTCATGCGTGCTCTAAAGAAGCTGCTGACCAAACTGTTAGGGGGAGCATGAACTTGTCCCTGGCATCTCCCAGTTCAGATTTTATGGCTACTGTCATGGTGACAATGCTAATCCTTCTTCCTTCCTTGGGAAGGAAGTGTAAAAAGGAAGGAAGAAAGCCCATATATTTTGCACAGTCTTTTCACACTGTCTTGTCAAGTTGCTCCTTTAACCTGCTTGGCCCAGCCAGAGAAGGCATGTCACTGTTTTAGTTTTACCAGAGCTCTGTTCGCATGATCAAAAACAAACAGTGCTAGGTACTCTTTACTGAGGACGAAGTGCCTTATTTCCATTCCATATTCTCTCTCTCTCTCTCTCTCTCTCTCTCTCTCTCACACACACACACACACACACACACAGTAGTATCTTACCCATAACAAAAAACATATATGATTGGCACTCCAGAGTTCTACACCTCTCTTTGATGTGCAAAGGGGTCTCGGGATGGGGTGTCAATATTTACTCGAGCAAAGCGCTCAGAAGTAGGCGCCTATATTGATCCATACACGTTATCAGCCATGAGAATAAAACCATCAAAAGCCAGCCAAATAGCTGTCTTTGCTAGAGTTTGTTTCTTCTTTTTCTTCCCCCTTTCTTTTTTTACTGGCCTGTCCAGCTTTTCAATGCTTGGGTCACTTGCCAGTCCAGGCTATGAAAAGGGCCAGTGACCTGAGAGGAACTCTGCGTGCTCCCTCTTGTCTAAACTAGCAGATGTGAACTGCAGGACCAATATATTGGGAAAAGGAAAAGACTCCAAGCAGTAGGTTTGGAGGCCCCTTCCCCACAGAGGCCATCAGGCCATCTATTTGTTCATCTTTCAAACTAAACAGTATTTTTGGGTGAAGGAAAAAGGTACCAAGAAGCAAAAACTACTTAAGTAAGACTGGGTCCATGAGTGACATGCTAGTTTTTCCCATCCAGAGCCCCAGAAGTCAGGAGCTGGAGCCTAGGGATGGGGTGCAGGAGGAAGATCATAGGCGTAGCCAGGGGGGCAGCTGCCCCCTAGATCAAGTAAAACAACAGAAATACTTAACTAACTGACCAATCAGATCGGTTCTGCCTCCCCTAACAAAAGTCCTGCTCCCCCTAACAAAGTCCTGCCCCCCCAACAAAAATCCTGGCTATGCCCATGAGGAAGATGGTTCTGTTCTGTCTTTTAAGCAAGAGAAAAGCAGGACCCTAGAATTTATATCAGGCCTGGCTAATCCAAAGGTCTCATAGGGCTTGCCAATCACAGAGGCTGATGTAGCACAATTCTATTCTTTTTTATTCCTGAATCATAGAAACTGAGCACAGGCAACTATGGGTAATTCACTACATCAGATTCTAGAAGGTAAACGTGGTCAGTTTAACCAGGGACGAAGGAGAAGTATGGTTCTGGGTTCAAATTCTAGTTGAGCCTTGGAATCAAGTGGACAGCCTCTATCTGTCACGTGGAAATATAGCATTCACCATATAAATGAGAAAAATGAAATCACTTTATATTTTTAGTATGCAGATATATATCCTTCTCAAAATGTACTTGATACATCTTCTTGATCATTAAAAAAAAGTTGATGCTGAGTCTTTCCGTTTTACTTTTGTAAAGAAGGGCCTTTTCAAGTAAAGATAATGTATTCTTTTTCTTGCTGCCCTCCAGAAACAGAAACAGAAGGCAGTTAATATTCCAGCCCACAAACTGACGGGAGTTTCTTGCAGTAACATTCCATGTGGCACTGTTCTCAACATGGTTTTGCTATTGATGCTTCAGGAGTGCCAAAAACAGGGGGCTATCTGCCATGTAATGTAGCAAAAGGTCGTAACAGAGAAATATTTACTAGATTCCAAACTTTCCTAGTGTTGAGATTGCAAGTCGCAAACTGTAAAGGCGAGGTAAATCCAACAATAAAAAAGAAAAGGCACAGAGTTATAATTCTGGAGAACATTCTTTGAGAGGTCAGTAAGTCTACACAAGGCCCCTTGAGAGATGAGGAGGAACTGTTCCTCATTGGAAGAGAACGTATGTTGAATCCAAAAGGTTCCAGGTTCAATCTCTGGTATCTCCAGATAGGTCTGGAAAAAGACTCCTGTCTCAAAATGTGGAGAGCTGATGCCAATCAGGTATAGATAAGACTGAGCTACATGGGTCAACCTTCTGAATAGTATAAAGCAGCTTCTTATATCCCTCTGACACATCTAGCAACCTGGGCAGGAGAGCCATCATATTCCCTTCTAACCTCCTCAGCTTGTAGCCAGAATACATCTCTGTAACTCCTTTTTCCCAGTGTCTGGAAAAAGTCCAGCAATATGTCACAATAAGAAGCAGGACACCTCTGTGCACATACAGACATGTACAATACCCCTGCCATTAGAAGTCAAGCATGTCACTTACGGTAACTAGAAATGAAATAAAATGCATCACAAACTGACCATTTTCTTCTTCTTTTTACAAAAATCCAAAATGTAAATACTGAAATTGCTTTGTGGCATGCTGAAGTATTGATGACAAATGATAAGGCAACAAAATGAAATGTCACCTTGCTAAATGCTTTAAAGTCTGACAGTTCTATAACACTTTCTTGTCAATATGTTCCACTGAACCCAATGGATGATATTCAACTAAGTTTTACTCCAGGTTAGACCTACTACGATTAATAAACATGACTGAGTTAGGTCCATTGACTTTAATGGGTCTACTCTAAATAAAACTTAGTTGAATACTACCCAATGTGACTTACTTCTGAGAAGACATGCATAGTGTTGCACTTTCAGGCCCATATTTTTAAAACTGCCTAACCAGTAGTGTTCCTACCTGGGAATTCTGTAAAAACATAATAAATGGGTATTGCTTCAGGACAGTGATTTAGAATTCAGTAAATATTCCTGAATTAGAAGTGTTTTACATGTTTGTATTCTTTGCCAATGCTGCAAGATTTCGCAGGGAGGTGGAGTTCCATGGTTTCATGCTTTCAAAAGGCAAGAAAAAGGAGCCAGGTGTCAGGATCTGGTCTACACAATACAAGCACAGCCTCCCAAGCCTCTTGTAGCTCTCGTTACTCCCGGCCCCGCATTGTGATACATGAATCACCCCATAACAGGAGGACTGGATTTCTGACTATAGTTCATTTATTTATCTTACACACACACACCCTATTTCTCCCTCTCTAAATTCTGATAACTTCCTCTGGTAGAAAGCTCAGGAAATTACACTCCAGAACTGTATTTATAGTGTAAACAAAACAAAAAAAATGAATTTAAAAAAACACTCAGTGGGAATCTCTACTTCAGCCCAGTTCATCAGCCAGCAGTGACATACCTCTCAGCTTTTAAAAGCTGTCTTGCTGATGGAGCTAGTGCTTCTTCACAGAGTGCATAGTTATCTGTGGAATTCAGTGCCACAAGATATTGCCACTAACAAGGATGGCTTTAAATGGGGATTAGACAAATTCAGCAGGTTAGCCACTGTGGGAAACAAGATGCTGTGCTAGACGGGGCTCTTCTTATGTCAATTAACTGTCTTTGACTTTCTCAGAATAAAGGGTATGTTCATACTAGTGGCTTGAAATGCAGTGAGGTCATCCCCTCTGTTTGCGTTTCAAGCCACATTTGCATGGAGTTGTTCACATCAGAAAAGGGGCAGAGATGTCTTCACCCAATGCACACGACCTTTTAGTTTCCACGCCCCTGTAACCCACCCCAGAACTCCTTATTCTTTAAGTTGTCATCTGCGTACATGTGCTCATCTGCCCCTGCACAATGACTGTCATGGTACGTTCACGTTACTGCAGCTTGTTTCAATAAAACACACACCAAAAAGCAGTATTTGTCAAGAAACTACAGGATCAATATGGATTGTGGTGAATGTGCAGCTTCAACAGTTAGCAGTGGAAGCACCCTGGATGCAGAGTAAGCGCTAATGTGAAGATACCCAAAGACAGTTCAGCTCTGGCAAACTTCCCTGGAAGAAGCAGCCCACAATATGGAGAGGGACGAGGAGAGTAGCCAATCCCACTGAAGTGCCTGTGAAGCTAACAACAGGAATCTGCATTTTGAGGAATGGGAAAGAATTCATCTCTCCTCAAATTGCACTATTTCACACTTTCCTTGTACAGAGAAATAGACAAAAAAGTATGTGATGTGAATTTGGGCAATAAAAGGCCTAGTAGCAAGATTGGCTCTGTCTGTGGATGATATTCCCCCATCTATGAATGAATTGCCAGCTTCCTGACTCTGCACATTTTGTTCTGCTGTAGATTGAAAGGGAACAATCCAAACCCCTTTCTTCAAACCAGGATTGTATTAAATACAGCTGAATTTGAATCAGTGCCAAGTCTCAAATACATGATGTATTTATAAAGGAAAATAATTTATGTGCAAAGAAAGAACTGAATTCTCTCATTAGGGAGTAACTACAAGCAACAATATTCAGGTTGACTTGATCCCCTGGCATTTAACTATTTTAGAAATTTAAGTAATGCTATGAAATTGCATCTATTCCAAGCAGCAAATCATAAGCAAATGGAAAAGGTAAGATGTTAAATTCACCACCAAATCAAGATGAACCAAGTGTGCTACTGCAGACGACTCCTGAGCCTTTCAACATTCACTGTACAACACCACCATACAGGGTAGGAACCCAGATTGGCAAATTATGTCATATTTTTAAGGAACAATCCTTATTCCACAAAAACCACAGCTCCATAGCACACTGACATGTCCATAAATCTATAACCCATTTTCCATATACTCAACAAAAATACATTAATCTAACCTTCCCGGTTACATTAAAAGGAGCTTTCTCCTGTCCCATGTAAGTTTACTCTACCCAGCTCCTCACAGACTCAATAGATAAAAATCCAGAGTAGAAGAAGCCAAAAAGACCAAAGACCACCCCCTCTTGAATGCCTTTATAAAACCAATACCCCACATAGCTCTGAAGAGTTCACACACCCTTACTCCATACAGCCCCATATAATTGACATCGTACAACCCGATTCAAACAAGTTACACTTGTCGTGTAGGAAGGCTGGCAGAAGAAACTGGGATTCCAGCTTTGTTTGTTGTGTTAGCATCCAAATGCTAGAAACTTCAGCCAGCAATGCAGAGACTTCAGGGCATAATCCTTCAGTGGGAAGTTCTCCTGCATAAGCCCCAGGGAAATTTATTCATTTGCATACATAGTGCTTACAGGGGAGACTGTCTCACTGGATTGTGGCCCTTTTTGGTTAGAGCCACTTGTCGTCAGATCCAGTATTATGGGTTGTTGTTGCTTTTAAACAAGTACTAAAAAAAATCTCTGGAATTTGCTGGCCTTATGATTTATTAAACATTTGCTTACAGCAAAGCTGCTTGTCATGAACAAACTCCCTCTAATCTGCTTATTAATCATTATTAGCATTAAATTATCGACATTGCCTAGGACTGGAAGGGTTCAATTTAGCAAAGCACTTCCTGACTTGATTTGCCTATCAGACTATAAAAAGTGTAACCACCTCCAATTTTCTCTTTTTAATTTTTAAATCAACAGCAAAACACAAGAACAAAAATTGTTGGGATGCAGGTAAAATTATCAACCGGCCAACTTCTCTCTATCAGAACTCAACATTCAAGTTGAATTTTGAGACTCCCCTTGGACATTCAGCTTCTACACACAAACACACATACACCATATGAACACCCCACACCCTTAGTTAAAATAGATAAATATGCCCCAGATATTTAAAGCTGGCTCAGCGGAATAGCAAAAAAAGAGGGGGAAAAGAGAGGAAAAAGTCAGCAACAAACTCAACGCATTTTACTGGGGAAAAAGAAAGAAGGGAAAATGAGTGTGAGATAAAGAGTTTTAAAATACCTTCTGGATTTATTTATGTATTAAAATTAAACCATATTTTAGACGGGGGAGAGGAGAGATGGAGAAAGTATAAAGTTGCCCGTGCATAAAGCAGAGTGGAGCAACCAGGCAAAATCACTGGTCCCTGAAGGAAATAAATATATACAGATAACTCTCGCGAAATTCAACATGTGACAGAGAGAAAAGAGGAGGCACCTTACCTTGGGGTGGGGGGAGTGGAGAGAAGATGTGGGGGGCGGCTCTCTCAGGCTGGCAAGTGGGGGGCAGGAGAGGCCGGCAGGCACTTGCGAAGTCGCTCTCGAGGGCAGAGCCTGCTACTCCATGGGAACTGCAGCTGCTGCCCTGCTCCTGAGGGCTTCAAGAGGCACCTTAGAGCAAAGGGAGGGAGGAAGGAGGTGAAGAAGAATGAGCGAGGAGGACCGGGCACAGCCAGCCAGCCAGGGCTGCGAATGAGCGCGCGGAGGGAGCTAGCAGCTTTTCACAAGCTCCTTCTTTTTTTCTTTTTTTGGACGGGCGAATTCAGCTCAGGAGGGCTGGGTTGGCTGGTTGAATTTTTTTTTTTTTTTAAGTATCTCTCTCTCTCTCCCCCTCCTTTTCTCTTGAGTGGCTTCCAGCTTCTGAATTGTTTTTCCTTTACACAGACGCAGGAGGCGGGAGTGTGTTATTTAAGCCACAACAAAAAAAATAAAGTTATCGTCATAATAAGCTTCTTCCCCCCCCTTTTTTTTCTTTTTTAAAGCTGAGGAAATAAGCTCTCTTTTCTCCCCACGCTCCAAATGTACACATGCACACACCTTCTCCTTCAAAGCTGTATGATGTTTATTCCAACACGGGCTGCTTCCTTTAGCTGACCAAACGACGTTCTTTAATTTTGTCACCCAAGTGACCAATAAACCTAAAAATCATGCCCCCACCCCAAAAAGGAGGCAAACCTTGATGGAGAAAGGGGTTTTTTGAAGTTGCCTGCCTGCCCTTCTGTAAAGTGTGACAAGCTCGACCAAACCTGTCCTTCTCTCTTCAGTGGCGCCTGGGTTTTCTAGGCTGGGGCAAGGAACCTGTGGCCCTTCAGATGTCTTTGATTCCTTACCCGCCATTTACCATAAGGTACCACAGCAGGTTAGAATAATATAATATAAAGCAAATGTATTTACTCCATTTATATCCAATACCATTCCTCCAAAGAGCTCAATATAACATGCATGGTTCTCCTCCTCATTTTATCCTCACAACAACCCTGTGAAGTAAGGTAGGTTGGCAGACTGCGACTGGCCCAAGATCACCCACTGAGTTTTGTGGTTGAGCAGGGATTTGAACCCTAGATCCCCAGGTCCCAGATCCAGAACTCTTAACCACTACATCACAATCGCTCAAATAAAACCATTACAGTTGTTTTTTAAACAAACAAACAAACACACATTCCAAACGGAGCAGAACAATATAACTTATATCATATCAAATAAATACACATGCCCAGAGTTCTTTGGGATAAGCCATGATAGTTTTTCAAAGAGATTTTAAAACTGTAGTTTGGCTGTAACAGCAGTAACTCAGATTCAAGTCACACCTCTGCGAATAACATTTGCTCAGTTCTTAAACAAATATGAACAACAAGAAATAAACCTTACAGGGTAGTGAGGCCAAACACTGGGAAGTACTTTTGAGTTTTCTAAATCACATGTATAATTGCCACTTTATAAATTCTCTCTGCTGTTGTGCCTTTAACAGCAACCCAATATAAATTTAATAACCCCCCCCCAAAAAAAACACACACCTTGATCTGCATGCCAGGAAAAGCTTCACCTGACAAATTTCCATGTCAAGCTGCTATTAAGGGCAGTTAAAATGTCCTTTGTCTCTCCTCTCCTCTCCTCTTTTCGCTCCCCTGCTCTTTATGTTGCCACTGTTTTTAACTGGCCCTGTTCCTGTGCTTCTAAAAGCAGCTTACATTCAGCAGATGAAGCTTCCCCCAATTAGCTCTGTGCTGCAATAAACTTAGCCTGATAAATTGATGTGTGTAGGATGCTGTTAAAGGTGTAGGAGCGACTCTCCTGGAAAAGGTGACAAATGACTATATTCCCAACCCACACTGTTTTTCTCTTCCACTTTCAAACTGAAATTGTAAGTTCGTGGAACAGGGGACTATCTTTTTTGCTTACATAAAAAAAGACATGCTCCTGCCTCCTCAAGTTTACATTTGCTCAGCAGAGTGCCATGCACATTGATGGTTATAAAATATAACCATATAAAATATCACCTATAGATCACATTTGGATAGCATTTATTTCCTGAAAATTTTCCAGTTGTGTACAGCTTTCAGAAGCGAGACTGCCTTTTTGGATGCAGAGTTAGAACAGAAGTGGAATGTTCCGGATATTCCCATCATCACCTTGATCCCTTTTCTGCCTCTAGTAGCCTCAGCTCATTTATCTTCAGCAAGAGGGGCCTGGCCCTCTGTTTTAGTTGGCCACTACATTAACGTATTATTTTTGTGTATGAATTAACCGAGATGTCTTGTTGACAGGTGTTCCCTGCAAGGCTCATCCATCCATCCTCCCCAGGCCCCTGTTACTTTTGGACAGATTGGGCCTCACTCCTCCTGCAGGATCAACAAAAAGAGCTATGAGCTCCAGGAAACTATGAATGAATGAAGGTGCCAGGGATAGCATTCAAGGATCAGTTGTCAAAAAACAGTGTGCAGTGGGATCATCTAGCACTCCATACACCTCAATCTTGTCTCCCTTTCCACCTTCACAGACAGATGTTGATCCAACCCATCTGTTGCTCACATATAATTATTTAAAAGGGGAGAAAATGAAAGTACTGTACAGATTTACACAACGCATGAGTATTTTTTAAAAAACTACCCAAGTAAATATGAATGCAGATAACTCACAATTTATATACTTTTAACTTGTGTGATTTCAACTTTATGCGGCTGAAGGCTGGCTGGTTGAAATCACACAAATTAAATGCATGGAAGGACGAGAGCTTAAAAGTTCTTTTTATGCAGGGTCGTCCCAGTGTGGAAAGAGCTTTAAAGCTCTCAGGCTTGCTTACTGGGCTCTGAGGGAGACAGTCATGAGACAGTCTCTCAGAGCTCAGTAAGACCCATTAGGTGTGCTGGCTCCATAAGGTAAAATTGCTTGTGTGGGGGCAGTTCCAAAGGGGTGGCTACCTCCCCATGTAAATTTTAGTTTTATACAATACACTAGTTTCTATACACACACACCTGTCTGTCCCCCATCCTAATAGGCCAGAGGCATTATCAGAACTTGAGAACACATTCTAGCCAGGATACACGTGGCCCCCAGGCAGTCTCTCATTCAGGCAGGTTTGGGGTTGGTCAGTGCCTTCAGTCCATACCCTGGAACATTCTCTTAGTTACACTGGAATTTGGGGGAAGTTCTCCTTCATGTTTACCCAGAATCTCATTTATTGTTGTTTTTTTTTAATCCATTGATTCAACTCCTACCCTCTAGAGCAGCAGAAAAAAAGCTTGCTCCATCATCCATGTGACAGCCTTTCAAATATTTGAAGATGGCTATCATAATTCCTCTTAAGTCTCCTCTTATCCAAGCTAAACACACCCAACTCCCTCAACAGTTCTTCATAAGGCTTGCTTTCCAAACCCTTGATCATCTTTGTTGCCCTCCTCTGCACACATTCCAGCTTGTCAATATCCTTAATAGACTGTGGTGCTCAGAACTGGACACAGGACTCCAGGTCAGATTAAAGTCCTACTCAGGGCCGGCCCACCCATGAGGAAACTGCTGTCGCTGCTTTGGCCACTTCAAGTGGTGAAATGGGATGTGCTGGCTCTGGCAGTACTATTATTTCCTTTGATCTGGACATTATACTTCTGTTGATGCAACCTAGAGTTGTATTAGCTTCTTTTGCTGCTGCATCACAGTGTTGACTCCTGCTAAGCTACATTCAGGGTCCAAGCACTGCAAGTAAATAAACACAGTGAAGGAACATCAGCAAGACCCCCAGAGACTATGGTACCATCTTAGCCCAGAGGACCATGATGGCAAGCAGAGCCCCAGGAATATGCCTCAAATTCAGCCAGAGTTTGTACTTTTCAGAGGCCCTGGACACAAACTGTGAAACTTTATTATAATATAGTCCTCTAGTGTAGGAAACCGCAGAGGGATGCAATACAAGCAGAGTTGCTTGGCAACAAAGGCACCCTTAATATGTGAAAATGAAACTATAACACACACAAAAGGCACACAGACAATTGTTGGCTTGTATGTAGGAATGTAATAAGAGGAAAGGTAACAGCCTGGAGCAGCTAAATTGTACACACAAAGAAGTAATGGTATGGATCAGTGTCCCTGTGGCATACCTTGTAGCACAGTGATGGCACCACCATCCATAGGTTGACACTGCTGCATCTTGTAGAACTAAGCAGGAAGGAGGATGGGTGAAACAGTAAAATAAGTTAGCTCTGGCTATCATTAGCTCTGGTTCCACCTACCACTGGTCTCCCTGCCTTCTGACCCTTGCTCCCAGTTCCCACTGGGCTGGGAGAGACTCGTCTGAAACCCTAGAGAGCAGCTGCCAGTCAATGGAGGCAAAAATGAGCTGAATTAACCAATGGTCTGACTCAGTATAAATCAACTTCCTATCTTGCTACGATGTAATATGTTGGACGGCTATACCATTTCATACCTTACACAGGGAGCAGGGAAGCTGGATGGATAAATTCTCATCACAAAACATGTTCCCTTCCATGTGTCATGACAGTTGCATGTGTGTAGGAAAGGTGAATGGGATATTGGATGGGCAACATTCAAACATTTAATCCCTCCCCATCCGGCAGGCTGAACTTGTACAGCTCACTGACAGGTAAATCACACATAGCTTCTGTTCATTTGCTTGAGCTTCCAGTCAGTGACACAGAAGCTGAATTGTTAAATCACCTTCTTAATGATGCACATCTGTCAATTGCCCAAATATGAAAAACATTGCCTGAAATTAACGCCTCATTGTGATGGAGTAATATATGGAAAATTGCATTACATGAAAAGCTTAGCATGTAACACCTTTTTTTTGAAAGGAAAAACAAAGGTAACTTCTTTTGTCTCAATTTGGTGAGATTTTATTAAATACATAAAGAAAGAAAAATTACATTTGTCTCTTCCACAAGTCTCTCGAGAAAGTTGGGATAAGTAACACCTAATTGGTTGGAAAAAAATTCTTGATGTAATATAGAGCCTTTTGTTCTTGGTACTCCTTGTGCCTCTGAAGGTTTCAGTTATAGGTTTATGTTTCTGTATCTCTTGCACGTCATGTGCACCAAACTTCTTGTTCTCTCATTTCTTATGACAGTACTCTCCAGTTACCTGTCTGTAGCTTATCGCAAATATCCGAATAATCAGCTTTGTCATTTCTTCCTGTGAATGTAATATCCAATGCCAGCCTAGGTTTAGTTTGGATAGGTTTTTATGTGTTTGTCTCATGAATTTCTACTTTGGTAATTGGGTTATGTGGAAAAAATCCAATAAAAATACTTCTTTTTTAAAAAAGCTGATTAATAAGATGAAGCAGAGTGGAGTAACAGACTTGGCTGTTGTGTGCTTCCACATCACTCGAAAGGACTTTCAGCCACCCTGCGTCAGTGTAGCACAGTTGCCCTCTGCAGGCGTTCAAAGAGAGCATGTGCAAGTCCCAGTATCAACATCTCCATCCCAAAAGGAGATCTTTTTGTATGAAGGGATCTTATAGCTGCACTCTGCTCAAAGAAGGGGAAGCCTTTGCACAATCAGAAACTATTAGGGTTCACGATTGTGCAGGGGCTTAATCCAAATCCATTTGGAAGCTTCATTCCCACTCGATGCAGGAAGATCTGGGTGGTATATTTTATTAATCCATTTATTTTTGAACTTACATCTTGCCCTTCCTCCCAAAGGAGCCCCGGGGCAGCAAACAGTGATAGAACAATCAAAGCATCTAAAAACATTACAGATGTAGACAGGGAAAGATCACTGCTTAAAAGGCTTGTTAAAAAGAACGACCTTCAATGGGTGCTGAAAGGACAACAGTCTAATATTTAATGCAAGGGAATTCCAAAGACGGGTGCCACCACACCAAAGGCCTAATTCCTACACTGCAGAAAGGAGCTCTTGATAAGATGCTATCTGCAGGAGGCCCTCATCTGCAGAGCAGAGTGACTGACTGGGTATAGAAGAGGTGAGATGATATTTTAGATACATATGGGGCAGGGAAGTTGGTGATGGGGCTGGTGAATACAACCACTGCACCCTCTACCTACCTCCCACCCACCCACATTGCTTGAGTAGGGATGCTGTTGGAAAGCATCTCCAAAACCGCTGGTCTTACAAGCAGGTGACAGAGCATTTAGGGAGTGAAACTTGCCACGTACCCACAGGTCTAGCTGTGTCACATCCACTAGTGTGGATGAAATATAGCCGGATGTACCTATGCAAACAGTTGTATACCTGCACAAGTTGCAATTCCACATGAACGTTGCAGCAGAACAGCAAATGACTGCCTAGAACTAAAAGACACCATTCATGAAGGACCTAAGCTCTTTTTGAAGCCATCAAAGCAAGCAGCATTTACCACATCTTGTGGCAGTGAGTTCCATAAGTTAAAAATGTGTTTGAATAAATACTTCCTTTTTCCTCTTGTGATCCTGCTCCTAATCTACCTCACTCTGTAGCACAGAGTTCTAATACTATGAGAAAGACAAATTTTACATTTTACAACTTTACACACAGCTTATAGTTTTATAACTCCTTACCATCTCGCCTTTCTCATTCCCCTAAATGTCAAAGCTACAGAAGTTTTAGATCAGAGATGGGGTTAGCTTGTTGCCCTTCAGATGTTATTGGACTCCAGCTCCCATCAGCCCCCAACAAACATTGCCAGGGGTCAGGAATGGTGGGAGTTGTAGTCTAGCAATGTCTGGAGGGGATCAAACCTGCAACCTTGGTGTTATCTGCACCATGCTCTCACCAACTAAGCTATGCAGCTGACTTGCAGCCCAGAAGGTGACAGGTTCTCTATTTGAGAATGTTATCATTTATATGTCTGGAGAATATTTGTGAACGTTGCAATATGTTCTGAGTAAAACAGGCACTGGTTTATATTTTTGTAATTGTGTTGTACTTCAACATATAGTGTAAAACAAGCGAGCTGCACAATGTGCAGTTAACTTCAGTTTACTGAAATGATGGGAAACAAAACATTTTTATACAAGGGAATCATTTTAGCTCTAGGGGGACACTTTGTAAGGAAAGGCATTTGGTTGTACTCAACAGCACAGCCTTTGCCAGCCTTTTCCCCTCCAGATGTTTCGGACTTCAGCTCCCATGAACAAAGGCTGACTGGCACTGATGGAAGCTGTCGTCCAAAACATCTGGAGGGAAACAGGTTGGCAATGGTGCCTGCTAAAGCTCTTTCTGTTTAGAGAAGCCTCCCCAGACATAGGCCTGTAGTTACCTAAATTCTACTCAAAGTAGACCCACTGAAGTTACTCACTGTAAGTTAGTCATATCCATTGCTTTCAATGGGTCTATGTGGAGCAGGACTAGCCTTGGATACAATCCACATATTTTTATTATGCACATTTGTTTTTAAAATCTGTTTATTTTTATGTCTGTTTTTAAAGTCTGTTTTTATGGTTATTCTTAATGAATATTTTATGCAATTTTATGTAAACCCGTTAGATATTTTCTCTTGATTAAGCACTACATAAATCTTGCTAAATAAACAGAGAATAAAATGCTTCCACTCATGCTAGCCAGAGCACCCAAATTTCATGAATCCCTCCTCCCCATCTATTACAGCCCTCCACATTATGTGACACACACACACACACACACACAGAGAGAGAGAGAGAGAGAGAGAGAGAGAGAGAGTATTCTCTGGAAATTCCATAGCTGTTGCATTTACCCAGGTTTGGTTTACTATAGGAAATGAGGTCACTGGAAGTTTAGTGCTATTTTGTAATATGTGTTGGATGTATACATTTTAAAACTGTGATTGACAACCAAATCTACTGCCCCACATCAGAACTTCAGACAGAGGCAGCTGCCCTCCCCAGATGCTTACAGAGCCCCATACTCAGCTCTCCTCCCTGTCTCTCTCTCAATCTTTATGAGAAACTGCCATTTCCCTTATTTTTCACACATAGACCTAGGGAGCGATCCTATGAATAAGAAGCTGGTGTAAAGCAAGCCGGTGTAAGTTAAGCAGGTGTAAAATTGCACAAGATCAAAACCCCATTCAGCAGCAGAAATCAAAATCCCATTCTGCCTAAGTCAGGGAGGGGCTAGGAAAACAAACTTTTAAAATAGGGTTGTAAGACAGGTTAATGAGTCATGTGACCAAGCCTACCATGCCACTTCCAGACACTACCATGTCTTACACCAGCCTTGGCTGATCTCCAACTGAGCTAGTGTGAATAAGTTAAGGGTGGTGGGAATTGTAGCTCTCGTATCCTCCAACACATTGAAGCCAATATATGGGACACCATCTTCCCAGACACCATCTTCCCATTTTTTATCATGAGAGCACGGCACCCGTTTTGGTTGCTGTGATCTCACGATTTTGCACCATGGTTCCCCCCCCAAAAAAGCAGTTTGGGGGGGCAAAGCCCAAAACACACATTTTGGGGCACCACACAAGATTACTGCTCACCAAAAAGCATTTTTCTTGGGAGAGAATCATGCAGTGAAATTGCGAGAGACCACGGCAACCAAAATGTCTGCTGTTCTCTCACGGTAATCAATAGGATGTCCTGATATTTCTGAGACACTTGTGGGGTATGAGCTTTGTGTGGGGCAAACTACAGTTTCTTTGGGGGAAATCATGTGCTTTGGATGTGCTTCAAATGTATGGTGAGTATGTAGATTGTGGTTGGCTTTTCTCAAGAAGCAATCTTCTAAGTATTCTGAACTATTAACATTCCTCTATCAAATCCAAGACTCTGCCCAGGTACTGCTTTAAGGCAAACCCACAGCAGTATCTTGATGCACTGAAATCCAATAAAACCCATAACATGCAACAGAACTGTGTTTTCTGAATTGCGTTCAGCTAATTCCATTATAAACTGTGCAGATCACATGCATCACATCTCAAAGTAGTCCTTATCCTTTGCAAACACAGAGTTTTGAAAGCACATTTCAACACCATGGCTCAAGAGTTAACACTGCTATAATTACAATACTTAACACCTATAGAATGCTTTCCCCGAGGGTTCGAATAGATTCATAACCACCATCTCAATAATCCTCACAATAGCTTCATATTTATAGGCAAGACTTGAAGAGATTTGTGGTTTGCTTAAAATCCAACCAGTGTATTCAGTAACTGAAGGGAAGGGAAGGGAGGTTTGAACTAGGACTTGCTGGCTTACTGTACACACACTTGGCCACTATGCTGCACCAGCTTCCTTTTGCAAAATGCAGCCCAATCCTGCGCATGTTTACCTGGAAGTAAGTGAAGTGGATTAAACTGGACTTCCTCTCATGCACAGGATCATTTGCCTACATAGAAAGAGCTGTCTTCTTATGGGAATGGAAGGAAGGTTACGTCCTAAGGCTGGGCGTCTCCTCTTCAAAGTGGGAGAGCTGGCAAGTCCTGGTTCCTGGAACAGGCTCTCTGGCTTTAGAATCCCTCTTGGCCTGTGAGGATTGCCAAGCCCATCTAGTAAGTTGCTGTGCCCAGCCGGGGTCCCTGGCTTCAACCTCTGGCCTGCCATGACCCCACATCTGACTTGACTCCACCACTTGGCACAAACTGAATCTGATCCGCTTTCTGCTTATACATGCCTGGGTGGGCCAAATCCTGCGAGCGAGTGCTGCACCCAAGCTCAGCATGTGGCACCACTTCCTTTCACGTTTTTAAGCTGTTGACAGGTATGCATGGAGGAATGGAGGCGAGCCCAGCTTCCTGGTCTATTTCCCACTCTGGAGCAACGCTAAAAGCATGAAGCAAAGCATCCTCAACCGCTGCGTGCCAAGCATTGCCCGTGGCAAGAAGATTAATGGGTGGGCTTTGGGAGAGCACTTAAAAGAAGAAGCAGTGGGATTAACAGGGATTTAAGGAGCCCAGACACTGTTGCCAGTGAGCAGCTGATATGTAGCCGGTGGCTCACAACCTCCGTTTTCCAAGAAATGTTGCAGCGGGGTTGTTTGACAAGGAAACGACTAAAGGTTTTGTGTGTGGTTGTGCTTTTGGAGGGGAGGGAGAGACTGGGGGTGCTTCCAAGACAGGGGCTTAATCTGCAAACGGGTTGTTGAGATGTCGCCAAGGAGTCATTGGCAACAGTCCTTGGATTTTCCCTGCAAAGGGTAAATCGGATTACATTTTGGGAGGGGGGGCAATGCAGGCTGCCATTTTTGATGTTGTTGTAGACACTGCTAGGTGAATGTGTCACTTTTTGTTTTTCACTTTCCAGTTCTCCACATTTCTATATCAATTCATGATACATTTAAAAAAAAAAAAATCATCAGCATTTTAGTGTAAATTACTCCCAATGTACACATTTTTGTATGTATTTTTTCCTAATATACAAACATTTGCAAAATGATTTCCCCCAGTATAATGCATTTTTGTATACTACTGTATTTGCACTAATATATGCACACTTTAGCCCAGTACATGCGTTATGGATACATTACTTGGCTGTAGAACTGCACTGCAAAATTTGGAGAAGTGCAAATTTTGAAGGATAATTGCATTTCAGTTTGTGTATGGTTTTGGAAAATGCAAATTAGGTAAGTTCAGAATTTTTTTACATTTCATTAAATGTATACACAGCTTGATTGTAACAAATCATCCTCATCCTCATCCTCATCATCTCACAGTGGTTTACAAAAAAAATGCCACCTGAACTGAATCCCTCCCCTGCCCCTATCTCTAGTGGTGGCTGCTTGGTGACTTGCTTTGACTTAGATCTGGGGCTCTCCCTACCCTGATGGCTTTTGTTTAATAACCATATGCAGTTTTCTTTCTTGGTCACTGTGGTTCTTTATCTCCATATCTCTGTTGGGGAGAGGGTTCCAGAGTTCTGGACCTCTGTTAGGCTGTCTTGTTGTATTAGAAAATTAGGAAAAACATTCTCCCAATGCTACTTCTATGGACTTAGATCCAAAGGTAGGATTGGAACGAGTGCCCCCAATTCCCATTCCCCAGAGCCAGTCCAGGAGGATAACACAGTAATTGTATCAAAAGCCAATGAGAGATCCATAAGCAAGAGCAAAGTTGCACTCCTCTTGCCCTGCTCCCTGCAAAGGGTAACCAAGAGCCACTCAGTTCTTCTAAGGCCAGGCCTGAACCCAGATTGTGTCACCCAGGAAAACTACCCTGGGATCACCTTGATATGTTGAAGGGTTGTCTATGAATGTGAAAATAGTAATACAGTGGTACCTCGGGTTACATACGCTTCAGGTTACACACTCCACTAAGCCAGAAATAGTGCTTCAGGTTAAGAACTTTGCTTCAGGATAAGAACAGAAATCGGGCTCCGGCGGCGTGGCGGCAGCAGGAGGCCCCATTAGCCAAAGTGGTGCTTCAGGTTAAGAACAGTTTCAGGTTAAGAACAGACCTGCGGAAAGAATTAAGTACTTAACCCGAGGTACCACTGTAATAGATAAATTTATCAGGGATCCATGCCAACTGTCTTCTTGCCATGAGCGGCAATTGGAACTGCTGTATTTAATGGCCACAAGCTGCTCAGCACCAATTGCTTGTGACCATGAAAGAGAGAAGGCTGCTGTGCCTTCGAGCCTCTGCTTATGGGATTCCCAGAAACCTTTTCGTTGCCTCCTGTTGAATAGGAAACAGGATGCTAGGCTAGCTGGACCTTCGCTCAGATCCAGCAGAGCTTTCATTATCTTCTTGCTGAGTTTGTGAACATACATATGCAAGGAGGAACACAAAGCCCATGTCATTGTGTCATTGTGGAGTTTTACAGCTCTTGGCTTGAAGGTCCAGAGCACTAATCTAGGCTACCATTTTTGCTTCTATAACAAATTTCCAATCCTGTTTCCTGTCCTCCAGTTTGAACCATTAGATCAGAGGCCACAAACATCGCATCCACAAGAGCCACTGTGTTGGCCAATACCTCCTATGGGTGCTTGCAGAAAATCTTGGTAAATATCTGTCAGAAATCCACAGTACAAAAGAACAGTTTCTGTTTGTTCTGGCTCTGCCTCTTGCACATTGAGCATGCCCCTTCAGACATGCTCACATATATCTGGGTGCCAGAATGGGAAACCCACCTTCCCTTCAATTTTGAACCATGGAGCGGTGAAAAGAATTTCTCTCTGGCTACATACACTATGCATTTAAAGGAATATCATATCACTTTAAACAGTTAAGAATTGGAATTTTAGTTTGCTAAGGGTGCTGAGAATTGTTAGGAGACCCTTATTCTAAGGTTGCCAGATTTTTTTCCAATGAATCTGGGGACATTTTTCAACTTCTGTAGGAATGATAGGATTTTGTCAGGGGAATGATTTGTAAATCCAGGGACTGTCCCCGGGAAACGGGGACATTTGGTAACCTTACCTTATTCTCTTCACAGAACTGCAGTTCCCATAATTCCCTGGGAAGAGAGATTGACTGTTAAACCCCTCTGAACAATGCAGCTCTGTGAAAGGAAATGGAGTCTCCTAACAACTCTCAGCATCCTGAACAACATGCTGTTCCTAGGATTCTTTAGGGAAAGGGATGACTGTTAAAGTGGTATGATAGTGTTTTAAACGTATGGTGCAGATATGGCCACAGTCAGTGAGTGTGGCCTTGACTGATTTGGTTGCCATTTTGTGATATGCCATGCCCCCATGGCAGCCATTTTTTAACTAGTGCCCATGACACTTTCTAAAACTTCCAAGTGTGTCTACAGTCCCAAAGTGTTTGCCAACACCTGCACTAGATCATGAAAGACTTCTGCTTGAGAACCTCTGTCTTTCTTCTTCTGCCACCATCAAGAAGAGAAGGCAGAATCTCACCCTAAAGACCACCCATGCAGTATGCATTATTTTTATAAGCTCTCAAAAACATCTTGATCTCCCAGTAGAGGACCACAAAAGTAACTGGAGCTTTCTCAGTGCTTGGAGAATGCCCAATGAGAAGAGTTTGGTACGATGAATGTTCAAGATATTTGACAGATTCCTCAGGCGCATATAAAATTCCTGACACTGTTGCTCTTCAGCCCAAGAATGTATAACCCACCCAGCCTGCTGCCCTGTCCGCTGGTGGATGCCAGGGGTACACGCTCCAAATTTGCATTTTGCAGGCATTAACACGACAAGCCGATGCGCTTTGCAAAAAAACAAACAAACAAAAACGTTGTCGAGAAGTAATCCTTTTGGCACAACCCTCTTCAAATCTACCCTCTCCCTTTGAACAATTTTGGCGAGGGAAAGGTTTATTTATCTTGGCAAGCCCTTTACCTCCTTCAGCATCTGCATGTAAAATAACAAGACTCCTTTAAAGATTTCTAAACCCTGCAAACAGCTACGCCTCAGGTGGAAACAAGTTAGGGCAAAGGGGCACCTCCTAAGTCAACACCACTTTAATGAGGAGCACAATGTCATGCCCTCTCCATCACGAACAGATTGCTCTAGGGGGGATAGTGCTGCTGCAGCTCACACCATCTGCTCTGTACTACAGCTTTCCTCAACCTGGTGCCTACTAGATGTTTTAGACTACAACTCCCATCAGCCCCAGCTGTCATGGGTCCCTACAGGCTGGCTGGCCTGATGCAACATGATTCTGGGGAGGGGCCAGTGGGATCAGAAAGGCCATGCCAGAGCCTCAGGGGCCCAAGGAACCACTTGGGGGAAGGATCCTGGGGAAGGTCCTAGTGGGGGAGCTTCTCTTCATCCCATCCTGTCTCTCCATCAGTCACCCAGGCATGCCTCTGCCTCCAGAGTTGCCAGGGGCTGCTTCTGACTCAAGACACCCTGCTTGTTAGGCCAAGCCTGCCTCCAGAGCTACCAGAAGCTGCCTCTGGCTCAGCTTCTGAGGTGGAAACTCTCACCTTTTCCACCCCCATCTGCTCCAGAGGAGTTGCTAACACCTCAATTGCTTAGGTCAAGGCCAGCCTTCCCAAAGAAGTGCCCATTTGATTGCCCCGTCTATGGAACAGAGTTCTGCTTGCTGCACCAATCCCAATATAACAGGATCACAGAGGCCGCATCACTTTTTCTTAAGAGTGTTGTACCAATGCATGAAATGGGAAGGTTCTGGATCAGTCACATTTTTCCGCAAGTCTTGGCATTTCCTGAAGCATGCAAGAAAGGCACCATCGCTAATCACCCTCCTGCCTCCCCACCCCATCTCTCATGTTGGGAACAGACAAGCATTGCCTAGATGGAAAGTGCAAAAGTCCTTCTTTCCAGTCCACTCTACTCACAAAGCAGCTGGCTGTGAGTGACAGCTTATGTGACCAATAGAAGCCTTTGGAATAAATAAATATATAAACAAATCTAAACCAGATTTCCCAGGAATTAGGCCGTAGGATATTTGCTTGAAATAGCTCTGGTATAATTCAAAAAAGTAGGTGCTGACAGGAATAGCAAATGTACAAAGCAAAGACTCTCCTTTCCTTTCCTTATTTTTTGCCTATTTGACGATCTCCTCATTAGTCTGCTGAAGAGCATTACAATGAACTGAATCTCTGGCATGGTTCACGCAGGAGGCTTTTTAAAAAGCCTCCACATGGTCAGAAGCCTCTGGCTGGCTGTAGCAGCTACACATCTTACAGCACTAGAGAATAACAACCTCCTATTTTCCTCTCGTCCTGCAAGCGTCCGCACAGAAGCAAAGGGTGAAGGGTGATGCCAGAGCTGGAATGGAACTCCTGAGGGACTGTAGCACCTATCAGTCAGAATCAACAGCTGCTACAGATAGCCAGAGGCTTTTGCAATGGTATCTATTTACCAGATTATATTTTATGGTCCCTGCCCCAAGTAAATCATTGTCATTATTTTTTCCTGTCACCGGTGTTTTAGTACAATTTTGTTAATGTGAATTTGCTAGTGTTGTCATGTTTCAGAGTTCTGCTCCCTCCTTGGGGTCTCTTGCAAGTTTAAGACCTAAGGGGGAAATGGCTCCACCTTGCATGTAGTGCACATCAGTGTTAAAAATCCATGCATATGAACACTAATTCACCGTTCTATGCAGCACCAACCCTGATACTTCACATACAGACTACAGCTGCTGAGCAACCTTTTACACCAGGCATCCCCAAAGTCGGCCCTCCAGATGTTTTGGGACTACAACTCCCATCATCCCTAGCTAACAATAACAGTGGTCAGGGATGATGGGGGAACCTTTATCAGCCTGAGGGGCGCATTTTCTTCTAAACAATCTTGCAGTGGGCACATGTTTAGGGTAAGTGGAATGATTGATGTAAATTTTAAATATGTATAGTAGAGTAGCTTCTATACACATTGGTATACCTCCTCTATCCTCCATCTGGGCAAGCAAGAGGCATTATCAGAGTTCAAAGACATTTTGTTGGCGTCTGTCTGTCTTGGGAGGCAATGGAGGAGTGTGCCTTTGGGGGTGAAGTCAAACTGTTGTTAGGTTACACCTGCTGTGGCTGTAGAGACCAACACAAGAGAGACATGTTTTGTCACAGCTGGGGCAGATTAAGGCAACCCATTGTGCTGTTGGAGGTTCACCATGGGGTTTCTTCTTTCTGCACTCCTCCCAGTGGTCATTCCTCTTCTGGTCACTGCTGTGGATACATGGCCTGTCTGTCTGTCTCCAGGTACTGTGGTCATCTGCAAGCGATTCACGCATGGTGAAGTTGATGTTGCCAACCTTCAGAGATACTGCAGCAAGGCAAAAACACTGATGCAGGGTACAAAGCAGGGCCAATGAGTGGTGCGATCCTGGGCTCAGGTCTCCCACCTTTGGCCTAGGATGACATCGGAACAAGCTCTTCAGATTTGTCGCCCAGCCAGCAAGTTTTCAGCCATTTTTTCCCATGGGAAACCATTTGGAATGCAAAAGAAATTTGTGAGCATTAAAAATAATTTAAGTCACTTAATTGTCATTTTTTGGCAAGAAGAAAGAAATGTTAAAACCCCAAGCTTGTGTTTTCTGGCTTGGACAGAAGATTGTGCTGAAATCTTTGTTCTTACTTTAGGATTTTTCCTCCTTTGAAATGTTGCCCTTAAAATAAATATTGGTACTTTGTCAACATAAGTTGTTGAGAGGCTCTTACAGACTTTGGAAGATGCCATACATTATTGACATTTCTACCATACCCTTTTTTTCAAGGAGCTTAGAGCAGCATACAAGGAGTTACCCCATTATATCATCACAAGCTTATGTATTAAGGTTAGAGTCTCCAAGGTCACCCAGGAGCATATATTTTAGCATGTCTCCCCATATATATTAAATCAACACCCTAATATTTGTGTGTGAGAGAGAGAGAGGGGGGGGGTTGCCAGTTGCTGGTTGTTGTCTCTTGATCACGCTCCAGGGTGACAAGTCAAGAACTGATCAGTAAATCACTAAACCACTAAACTGATTGCTAATTCACATAAATCACCAAACCACAATGCAATAAAACGGAGAGGAATGAAACTATTCAACCAGCTGAAAATACACTGCCACTCCCAGTAAGAGCATTCTCACAGTGTTGAGGGAAAGGAGGGGCTAGATTCCAGATTCAGTCCCCCACCCCACTTCCCCAATCCAGATTGAATTGTGAGGGCAGGACAGGGATAAGGCAGAAGGAGAATGCGGGTGCAGGATACACTATGAAACTGCCCTATAATTAGGCCATTGGTCCACCTAAGTCAGGGACAGCCAGTGTGGTGGCCTCTGGATACCATTGAACTACATTTACGATAATCCCTTACCATTGGCGTTGATGCCTAGGATTCATAGGAATTGGAGTCCAACAACGTCTGAAGGGCCCCCAGTTCCTCGTCCCCAGTCTATCCCAACTACTCCAGGGGCTTAGGCATAGGTCTTCTCCAGCCTTTAAATGGGGGTGCCAGGAACCAGAAGGGTCTTGACAAGTGGGGCAGAGCCACTTTGCTAGCAGGTGGGTTCCTGCTGAGAGAAAGAGGGGCAATGTGAGGTTGGTGTGGTGCAAATTCTCTGCTGGAGCCAATCCAGCACAATGACACTGCACTGACTCCCCCACAGCCTTATCCCTCCTAGTTGGCAACAGCAATGCACCTCCCAGAAAGCTAACTTAGTGGCTCTGCCCCACCTGCTGAGCTGTTCCTGCCAGGGTTTTAATTTGGGGCCCTTTGCATGCAAAGCATGAGGTGTGTCACTGAGCTTTGAGCCCTCAAGTGCACGGATGTGTGGGGTTCAAATTCAGGCATCAAAAATAAATACTGAGAAAAGGAAACGTAAATGATTCATACTTTCTGTCCCCTGCATCTCACAACATCCAAAGCCATCCTCAGTTTAAAAAAAAAGAAAAAGTTAAAGAGCAGGGCACATCTACGAAACCCAAGTACTTGCAAGTATGAATGTGGCCATAATGAAGTAAAAATATTTTCTGTAATGTTCCTATTGAGCCTTGTATAAAGTTACTTTTTGAATATATGCAGGTAGGGATGTTGGAGAATTCTGACAAAAACAGAAGCGGGAATTGGCAATGTTTGCTTATTTGTCCCACGATCAGAATGAAAATGAATCCAGTGAATACGATTGGTATTCACTTTTGTTGCTGTCAGTACACAAACAATTCGTAATTGGTCGTGTGTGTCTCCCTCCCTGACACAATTTGCATTGGGATTTCTTTGAAATGAATGGAGTGGAAGAACAAAATGAGAATGAAATTTATATAATTAATTACATAATTTACTAAATTTCACCACCGTGAGATGAATAACATAGTTTTTGGCAGTAGACAAACTGCAGTGGAATGGAAACAGTGCTGCATGCAGTAAATACAGGGTGGAATGTAAAATAATGCCTTCTGACATACCTAGGTGCAGGTGGGCGGTGTGAAACCAGTATTGGATGTCTGTACTATATGCTATATACTACAGATGCCTTTAAAAGAGAGGGACAGAGACCTCACCTGGGCAACTCCATCTCCGGACTGAAGCTTCAATGTGTGCAAATGGAGAAGGTGGAAACCACAGGTTCCTCATAAAAGAGAGATGTCTGAACTGAAGTAAGCTGGAAAAGGAGGGGTGTATCTAGTAAGCTGGAAAAACATGCCCTCTCTTTCTCTCTGCTTGACTAATTTTACTTAATTTGAACCAGCCACTAGCCTTGAAGGGCCACTTGGGTGGAAAGGAGTGGACTCTGAGGGAACACACATCATTTCAAGGCATGTGAGTTCACTTCTTTGGGGAAAGAAATGGGGAGGCAGGCAATAGGTAGATTGGGGGGTGGTTGCAATGTTCTTTTGGAAAACTAGATATATTAACATGGTTCTGGCATTTTTCCAGAGTTCCTCAAAGGCAGCCTCTAGGGACAGCAAGACTTTTGCTGGATGTCTCATTTTGTCTACTGACAGACGGCATGACTGGAAATAAATCCACTTACTGGCATATTGTAAAATTCATCACATGCCCAGGGGAACCCTATCCACCCACCCATAAACTTCCTGCTAGCAAATCTGATTCTGGCTTAAGAACAGAGGCTCTGGATTCAAGACAGACTGTTCTAGCTCTCCCAGGCTGTCAGGCAATTCAGTATGCATCAGTACCAGCTCCTGCTCTGTTTCCAGGTGCAAAAGGCAATAACAGCCAGCGTGGTGGGGCTAGTGATGGGCAAATACAGCAAGCCCTCAGTTTATGAGGGCACCACCCTTAAAGCCAAAATTGTGTATCGTCAAAACACATTGGGTGTCAAAATCTTTTTTTCCGTGGGAAAAATGCCAAGTGCGTAAAGCTGTATGTGTACAAGTTAAATGCACACAAGTTGCAGGCTCGCTATATGTCAATTTCAGTTTCTTACCATTGCTCATTGTTCCAGCATTAAGTTCAGTTCTCACATTTCCACATCAGTTTGTGATTTTTCAAAGTTATTCTGAAGATTCATCTGCATTTTAGTAAAAACTTTTCATGAAAATTCACCAGTGTTTTGGCAATAATTTCTCCTAATATACACATTTTTGAAATTTTGCAAAGCACATTTCCCTAATATTTATATTTCCCTAATGCATGTTATTTTCACTAATATATGCAGTTATTGGCACACTTTAGTTTTGTATATGTGTATCATATACATTACTTTGCGGGACAAATGCACGGCAACATTTGGAGAAGCGCAAATTTCAAAGGGTGGTTGTGTTTTGGTTCAGGTATCATTTTGGAAAGTGTGAATTGCTTGGCTCATGAGGACTTTTTTTAAAATGGCAAACTGATGTGGAAATGAGGAGAACTAGACATAAGACTGGAAAAATGAGAAACTGAGAGAGCTTGAAGAATTGTTGTTGTTGTTGTTGTTAATTCTACCCTATGCTTCCTTCTGAAGTTGCCCAGGACAGCAAGCATATACCATATTTTTTGCTCTATAAGACTCACTTTTTCCCTCCTAAAAAGTAAGGGGAAATGTGTGTGCATCTTATGGAGCGAATGCAGGCTGCGCAGCTATCCCAGAAGCCAGAACAGCAAGAGGGATTGCTGCTTTCACTGCGCAGCGATCCCTCTTGCTGTTCTGGCTTCTGAGATTCAGAATTTTTTCCCCTCTTGTTTTCCTCCTCCAAAAACTAGGTGCGTCTTGTGGTCTGGTGCATCTTATAGAGCGAAAAATACAGTAATTAAAACAGTAACATTAAAACTCTTTTAAAAGTTCTAAAAATTGTTTTAAAACAATCACCTTCTCTCTCAGCCAATGATTTTAGGGTTGCCAAGAACCTTATCTCTCTGTCATCAAATGCCTGGGTAAACAGGAATGTTTTTAAATTCCTCCTGGGGTTTAATAATGAGGGAGGACATTCCACAAATGGGGAGCTATTATGTTCTGCTATGCTGTTATGGGTCGACACCAACCAGGCATCCCCAAGTGGCAGCACCATCAACAAGTCCTCCTCTACTGGTCACAGGGTCTAAGATACTGGAGAAGGTGCTTGGATCTCAAGTGATTTAGGGCTTGGCATGCTAGCACAAACACCTTGATTTGAGTCTTGTAGCTCACTGGCAGCCATCACACATGCTCCCATCAGGCTGCCCCACTTACCAGCCTAGCAGATGCATTCTATACTCCCTGAAGCCTCCAGACCATCTTCAAGGGCAGCACCACATACAGCACATTACAGTAGTGCAGACAGGAGGTCGCCAGAACATGGAAAACTGAGGCCAGGCTATCCCAGCCCAAGAATAGTCTAAGCTGGACATAAGCACTTGTACTCACAGAAGCCACCTGAGACTCCAGTGACAAGTTGGAATCCAGGAGTGCTCCCAGAGTAGAAAACCATTCCTTCAGGGGGAAGTGCAACCACTCTCTGAACATTGTGGGCTTTCAGCCCACAATAAGCAAGCTGGGTGCCCACACCACCAATCTCTAGATCTGACCAGAAGACAACTTCTGTAGCCCTTTCCATCACTCTTCCTGGGGTTGCCTGGGGGTGATGCAGTTAGATCATTTTAGACTCTGTTTTCAATAGTCTTACAGTGGCAGTGGTCATGGCAGGGCTCTTTTAACAACATTGTGTAATGTTTCATTTAGGTCACAGCCACATTGTAAGAGTGCCAGTATATACTAGTATACTATTATACCCAATATACCTGAAGGAGCGCCTCCACCCACATCTTTCAGCCCAGACACTGAGGTCCAGCTCTGAGGGCCTTCTGGCGCTTTCATCACTGTGAGAGGTGAGGTAATAGGGAACTAGGCAGAGGGCCTTCTCAGTGGTGGCACCTGCCCTGTGGAATGCCCTCCCGTCAGATGTCAAGGAAATTAACAACTATCTGACTTTTACAAAACATCTGAAGGCAGCCCTGTTCAGGGAAGTTTTTAATGTTTGATGTTATCATGTTTTTAATATTCTGTTGGGAGCCACCCAGAGTGGCTGGGGAAACCCACCCAGATGGGCAGGGCATGCATGCATGCATGCATGCATGCATGCATGCATGCATAAATAAATAAATAAATAAATAAATTATTATTATTATTATTATTATTATTACTTCAAAACACAGTAAGTCAACCATTTGGTATTGGAAGGGCTGCTGAGTGGGGACATGAATTTCTGCACTCAAGCCCTGCCCTGAAAGTACGACTGTGTTGCACCTAGACTGGAGGGGTACCGAGTTCCAATCCCTGCTCAGCCATGAAGCTTCCTGGTGGACATAAACTTAACTTACCTTACTAGGTTGTTGTGAAGATTACTGTCACACATTTTGCCCCAAGCTTCCTGGAGGAAAAAATGAATACACTTATGACTACATTTATAACTGCCCACCCATAATTGCAGCCCATAACTGCCCCAGTTTTGTGTGGAGTTTTTAATCCACATACATATCCAGAAGGCCAGACAAAGGCTATCTATTATAGAATTGGCTTCTGTGTGAACAAAGGTGTCAGAACACAAGCAAACTGTGCAGCTCCAACTCTGTAGAAATGGTGTGCAATAAATTAGTTGCAAGGAAAAATAAATAAATATATATATCTTACTATATTCTGAACAGCTGCTGTTTCATTTTATGGAGTCATTTTCCAGGGAGCTCCACCAGGGAAGAAAAACAAGATTCCCAAGAGTGGTGCTGGTTTAATATTTTTCAGTATAAAGAAATGTTGAGTGCCTTGCAAGTTTGGATGATACTGAAGAGCGATTTAAGTTTTGTCTGACCTCGAATAAAATGTCCAAAGTTTTAAAAATATCACTGCATGCTTCTCCCCACTCCAGTGAGGTAGCTCTGCCAGCTTTGGTTTCCTTTGCATGAGAAGGGCAGACTAACAGAGCAATTCAAACCCCCTTTGTGCTGGATGGGCAGAGGTTAGCGATGGAGGAGCAGTTTGATTCAATTCACATTTAAAGGCAATGTTACCGGATTCACACTTCCCAAAACAATATGCAAACCCAAATACAGCAATCCTTCGAAACTCACACTTATCTAAATTTTGCAGTGCAGTTCTCCAGCCCAGAAATGTGTCAAAAGATACACACAATAGGGTGAAACATGCACATAAATGCATATAATAATGAAAATAACGTGCAAAAATGCATTAGGGACATTTTGTTTTGCAAAAACATGCATATTAGGTAAAATTGCATATAATTACATATATTTTCAGGACCAACTTAATTTTTGTAATTTTAAGTTGCAAAATCTTTTTTTCCTTTTAATAAGAGTCCTTAGCATTTGTGCCAGAAGGGCATGCTATAAATATTTTAATTAATAAATGACTCCCTGAATTTTCACTGTGTTTTCTGGTTTTTTTCTTTCTTTCAAGTATTCACGAAGTCTTTGAGATTGGTGTGCTCAGCAGTGCCTTCTGCTGGGTAGAATTGGAACTGCTAAGTCATTTTAAGAAGCCTAACAAGAAATCTCGAATATTTGTGCACCACAAAATTGGGATGGGGTGTATTTCCATCAACTTTTGGGGACTTTAAATTCTAGCCATACTTTTGTGTGCGCGCACAGCGCACAGGGCTTTCTATGATTTATGATGAGGTGACAGAGGTTTCGTCATATATCCTGTGACTTTTTTTCCTTGCAAAAGTGGGGAGAGGGTAATTTCACTGACTTTAGAGATAGTTTTTGAATTCCATCCATACTTTTGTTGTGAGGGGAGTTACTATTATTTAAGAGGTGGTGGTGGATATATTGTCTCTCTCCTCCTCCCTACCATTTCCTTCCTTAGGCAACTTGGATGGGACATTCTCACTGACACTGTGTGTGTGTGTGTGTGTGTGTGTGTGTGTGTGTGTGTGTTCAAATTCCATTAGTATTGAGGAGGGCAGGGATTACTATTACTTAAGATGAGGTGTGGCAGAGTTTTTGTACCTCCCAGCACCAAAACTAGGATGACCATGTCTCCTATTTTAAAGTGGACAGTTCTATTTTACACTGGCAGGGAGACATTTTTTCAGCCAGAGGGCTGTTTTTCCTTCTGGTCAACCATCTTGAGCAGGGGTCAGCAACCTAAGGCCCATGGGCCGGAAGCGACCTGTCAAGGTCGTTTGACCGGCCCACAAGCCACCCTTGAACCAAGCTGCCCGCTCATGCACTGTGCTAAATCGGCACAGCGCGGCACGGGGACTCACTTCTGCGGCGCCGGAAACCATGTCTGCATATGCGCAGACCCCGAAAATCACAACTGCGCCGACACAGAAAATCGTGGGCGCGCTCACGCGTGTGCACAATCCGGCCAATGGAGGGATCTCCACAGGACCGATCTGGCCCAGGCAAGATAAATCCTATCTTGAGGGCCATATGCCACTGATGAGCAGATCCAGAGGCAAAAGTGATTAGAGCAACAAGCATAAATGTTAACTTTGTGCAGCAGGTTAGTTTCTTCACACACGACACAGCCTTCTCTGTGCTCCATCCATCCAAGCAAGCAAAAGGCATTATCGTTCCAGCCAGGCAAAAATACTCCAGGAGCAAAGCAAAGGCCAACAAGGAGTGTGGCTTGTGGAGAGTTCTGGGGACCAGAAGAAGAGGCCCAGGGCTTGAGTTTCCCCACCTTGATATAGACCACGGGTGTCAAACACAAGGTCCGCTAGCTGAATCCGGCCCACCAGACCTCGTCATGTGGCCTGTGTAGCTGCCGCCGGCCTTCACCTTTTATTCTCGCTTTTTTTTTTTTTTTTACACAAGAAAGCCGCCTCTTCAGTGCATGCGTGGCAGCCTACAAGCCAGAGAACGTCTGCCCTCTAGCGGCGCCGGCCGTTCTACACAGGAAACCTCCACTTTACATAGTATAGTATAGATACAACCGGCCCTTTGAGGGTGACCAAACTGCTGATGCGGCCCCCGATGAATTTGAGTTTGACACCCCTGATATAGACTAATCTGTCTCTATCTCCCCAAAGGTGAGGAGTCATAGACAGAATAAATAATGGAGGTTCTGGAGCTTGTTATTCAGGGTGAGATTCAACTAGGTTGCTGCATGCGAGGAACAAGGTCATCTGGCACAAGAGGACTTCCCCGCCACTCTCACCATGCACTCCCTAAATCTGCTCTGGAGGGTTGGGGGAACCCCAGAACAAGAATAGGGGTGCTCAGGGGTCACAGAGTGGGGAGAAAAGGAGAAAAGTCCTATTGTGAAAGGGGCCTCATTATCTGTGAAAGGGGCCTCATTAGTTACATCCATGTGCTCTCTTTGGGGGGAAGAATCACACATATTCATGTATAAATAAAGATTCTACATGAAGGTAACACAATATTAGCCCATCAAAAGTGGAATTTTGTGATTATACAAATCAAGCTTATTTTCACATAGATTTTGCATGTTTCTGCTTGTCATAAAATGGGACTGAAATCCTGCCCAAGACTACGGGGAAATCTCATTTATTCAGTACCTTACTTTCTGAGATTCGCCTGACATGTAGTCAAACCATAAGGACTAGAAGCTTGAGATTCTCAGGAATCTGAATTTTGCACGTTTTTTGCCTCCCACCTGCATGCTTGCACAGAATGACAGAAAATATAATCAACTTTGGCAAGTGCTCCTAGTACTTGATATTTGCTGTATTCTTGAAACATTCTTTTAAAAAATGGTAAGGAGCTGACAACCCAACTGGAGCTAAGCCCAGGTCAGCAAAAGCAGCTGCTAGTCCTGTTCTTGCCTTCCTCTCCCCCCGGCAACCCTTTCCTTAAAAGAACAAGCTGTTCAATTCAGGGATTTCCTTTGTAATTAGACATGTTAGTTTTATGATTTTAATCTGCAAACTACTGTAGCTACCAACAACAGGTTGTTCTTGAGAAAATGCTATATTTTCGACTGGCTTAGAAATCAGCTCTAAATGTGGCTATTTGTTCTCCAGTATATTCTGGGAGGGAAGTAAGGGGAATTCTGAACTTTCCAGTCTCCCTCTTCCTTCAGATGTAGGGTGCTGTAACTTGGGCCAGCTCTGAAGCAGTATTGGGTCAACTGCATTTTTACATTGGTGTAGAAAAATGCATTAAATCAGTTCCTGGTGGTATCATTATTTAAATTAAATCTCTTGCCTTTGTCTCCATCACTCTGCTCAACGCAGTGTTACCCAAGATTCTGGGAGTGTTCATCAAGGGCGTAGCCCTGCTTAGGCAGCAGCAAGGTTACAACATCATGCAATATCAGCCATGCGCTGCGTCTACAAAACTGCAATTATTTCCTACATTTCTTTGGAATCTCTGAGATAGAGGAACATGTCAAAGTGGGTGCGGTCAAGGTATAAAAGTGAGCCGAAATGTGGTGGGTGTGGCTGGGGGGGAGAAAATGGCATCACAGAATCACAGCAAGGGACCCACAAAAATGGTCAGTTATAGTATATATTTTTTTAAAAAATGTTTAATGGACACATTTGAGGAGGTCTTGGGGACCCACAAGAAAAACGCATTCTAGTATCACAGCAGGGGACATATATGAGCAGTCAATTATTAAAAAAAAAGTTTGGAAAAAAAGTGAGGGGGGGTCTTTTGGGCCACATAAAAAAACCCAAACTACCAACCCACCAACTTTTTGGTATCATGGCAGCCCAGCAGGAGACACATAGGAGTAACAAAACAAAAACTTTTTTTTTAAGTTACTTTTTTAAAAGATTAACAAACTTTTGGGATCTCTTGGGGAACCACAAAAAACTTGAGTGTGTGTATATGTGTGTATGCATGCTGCCCCTTGGCTAGCCTCCCACACTCTCAGGAATGATGGATTCTGTCAGAAAAGGCAAGTCTTCCAGACATGTGGGATTGTGTGGTGCCACTTCAGGGTGAAGGATGATGGAGTGCTGGTTCAAATGCTCCTCTGTAGTAAAGTCTCTCCTGCAGAAAGCTAGCTTGCCAGTGTAAACACCAGTGAAGGGCACCAGCGTTGAATCTGGATATGCGCTTCATTAGCCTCATTAAGGAACTGAGCATGGCAAATTCCGATTTTTTTTTCCCCTGGTTTGGATTAAAATGTAAGCAGGTCATGGGAAATTAGGGGTTTAGCCCAAGGCTTCATGGAAAATGTGATTTTTTTTTAGGAGGAATTTAAAAGAAATTTGAGAGGATCCAGAGCAGCACACCTGGCTTCTGGATAGGCTTGAATATCCTATTCTTCTAGAAATCCAGCTACATTTACAACTCTTCAGAGAGAAGTTTCTTAAAAGCCAAGAAAAGGAAGAAGAGAGAAAAGAAACACCTGAAACCAAGGCATGACCAGTCTTTGCTATAGCGTCTCCAACCCTCAGTACCCAGTAACTTAAAAGGGTAAGCAGGATTTTTGTCCCTGATGAAATAATTTGTTTTTCCTTTAATTGTAAAACAGCATGTGGCCCTTTTCCAGCCTTTCCAGACAGGGCTTCATGGTACAAAGTAGAAGCCAAAGGAATCCTGTTCCTATTAATGACTGGTCCATTCCTGTCAACGCTGGCAAGGATCAATGAGGGAACGGGTCTCTCCCCTCCACCCTCTCAACCACCAGCCCCAGCAAAGCCCAGGCTGCGAAACATTTGCAATATTAATTACTTGAAGAGCCCCAGAGTTCATGGTTTCAATTTGCTCTTGCACAGAGAGCAACAGGGTAAGCCTCACAGGTTCCCTCTTACATAGAACGTCACATTCATATCTCTAGGCCAGGGGTGGGGAACCTGTGGCCCTCCAGCAGCAATCAATATTATACAGTGGTTACAGACGCTTCAGGTTACAGACGCTTCGGGTTACAGACTCCGCTAACCCAGAAGCAGTACCTCGGGTTAAGAACTTTGCTTCAGGATGAGAACAGAAATCGCGCGGCGGCGGCGCAGTGGCAGCAGGAAGCCCCATTAGCTAAAGTGGTACCTCAGGTTAAGAACAGTTTCAGGTTAAGAACGGACCTCCGGAACAAATTAAGTTCTTAACCAGAGGTATCACTGTACCTCAACGCAGGCTTCAAGGAAGAAAACCAAAGCGCAAAATGAACACTCAAGCCCTTCAAGATCCTATTAGGTGGGATTGCTTCCAGACGACTCTTAAGGATCATCTGCTTTTGAAGTTCCCTGATAACATCGAGGAACACTGAACCAAGCTAAGTGCATCCATTATTGCAGCCTGTGAACAAACTATTGGATACCAAACCAGGAAACACCAGGACTGGTTTGGTGAGAATGATAGTGAGATTGAATGCATTATTGACAAGAAAAGGAAGGCCTTTCAGATCTGGCAAAGAGATAGAAATGATTATATTTCCCCATGATCTGCTCACATTTTAATCCCCTTTCAAAGGCAACACAATGCCCTTCCTTTTCATTTTTCTGCAGACCAGTAAAAGGCTGTTTCCCAGTGAAGAAGGAGTTTGTTCTTGATCTCTTGCTGCAATAACAAAAGAAAAAGCCGAAAAGGCTTTTGCTTGGGGTTTGGAGATGTGGTAAAGCCTCTCGTTTACATAGGCAAGCCACGGGAGGGAGGAGGGGATGATTTATGGCGCTGTGTCCGCTGCCGCAGAAAAAAAGGACATGACTCTCGCCGTCCAGCTGAACCTTTCGGTAAATGTTGTGCATGTGGGCTTGGACAATTAAAGGGGCTTTCATAACGAGCTTGTTGTTTGCACAGATGGAAAAGGGGCCTTTGAGAAAACAGGCGCACTGAACAGGGCCGTTTCCTCCCTTGCACACAAACATAGGCAAAGGCAGCAGAAAAAAATGCTATCAAACCCATTGAGTCAACAATCTCCTAGAAAGAGAATGGACAGTCACAGATGTAAAGAGATGGTGGTGAGATGGGCAGTGTTCCTCTGGCCTCTCTTGTAGAGACCTATGACGAAGGACTTCCCAGAGACACCATAAACTGAAATATTTTTGGTTTTGTTTTACCACTGGGGCCATGGGGGTTGTGGGTTGGAAAGCCCTCACACAAGAATTCTATCTGGCATGCAACAGTGATCAGTGCCAATTGGGACTGATAGGGCAAAAGCTTGGAAGACCAACAGTAGGTGCAACCAGAGAACACAGGAACATAGGAAGCTGTCTTATACTGAGTCAGGCCATTGGCTCATCTAGTTCAGTATTGTCTGCACTGACTGGCAGCAGCTCTCCAGGGTTGCAGGCCAGGAGCTTTCCCAGCCTTATGTGAAAATGCCAGGGATTAAACCTGGCACCTTCTGCTTGCAATGCAAATAATCTACCACTGATCTATAGTCCTTCCTGTGATGGCCAGAGGCAATGACAGGCACAGACAGCTATTTCTTGTTTTATCTCCATCCTCCTCTCTGCTCAATTCTACAAAGGCAACACTGACACTGAGAAGGAGGAAGCTGACAGGCAGTGTGCCACCTCCTGGACTAGTTGGAAGTAGGAAAGCAGACAGGTGGGGCCACTGAGGTTGGTGAGGCAGTATCTCATTCATCCCAATAGATTAGCATCCACTGCAAGCAGGGAGATCTCCCTGGCAAGCCCTCTACAGTGGGTCATCTCACCTGGCTCAGGGTGGGGTAGAGTAGCTAATGCCACCCACTTAGCAACCCTCTTTGTACCTACTTCTCTCCTACCCCATATTATTCATATCTAGGAATGTTGGAGAGTTCTAATGGAAATGGAAAAAGGATCAGATTTTGCAAGTGTTTGCTCATTTGCCCACGTCCAGAATGGAAATCAATCCAAGGAATATATGTTTGCTATTTGTTGTTGTTTTCCATCCACAAATGATATGTAACTGTATGTAATTTATGATGTTTTTCCTTCCAATTTGCATTGTGCTTCCCTAGCATTGAAAGGAATGGTGTGGAGTAATGTAATGATATAATTAATTACATCTCCTTTGTTGCCTTTGCAGACAGCGAGACAAATGTAGATTTATTCAGCAGTCAAACTGCAGCAGAGCAGAAACAGGACTGCATGGGGAAAAGCAGAAATTGATGCCTTCCTGCACCCCTTTTTGCAGTCCATCACTCTCAACTAAAAGTTTATAAAAGTATGCATGGTTAAAAGAAAACAAAATGAAACTGACTGGCAAGTGATTATTTGGGGAGGGCAAAACTAAGTTTAAATTAGTCTGTGGAATTCAAGGCCAAAAGATGTGGTGATGACCACTGGCTTGAAAGCTTTAAAAAAGAAACAGACAAAGGTGAAGATATCCACTAATAGCTATGAGCCATGTTGGTTATTACCTCTCATGCTCTGAAGCAGCACGTGAATGAATCCAGTTAGTGATGGGCAAAGAACAGGTGAAGGTTGTTGCCATTATACCCTTGCTTTTGGGCTTCCAGGAAACAAAATGCTAAACTATAGCTCAGTTGCAGAAGGAAAGCACAGTGGGAGAACATGTGCTTTGCATTCAGAAGGTCCTGGGTTCAATCTCTTGTATTTCTAAGTGCAACTGCGAAACACTCCTGCCTGAAACCCCAGAGAGTCGCTGCCTGTTAGTGTCAACATTACTGAGATACATGGACTGTTGACCGGTATAAGGCAGCTACCTATCACATAAAAATTCTCACTTTGTTAGCCGCTCTATTTGGGGGAAGAGCATAGCTCAGTGGCAGAGCTTCTATTCTGTAAACAGGTGCTCTGAGATTCAACCCCTGGCAACTCCAGGTACAGCTGGCATGAACTCCTCTATGAATCATTGGGGAGATACTACCAGTCCATGTAGACTATATTGAGCTAGATGAGTTCTTTTTTTTCTCTTGGTTTTATCTTTGTGTAAACCACTTTCAGTCATTTTACAATCAAGTGGTGTAAAATTCTCATGAAATAATAAAATAAAATAAATGGACTGATGAAAGGCTGCTGCCTGAAACCCTGGAGAGCTGCTGCCTGTCAAAATGGAGCTAGAGGGAGAGGAGCCCACAGCTTCTCCTAGATCCTCTCCTAGATCCATTGAGCATAGGCTGGAATACACATCCAGAAAGGTGGTTTAACAGAGGCTCTTCCCGGCTGCAGGTTCAGGACTACCAGCTTCAAAGTGACATTTGTGCTGCTGACATTCTATATATCCACAAAGGAGAAGGAACTGCTTTACATGGTTTCAGGCTTGATGCTGCTGTACTCCAGCCTCTGAAAAACCTCAGCTCCAGACACTAAACCCCTTGACCAAGCATCTCCTTTTAATTCCTAAATTAAAAACAAATACTCCAATAAATAAAACCAATAGGGAGCTTTTCCCCCCTTCACACTAGAGTGATGATGGGATGTCTTCACTCAGTCCATATTTCATGCAGATGTTTCAGAGGGGATTTTAAAATACACCTAATAGCCCAAAATGTGTGGCGTGCACAAAACACACTTAACTGCAAGCACACACAGAAGCTGAGAGGTGATTTGATATCACTGGCTGGAGCTGTGCTGATTTATTATTATTATTATTGTTTGTTTGTTTGTTTGTTTGTTTGTTTAAACAGGACCAACTTCTGGAGCTACTGCCAGTCAGTTTGGAGTTGACAATACTGAGCTAGATGGGTCTGTGGTCTGGTTCAGTATAAGGCAGCTTCCTCTGTCTGAGCTAGGCTACTACAGTGATGCTGCGCTATGGTGGTCAGCTGGGCTACATGAGATGCTTGCTATCGAAATCTGCAGAGGTTGTCACATAATCTATCAAATGAATTTAACGGGGCAGCTGCAGCTGTACAGTACCACAGGCCATGCAAGAGAGATAGCATTATAGAGAAATCATCACCTGTGTTACAAATGTGAATTTTACTGTCCCACCATGGTTTCTGCTCATACCAGCTTTTTAGGTTTTTCATGACACCTCAAAAGCAACATGATAAAAAACAAAAACTAGGTGGTAGCCCTGCCACAAAAAAAGTGTGTCAACAGCTCTTATTTGTGTGTGTGTGTGCACACTCACACACACACAAACTGTTGTAACACCCATGGCATGATTGATGACAACTAATGCACTCATTCCCCTTCACCATCCAGAGACGTATTTTAAAATTGTGCAGTACAGCCCATATCCAATGATCCACACAATACCCTTTTTAAAAACAAAATTAATTTCTTATTTTTGTTAAATGAATGACTGCCTGATTTCCCAAAGCAATAACTTGCCATTTGAGTGCTAAAAGGTTTCATTTTTTAAACAGTGTGCACCATCATTCCTTAGCAATCACTAATAAAGGGCTGAATCCAACCAGCTTTTACTCAAGAGTACACCAACTGAAATTAACAGACCTGAGTTAGTCATGCCTATTAATTTTAATGGATCTACTCTAATATTGGGAGCCAACGCATTGTTTCCTTAGGAGTGAAATCAATTGCATGGAATTAGAGGAAGCATGTGCAATTAGCTGTTCTATGATGTTTTGCACAAGTATCACGCTACAAATGAGCGATCCAGACCAGAGACATGGGAAGTTGATGCATCTGCTCGCTTCAGACATAGTTGTATGTACATATTGTAATACTGAGAACTGTGCTGCTGGATTGGATATGGTGGGATAATACTACAGCTTGGTTCAATAGCAAAGCATTCAAAATATGAATTACTCAGAGGCCTCTGGCTCTAATCGAGATCAAAGATCCTTGCCAGTAGCACTGCTGCATTTTGTTTTGTTTTGTGGCTTGCAACTGAACATATATATATATACCGTGTGTGTGTGTGTGTGTGTGTGTGTGTGTATATATATATATATATATATATATTCCACTAAATTCTAGAACAATGCTGGATATGAAGCAGCTAATGCAAACAAACAATTTACAAAAACAGAAACGTGTTCCACCCTCCAAGCATCTGGGTGAGGGTTTGCACAGCAGCCAGCCAAGCCAGTTCCAAGGCACATTCTCTAAAGATCTTTACTCCCTTTTGGCTGGCTGGGCTAGGCAGGGCCTGTGCTGCTGTGGCTTAAACAGCAAGCCCTCCCTGTTTTGGTCATCAGATTTCATCCGTGTCCTCAAAAATTCAAAGGGAAAAGGCGGGGGAGTGGAAAAGCAGCCACAATCAGTGTTGCCCTAAATATTTTTGATTTCTTAACAATTGCTGTAATTTCTCTAAATATGACCATATGCCTGCAGACCACACAAATATGTTCTCTTTTACACACACACATATACAAACCCTGCAACAATGCTCTATCTGCAGCCATGGAAATATAGGAAGCTGCCCTGTGCCAAATCAGACCTCTGGTTTATGTAGGTCTATATCAGGGGTCGGCAACCTAAGGCCCATGGGCCACAAGCGGCCCATGGGGGTTGTTTAACTGGCCCATGGACCCCAACCGCTCACTCGGTTGGCTCCCGTGCACCGCACTAAACCGGCGCAGAGCAGAGCGGGGAACGCTTCTGCGACGCTGGTTGGCTTCCCATTGGCTGCAGGAAGCTCCTGCAGCCAATGGGAAGCTGCGCACGCCTCCTCTGTGCCAGAAAAAGCATTTGCACATGCGTGCGTGCGCACACACTGCAGCCCACCGCGAGGTCTGCGGGACTGTGAACCAGCCGAAGCCACAAAAACTTTGCCGACCCTTGGCCTATATGGTCTATACACAGACTTGGAACCTCTGTGGCCCTCTGAAATTGTCATCTGTTGTTCACTCACTTTTAAAAGAACATCCAGATGCTGTCTCCAGCAGATCACTGCAGTCCTGTGTCTTCTGTAATAAAATGCAATTGCAGGAGAGTTTTGGTCTCTCGTTTGTGTGCGGCTTGGGGGTTCTTTCACACCCAGTCGTTGTTCAACTATTATCCACCAACTTAAATTACTCACAGTGCCCCAAAGTAGTCTAGGTCCACTGCCCCAGATTTTTGCGTGGAACAGGGGTGCCAACTTGAATAAAATATTGTGGGGGCCCAGGTAACCCCCGTCCTGCATAATAGATCATATGACATTGGGCACACACATACTATTTAAATGGGAATGCCCATAAACTTTGTGGGGGCCTGGCCCCTTCAATTATTTTATTGTGAGCATCGAAGCCCCCATGGCCCCTAGGAGTTGGTTCTTATGGTGTGAAAAATAAGACGGCAGCTCCAAGTTGTCTGTTGCTTTGGGCACTGGGGGCTTGGCAAGCTACCAAGGATGCCAGTTGCTGACCCCACCCCTGCTCAGATTTTTACCCCTAGTAATTACAGATTAGCTTTAGCCTGGCACCAGAGAACTGGCTCTCCCTCCCATTTTCCTCCCCAGTCTTAACTACAGTGGGCCAAGGCAGTCCAGCCATCCAATCTCACTTTGAAACTTGCTAGATTTCTTGGCCTCCATCCCTCCACATCCTTCCTGTTTCCACTGGGGAAAACTTCTCCTCTGAAAATTTTCCAGCCGGCTGTATCTGAAAAGAAGATGGAACCTTTATTAGCCTAGGGAGCATCTAAGCAATTTAACGATGAGTGGGTGCTGATTTGTACCAATTCTACTCCCACTCACCCACCCACCCCCAGCAACCCCTCCTCCCCCAATAACAACACGAAGTTCCACATTGGCTCCACCAAACAATGGGGCCTTGTGCTTCTCTCTCATCTTGGCTCTCTACCTTGAGTATTGCCATGTGCTTCGGAGCAGATCCCTCCCTTTCTTTATGATGTGGTTTCAGAAATGACAAGCTGTATTATGCTGGCAGACTGGTTGGGGTTGTGGGGTGCATGTATGAATGGAAGGTACATGTTATGAATGGAAGGTACTGCAGAAAGGCCAAATAATCATGGAACGTATAGTGCATTTCAGGCCATCGCCAATGCTTTCCAAGATTCTGAGAAAGAACATTTTAAGACTAATCTCCACATGTACTGTACTTTGTGGTAAGCGCAACATTAAATTACAAAGTGAGGTGAGGGGGAGAGATAGGAAAAGCTGCAAACACACCATACATTTAAAGCACATGGCTTCCTCCAAAGAACTCTGGGAACCGTAGTCTGTTAAGGGTGCTAGGAATTGTAGCTTTGTGAGGGGTAAGCTGCAGTTCCTAGGATTCTCTGAGGAAAGTCATGGTAGGTCCTTCAAAGTGCGTCAACTGTGCTTTCAAAGTATGGTGTATACGCAGCCAGAGAGAGATTGGGAAGCAAAATGGGTTGGTCTATTAGAACTGGATTAGTAAATCTACCAGGTATGCTGCAGAACACTAGACCTGTCTAATTCAGGCCTGCGTTACAGTGGCTGCTTACAAACTACCACTGTTTTGCAGGAGCAATTCAAATGCATACCAGAAATTTAAGTTTGCACAGTTAAATTGGATTAAAGGGCTCTAGTGCTCTTGCATAAAAAGCCACTTTTAAAAAGAAACAGAACTTTTGCTGTTAGGAAAGTTACAAGGAAATACGTTGGAAAGTGAGGGATGAACAAATTATTAAGAGGAGGCCACATAAACATCGTGCAAGCAAATCAGGATGAATGCTAAATAAAGATCTGACATAGTCTAATCTTTGTGCCAGAAAATAAGGTTGAATGTTCAATAAATAAGCCATCTGGAGGAACCCATTGTCATCACCTGAAGGTTCCCTAGTGTGAAGGATATGCTCATTTGGCTCTCTTGGTGTAGTGGTCTGAGTAATGGATTTGGACCAGGAACACCTGAGTTAAAATCTTCCCTCTGTTCATCTACAAAGCTTTATGGGTCTATTTCACGAGTCCTCATCAAAGCAAATCCTTTCTTATTTAGACAGACCTTTGGTCTGTGAACTAACTACTCTTTTATTTTGCCTTGAGGGGAGTTTTAACTGGCCTTTATTACTGTTCCAATTTAATTCCTCTATGTTATTGGAACAATTTCTCCTCAAAGCTTTATTCTATGTATTTTTTTACAATGTTTTTTGATGTTATTGTTTTTGTGGCACGTTTTTGAATTGTCATTATGGAAGAATCAAGCTGTCAGTTTCAGTTTTTCTCAATTTCCCATGTTTCCAGGCTTCAGTTCAACACATTTCTATATCAGTAGGTGATTTTTTGGGGAAAGTTCTTATGAAAATTAGTCAGTTTTTCAGTGTGTATTTCTCCTACTACAGACATTTTTGCATTCAGTTTTGTCAAGTATAGATCTTTTTGCAAGAAACTTTTAACATAATGCATTTTTGTATGTTATTATTAGTAGTAATATTTTACTTATTCTTGTTGTTGTTCTTGTTGTTGTTACATTTATATCCCACCTTTCCTCCAAGAAGCTCAATATAGCGTACATGGCTCTCCTCCCTCCACATTTCACCCTAACAACAACCCTGTGAGGTAGGTTAGGCGGAGAGAATATAACCAGCCCAAGATCACCCAGCAAGCTACTTTATTTGTTAGTTAGTTAGTTAGTTGGATTTACATACCGCCTTCCTGCCAAGGCGCAGTGGCGTAGCCTGGGTTGTCAGCACCCGGGGCAAGGCAAGTAATTTGCGCCCCCTAACCCGTGAGCCAGGTAGGGGCAGAGAGCTGCGAGTGCGAGCGGCCCCCCCCCCCAGATGTTGCGCCCGGTGCGGCCGGCCCCCCCTGCACCCCCCACGCTACGCCACTGCCAAGGCGATTTACAATTTAAACACTAAAACAAATGCATTATATAAAATGAAGACTGACAGAGTCCTCTTGTGCCAACAGGAAACTGACAGAATACAGACTCCTTCACTTCTGCCTTCCCTTGGGGCACACCAGGGAAGGTAGAGTGGGGATTTGAACCCAGGCCTCCCAGGTCCTACTCCAATACTCTTGCCATTACGCCACACTGGCTCTTGATATATTCAGTAACATATGCATTTCTGCGCACTGTTTCTATTTCCGTTAAGATACACATTTTCAGACAAATTTTGGAGGGAAGTGAGAATTAAATATGTTCTCAATAAAATGGGGGGGGGGGCACCCCTAAGACACCATGAGTGTGAATGGAGGAAGGCAGGATACACTGTAATCTGTAAAATAAATAAATAAATAAATAAATAAATAAATAATAATAAATAATCATTGGCTCTGGTGATGAATTCTAATACTTTTTTTTCTTTTTTCTTTTGCTTTGACACATGCAGAAGAGGCAACGGAGCAAGCCAAGGTAACCAACATGGCATAAAATGTAGCCCTGCACTTGAAATCTGGAAAGTACCTTTAAAAGCCATCTTAGTCCCTTAAGTGGGGACTAATTATCTCTAAATCATCCCAGACAGACGTTTTCCAGACTTACTCTTGAAAGCTTTTAACAATGTGGACTCAACAAGCTTACTTGGTAATTTATTCCATTGGGCAATTATTCTTATATGCCTCTCTCCCTCTCTTGCTCTCCCCCCCCCCACCTACACACACACACACACACACACACGTACATTTGTTTTTTAAGAGGCCAGCACCTTTTAATCAACTTCATTGGAATATTAATCAAGTAGAACTTTAGCTGATTGCAAATGGAGGTGATTTTGAATTAGCGAGCAATACCAGCTGCTTATATGGAGTGCCAAGTATGCCAAATCCAGATGTTAAATGAAACCTTCAGCCTACCACCATTCCCCACCCTTTGGGATGGGCAAATTTGTCAGTTTCTGTTTATTTCAGTTTTTCAGTTTTAACTTCAGTTCAGTTTAGTTATCAGACCCAGAGAACTTTGCCCACCTCTCTGTCTGAGCCGAACTTTGCCTGCCTCTTTATCTGAGTCCAAGCTCAGAGAACTTTGCCAGCCTTTCTATCCAGATCTGATCTCGGAAAACTTTGCCAGCTGAGGAAAAAATTAAACAAAACATAGCAGAAGTGCTGGTCTGGATTATATTCACTAACTCTGGACATTTAAAAAATCTGGTAACTGTGCAGGAACTGATATCAGAGCCTGCTGGCTCATGGGCCCAGAGTAGCAATTCTGTTGCTTCTGGGTCTGGAAAACAGAACAAAAGCTGTCTATTCACCTAAGGTGTACAAATGGGGGGGGGGATGCTGAACCACATGAAAAACAACAAATAAACAAAACAACAACAGAAAACCACAACCTCAAAATGGCCAAACTGGCTTTATTCCAGTCATTTAGCAACACCAATCTAGAAGCAAGTGAACTCCAAACCACACTTGTGAGGACACTCAGAAGATGCAGAGGTCTTAGTGTGGATCGGTCCATGCTGGCACCCCAGTAGGCTCAACATCTTCCTTTACTGCTGGACAAGCTTTTTTGCCACCTCTCTAAGGAGCTAATAATATAGAAGGGAAAGTCTGCCTCTGGGTGGCTCTGCTGAGATGAGCGGCACTCATAACATTAACTCTCCAGATACTCTTTCTGCCCTTCTGTTTCACATTCTTTTCATGACTTCAAGTTCACCTTGGCTGGCTCAGTTCTGTCCTGCTCCCTCCATCAAGGTGAAACCCATCAGCTCTCAGGCCAGTTGCCAACTGTGTCTCGGCCTCAGACTGAAGGGTCCCTTTTCTTCAAACAGGAAGTCCCTTTCCCTCCCTCCCACGCCTTCTTCCAAGCTCTTGGATAGGTGAACGGCTCCTTCTGCCCAACACTTCCTTTTACTACCCCAAATACAGGAAACCACAACCGCAGCTCTCTTGAAAAACCTTCCCTCGTGGTGTCCCTTCCCCTCCCACACCTCTCTGTGGGGAGACCACCAGTACCGAGCGATTAAAATGGCTGTTGTTTCTTCCATTACTCAGCTTTCCTGAATTATTGGGTGTAAGATTCAGGGAGTGGGAATAATTATGGGCTGGGGGGGTGAGCGGTGGTGGTGGAGGAGAACAATGGCAGGCTTGAAGGCTTAACGGTGCTTGTGTGGTTCTTTCTAACAAGGTCGGCCTGTAGTCATATTTCCCAGAGTCTTCATTTCTCCCCACCCGCCCACCTCACCGAAACCTCTCATAGCTTATTGCCAATAGACATTTCAGCACAGGGCAACGAGCCCATTTGCAGCACCCTCAGTCCAAAGGCTTAAGTTTTTAATCTGTTAGGCACCCAAACTTTATTTAACCCTGCGTTCTCACAGGCAGCATTTCATCGGTGAAAGGAGGGGTGGGGGGTAGGGGTTTCAGCCAATCCAGGATTCATAATGAGCTGGTTTGCACATAACATTAAGCCATAGACTATTTTAAACCAGGGGTAGGGAACCTAAGGCATGGGGGCCAAATACAGCCCTCCAGGAGTCTCTGGTTACTTGGTACTCTCCTCAGCCACAGCCTCTTTCCCCAGGCCACACCCCTTACCAGCCTGCCTTTACAAAGTTCTTGACCAGGCTTCCTCAACCTCGGCCCTCCAGATGTTTTGAGACTACAATTCCCATCATCCCTGACCACTGGTCCTGCTAGTTAGGGATCATGGGAGTTGTAGGCCCAAAAACATATGGAGGGCCAAGGCTGAGGAAGCCTGTTCTTGAGCATCTTGGCTGTGAGTCCTGGAAGATCTGCTTCCTGCCTTGCAGGCCTTTTCCCACCTGCCCTGGGAGGGCGGGGCCCTGATTGACTCCAGCTACAAAAGATGAGGCTACAGAATAGATGCTTGGGCTGGGAAGTTTGTTGAGGATTGTTGTTCCTGTTTTGTATCTTTATCTTAGATCTTGTTGTGATTTATGTGGAAATTGTTCAGATTGGTGGTGTCTTTTTAATGTTTTATTTATTGTTTATGACTACTTTTGTTATGTTGTAATGTATTTTTTTCATGTTGTAAACGTCTTGAGCATAGTTTGAACTGTGGAAAATCTGCAAACAAATGAAATTATGTATATATGTATGTTGTGTGTTTTTGTCTTTGGACTGAGGGTGCTGCAAGTGGGCTCACTGCCCTGTGCTGAAATGTCTGTTGGTCAGTCAACAGGGATGATGGGAGTCCATAACATTTGGAAAGTCATAAGTTCCCTCTTCCTGCCTACTATGGAGTGCACAGTATAATTTTAGTGTACCTGAAATTTTGCTCTCTTTCCATTTCTGACTGATGGACAATTCCATGGAGCTCAGAAGCTGATATATGCCACTTACGAGTACCTTTTTTGTTCCAGTAAAGCATGTGAATAAATACTCAGGCCCTGAAGTTCCTTAGCCAGAAATGAAGGTCACACCCATCAATGGAGTCAGACCTCATATGATTAAACAACCTTAAATGGCTCAGGACCGCAATATCTCAAGGATCGCCTCTTTCCTTAAGAGCCAACCCAGACCCTGAAATAATCATATGAGGCCCTTCTTCATGTGCCACCTCAATGAGAGGACTGGAGGTAGGCAACATGATAACAAGTCTTTTCCGTGATGGCTCCCCAATTGTGGGATGCCCTCCCCAAGGAGGCTTGCCTGGCGCCTTCTTTACAAATCTTTAGACACCAGGCAAAGACGTTTCTCTGTAACCAGAACTTTGGCTGAGCAAACATTCTATGGCCTTTTAAATGCGTTTATGGGAGGGGGGTTATTGATTTGTTTTATTATGTATTTTGTGTTCTTTTGTACTTTTACGTTGTGAACTGCCCTGTGATCTTCAGGTGAAGGGCAGTGTATAAATTTAAGAAATAACACTAATAATAAAATAGTGATGATTAGAGTCTGACAAGGAGTGTCTTATGGTGCTTTGGTAATATATATATGAAAATATAATATACATTTTATAAAAGTATATGAAGCTGATCAGGTGCAAACAGTATGAGACATTGATGGACAATGGTGCTTTCAGAAAAGGACTCTCTGATAGACTGCCAAGTGCCCAAGCAGCAGAATAGGCCGGAAGGGACCCAAATGCAGCCTGTTGGGTGGGTGGGTGCTATTGTTTAAATCCAGAGTCTAAAATTAGCTAACTACACCACTGATGATACCTTTTAAAACAGCATCAGTTCTTAAACAAAACAGTCTGTCTTTGGACCCACACCAGCCCCTAGATCCTTCGTGCCAGCTAGCAAAACTCAGCTTTCTTTCTTCCCTATCTGGCTGCATTCCAACTGTCAGACCCCAGCTGAGCAAGTGGGGGGTGTCCACTGGACACTGTCCAATAACTAGTTGCCACCAGGCATCAGGGTTAATTTTAGTAGGCATCTTCAAGCCATCTGTGCCCACTGAGCTATAGAAAATCCTCACTTTGCATATTCATAACAACACATCTTTCTTTTTAATAATATTAATAATAATAATAAATCCTGCCTCCTCCACTTTAGCTGGTTCGGTAGCTAGAGCAGCCCCTCCTGTGAATACATCTACCACCACTTTTAGTTTTTGACCAGTTGGAGCCAATTGTATATTGTCAGCCAGAATTAGAGCCAGGTCTTATGAGTTATTACAGTTTAAATTCCTTGGTAATCAGCTGCAAAGAAATGGAAAGTGAAACCTGAAGAAGATGCCAAATAATTCTCAGCAACAACTAAATCACCGACACAATCCCCCTTCCACAGAGATGGAAATGTTAACTATTTCCGCACTTTGGTCTGGAGCCTCCTGATGTTCAGGAAACATCAGTCACCCAGTTGGGATGGAAGGGAATTCACCTGGTCCAGTTTTTCACAGTGGGCTGACCCAGTTCAGTCATCCCAAACTTGCTTGCGAATTGGAGTGCAGTTCCTAATTGGACTGCACACTTCTCCAGATTTTGCAGTGCAGTTTCAGTGTGCAAACATACATATTTTATGGCAAAAATGTGCATATTTCACAGGGAAATGTACTGAAAAGCATTTTGAAGAATACCCTTTTGCAGGGAAATGCATATAAAAAAATTACCCAGTGATGTATTTAATAACAATAGGCACAATGATTTAAATGTGAACTTTCCATGAATTCTTAAAAGACAGAGTGAATCTAGCACTGAGTACCAGTGAAAATTACAGGCTGATCTGCTCATCCCTCGTCACACAGCAGAAAATAGGGAGAGTGGCTTAAAACCTTTGAGCTGTTTATTTTTAAAATTATATACTGTAGTGTGGATTCGGAATTTAATTCCCTAGAGGTCTTTTCTGTGGTTATGATCACATGAGCCTAGCCAGTGGCGTAGCGTGGGTTGTCAGCACCCGGGGCAAGGCAAGTAATTTGCGCCCCCCCCCCACTGCACTGTCCCTCCCCCAGATAGTCCCTCGCTCTCTCTCCGCACCGCACCGCACCGCACGCCTGGCACCCTCCCCTCCACAGTGGGCGGAGACCCGGCGGCTCGGAACGGATTCGCACAGCCAGCACTGCAGTGAGAGAGAGTGAGTGAGCCAGGTAGGGGCAGAGAGCTGCGAGTGCGAGCGCCCCCCCCCGACGTTGCGCCCGGTGCGGCCGGACCCCCCTGCACCCCCCACGCTACGCCACTGAGCCTAGCTTCAGTAACACACACACACACCCCTACTCCCATTTGATTTATTGCAACAAGTTGTAAGTGGGACAGCCTTTGAAAACAGTCTGGAAAAACTGAGTTGGTACAAAATATGGCCACTCAGTTACTAACTGGGACTGGGCACTGTAAACCCATTATGCCACCATTTCATTATCTTCACTGGCTGTTTCTTGGCCTTTTTCTAGGTGCAAGTCAAAGTATTGCCTTTCCGTGCTGGGGCTGACATTTATGCATCATCCATTTTCATCGGAGAATTGTTGGAGGGTATGGTATAAATACTTAGCACCTAAGATTCTTACCTTGGTTCAGAATTACTGCCACAATTTCTAGTATGGGTTCATGCCACAATACATGTACATTCCACAGAACTAAGCCCCACTGAATTCCATAGGGATTGCTACCTAACAAGCATGAACAGGATTGCAGCCTGAATTGCTTCGTCTAAAAAGCACCACACAGGACTGGAAGGGCCCCCATAAATTCAATATAATCTGCCATTTCTTCTGTATTCCTGCATGGAGAGGGATGGGGGAAACCTGAAACAGAAACAACTTCATTTGCATTGTTGCTGTTCTGCCCAGCACAGAAAGCTTCATCTTGGACCATTTACAGTGGTGCCCCGCAAGACGAATGCCTCGCAAGACGGAAAACCTGCTAGATGAAAGGGTTTTCCGTTTTGGAGGTGCTTCGCAGGACGAATTTGCTATGGGCTTGCTTCGCAAGACGAAAATGTCTTGCGATTCCTGGGTTGTTTTTTTCGCTCCCTACCCCCTTTATCTAAGGCACTAAACTGCTAATAGCCTTTTAGCAGCTAATCCGCTAATCCCTTAAGACTTTAATAGCCGCTAATAGCCGCTAAACCGCTTATAGCGCTAATCCGCTAATGGGCTTGCTTCGCAAGACGAAAAAAACGCTAGACGAAGAGACTCACGGAACGGATTCTTTTCGTCTTGCGAGGCACCACTGTAGCTATGTCTCTCTTCATGCTTTTCACCAGCAGGCAAATATTAAATTTAAATATTTTATCCAACCTATTTGGTATCTGAATACAGTGGTGCCTCGCAAGACGAAATTAATTCGTTCTGCGAGTTTTTTCGTCTTGCGAAGCACCACTGTGTATTGACGGTTTCCCATAGGAATGCATTGGCGGTTTAAAAAAAAAAGGCGCAAGATGTTTCGTCTTGCGAAGCAAGTCCATAGGGAAATCCGTCTTGCGAAGCAACTCAGAAAACGAAAAACTCTTTCATCTTGCGAGTTTTTCGTATTCCGAGGTCTTGCGAGGTACCACTGTACATAAATATTGAAAGGATGCTGGGTTTCTGGAACCATACCCCCTGACCAGATTGAGTTGAGTAAGGTGCAGGGCTAACTTGCCACACATTTCTTAGTATAAAAAGAGCTTCCAAATCCACCTGGGCAAGAAGCCTTATTATGCTTAAGCTGCTTTATGGCTTGTTTGCTCTGTGATCCTCAGATAGATGGTTGGTTGGTAAATAAATAAATAAATAAATAAAGCTTTATTCAAATAGTGTGCTACAGAAATAGGTTGTATACCACAACTGAGTTTGTCTCCAGATTTGAACTAGCGACGGCAACAAACTGAATTAGCTGAGCAGCAGGAAGACTTAGCAGGTGCCCTAAAACTACTGTTTATAGAAATATACATGTCTATTATTTATTTATAGCATTTGTACCCCACTCTTCAGACTTCAGCTTAGATAACAATCAAAATAAGACAGTCTCTACCCACGGAGTTACAACCTAAAAAAACAAAAGACACACAAGGGAAAGGGGACAGGGAGGGATGAGGAAAATATAAAGGAAAAAGGAAAACTTATGGGCCATTTTCTAAGCAGTTGTTCCTGTAATGGCCAGCTGGCCAGGGCAGGAGGTGCCTGATGGAGCTGGGCCTCCAGGAAAGTTGATGAAATGAGCCCTGCTTCCCTTCTCTCCCACTGAGGCAGACTGACGGAATAGATGCCCCCAGGTGATAGCTCTGCCTCTGAGCCATGGCCCTTCTCCTTCTTCTTGTTTGGAGTGAGAGCAGTGGTTCATTTAGCTCAGTGCTGTCTACACTGACTGGCAGCAGCTCTCCAGGTCTTTCCCAGCTTTACCTGGAGATGCTGCAGATTGAGCCTGGGACCTTCTGCGTGCAAAGCAGTTGTTCTACCACAGAGCACTAGGTGGGGGTGGGGTGGGCAACCATCCTGTCACGTCAGCTTGCCCAGAGCCTCCCTTGAGGGTCAGCTGCATGAAGGTACAGCCCTAAAATCCTAGACTGCCCTGAAGCCCCTACAAGCCATAATAGCCTTAGACAGTTCTCTATGACACACATGCATGCACTGCCTGTTATTACTTTAAAAGGCTTCATTTCCCCAGGGTCCCCGTCTAATATCAGAAACCCAGACAGAAAATAAATGAGGGGGGCATGCCTTGCTAAGTGCTCTCTGAAATACTCATTTGCAAAAATCAGCTTCTGGCTTGTTCGTGAGCCAATCTGCCACTAGCTGAGGTGCAGAAACACCCCAGAATGGCAAGACTTTTCACAATCCTGCCTTTGAGCTCACCCTGTGGGTTGTGAAGAGAAGAAGAAGAAGAGAAGAGTTTGGATTTGATATCCTGCTTTATCACTACCTGAAGGAGTCTCAAAGCGGCTAACATTCTCCTTTCCTTCCTCCCCCACAACAAACACTCTGTGAGGTGAGTGAGGCTGAGAGACTTCAGAGAAGTGTGACTAGCCCAAGGTCACCCAGCAGCTGCATGTGGGGGAGCAGAGACGCGAACCTGGTTCCCCAGATTACAAGTCCACCGCTCTTAACCACTACACCAAACTGGCTCTCTTGAAGAGGGGTGGGAGAGCAGTGCAGCCCCCTAGGGTAGTGGAACAAAGATTTGGGATTGGCAGCCAGCAGCCCAACAGCAGTGTCCAACTTCAAGGAGCTTCCCATCTGCCTCTATGAACTAAGATCCAGGCAAAGGGCACATCCTGGTGCCCACAGGTACTCGTGTGCTTGCCAGTACCTCTTTGTAGTACATATCCCCTAAAAATCCACGATGCACAAGATGGTAGCGTGCCCACAGTATTTTGTGTTCCTGACTTTTTTTCTATTGTTATATAAATTTATAACCTGTCCTTCCTCCCAAAGGAACCCAGGGAGGTAAACACACCAGCAATAAAACAATACAATTCAAAATATTTAAATACATCTGCAAATGCCTAAAATAATTAGATGGCCAATCATTTCAAGGTAGCCAAGAACAGTGGGCTGTATTCAGTGCTAGATTTACTCAGAATTGACCTATTGAAATTAATGTACATGACTAACTTAGGCCCATTAATTTCGATGGGTCTGCTCTGAATAGAACCCAGTACCGTATTTTTCGCCCTATAGGACGCACTTTTCCCCCTCCAAAAATGAAGGGGAAATCTGGGTGCGTCCTATGGGGCGAATGCAGGCTTCGCGGACCTCTCCGCAAACAGCAGGAGCGCTCCCGCTGCTGGCGGAGAGGTGCCTGCATGCTGAAGCCTGCGCGCGCTGAGCTCAGCGCGCCCAGGCTTCGCGGACCTCTCCGCTAGCAGCGGGAGCGCTCCCGCTGCTGGCGGAGAGGTGCCTGCATGCGGAAGCCTGCGCGCGCTGAGCTCAGCGCGCCCAGGCTTCGCGGACCTCTCCGCTAGCAGCGGGAGCGCTCCCGCTGCTGGCGGAGACGTGCCTGCATGCCGAAGCCTGCGCGCGCTGAGCTCAGCGCGCCCAGGCTTCGCGGACCTCTCCGCTAGCAGCGGGAGCGCTCCCGCTGCTGGCGGAGAGGTGCCTGCATGCCGAAGCCTGCGCGCGCTGAGCTCAGCGCGCCCAGGATTCGCGGACCTCTCCGCTAGCAGCGGGAGCGCCCCCGCTGCTGGCGGAGAGGTGCCTGCATGCGGAAGCCTGCGCGCGCTGAGCTCAGCGCGCCCAGGCTTCGCGGACCTCTCCGCTAGCAGCGGGAGCGCTCCCGCTGCTGGCGGAGAGGTGCCTGCATGCCGAAGCCTGCGCGCGCTGAGCTCAGCGCGTCCAGGCTTCGCGGACCTCTCCGCTAGCAGCGGGAGCCAGCACTGGGCTCCCACGGCTTGCAGAGAGCTGCCTGTTTGGGGGCTGGGGTCGGGGGAAGCTCGGGCTTCCCCAACCCCGCGCCTGGGGGGAAAATAATTTTTTTCCTTTATTTCCCCCCCAAAAAACTAGGTGCGCCTTATGGGACGGTGCGTCCTATAGGGCGAAAAATACGGTATCTTTAAATGCGGCAGATATTTTGTGTTATGCCACACCCCATAGCTGCCATTTGTGCTATGCCACTTTTTGTTTAATGCCCCATAGCTGCCATTTTGTGACTTGAACCCATGGCACTGCCTCCAAATGTGCCCACTAGCCCAAAAAGGTTGATGACCCCTGGGCAGACCAGTCTAATTGAAGTCTCAGTCTCTTTTCCATGCGCTCATTAACAAATCTAATCGGTCCCGTTTCCATATCAATCAGCTTATTAAAAAGCACAAAAATTCACCTTATTGTTCAACAAATCTTATCGTCAAAGAATATGTTTTTGAATGCATGTTGGTACTTTTTTGAGCCAACAACTATATCACATCACTCAGTGAAGTGTAAAATCCAAATGCTAGCTAACTGCATCCAAACCTGAAGTGCAAAGTAAGACTGGCTCATGGAAGAATGCAAAGCAAACAATATCCTGGAGCATTCCAAGCTCATAAGAAACCATTGGCGGCATAGGTGAAAGTCAGCCCACCCTTCAATAAGAGATGCCAGGGGTTGGGGCAGAATTATCACTTTGTTTCTGACTTGCTGGTTTTGGCAGCAGATTCTCCCAAGCAACATGCGTGTCCCCTCCATGGAGCTCTTCCATACTGAAATCAGGGTATGGTTGAACATTCACTCACTTACACTTTTGCTTGCAAAGGAATGGAAAGAAAAATGTTTTCGAGCTGTAACCCAACAGACATGCATCTCACTGGCCCTCACTGGCCCTCTCCCCACGCTCCCCAAGTTCTTTTGCCTGGCTGGATTTTGTCCTTGAACTCTAATAATGCTAGATGGAGGAGAGAAAAGGGTATGTGACTTATTTATGTAGGGAGCAAGCAACTCTACAAAGGTAAAATATGCACTGTTTGCCTCTGGCCCAACCAACCATTTATCATGTGGCCCTCAGAAGGTTGCCCAATAGGAAATGTGGCCCTTGGGCTGCAGAAGATTCCCCACCCATGATAGAAAAGACTATCTGTTGTTTTGTTGATGTTTAATTATGACGTATATCATTTATTTATCTATTTGCTGCATTTGAACACCACCTTTTTCTCCAAGGAGCTCAAGGTGGTGAACATGGTCCTTCTCCTTATTTAATCTCCACAACAATCCTGTAAAGTTGATTAGGATGAGAGAAGACAGTGATTGGCTGAAGTTCACCCAGTGAGCTTTGCGGCCGAGTGGAGATTTGAACTCTAGTCTCCCAAGTAGTAGTCCGACACTCTAACCACTATATCACATTGGCTCTCTATGTTATGGGGAAATGGCAGAAATAGTTTATATAAATATATGTAACACATTAAAATAAAGCACATTAAAATAGCTGTCTACTAGCACAACCTGGTAGCACAACCTGGTCTACTAGCACAACCTGGCACTTCTTCAAAGAGATTAAAATGCTTTAGCATGAAAGAGGGACGCCCCCACCTTCCAGGCATCCCTTCCAGAAACAGAGCACAGAGCTGGGACAGGCAGACTCTCAGATTAGGTGTGGCCAGAAGCCAGTCTTGCTAAATAATGAGGTATACCTTGGGAAAGTTGGCTGCCACAGAATCCATGCCCTAAATGATAGGAAAACACACCGACGGTCTCACTTCATCTTGGCCCTGCGCATGATAATGAAGGCAAATGCCAGCTCCCTTCCACGGGGGAAGATGATCCTCTCTAGCTTAAGGGCCAACTCTTCTTTTTGCCTTCATCTCTCTAATATTTCAGCTGCTGTCCAGATGTGGAGCAACTCTGGAGGTTGGCTGGCTTTCAGACTCCATGCTGGAAAGACCCAAGCTTGGCTCTTGTCTGCCAGGGACACATGGCTGTTGAATTAACAAGCAGGCTAATGACAATGGGAGTTGGAGAAACCAACAAACAACAACCAAGGACCCTGAGGATGAATCTCTGTTGTATATACCTGGGGAGAAAATGACGTTATGGATGCAAAGAAGCAACAGGAAATGACATGGAGGAGGCAGAAAAGAGTGAAGGGGAATGAGTTGCCCCTACAAACCTCAGCATCTGAGAAAATGGAGGTGAAACATAAAATGTATTTGGTTGGTGCAGGAGAAGCTGTTTCTTATTATGCTTCTGCCACTAGGAACTCCTGGTGCAGATGGTACAGCATGCTGGACCTCCATCTTAAGAGAGAAATTCAGCCGATGGCCATCTCTTAAGACAGCACTTAATTGCTGCTGTTTTTAGAGCTCTGGATGCTCTGGTGCTGTCAGCAGGAGGGCAAAAAGTGCTCACACAGTGTGCTCCCTACTTGCCTGCACAGTGGATGGTGCAGCCATACTGGTGCTGCTTGCATAACTGTTTGGAGGGAGATCCAAGAATGGGATGGAGACTAGTCTGGGCTAGCTTATTAAGTGGCTGTTGGCTAAGCAGCACGAGTCTGTTTTAGTTTAATATGGTGGTAGTCAGCTAAGTTTTACTCAGAGTAGACTCACTGAAACAAATAGGCCTGACTTTGTCATGTTCATGTTCAATGGGTCTACTCTGAGTAATATTTAGCTGAATGCCACCAATTCTTCACTCCCTGAGTTCCATTCCCTTAAACTGGACACAGGTAAAAGGCAAAAGAGGATGTGGCTACTTGATAAGATCCAGCTGCATTAAAGGAAACCTCAGAGCAGGTATATTATGAACCAAGCATGAACAAATAAGTCTATTTACATTTGTCTCAGTTTCTTCCTTTTCTAATCTTCAGTTTGCCACATTTCTGCATAAATTTGGGATAGTTGTTGTTTTCAGTCCTCATGAAAATTGCCAAAAATATACATTTTTATTTGCATATTTATTTATTTTTTGCTAATTTGTTAGTTCTACTAAGATATGCATTTGTATAAGCACTTTTTAAACATTTGTGCTTGTGTACACAGTTTTCACTTGGTGGACTGCACCGTAATATCCAGAAAGTTGTGAATTTCAAACGATAATTTTGTTTCAGTTTGGATGCTATTTCAGGAAGTGCAAATTACGTAAGGTTCACATTAATATAGGAGTCAAAGCAAAATTCTCCCCATCCGTATTATTTTTAAAAAAACATTAAAGCTATATAACAACCAAGCAAAATCAAGATACACCAGAACTAAATAGAGTATTGTATCCTTTGCATATTTGAAACATCATTTGGAGATATAATTTAGGTATCCAAATACAGGCATGTGACCAAGATGACGGTGAAGATTAAGATAACAGATGCCGTGGCAATAAATCTTTCCAAAATGACTTCTGGGGCTCCAGTGGTATTAAATTACCACCTTGTCTAGTAATAAATGTCATGAAAGGCCCTGATGTTGCCATGAAGTTATCATGTCTTGCAACTACGGACAGGGGATAAATTAAATTCAGTTTGCGTTTGAAAGTGAATTTACCTAATCTGCACTTTCCAAAATAATGTGTGAATCAAAATTAAGTCATCCTTCCACATTTGCACTTCTCTGAACTTGGCAATGTAGTTCTCCAGCCAAGTAATGTCTACAAAAATGTATATATTGGGGTAAAGTGTGCCTCTAAATGCCTGTTTTAGTTAAAAGAACGTACAGAAATGCATTATATTAGGAGCAACGGCTTGCAAAAACGTGCATATTAGTCCAAAATGCACACCAAAATGTGTTTAGGAGAAATTCGCACTAACATACTGACAAATTTTCCTGAGGACTTTTTTTTTAATTAAAAAGAAAATGTACAAACTGATGCAGGAAGTGGAGAACTGAACTTAAGACTGGAAAAATGCAAAACTGAGAAAACATTGTGTAATGGTTCTAGGGGTTGCTCGTGCGTAAGCCGGTGCAAACACCTGGCTGGGTTGCCTGAGTGAACCTTTTCTGTCCGGACAGCCACTCACCCGTGGCTGTCTCAATCGCTGGCAGAATCCGTCAGTGGGCATTTCTTAAACTTCTTCCAGCAAAGAAGCTCTTTGACGCCTAGTCTCCTCCTACTCTCTCTGCGTGAAAGCCTTCTGCGCAAGGAGGGCGTAGGCAGCAGAGGACCTCTACTCTCCCCGCTGGTCCCGGCAAGGAGTCATGCGACCGCCTCGCCGCGTCCCCCATTTGCCCCCCTTCTCCACTGGAGCTACGTTGATTCTCTTCCCAGAAGATGGGCTGCCTCTCCCAATCCCAGGACGCTCTCCGGAATCCCTCTGGATTTTGCTCTCTCCCTCCGGCACTGATGGCAGTTCCCTGACACATTGGTTGCAGGGGATTGGACTAGATGACCCGTGGGGTCCCTTCCAACTCTACAATTCTATGACAGCTCCATCCACTCCTCCTTGTCACTCCTCTGAGCACCCTGCTATATGCAAGAGAGAGAGCAATGGGCTTTTCTTTCCTGTAGGCGAGAGAGGAACTTTGTGACTGGGGATAAATGAACTGAAGGAGAATTGGTTTGGCAGGGGTCACGTTTCTGGCTCTTCCCTGTATTTGGCTTTGAGGCCTTGGGTAAGCCACTTGTCTCGCATCTAGTCCCCCATCCTGTTTCCACGCGTGGCCAGCCAAACTGCCTCCGGGAAGCTTAAACAGGGCATAAAAACCAGAATGAGCAACAAAGTAAACACACCAAAAATTAAATCAGAAAAACATGAACATGTTGCATGTCTGTCTTGGCCTTTTTCCTGAGTCTCAATTCCCCCGTGCCTGATTTGTGGCTTATTACTGGGGAAATTTGGAACGGCTATACCCAGACCCTCCCTGCAACAACTGCGGTTCAAAGGCTTCTGAATACCAGTTGCTCGGGGAAACAATGGGAGAGGACTATCATGCTTACCTCCTGCTTGTGGGCTTCCAGGAGGCATCTGGTTGGCCAGAATGGGAAACAGACTAGAGGGATCTTTGCTCTGATTAACTGGGATAGGGAAGGGCAACTATGTCAATTTTGGTGTCTCATTTTCTCCAACCTGAAATTCAGTTCTCCACATTTCCACATCATTTTGTGGTGTGGGGATGTTTAAATCTCTCTTTTTTAAAAAACCAAACCAAAGCACCAGCATTTCATTACAAATTTCCCCCAATATACAAATTATTGTATGTGTATTTTGTGTAACATACACATTGCAAAGCAATTTCCCTTAATACAATGCATTTTTGCATGCCATTTTCACTAATATATGGGTAACTAGCATCTTAACACAAGGGTTTTGATTCCAAGGGTCCGAGCATAAAAACAAAAACTCCCAGAAACACCCCCTCCCCCGGCAAGGTGCAAAGACACTTCTCTGGGACAATAAGGCCCTGGCAAGGAGATGGGTCAAGCAGAGAGAGTTCCTCCAAATCAGGAGGGAAGCTGCCGCGGTCACAGTTTGCACTGCCGGAAGACGACCCGATTGCCAGTGCAATGGCTGGTGCCTCCCTACCCTCGGCACAATGGGCTGTGGGAACTGGCTTCTCAAGACTCCCACTTGGATTCTGAAGCCCAAAAAGTGGCTTATCAAGGCTATGTGCACCACCGAGATACAGGGATACTCCTTCAGTAAGCGCAACCTCTGGGGAGCAGTCCTCAGCATTTGCAGTTCCCTCAATAATATAATAATAATAATAATTTATACTCCGCCCATCTGGCTGGGTTTCCCCATCCACTCTGGGTAGCTCCCAACCAAATATTAAAAACACAATACAGTACAGCATTAAACATTAAAGACTTCCCTCAAGTGTGGACTGTTTCTGCTTGCTTCTGCAATGTTCTCGGCCCTAGCCCCACCCTTGCCTTCTGTTCCCTGAGGGTATTTTACCTGCCCTCTGGCTGTCCCCTGACCACCCTGTACGCCTAGAATTTGGGCAGGCGGCAGCAAGAGGGAGTCTTTTGTATTCTGCTTGCATCGGCCGGACTCTTGCCAATGCACTGTACAGAAAGCTTTGGAATGTACAACTCTTGCTACCCCAGGCAGAGGTGCAAGTGTAGAGTTCTCTCCTGAGAAGAGATGGAGCATCACTTTCTCATCCAAGTATCTGCCACTAGCTTCAGAATCCCTGGAGTCTTGTAGCTGCCTTACACCCAATGGAGAAAGCCTTCAACTGCTGGCCAAGATTACAAAGTGATACCATCTGAAGATAGACACCTGGAGGCATGGAATCTGTGTCGATTTGAAAAATCTAGCTCTATGGACACCTTCGTGAGAGACTGCAATGCCTGTACGCATATCAAAAGCAGGTGCTGTTATTTCCATCCCTTGGAAAGATTGCCAGGAATTTGCAACCTGATGATTGCAAAGGGGACTACCGTCTCAGTGGTTTTACCTTGAAGTGGTGCCTGATTAACCTTTTTTCTTAATACAAAAAAAGAAAGAAAGAAAAAGATAGAAGATGATTCCTGCTAGATCAAACCAAAGGTCCATGTAGTTCAACACTATGCTTTTACAATGTTCTCCGTGAGGGGGAAACTACAGCCTGCAGGATTCTTTGGGGAATGTCATGTGCTTCAAAGGTGTGTTGAATGCACTTTAAATGTATTGTGTGGATTTGCCATGGGTGTCCTAATAATTTCAGGTGACCTGTTTGCCTATGTTGTTTGAAATTAAATGGTGCAGGCAAAGGCACAGTGACCAGCAAGCACCAATGACCAGCCCTGGACAGTTGTGGGGACATAAACTTTCAACGGTATAAAATATCTAAAGCCTCCACTTTTGTTTTGCTCTGCACCCAGTGCCTGTGCATCTTGCAAAAATGTTAGGCACTCACTCCTATGTGCAAGTCAAAACACCAGCCAAATGGTAACAAGACGCTGAGATGCCAATAGGAAAGGCTCTATCAAAGCCACTGTTGGAGTCCCATTGGCAAAGAGAGGGTTAAACAGCCCTTTCTTCATGTGGGAGGGGCCAGTTGGTGGGTGGAGTCAGTGTTGCTGGTCTTTGAGCCATTGCTCAGTTCAAAATTAAATACTAGCTACTAACCTGAAACTCAGAACTTCAAAATGCACTGGGTACATTTGGTTCAATCTCTAGGTGGATCTGGGAGAAACTTCAGCCTGAAACTCTGAAGAGCTGCTGCCAGTCAGTGTTGACAACACTGAACAATATCAACCAAGGTTATCGCTCTATACAGTGGTACTTCT